>NC_134650.1:48287354-48887354 GCF_030463565.1 Pelecanus crispus | reverse complement strand
CGTGGGCTCTGGCCCTCCTGGCCCCTGGCTACCAGCGTGTGACCCAGCCCCTGCCCCGCAGGAGGTGCGAGTCCTTGGGCAGCGGTTCCGCAACCCAGTGGGCCTGGCGGCCGGCTTCGACAAACAGGGCGAGGCTGTGGACGGGCTGTACAAGATGGGTTTTGGCTTTGTGGAAGTAGGGACTGTAACGCCCAAGCCCCAGGAGGGGAACCCCAGACCCAGAGTCTTCCGGCTGGCAGAGGACGAGGCGGTCATTAACAGGTGGGATCCGAGGGTGGCTGCTCTGCGGTGTCTCACAGGCTGCCCGCCCAGAGGGAGCGCATTTATTTGCGTGTTCCGGCTCTGTGGTCTGGTCTGTGGTGGCTTTTGGGTTGGATGTGCTGAGCAGAGCTGCAGACACCATACGTCTCCCTCCTGTTCCTCCTGTGCTCAGGGCTTGTGGACACCAGCCCAGCCCTGAACCTTGTCTGTTCCGGTGCAGGTACGGATTCAACAGTCACGGCCATGTTGCAGTGGAGCGTAGGCTGCGGGCCCGCCAGGAGACGCAGCTCAGGCTCACTGATGGTGAGACAAGCTTACAAGCCTTTGCTCTTGAGGTCTGTAGAGTGGGTTTGGGGGTCTCCCAGGTAACTGCAGGCCAGGAAAGGTGTGGTAAAGCCAGTGTCCAGGCACGGGAGGGCCCTGGCCAGGGCAAGGTGTATTCAGACAGCAGAAACCCTCTTGGAGCTGTAGCTTCTTCCCCTTGGGACTGTGACCAGGTGCCTTTCTCCTGTCATTTTATCTGTGATAGAGGCTCCGCTTGGTACCTTGGGCAGGACGCATCTGCTGAGACTAGCCAGAGCAAATAGGGCCCAAGCTGGGCAGTTTCCGAGGGCAGCCTCTGCTGGGTGGCCAGGCTGGAGGCTGCAGTGCTGGGAGGTGCTGACTGGGGCAGCTGTGGTGATGCTGCTGTGGCTGCAGGACAGTCCCAGGCCCACCCCCATGAAACACGTGGGCTGCGTATCTCCATCTTGATCTAGCTGGTCCTGGGGCCTCCCTTGTCGGGTGCTCTGGCCCTTGGGTGGTGGTTGGTCCTTCTGCCCTGGTTCAGCCACGTCTGTGTTCCAGCGGGGATGCCCCTTGGAGTCAACCTGGGCAAGAACAAGAGCTCTACTGATGCTGCAGCTGACTACGTGGCTGGGGTCCAGACACTGGGCCCTTTGGCTGACTACCTGGTTGTGAATGTGTCCAGCCCAAACACGCCAGGGCTGCGGGACCTGCAGGGCAAGGCTGAGCTACGGGACCTGCTGACCAAGGTGGGTGACCCTCACAGCCAGCCTGGACCACAGCTGCAGCACTGGATGCATCCCATCCCCTGGCAGCACCTGCTCTGCTCCAGACAGTGGGTTTGCTGCAGCACAGGGAGGAGCGTGGTGGCTCCCCGGAGCGGTGTGCAGAGCCACGGAGGTGTCCCCTGATCATCTGCGAGCATGGGGTTCACTGGGGCACTGTACCACAGCGCAGGGCATGTGAGCAGTGAGGCATTGCCCTTCGCTCTGCTCCTGCAAGGGGACAGTGAGCCACCCACCCCACAGCATCAGGTGCCACTCTGGTCCCTTCTGGGTCGTGTGCCCCAGGCCCTGTGCCGTAGGGTGCCCTTCCCGTCGGTGGAGCCGTGTAGGGAGAGCAGGGCCTGTCCCTGTGCTGTCTGTGGCAGTGGGTGCACACGTCTCCCCAGTCCAGGGCAGGAGGTGTTCCCCCACCATGCATGGCTCTGGGCTCTGTGCACCCCACAGGTGCTGGTGGAGAGGGATGCGCTGCCCTGTGAGCACAAACCAGCCGTGCTGGTGAAGATTGCTCCTGACCTCACCGCGCAGGACAAGCAGGACATTGCTAGTGTCATCTGTGAGGTGAGGAGGCTGAAAGGAGAGGTTGGCGAGATGCTGGGCTGGTGTGCCTCCTGCCTCACCTCACACAGTGTGGGGCTGGACTGCAGTGCTCCTGGCAAGTCACCTCCCTGAAGGGACAGGTGGACCTGCAGCCTTCTGGCTGCTGTAGGGACAGTGCCCTGGGTAGCTCTGAGTCTGTGAGGGCCTGTGTGTGTCACTGGGACCTTGGGGATGGTCCAGGTAGTGAGGGGCAGCTGCTTTTGTTCCCGGGCACATTGCTGGGGCAGTTGCCGGGGACAGTCCTGGCCTGGCAGCCTGGGGATGAGAGTCAGGGGCTGCTCATGGCAGCTGTGTCCTCCTGCTGCTGCCCCCCTCAGCTAGGTGTGGACGGGCTGATTATCAGCAACACCACCGTGAGCCGCCCCAGCAGCCTCCAGAGCAGGCAGCGCACAGAGCCCGGGGGCCTCAGCGGGAAGCCTCTGCGGGAGCTGTCCACGCGGACCATCAAGGAGATGTACTCCCTCACCCGAGGTAGGGACAGAGCAGGGCTTGGGGGTGCGGGCTGGCGTCGCCCGTGCTCTCCTGACCCTGCACCTGCCCACAGGCCAGGTGCCCATCATCGGGGTGGGTGGGGTGAGCAGCGGACGCGATGCCCTGGAGAAGATCCGTGCTGGAGCCTCGCTTGTGCAGATGTACACGGCACTTGTGTACCACGGGCCGCCGGTGGTGGGGGCAGTGAAGAGGGAACTGGAGGAGCTGCTGAGGTGAGCGAGGGTCCAGGCACCTCCTCAGGGAGCCCCCGGGCCCAGGGTGGCTCTGGGCAGCTGCGTGCTGGTGCACGAGCGGTGGTACTGTGGGGCTGAGCCGCAGAGCCAGGCCAGCCCAGCCATCACACGCTGTCCCTGGTTAGGGAGCAGGGGTTCAAGAACGTCATGGAGGCAGTTGGAGCAGATCACCGGTGCTGACATGCCGCAGAACCGAGGTCTAGCCGGGAGGAGCCATGGCCAAGCAGGGACAGGTCTGACGCTTCCAGTGCTGGACAGGCTGGGACTGAGGCGAGCTCCTGGCCCCAACCCCTGAGAAGGGTCAGTGATGGGTGAGGCTGGGGCAGCACTGGTGGGGGAGCAGGGGAGGGGGCCTCCACACTGGTGCTGCTGTCCAGGGCCATATTTTGGCTTTCCTGTGGGCTGGGCTCCCCAGCAGAAACCAGCACTGGGTAAGGCTCTGCTGGGTGGTGAGGAAGGCCCCTGAGGGGACAGCCCTGCAGGCTGTGCTCAGTCCTGTCTCTGGCTCCTGCTGCAGCGCTTCCCTGTGGAGGGCACGCCTTCCCTGGCGTGTATTGGATGTCCCTTCTGCCAGGGACCCTGCAGCCCGTGCTGCCTGCTGTCTGGCTGGTGCTTGGTCCTCCTGCACTGCAGCCGGGTTGTGCCCTCCCTGCCCTCCTCCCTTCGCTGCATGCGGTCCTGTAACAAACCTGCAGGCCCTGGGTCCTGCCCGAGTGTCAATAAATGTTTGGCTCACCTGGTCCGTGTGCTGCTCTGGAGACACCCCTTGGGTCAGAGGGACGCAGCCCAGCTCTCCTCAGCTGAGCGGGATCAGCTCTCTTTGTGTTGTTCCCAGTCAGTGCATCTTTTCCTGGTGGTAGAAGCCACAGGTGGCCGGGCTCTGGGATGGATCCACGCAAAGCTCACCAGGGCTCCCCTCACAGCGACCTCTGCCAGAGGCTGGGCCCTTAGGAGGCGCTGGGTGCCGTTTCTTCCCTTTGCTGCCAGTATGTAGATGTTTGGAGACAGCTGCATTTATGCCATCACTTGTTAGAAAAAGGCCTGTTTGTTTTCTGGAGGCTGTTGGTTTTGTCTTTGGGGCCTCTGGCGTTGACTGCTGCTTTACCCCGGACTCACTGCAGTCATCTCAGGCCTTTCTTGAGTAACAGGGCTTGGCTTGGACGTTGTGTTCCCTCTGCAGCCTCTCATAATCCACCCTGCAGAGCAGGATTGCATCACAGCACTTCACCAAACCTGTTTACAGGAGGAGCGGGACTGCTGACCCCACTCTCAGTGGCCCTCGGCTCACATCAGGGCTGTCGCCGACCTGCTCTCCCACTTCCACAGCCCTCTGCACCAGCATGTTCATTTCCTAGATTCTCTGCTTTGGGCAGGTGGTGCTTATTACTGCTCTAACAGGGATGTGACCTGGTCCATTGGGCCAAGGCTTTGATGTGCTTTCTCTGGAGAGGGCCTGGGAGGCACTTGCTCTCCCAGTCTGAAGGTGGCTGTCATGCCTGTGGGAGTGTGAGCTTGAGTTTCACCTTGTTGATGGCCCTCTTGTCTGTGCTCTGCAGCTGATTCGTGATTGTGGCTTGGAGACATTCAGCCACAGCAGTTGCTGGCGGCGTTGGCCTCGAGCATGGCCCTGCGCTGCTGTAGCCCGGTGCATGGGCTGCAGCCTGTGCCCCACAGGCAGGCTGGGGCAGCTTCCCCCACCTTCCTGCAGGCAGTCCTTTGTCCGAGCTAACCTTGAGGCTGCTGAGTGGGCACCAAGGCACAGTCACGTGTTGCTTTTTTCCCCCCTGCCAGGACATGGCACGGCATGGCAGTCTCCTGCGGAGGGACAAGCCTGTTGCAGTGGGACAGTGCTATCTCAGCCTGCTATCATCAAATGCCACAGCACCTCTCTTAAGTGCTGGCATGGTTCATGGATCACAGCTGTTAAACCCTGATGTGTCCCTGTGCTGGACTCTAGCCTTCTGTGTTTCAAGCGTGGTTGCACGAGTATGACTGGTGCTGGGTCAGAGATCTTAAGCCCTGCATTATTTAGGGGTACAGGTACCCCATGAGATGGGAAGAAGCTTGCACGGGATGGGAAAGCCCTCTTCTGGAGTGTCAGACCAGACACAGATGTCCCTCCTGAGCCTGAGGAATTGGAGTTTCCGAGGGGCAGGAGGGGCACTGGCAAGACCCCCAGCAGGCCACGCTTCAGTGACTCAGGGCTGGGGCTGGCCCCACATGCTCCAGACAGTTTTGGGGTGGCCTCACTGTGACAGAGGCACCCTGGCATAGGGAAGAGGGTGGGTGCCTGTCCCCTCCTCTCCGTGCTGCCCCTTGGTTATGCTCCTGCTGGAAGCAGACTCCACTTGTTGGAGCAGGCTGATGTGCTCTGCCCTGCACCCTTGCTGCTGGCCAGCGACATCCAGCTGGGCACTGGCCAGCGATTGCTGCTACAAGTTCCCGTAAAGTTGGGCTGGGCCCTTGCCTCTGCTGACAAACAACCTGCACCCGAGGGGTCAGAGGCTGCCAGGACACAGGGCTGGAGCCTGCTGGGCGGGAAGGGGTGGGTGCTTGTGGGAAGAGGTTGGCTTGGCTGCAGTCCCTTGGAGCCTGCAGCAAGCTGGCATGGGACGTGCTGCACCCCTCGGCTGGCTGGACTGGCACTGCCCAGGGCACTAGCGGCGCCGAGCCCCACTACGCCTCAGCTTTGTGGGGTGGCTGGCAGGGTGCGCCCCAGCTGTGGGCAGAGTCAGGCACAGGATGGGATGTCACTCGGCTCCTGTGCCCCAGCTTCACCTGCCAGCACTGGGGTGGCTGCCTGCACCGTGTGGGGCTGCCGGGTACCCCGCCAGGGACTGCTCCAGGTGGTGGCACAGGGCAGTTTTGCAGGGGGCAGGGTTCGGGTCTGGCTCTGCTTTCTGTGAACCTCAGCTGGGTCACAGCGCCAGGGCACCAGCGTCTGCAGCCGGATCCCTCCCTGCATATTTGTAGCTGCAAAATCCCGGAAACTCTTGGCGCGCTGGCTTCCCGGGAGCCTCTGCCAGGCCGGCTGTGAGCCAGGTGGGGTTGTTTGTCCTCCTTCTGCTGGGAAAGGTGCTGGCTGTATACAGCAGGGTCAGGAGGTCTGGAGCACATGGGGCCGCACCAGGGCGAGGGAGGTGGCAATAAAAGGCGTGAGGAGGGAGCCCTGAACAGCACTGACCCGCAGAAGGAGGCTGCTGTGAGGAGAGAGAGCTATTAGCATGGGGTGAGCAACATCGATGTGTCCCTGCACATGCTTGGTGCTGTGTCTGTCTGCTTGCCTGGCTGAGGACTTGGCCCTGCTGTGGGCTGTGCCAGGACCCATGTTGGTCCTGGAAGCGCTCCGGGTCCCAACACTGCAGCTGTGTCCTCCACAGCAGCAGGGTCCGGGTCTGGCCCAGGCAACTTCTCCAGGCTGTGTCTGATGGGCAGCACCAGGGGTGCGGGGTTGGCCCTCTGCCCTCCTGGGGAGGGAGCCCTCAGGACAGGGCATTGGTCCTGGTGGAGCCCACAGACTGGGAGCAGGGGGGTAGGAGCCCTCTGCTCAGTGTGCCTTCTCTTCCCTGCAGACCTGCAGTGCTGCTGGTTGCTGGCCTGGCCTGGACTGTCCTGGAGACTGCAACTGCCACCGGTACCTTCCAGGGCAAGGGTGGGAGCACTGGGGCCAGGACGAAGCCGGGAGCAGGCGTGGGGCAGGGAAGACAGGACTGGGGAGGGACCTGCTGGAGGTGGGGGCAATGTCCTGGGCTGGGTCCTCTGGGCCAGCTGAGCATCTTCTGCCTGCAGAGTGGAGCTGTGCAAAGCCTGCAGAGATTGAACATGGCTACGTGGAGCACCTGATCAAGTACCGCTGCGACCCATACTACCAGCTGCGTGGCTCTGGTGACGGTGAGGCACACAGCACGGGCACAGCACCCAGGGATGGGGCTTGTCCCTGGCTCCAGGGGATGCATGGGGCTGCCCCAATGCTGGATGATGCAGCCTCCCCCCCCCCCCCTTCTGGGGGGGGGGTACAAGTAGCTACCCCTGCTCCCCCAAGCCCTGGGGAGGCACAAGTAACTCTGTGGCTCACTGGCTGTGGGGCCCTTCCACCGCCCTGCAGGGCGGGGATGCTGACTCCGGTTTCCCTCCAAAGGCACGTACAAGTGTGACGAGGATCACACGTGGGTGAGCCCTGAAGCTGGCAAGGAGGTGCCTGTCTGCGAGCCAGGTGAGAGCAGAGCAGCAGGGTCTGGGGCTGCGAGGGGCAGGGTGGGTGGGGGGCTGTGAGTGGTCTGAGCGGGCAGCCAACGGGCTGCTCGCAACCCCCATCTTCAGTGCTGCTCCCTGGGACTGCTGTGGGCCAGGAGGCATCTGGCGGCCGTCGGCCTCAGAGGGCTCACCAGGACCCTGCTCTGCTCTTTGCAGTGTGCGGGAAGCCGAAGAACCCCCCTAGGCAGGTGCAGCGCATCATTGGGGGCCTGCTGGCTGGGAAGGGCAGCTTCCCTTGGCAGGGCCGGCTGGTGACCCGCCACAACCTCACCGTGGGGGCCACACTCATTGGTGACCAGTGGCTGCTGACCACGGGCAAGAATGTCTACCTGAACCACAGCGAGGACACCAAGCCGGAGGAGATTGCCCCTACGCTGCAGCTCTTCCTGGGCAGCCAGGAGCAGCCTGCCTTGGACATCGAGCATGTGGTGCTGCACCCTGACTACCCGGAGGCTGTGGATCTGGCCCTGCTGAAGCTCAAGAAGAAGGTGCAACTCGGAGAGGAGGTGATGCCCATCTGCCTGCCCCAGAAGGACTATGTGCGCCCAGGGCGGGTGGGTTACGTCTCAGGCTGGGGCCGCGGTGCCACCTTTGCCTTTCCCAGCATGCTGAAGTATGTGATGCTGCCGGTGGCAGAGGGTGAGGAGTGCAGGCAATACTACGAGGCGCGGAATGCGTCCTACTGGGTCCAGCCCATCCTCAGCAATGACACTTTCTGTGTGGGCATGAGCGAGCTGCGGGAAGATACGTGCTATGGGGATGCCGGTGGCGCCTTCGCTGTGCAGGACTCCAGTGATGACACGTGGTACGCGGCTGGCATCCTCAGCTACGACAAGACCTGCACGGCCTCCAAATATGGCGTATACGTGGACGTGCAGCGTGTCCTGGCCTGGGTCAAGGAGACGGTGGCAGCCATCTGAGGCGGGGCTGTGGGGGGAATAAAACTGCCCAACACCCAGCTGCAGGCTCTGTCTGTCTGTGTGCAGCACTGTGGGAGCGTGCGCATGTGTGTCTGTGCAGGGGGGTAAGCGTGTGCATCCGCCTGCCCCTCAGTGGGGTGCTGCCCGTGGGGTCCGTGTGGAGCCCCTGCAGGGCTTCCCCTGGGGGGCCCTTGTCTGCAGGGGCTGCCTGGGGCTCTGTGGGGTTCTTCCCCACCCCGTGTGTGTGTGGGTCTGTGGGGTTCTTTCCCCCTGGGTGTGGGGGTCTGTGGGGTTCTTCCACCCCCACCGTGTTGTGTGTGTGGGGTCTGTGGGGTTCTCCCCCCCCCCCCGTGTGTGAGGTCTGTGGGGCTCTCCCCCCCCCGTGTGTGAGGTCTGTGGGGTTCTCTCCCCCCCGTGTGTGGGGTCTGTGGGGTTCTCCCCCCCCGTGTGTGGGGTCTGTGGGGTTCTCCCCCCCCCGTGTGTGGGGTCTGTGGGGTTCTTCCCCCCCCGTGTGTGAGGTCTGTGGGGTTCTCCCCCCCCCCCCCGTGTGTGAGGTCTGTGGGGTTCTCCCCCCCCCGTGTGTGGGGTCTGTGGGGTTCTCCCCCCCGTGTGTGGGGGGTCTGTGGGGTTCTTCCCCCCCGTGTGTGGGGGGTCTGTGGGGTTCTTCCCCCCCGTGTGTGAGGTCTGTGGGGTTCTCCCCCCCGTGTGTGGGGTCTGTGGGGTTCTCCCTCCCACCTCCCCGTGTGGGGGGTCTGTGGGGTTCTCCCTCCCCGTGTGGGTGTCCCTGTGTGTCCCCACCGCCCTCTTCCAGCCGCGCCCCTCGCGCCCGGAAGTCCTCCCGCGGCCACGTGACCCCAGGCCGTTCCCCGCCGGAAGTCCGCCAGGCCCGGCGGCACGTCTTGTCTAGCGGGGCCGGACTCTGTGGTGCCTGCCACTCCTATGGGCGCTCCCGCTCTCTCTATGGTGCAAGTGGGCTAGAGTGGCTCCTCTCGCGGAGCACTGTGGGGCAGCTATGGCGGCACTCAAGGAGCTGGTTTACGGTCGCTGAGGCAACTGCGAGCAGGTGGGGGGGGGTGTGGGAGCGGGGCGGAGGGCGGCGGGGCTAGGGGCGGCGGGGCCGGGTGGGGGCAGCACTCCGGCGCCGACCCTCCCGCTGACCTGTGCCCCGCAGGCCCCATGGGTGCCCGCCGCGGCCCGGCCGCCCGGCCCTGCGTGGCGTGGTAGCCGTCGGCGGCGATGGCCGAGGCGAGCGAGGAGTCGCTGCATCGGCTGGCGGGGACGAGCCCGGACGCCGAGGCCGGTGGGCTGGTCCTGCGGAAGCGGAGCGCCGCCGCCGAGCCGCACGTCTTCAAGGCGCCGGCACCGCGGGCCTCCTTGCTGGGCCTGGACGTGTTAGCGGCGCAGAAGCGGCGGGAGCGCGAGGAGGAGGCGGCCGGCGGAAAGCGGTCCCGGGTCTCGTCCTACAAGGACTGGGAAGAGGGCCGCGACGAGGCGGGCAGTCCCGACGAGGAGGAGGAGGAGGAGGAGGAGACTGATCGGAGCAGCCGGAGCGCTCGCAAGGACAGGTGGGGTCTGCGTGGGGATTCCCGGTGCTGGCAGCGGGCGCTGCGCAGCTGCTGGATCCCTGCGGGGGGAAGGAGCGTGAGCGCGGGCTGTGAGCACTGTCAGTGTCTGCGGGGGCTGCGCCCCGCAACAGACGGGGCTGTAACCTTCCCTGTGGCGGGGAGGGAGGGCTGTGGGGCACCTCTGTACATCTGAGCAGGTCTGGGAAAAGCTCTTTCAGTGGTGTCCTCCCTGAGGTGTTGTGGGCAGGAGTGCTTTTAGATGCTGTTAGGCCGGCAAACACCAGTCATCCTAGCCGTGAGGCTGTCTGCTTCCAGGTGCCTGGAGGCACTGGTGTGCTCAGAAGTGCACGTGTCTGAGAGCATCAGCAGACTTGGGGAGCTGTTAGCAAAGGATGGAGAAAGCACTTTTAACCATAAGCTTCTGCTATAGTAGAGGTTAGAACTAGACTTGTATAAGACGAATTAAAAGCTAGCTATTGCTCAGCACTGTTGAGCTTTTCTTCTATCTGCTCTGCTTTTCCAGGCATTACCGTTCTGTCCATGTGGAAACACCTTCCTACACAGGGGGTGTCAGCGAGGAGTTTTGGGAACGCAGCCGGCAGCGGGAAAGGGAGCGTCGGGAACATGGTGTCTTTGCCTCTTCCAAGGAGGAGAAGGAACGAAAGAAGGAACGCAGTAGGGATCGGGACCATGATCGTAAACGGGACCGCGGTAACTGCTCAGAGACCTTTGTGACTCTTCCTGCTTAGGGTTTGGGCTTGTCCCTCAGCCTATTTGTAGTCCTTAACTAATGTTCGTGGTGTTTTCTGCAGCAGACTTGGGAAGCTTGTTTGTGCACTGGGCACCTGATCTTACTTTCTTTTTGCAGAGGAGCGGGACAGAAGTCATCACAGCAGCAGATCAGAAAGAGATGGCTCATCGGAGCGGAGCAGCAGGAGGAGTGAACCGGAGAGTCCCAGACATCGGCCCAAAGGTAGGATTGGGACCAGGTAGAGTTCTCGTGCGAGGCCTAACAGGAAGGGACTGCTCTTTTTATTTTGTTTCCTGCTGTTTTTGTCAGGACAAGTGTGGGTAGAAAAGCCTGTATCTTCTAACATTTGTGATTAGGGCAAGCATAAAACTCCTAGTTTGACCTGGGTCTGGGAGCAATCTGCCAGCTGTGTGTTTGAAAACCTGGCTGATCTCTGTACAGTGGGGTCTGTTCTGGGTCTATGTGATAGAACTGTGGTCCTTTGGCAATTTTCCTTGGAATTGCTGGGTCAGCCCCTTCTTTTAGAGGGAGGGAAAATGGGTACCCTCTCTCCATGCTCCTTGCTAGAAGGTGCAAGGTGGCTCCAGGTGCTTGGGGTCACTGTTTGAACATGAGGTGTCAAACCCCATCTCATCTGCTAGATGCAGCCACACCGTCTCGCTCCAGCTGGGAGGAAGATGATAGTGGCTACAGCAGTGCCCGCCGCTCACAATGGGAATCTCCCTCACCCATGCTTTCCTGTCGAGACTCAGAGCGCAGCCACCGGGCATCATCGCTGCGGGACACAGACCGGAGAGACCGGGACAGGTATCAGTGCCTGGGACTGCAGCTATGAGCTGTTTTGTGGCAGAAAGGGGAGGGTGTGCGTAAGAGTAGCGCCTGGCTCTGGGCACCAATTCCTGCCTCATGCTGTTTTTTCAGGTCTGTGAGGAGCAAGTACTCGGATAAGACGCCATTGCCCACGCCATCATACAAATACAATGAGTGGGCTGATGACCGGAGACACCTGGGGTCCACGCCGCGACTGTCCAGAGGGAGAGGTGAGGAGCCTGGGCTGAGCTGCCTACGCTGGGCAGTGGTGGAATCCCCTTCCCCTGTGCAGCACAAGGTCGTGCTCTGTGGGATTTCCTCCGGAACAGCGGCAGCAGGGCTGGTGCCCAGACTGACCAGCTCACACCCTCCAGGGCGGCGTGCAGACGGGGAGGAGGGCATTACTTTTGAGACGGAGGAGGAGCGGCAGCAGTGGGAGGACGACCAGCGGGTGAGGGCCCAAAGGCGGGCGAGGAGCGGGGCAGGCAGTGGGCTGGGGGCTGCCGGGCTGGGCTGGCCGGGATGAGGGGCAATGGGCGGGCTTCCCTCGGTGTCCAGGTGGGGAGTGGCAGGAGGGTGCAGCCCAGCCCGGGGAGCATCTCTGCCTGGAGTCTGCTGCAGGGGACTGCCTGGCTGGGCCAGCGGAGCTCAGGGCCACACCTCTCCCCTCCCAGCAAGCTGACCGGGACTGGTACATGATGGATGAGGGCTACGATGAGTTTCACAACCCATTGGCCTACTCCTCCGAGGAGTACGTGAAGAAGCGGGAGCAGCACTTGCACAAGCAGAGGCAGAAGCGCATCTCGGCACAGCGGCGGCAGATCAACGAGGTAGGGGCAAGATGCGGGGTCGGCTGCTCTGAATGTGTGGGCATTGCTTGTTTTGCTGCCCCTTGAGAGACCTGCTTGCTGGCAGCGAAGGCTGAGCCCTTGCTCTTGGGTGGAGAAGGACAGTCTGTGTCCTGGCCCAGACTGAACAAGAGCTCACAGGGAAACTATTGTTAAGTTCCCCTGGAAAGTGCAGCCCTGTGTCTCCTGCGTGGTGCAGAATTTGCAATCAGAGTGACTGTGGTGGATTGCAGTGTCCAGGACAGCACGAATAGTAGAGGGCTATGCTCCTGCTATTCTGGGGTGTGAGTTACATTACTAGGGTTTACTGTTGGCCCAGTGGACATTGGGGGCTGCTGCCTTCAGCAGAGTGGGATTATGTCCAGGCTTCCTGGCGTATTCTGAGTATGGGAGGAGCCTTGTAGACAGTGTGTGTCCTGTATCTCCTTGAAAACAGTCCTGTTGACCATGTGCTTCATATGGCCAGTCTGTGTTTTCCATACCCTGCTGCTTCCAGTTACTGTTTCTTCCCTCGTGCTTACTTTCAGGCTCCCTAGGCTGGAACCATCAGTTTCATCCCATTGTCAGTGCGAGGCCCAGACCTGAGCTCAGTGTTCTGGTGTGATCTCTCAGGCTTTCTGTGGGGCTTCTGTGTATTTTTTGATATGTTGTTTCCTGCAGGATAACGAGCGCTGGGAGACGAATCGCATGCTGACCAGTGGTGTGGTTCATCGGATTGAAGTGGATGAAGATTTTGAGGAAGATAACTCTGCTAAAGTGCATCTCTTGGTTCACAACCTAGTGCCCCCTTTTCTAGATGGAAGGATTGTCTTCACCAAGCAGGTAGAGACTGTGGCTGAAGGAGCTGATGGCAGAGAGTCCTACAAGCATGAGCTGTCTGTACTGAAGCAATACCTCTTTCCTCTAGCCAGAGCCAGTCATCCCTGTCAAGGACGCCACCTCAGATTTGGCCATCATAGCCCGGAAAGGCAGCCAATTGGTGCGCAAGCACAGGGAGCAAAAGGAGCGTAAGAGGGTATGCTGTGACCTTTTGGCTTACTGCCCCACTGTACACATGTTATGTAGTGCCTCACAGCGTTTGTGTGGACTTTGCAGAGTACAGGCTTTGGCAGCAATGACAATAAGGAGTTCATATTTTTATGACCTGGGATATCCCGGCTGCCCAGCTCATTGCACTTTCTCATAAGCAGCTGCTGTGATGATTTCCTCAGGCACTGCCTGGTTCATGAATCACTGTGCACTTGTGTAGAAGGGTCTGATCCAAAGGATGTTCAGATCATGGGAGAAGAGAGCAGGTGGAAGAATGCAAGGTAGCTTCGGGACAGTCAGCAGTCAGTATGGCAGCAGGATATATCTTGTCATGTCTCAGCAGAAGAGTTGCGAGGAGGAGCATGCAGTAAGGTAGCATATTAGTTTTTGGGGGTGTTTTCTAAGGGCTTTCTCTAAAGCCGATGTGATAACTGTGGGGAAGGCACAGATGTGTTCCTTGTGAATTGAAACTGAGCTGGATTTGAGCTATGTATACTATGAGTGGAATGGAGGTGGAAGCTAAACTGATATTAGAGGCAAGAGCAGACAGGAAGGTGGGAGAGAGCCCTGTGAGCACCTGTCAAGAGCAGGAAAATTATCTCTGGTTCAGATTTGTGTAGGTTTAAGTTCAAATTTAATGGAAGGGTCAGCAGCTGGAACCATTTTCTTAGCAGCTGGTCATCCTGTGCCTGAAGTCTCTCTATCCAGACCAATGTCTAAAAGCTCTGCTCCAGTTCAGTTGGAAGAGGGGGACTTGATGTAGGAATGGGGTGTGCGTTCTGCATCATAGCATTGGGGAATTGTGGAGCTAATATGCTTTCCTAGTCTTATGAGTAGGATTGGAGAAGAATGATTTGTGAGTGCTTGCTGTGGCAAAGTTACGCTGCTCTCTGTCCTTCCAGGCTCAGCATAAGCACTGGGAGCTGGCAGGCACAAAACTGGGAGACATTATGGGGATCAAGAAAGAGGAGGAGAAGGATGAGATGGTGACAGAAGATGGCAAAGTGGATTACAGGTAGGAGCTTGCTTTGAATTACTCCTGCTCAACCGGTGGTGGGGCTGTAGGCATAGCAAAGTGTGCGGAGAAGCCGTTTCAAGACTTCTGGTGTTTCCTTAGGACTGAGCAGAAATTTGCCGAACACATGAAAGAAAAAAGTGAAGCCAGCAGTGAGTTCGCCAAGAAGAAATCAATTCTGGAGCAGAGACAGTATCTGCCCATCTTTGCTGTGCAGCAGGAGCTGCTCTCCATCCTCAGGTATAGCTGCTGGGGAGCTGGTCACAGCATCCCCAGTGCATTGGCCTACATCTCAGGAACCCAAGTGAGAAATTCTTCTAGATACATGGCCTGTTTGGAAGCTGTACCCTCAGGAAACAAAGCTCATTGCTTTGTGTGGTTGGTGGCAGCTCTCCTGCCTGAGTAGGATTATGCTTGGGTGGCCAGCCAGGGCTGTGAATGCAAAAGCCCTTCTTTGTGGTGTATGAAGAAATACTTTTTCCCTTTCTTCAGAGACAACAGCATTGTGATTGTGGTGGGGGAGACAGGGAGTGGGAAGACGACTCAGCTGACGCAGTACCTCCATGAGGATGGCTACACAGATTATGGTATGATCGGCTGCACCCAGCCCCGCAGAGTGGCGGCCATGTCAGTTGCCAAGCGGGTCAGTGAAGAGATGGGGGTACGTCTGGGAGAGGAGGTGAGTCTGGCAGTGGGTGCAGGGGTGCAGCCTGATGACAGTGAGTGCATGGGGCTGTCGGAGGACTTGCTGGTATCTCTGCCCTCCCAGGTGGGCTATGCCATCCGCTTTGAGGACTGCACGTCTGAGAACACAGTGATCAAATACATGACAGATGGGATCCTTCTTCGTGAGTCACTGCGAGAGGCTGACCTGGACAACTACAGTGCTATCATCATGGATGAGGCACATGAGCGCTCACTCAATACTGATGTGCTCTTTGGCCTGCTTCGGGAGGTGTGTGTGAGCCTGGAGTGGAGGACAGCAGCACAGGGCACACGAGCTGGTCTTAAAGCAGAGTACTGGCAGGGACAGCCCTTTTCTACCAGGTCTGGGACAGGGAAGCAGAGTTGCCACACCTCTGTTTGCACTTGCTGCTCCAACATCCTTGGTTCTGGGGGGGTTAAATCTCCCCTAGTGTCTAAGTGCTGCCAGAGGCTTGCTGGCTAACTGTCAGAAAGTCTAGGTACAGAGATCTTTGCTGGCTTAAGGCTTTCTGGACCAAGATCGGCAGGTCTTTTTAACTGCACAGATCATATAGCATCTGTGTTCCCTGTCATTAGTGGCCAGTGCCTCTAGACTATAGCAGAAGGTCTGTCTTGTGCTGTTGTCTCAGTAATAATGGAAGCAGCCTGCAGCCATGCACAAATGGCCCTTATTGTTCCTTTCATCTGCTTTCTAGGTGGTGGCCCGACGCTCAGATCTGAAGCTTGTTGTCACCTCGGCCACCATGGATGCAGATAAGTTTGCCTCCTTCTTTGGGAACGTTCCTATTTTCCACATTCCTGGGCGCACTTTCCCTGTTGATATTCTTTTCAGCAAGGTACGGTCAACGTTGCAGAGGGAAGTTCTGTTGTGACAGGAGGGGGTTGTGACTTGGGTGTACTGTACTCTGTGGTGGACAGAGGATAGAGGAGGAGTAGCCGTGGCTACGATGCAGTCTTGCACACAGGACGGGGCAGCTGAGATGACTGGTGTCTGTAACCTGGCTGTGCCTTTCAGACCCCACAAGAAGATTATGTGGAGGCTGCAGTAAAACAAGCTCTGCAGGTCCATTTGTCTGGTGCTCCTGGTGACATCCTCGTCTTCATGCCTGGCCAGGAGGACATAGAGGTGAGCTGGAAGGGCAGGCACTGTCCTACCCCCTTGTTGTTTTAATCTTATGTTTACACCCCTCATTGCGCCTAGGTGACCTCAGAGCAAATTGTGGAGCACCTTGAGGAGCTGGAGAAGGCACCTGCTCTTGCTGTACTGCCTATCTATTCTCAGCTACCGTCAGACTTGCAGGCCAAGATCTTCCAGAAGGTGCTGATGTGTGCTCTGTGACAGGAGTCGGGGCAGGGGAAACTAGTGCAGGGAAGACTACTGAGCATGAGTGAGAGGTGCAGACCTGTCTTTTGTATTGCATGTGGAGGGTGAGAGAAAGCTTGTGCCCCGCTCAACTTCCCAAGTGTCACCCCTGTCCCTGTGGTTCTGTATTGCTGCTCTGCACTCTTCCTCAGTGGTGCAGAGGCCCTCACCCAGGGATTTGACTGATGTGCAGTATGCTTGCAGGCTCCAGACGGGGTCAGGAAGTGCATTGTTGCCACCAACATTGCAGAGACCTCACTGACGGTGGACGGCATCATGTTTGTGATTGACTCTGGCTACTGCAAGTTGAAGGTAAGCCAAGATTTGCTGTACTGTTTATGTCTGTGATCTCTGGGGTTGGGTTGAGGGAGTTCTGTGGTAGTGACCCAGCCTTCCTCTTACTTCAGTCTGTTCTTCTTGTGCCCTGCAGGTTTTCAATCCCCGTATAGGTATGGATGCACTGCAGATCTACCCCATCAGTCAAGCCAATGCCAATCAGAGGGCAGGCCGAGCTGGCCGAACAGGCCCGGGCCACTGCTTCAGGTAGGCATGTCACCGGTGTTCCTGTTCCTGTCATATCTGCAGCTTGGCATCAGGTTATATATATTTTTTTTTCTCATTGGAGCTGTTCATTATCTTGAACTTCTGGGGGGTGAGGGCAGTAGGCAGGCCTTGAGGCCTTCTCTTTTGGACCCAGTGCCTCTGCAGAGGAAAGGTATGCTCCAGTTTCTTCCCTTGCCCATCTTCACTTGTGGCTGTTCTGTCCTTGATGCTGTCAGGAAAGCAGCCAAGCCGAAGGCAGCTTTCTCAAGGCTTTGCTCTGAGACTGGTCTGCACCCGGGGAAGGACTGTGCTTGAGAGGAGCATACACTGTGCTGCAGCCCAGGCACCCTTATGGGCTGGGGAGGCCACACTTTGGCCAGGGTAGAGGTTCTTCCCTGGGGTCCTGCTCGCTGGCCTGCCTGAGTTGGGCAGTGGCTGGTGAGTCAGTAAGGAACACAGTGGCCTGAATGGGAGGAGCATGCTCTTGGCATCTGTTCCCTAGGCTCTACACCCAGAGCGCCTACAAGAATGAGCTGCTGACAACCACGGTGCCCGAGATCCAGCGCACTAATCTGGCCAATGTAGTGCTTTTGCTCAAGTCCCTGGGTGTGCAGGACCTGCTGCAGTTCCACTTCATGGATCCGCCCCCCGAGGACAACATGCTGAACTCCATGTACCAGCTGTGGATCCTGGGGGCCCTGGATAACACAGGTATTGGCTGCTGGGGCAAGCTGGCAGCCCATGGGACTGGGACCTGCCCAGCTGCTGATCCCTATGCTTGTCCTACAGGTGGTCTGACCTCAACGGGACGTCTCATGGTGGAGTTCCCACTGGATCCTGCACTCTCCAAAATGCTCATTGTCTCCTGCGACATGGGTTGCAGCTCTGAGATCTTGCTCATCGTCTCCATGTTGTCTGTGCCTGCCATCTTTTATCGGCCTAAGGTACATGTTTGCTCTTTCAGCGGTTTGGGGCCTTCCTCTGCCTTTTGACTAACCTGTGTTCTTTGCCCACCCTTCAGGGACGAGAGGAGGAAAGTGACCAAGTGCGGGAGAAATTTGCTGTTCCAGAGAGTGATCACTTGACTTATCTGAATGTTTACCTGCAGTGGAAGAACAACAGCTATTCTACGCTGTGGTGCAACCAGCACTTCATCCATGCCAAGGCCATGCGCAAGGTGAGGCTTGTGGCAACGAGGTTAGGGGAGGGAGCCTTACGCAGGACAGGGATCTGACTGCTACAGCCCTTTGCAGGTGCGTGAGGTGCGTGCCCAGCTCAAGGACATTATGGTGCAGCAGCGGATGAGCCTAGCATCCTGTGGTACTGACTGGGATGTTGTCAGGAAGTGCATCTGTGCTGCGTATTTCCATCAAGCTGCAAAGCTGAAGGTGAGAGTTGTCTGTGCTAGTCTGGGGGCTGAGAGGCCCTGTCTGGGAACAGGTGGGCTAACCACACTTCTCTCTGCAGGGCATTGGGGAGTATGTGAACATCCGCACAGGCATGCCCTGCCACCTGCACCCCACAAGCTCTCTGTTTGGCATGGGCTACACACCAGACTACATTGTGTATCATGAGTTGGTCATGACCACCAAGGTGAGCTTGAGCTGAGGGCTAGCAAGAAGGGTGAGGAGTGCTCTGAGGGAGATGGGAGGGCTTTGCTGTGGTACTAGGATCTATCAGAAGGGCAGTTCTCAGCCTTTCTCATCTATACCAACTAGGCATGTCTGTATCATCTGCAGAGTCCTGTTTGTCCCTTTCCCAATATTTTTTCCTGGCCTGTGTGGGATGTGTTTGAACCTCTTTGCGATCTCACCAAGTCCAGCCCATAGCAGCTTCTGAGGCCAGGAGGAATTGTCTGGAAGGGGTATACTCCCAGCTTGAGAAATGCCATCAGCAAGTGGGGGAGGGAGGGAGCTGCCATGGCTCTGGAAATGGTGCCCAGGCCCTGAAAATGCCATTCTGCTACCCTGGTCTTTCCTTCTGTCCCTGCAGGAATACATGCAGTGTGTCACTGCTGTGGATGGAGAGTGGCTGGCAGAGCTGGGCCCCATGTTCTACAGTATCAAACATGCTGGCAAGTCACGCCAGGTGAGTCTCTGGTCCAGGACAAGCTGGCAGACAGCAGGCCCACTGCATGCCTGTTCTAGTGCAGTGTGTGTGTGTGTGTGTTGACATCCAGGAACAGGCCTGTGGCTCTGCAGAGAGTCTGCTGCTGGCCAGCCCTCTGCCTGTCCCTGACCTGCTGCTGCCTTGCTGCAGGAGAACCGCCGCCGTGCCAAGGAGGAAGTGTCTGCCATGGAGGAAGAGATGGCTTTGGCTGAGGAGCAGCTGCGTGCCCGCCGGGAGGAGCAGGAGCGCCGTAACCCACTGGGCAGTGCAAGGTAGGTGCTGGCCCTGCCTGGCTATAGGTTGCCTCCTTAAGAGCAGGAGTGGTGAGCTGTGTGGAGGATCCCAACTTACCCATGGGTGTTCTGGTGCCAGGAAAGGTTGCATCTTCCACTAATCACCCTTGTCCTTTCCTGGCAGATCTACTAAAATCTACACCCCTGGGCGGAAGGAGCAGGGGGAGCCCCTGACACCACGACGCACCCCAGCCCGCTTTGGCCTCTAAGGTGGCAGTGCCTGTTGCTTTGAGGCTTAAAGACTTTCAGGAGCAGCTGAGTCTTAGGAGAGTGCCCAGCTCCTCTGATCACTGTACTCTGTGAGGCTCTCTACAGCTTGTGGCCCAGGAAGGCTTTGGCACTAATTTTGCTACAGAACAGAAAGAATTTTATTTGTTCAAAGGTTGTCAGTCTAATCCTTGCTTTGTTTTGCGCTGCTTCTTGTCCTGGAGGCGAGTGCTGGGTGGAGGCAGCCCTGCAGAACCGTGCAGGGCTGGTTCTGTGAAGTTGTTGCCCTGTAGAGCCTGGGACAAGGCACAGAATTACACTGACCTAGAGGGCAAAGATAGCCTGTCCCTGGCGCAGCCCTGGCCCATGCTACTGCAAAGGCAGTTCTCCCACAGCCCGTGCCCTGGGCAGGCAGCTGGTGCCCAGCTGTCCCTGTACACACAAGACCAGCCCCATTTCAGGCCTGCCCTGTTTCAGGCCAGGCTCTGCCAGCAATTCTGCTCACCTTCAGCTGCTCACACTTGTGGTGCTGCTCATGTGTTCTGACCGTGAGATACGTGTTCTCCTCCTGCATCCTGCCCAGCGTGTCTTGAAGATGCCTGGGAGAAAGGCAGGGAGACAAGGTGATGCAGTGGTGCGGAGACAGTCCTGATCTGCTGGCCTTGTAGTCCAGCAGTTGTCCATCTGTCCCATACATCCCTGCCAGCAGCAATAACTGCTGTGTGCAGAGAGTTCAGCCCCACTCCCCATGTTCACCACTTACTCTTTTTCGCCTGTCAGCTCTGTGGTCTGCTTGATTTGCCGCTGGATCTTGTGCCCTAGTTTCTCATTTGACTGCCTGAAAACAAGGCGTGAGCTGAATGAGTTGGTGCGAGGAGAAGGCAGCCACCTACCCCTCTCTACACCAGAGAAGGTTCTTACTCACATCTGCTCCTTCACACACTGGCTGATGTTGACCAGCACCAGCTCCCTCTCCTTGTGCAGCCTGCCGCTGTCAGAGCGTGCCAGGGCGTGGGAAGAGCACATGGTTTTTACCTGGAAAGAATTAACATCTGACTGCTCTTCTCGGCCTCTATGTGCTTGGGGCTGAAGGCAGTTGGAGAAACCAGGCTGTGCTGGGGCAGCAGCCTTCGGGGCTGAGCAGAGGGTCTGGAGATGCTGGTGTCTCAGGAGAGCTGCTCTAGAGAAGAACCGTTACATCAGCACTACTGGCTGTGAACTTCTGTCATAGCATGGTAGTTTCATGCTGAGGGATGACTTCTAGCAACAGAGCAGAGAGCGCTAGTTTAAGGAGAACAAGATGTTCAGCCCTGCTGCTGCTGCCAGACCCTTGGTGGCCTAGGATCTGCAGTATGCTGTCTCCTGCCCCGTCCTCTCCACCTCTGCCCTGCGTGTGGGCCAGGATCTGTCATTCCCTGGTGCTAGGGGCCCAGCCTGCGCTCCTACCCTTGGGCTGTGGTGCTGCCTGTTTCTATCCTGCACCTGCTCCGTGGCCTTGCTGAGCTCTTCCTTGAGGAAAGCCAGCTCCACCTTGCAAACAACCAGCTCCTCTTCTCGCATAGCCAGAGCTCGCTTGCTCTCCTGGTGTAGCTGCTGCCAGTGTTGGGCTTGGCTGCTCAGCTCCTGCAGCCTCTCCTGGAGAGAGCGGGCCTGCCGGTGGCACAGAGAGGCATTGAGAGAGAGACAGGCTGAGCACAGGCTCCTGGTGCCCTGTGGGAAGGCTTGGGACACGCTTACCTCCTGCTTGCTCTGCTCCTGGGACCCCTGCAGCTTCCTCAGCTCCCAGCGGAGCTGCTGCCTCTGTTCCTCATAGGCTGCAATCTTTTCTTCCTGCTTGGCTTTCTCTTGCTGGGCTTGGGCCAGCTCTGCCTGCAGGGTGGCTGTATCCTGCACCTGCATGCAAAGTTGTGGGGCAGGGAGGGTGGTTGGCCAAGCTGTGGGCATGCTGGGGCTCCCCCAGGGGCTAGTGCTGCCCAGAAGCAGGAAAGGGCTCTCTGCAGCATTTTGCTGCTCTGGCACTGAGGGCTGCATGGTGGCTGGTTCCATCTTGGGCTGTCCTGTCCCTGCCCTCACCTGTTGCAGCAGCTCTGCCAGGTGCTTTCTGTTGGAGGCCACTTCTTGCTGTAGGTCTTGGATGGTCTCCTTGGCTCCGCTAAGCTGCTGCAGACTTCGCTGCTCCCGGGCCTGGGTGGCTCCCAGCTCCTCCTGCAGCCGAGTGAAGCTGTGCCACAGGCCCTGGCTCTGCTCCTCCTGTGCTCCTAGCTGCAGAGAAGGCAATGCGTTAGTGGATGCTGCATTGCTGTACTAGTGCTGCTTTCCGCCAGAGCGAGGTCTGTGCCCTCTCTCCTGCTGCTGCTCCTAGCTCACTGCCCACCCCTGCAGCACAGGCTTTGCTGCAGGGCTTTATTCCCTCTCTTGAGGGTGCTTGTCCACTCCACGGCCTGCTGCAGCTCTTGCTAGAGCTCTTCCTTCCCATCCTGCTGACAGCACAGCTCCCCTTGCAGCCCCCATGGTGTGGTAGCCTGCTCCTGGCACTGGGCAGGCCCTGGGCTATGCATAGGGGCAGGGGAGCCTGGGAGCAGGCTGATGGAGAGACCCCACAGCAGGTCTTGCCTGCTATCTACCTGCTTCCTCAGGGCTTGGAGCTGTTCCTGGCTCCTCTGCAGCTTCTCTTCGGCATGGGCCGCAGCATGCATATGTTGCAATGCCTGCTCGAGGGTCACCTGCTGTTTCCACTGCCACTGGCTCAGCTCTGCCTGGAGCCGTGCTGCCAGCTCCCTGGGGGCAAGGGCACAGGCTGAGCTGTGGCAGCCCCAGGCCACCATCTCTTGAAGAAGTGGGCACAGGCAGAGCCCTGGTCAGGCTCTGGTTGTGCCAGGGACAGCCAGTCTCAGGGCCTGCCTACCTGCTCTGTGCCTTCTCAGCATTGCTGCTGGTTGCTTGCTTCTGTAGCACTTGCAGCTTGGCCTCCTCCTTGCAGTTGGCCTCGTGCTGCATGTCGTTCCCCAAGCACAGGCATGGCTGCTCCTCTGTGCACTGCAGGCTGCTTGGGGCTGGCAACTGCTGTGCCAGTGCCTGGGCTGCTTGAGATGGTGGGGGCAGGCTGGCATGGCCTCCCCGCACCCTGTCCCAGGGCTTCTGTGGGAAGCAGAGCAGGGCTCAGCCCTGCAGTGCAGTTTTGGGACACTTGCTCTTGTGGCTCCTATGCCTCCCTGGCTGCTTCCCCCCCAGGCTTGGGGAGCTGCCTCTCCACCTTCCCAGGACTGCACAGGGAAACACTGTCTGCCCTGTAACGCTCCAAAAGCACAGGGAGCCTGTGGTGCCCACAAGGTCTTGCCATTTCCCTGTTGTTGCACTAGGATGGACTGAGTGCTGCTGTAGCATGTGGACATGCAGCAACTGATGGGGAGGCACTGCCTCCTGGGGTGCTTTCCCGCCTCATTCTCCAGCCATGTGTGCACTGACCCTTATGGGCACCAGATACCTCCTTGCTGCTGCTCTCTGCCATTGGGGCAAGCCATGGGCTCCAGCTCTGGTTGGGCCTGGGGTCCCCGCTGGAGCCACCAAGAGCGTGGAACCTCAGGGTGCTGGCTGCAGGCTCCAGCCCTCACACATCCCAGCCCTGTGGCCCTGGATGCCCCACTCCTCGCCCACTCCACCTTCCTCAGCACTGCTTTGCTCGGCTGCCCTCCCCAGCTGTGTGTCCTGTGCCCAGTACCGGCACTCCTCAGCTGCCCACTTCTGCCTGCAGTGCATCGTCTGTGTGTCTACCACCACCTCTGTGAGCAGCACAGCCATGTGCTGTCTGCTGGCTCCTGCCTGGCCCCTGTGCTGTGGCTGCTGGGCTGCCGGCACTGACCTGCTCGAGCAGCTCTGTGTGCTCCTTCAGGATATTGTAGTTGGTGTCAGAACAGCTGTGGGTGGCCATGTAGGAGGTGACCTCTGTCTGCACAGCCTCATCCTTCTGGTCCTGTGGAGAGGTGCATCACTGGCCTGTGGCTACCCAGCAGGGTGCGGGACCCCCTGGATCACCCTGTGCTCCTGTGTGGAGAGGCTGGGGCTGGAGAATCAGCTAGTTCGGGAC
This sequence comes from Pelecanus crispus, assembly GCF_030463565.1. Classification (NCBI taxonomy): domain Eukaryota; kingdom Metazoa; phylum Chordata; class Aves; order Pelecaniformes; family Pelecanidae; genus Pelecanus; species Pelecanus crispus. The sequence goes on along the minus strand of NC_134650.1, from coordinate 48,864,205 downwards.
AAACTGTGGGTAATGGGTTGATGGGGAGGGCCTGTGACAGAGGGATGTGGCCTGCACCAGGTGGGAGGCTGGATGGCTGCTGTGTCCTGGCCCTCTCTCTCATCCCCTGCAGCCCCCACAGTGCCCTCCCTGGTGCAGCAGTGTCTGCTGGATACCCAGCAGCCCTAGAAAGGCATCCCCATGGTCTCTGACCTGTGACAGGGCATGGGCATGTGAGGAGAGCAGTGAGCCCAGCTTGCTGGCGAGGCTGCAGCAGTGCCACCAGCCCTGGGACGGTGCCCAGGGTATCAGTGAGGCTATTGGGGGCTGCAGTCTTCCAGCTCTGCTCAGCTGGGTGGACTGGGCCATGCCAGCCATGCCTGCCGTGTCTGGCCTGGCTAGGCTGCTCCATACAGGGTGCAGTGCTAAATCCTTGTCCCACATATGGCTGGCAGGACAGCCCCTGCCCTCCCCTGGTCACTGGCTGTTTGCACAGGCAGGGCTGTTGGGCAGGCATGGTGCCCAGCCCATGATGGGATGGCTACGCATGCACACATGACCAAGGGCAGGGGACTCATGCAGCCTGGCCTGTGGCTGTTGTGCCCGGCAGCAGTACCTTGCCCATCACCACTTGGTACTGCTGCATCAGAAAGACCAAGTCCTGGTGCTTCTGCTCCACTGCACACTCCTGCTGCTGCAGCTGGACCAGCCGCTCACGGTTTGTGCCCCTGCAGAAGTCCAGGTCCAGCTGCAGAGCCTGTATCGAGGCCAGGACCTGTGCTGGCTCCAGCTCCTGCTGCCATGTGTCCTGGCATGCCTGGGGCTCCTCTTGCCATGGCTCCAGCACCACCGTTTGCCTTTGGCCCTAGGACATAGCATGAGCAGCATTGGTCTGGCTCACTGCTGTGGCCAGCCCATCTTGGCGCTTCTGCCAGGCACTGAGGCTGGATGACAACGCTGGCAGTCCAGGTTTTGGTCAGAGAACAGCAATGGAGTGTGTTGATGACTGGTGGGCGCAGACCTCTCCCCGCCACCTCCCCAGGCAGCACCACAGTATATGTGTGCTCTGACAGTCCCCGTGGGCTCATGAGCAGCCAAGCCCCTGACACTGCTGGCACTCGGCACTGCAGTGATGCCAACATGAGCTATGGGAAATGGTGGCAGTAGGACCAGTGCAGCCGCAGCAGGACTGGATGCCCCTGAGCCCTTGCGCTTTCCTCAGCCCTGGGGGGACGAGCCATCTGGATGCACAGGCGAGGGCTGGCCAGGGCCTCCTACACCACCCGGCCACCAGCCTGCGGCTACATGACCAGTGCTGGGGTGGGAGTGGGGTTGGCGCTGCTCACCTGGGGCTGCCAGGTCTCCTGCTGAAGCTGCTGGCTGGAGCTGCTCAACTCTGATGTTGCCTCCTCTGCTCCTGGCAGCACTCCACAGGGACCCTCAGGCTGGCTCACTGGTGCAGGAACCTCCCTGGACGTGCCACATTTTGGGCAATCTCTCGCTGCTGGAGGGACCACAACATGGGACAGGCCCTTCCTGCTGGTCTCAGACAACCCTTAGTCCCAGGGAGGGGTCAGCCAGGGATGTCACCCAGCCCTGCTTGGGGCAGCCCCACCATCCTGTGGCATTGGCACTGCAACTCCCCATTGCAGGAGCATCTGGTGCCAGTGGCAGACGCTGAGCCTGTGGCTCCTGCAAAAGCATGGCAGAGCTGCGCGGCGGCCCATGGCCTCCCCTCCAGGAGCCCCGTCTCCCCAGAACACAGCCCCCACAGCTGCCTGCAGCCCTCACCGCAGCCTTCGTGTTGCATGCTCCTCCTCCGCTGTGCTCTGTCCCCGGCATGTCATGACACTCTGCCTTGCCTGCAGCCCATGCCCTGGCCCGGTTCTGGGGACAATGCCCAGAATCAGAACCTGGTGACCCTGTGCACTGGGGAACTCCTCCTGGTGCTGGTGCATCCGGCAAGCCCCGTCCCGCCCCGCTGACATACCCAGTGCTGGTGTATGTGGTGAGCCTCATGGCATCCTCGTGCCATGGCAGGGCCTCACCAGCCTCACACTGCCCTTGCAACCCCTTCTCTCTGTGCTACCCGCCTTGCACCATCCTTGTGCTGTGCTCTGGCCCCACTGCTGGCCCCAGCACTCACTGCAGGCCTGCAGCCAGAGGCAGGTGCCGGTGGGGCCGGCAGCGGTGCCACGCTTGGTGCCGTGCCCCTGGGACAGCCGGGCACAGCTGCCTCCCACTGTGCTGGCCTGCGGCTCCCCGGGATGCCCCACAGAGCTGTGCCGAGCTCTCAGAGGAGCTATTGACCACATTGACCAAGGCTGCTGCTCCATGTTTCTCCCTGTCCAAAAGGGTAAAAGTAACAGAAACAAGTTGTCGGAAATGAAATTTCAATTTCTCCACGCCCTTCCCTGTCCATGCAGCTTCCCAGCACAAATCAATAATGTTTAGACAGCCAAGGAGATTTTTTTTCCCCTCTTAAAGTACCAGATCAATAGCGGAAAAAAACCCAAAACAAAGCCTCTGTCTGTGTGTGTGTGCGCCATAGTAAATGTGACTAAACCGGGCCCAGGGCCACCCAAGCAGTGTGACGGCAGCATCTGGGGCCGTGAGCGGCTGCGCAGTGTGGCCCCTCCGCTCTGCACACCACGCGTGGGGCACGGCAGGCAGGACCCACCACAGGGCACATCCTGGCTGGGCTGCTGGCCATGGGCCCCAGGGGAGGCTGAGTGTGCCCCAGAAGCTTCTTGGGGCAAGTGCAGCACCCATGGGTGAGGAGAGGCTCTGAGGATGGAGATGAGCCTGGCTGTCAGCCTGGCTGCTGCTGTTGGGAGTCAATAGAAACCCAAATCAGCAGGCACATGTGCAGCACCAATCTACTGGGGAGAGGACAAACAGCTTTTGCAACGGGAAATCCTGCGGTGCAACCCTGCAGGAAACCTTCACCCAGGTCTTTTAGGAAAACGACCAGCCAGCGCACAGGGTTTGGAGTGGTGCTGGCAGGAGGAATCAGTGCCAGGTCTTGGCAGGCAGCGACCTCCAGCCAGTTCCTGGGGCACAGGAGACCTGCCTCATCCTGTGGGGCCGCAGGTCACCCTTTAGCCGGTGGGAGGCATGGGTGCAATTTGCCCAGCTGCCAAAGGACTGTGTAAGACGGTGATCAGACAGAGAGGCAGCACTAGTTCAGTGTAGATAAGTGTGCAGCAGTGCAGATGTACAAAAACCAGTCCACAGAGACAAAATGCTGGTGCGGATGGGATTGCTGGCTGGTGAAATGGGGTCTGCGGTGCCTGAGTTGGGGGACTGCTGGGTGAGCCTTGCGCCCCAGGCCAGCACACTCGCTGAGGTGGGGGAAGCGGCTGCGGCTGCCTCACCACAGCTCAGCAACTCTGGGCAGCGTGCGGCTGGTCTGCGCTCCCTGCCTGGGGCCGCACTGCAGCAGCCTGGGTGCCCCGGGGTAGCAGAGCGGGTTACTGGGTGCCAGCGCTGCCCGGAGCGTGGCTGCCCAGCGATGCCCCGAGCGCACACCTGGCCCTGGCTGCCTGTGCCACAGGGCTCCCTGTGCCACAGGGCTCCCTGTGCTGTTGCCCCTCGCTGACACTCAGTGCAATTTCACAGGTAAGTGTTTTAACTGGAAATTTCCAAGGCCAAGCTGGGCCCAGAAGGTGAACACAGATGTACCATAATAGAAATCATCGGTTGCCATGACGACCTGCTCCACCAGCGGGTCGCAGCCACAGGCGGTGGGAGCGGGCGCAGCACCAACAGTCCTGCAAGCAGGGCCACTTAACCCCCACTATGCAGAACGCTATTGAATTTAGCCCTAATTTCTGCCAATGCAAGGGAACAAAATTTCCCTGCAGATTTCAATCTTGTTCAGGCAGTAGCAGCCAGGGCACAGAGCCTCCATGGCTGCCATCCTCTGCCTTGGTGCTCCATCATGGCCTTATTGCTACTTTAATTAAAGCCAGTTACCCTCCCCTGCAGCACCCTGTGTATAGCACACGTGCTGGGACTGAGCGCAGAGCAGCTTACACCGCTCTGCATGGTGCAGCTCTGCCCAGCACACGGCGGCACAGCTCGGCACGGCTTGGCATCGCTCTGCTGTGCTACAGCAGTACACATCCCGATCTGCAGCCTGCAGCACTGTGACCCACTTGCAGCCACTGCTTACACGGGCCTTTGCTACCTCGTTTGCCCTCATTACTGCATACAGCGGACCTGGCTGTGCCACCAGCCTACGCCCACTGCCAAGCTGGTTATTGCCCATGCTGTGATGGCTCGTGCTGCCGTGCCACATGCGCTGCACTGTGCTGAGCTGTGCCATGCCATGCTGCGCTGCATCATGCCACGCATGCTGAGCTGTGCCGTGCCATGTTGCATTGTGTAACATGCAACACCGTGCTGCATTGTGCCATGCATGCCGCACTGTATTGAGCTGTGCTGCGCTGCATGGACCCGGCCACCTGCTCCTGGAGCAGCGGAGCTGTGGTGGGGCTGCGCGTTGGGCTGGTATTTCCAGAGGCGACTGTTGGCTGTCTGTGCCTGAGCACATCTGACCCACGGCCCTATCTGTCCTCGCCTCCAGCTGACGTGCTGCTGATCCCGCTGCCTCAGGGCTGGCTGCTGCAGGGCTGCAGGCAGCACCCATCTTGGCAGGGCTCAACCCTGTTCCAGCTCCTTGTGAGCCTGTGGGCCAGCCCCACAGCCCTGACCCACAGCCGCCCGCCTGTGCTTGCCTGGTGCTGGGAGGACAGGGGGCCAAACTGGACCTTGCTGGGTAAGCTGGCACCACGCAGTGCTGGGGATGGGACTTGTCTCACTTTAATTACTGCCGTAATGTTATTCTTTTCAGTGCCACGTTAATTGAAATTAAACAGCTGCCACATTCTGGCTGGGACAAAAGTGAATCCTTTTTCATTCCCCTCCAGTTTAATGAAGACTGACGTGCTGAGAGAAAACAAAGGCGATCCAGCTGCTGCCTCTCGCCAGCACATGCACCAGCAATTACCAGGGACCCCGCGAACCGGTGGAGACACCCTGGAGCCCCCCACAGCTGCCAGCCCCAGGCAGCCTGGCCTCCGCGCCCTGGGGTGCTCCCACCCAAGGGGTCTGGCCAGGGGGATGCGGGGAATGGGGCACTCATGTCGCTGGCACGGGGGTGCTGGGGAGAACTGCGGTGTGCCCAGGCACTGAGTTGAGGCTTTGATCCCGTCTGTTAAGAAGCGTCCGGCCACCAGCCGTGCCCCAGCGCTGCCCCTTGGCCCTCCTGCGCCGCTGGGGTTGTCCCGTGCCTGCGGGCTCTGACAGCTTCAGCCTCCCGACATTCAAAGTCACCAAGCGTCCCATACAGCCTGAAAGCCTAAGCTGAGACAGCAGTGTTAGCTGAGGAGGGTATCTCTCGCCAGCCTTAAGCCTGCTTCTGTTTTAGGACTAGGAGCTTGCTTGTGATGCCATTCAGTACTTTAAAATATGCAAAATGGGGCGCTGGTACAAACCTCATTAACACCCGCCTCCAACATCATTAAGATGTTTCCAAGAAAATTAATTGAGAGACTCATTAAAAATAAATTAAGAAAAATGTGTTGCAGAGTGCCTGCTCTGAGCTCGTAAATCACGGCTCAAAGCTCCAGGCCGCTGCACAGGCAATTAACGCCAGCCAATTTGTTTTATCCTGACTGTGAAAATTAGAAAGCAGACATGGAGATTAGATTACGGATGTCTGTCAAGCGGAACTTGGAGTGAATATTTTAGGATACAAAATGGAAATCAGGAAAACAAAGCTGGGACTTCATTTGGAGGAGCTGACAGGCAGAGGTGGGGAGGGAGAGAGAGATTTAGATGTTTTTTGTTTCAAGGAGCAGCACCATGTCTGTATTTAGATATACACCCATCTCGTGCTCCCACTACAAGACAGCTCTCCGTTTTCATCTGCGCATCGCCAGTCCTTTGTGGCACAGATACCGCCTGCCCCTTTCGGGGAGTGTGAGCTCATATTGAGAGCGTGATTTGAGGCTGCTGTGTATTACACAGCCTGAACCAACATGCCGCCTATGTATACGCTGATTACACACTTGGATTAGCAAACACACTACAACTGGGTGAGACCAGCGCTTGGGACTTAGCTTTGTGCCATTAGTACCCCTTTGTCCATCTCTAGCACCTTCCATCAGAGGATCTCAAACTACTTTATATTCATGAACTGAACTGCAGAGCCCTTCTGCAAAATGAGCAAGTGTTATTATCCCCATTTTGCACAGGTAAGCCGAAGCAGAGATAAGTTAAGGTGTTGCTTGTAACTATGTGAATGCATAAATAGCTTGTGCACCAGAAGGCACAGTATTTGTACATACCGGTAGTATGTTGGACACACCAATGGCTATTTGTGCCATGGTGCACACGAGGGGGCAGTTTGCAAACACCCAAAAAGACAGCTAACAAAAACACCTGTCAAAGCGAATTGCCTGTGATCAGCTGCATAACAGGAACACTCCATTTTGGCCTCCCACCCCTTTTTGGCCTACAATTTCTTGTTGGCCTCCCACTCTTCTTTTATCTTCCCACACCTCTTTGGCCTCTACTTTTTCATACGCTTCCCACACTTTTTTGGCCTCTATTTTCTTTTTGGCCTACCACCCTTTTTTGGCCCCTATTTTTCTGCCAGCCTCCCACTCTTTTTTGGCCTCTACTTTCCTGTTGGCCTCCCACCCCCTTTTGGCCTCCCACCCCTTTTTGGCTTCCCACCCCTTTTTGGCCTCGCATATTTTTTTGAACTCTACTTTCTTGTTGGCCTCCCACCCTTGTTCGGCCTCCCACTCTTTTTTTGGCCTCCCACTCTTTTTTGACCTCTACTTTCTTGTTCGCCTCACACCCTTTTAGGGCCTCCTACCCCTTTTTGGCCTCTACTTTCTTGCTGGCCTCCGACTCTTTTTTGTCATCCCACCCCTTTTCGGCCTCTACTTTCTTGCTGGCTTCCCACCCTTTTTTGGCCTCCCACCCCATTTTGGCCTCCAAATTCTTTCTGGCCTCCTACCCCTTTTTGGCCTCCCACCCCTTTTTGGCCTCTACTTTCTTGCTGGCCTCCCACCCCTTTTTGGCCTCCCACTCCATTTTGGCCTCCCACCCCTTTTTGGTCTCCCACTCTTTTTTGGCCTCTACTTTCTTGGTGGCCTCCCACCCCATTTTGGCCTCCAATTTCTTGCTGGCCTCCCACCCTGTTTTGGCCTCCCACCCCATTTCGGCCTCTACTTTCTTGCTGGCCTCCCACCCCATTTTGGCCTCTGCTTTCTTGCTGGCCTCCCACCCCTTTTTGGCCTCTATATGTTTGCTGGCCTCCAACTCTTTTTTCTCATCCCACCCCTTTTCCGCCTCTACTTTCTTGGTGGCCTCCCACCCTTTTTTGGCCTCCCACTCTTCTTTGGCCTCTTATTTTCTGGTTGGCCTCCCACCCCTTTTTAGCCTCCCACCACTTTTTGGCCTCTATTTTCTTGGTCTCCCACCCCTTTTTGGCCTCCTACCCCATTTTGGCCTCTAATTTCTTCCAGGCCTTCCACCTCTTTTTCGCCACCCACCCCTTTTTGGCCTCTATATGCTTGCTGGCCTCCAACTCTTTTTTCTCATCCCACCCCTTTCCCACCTCTACTTTCTTGTTGGCCTCCCACCCTTCTTTGGCCTCCCACTCTTTTTTGGCCTCTATTTTCTTGTTGGCCTCCCACCCCTTTTTTGCCTCTACTTTCTTGTTGGCCTCCCACCCTTGTTCAGCCTCCCACCCCAGTTTTGGCCTCCCACACCTTTTTGGCCTCGCATATCTTTTTGGCCTCTACTTTATTGTTGGCCTCCCACCCCTTTTTGGCCTCCCACCCTTTTTCAGCCTCCCACTCTTTTTTGGCCTCTACTTTCCTGTTGGCCTCCCACCCCTTTTTGGCCTCTACTTTCTTGCTGGCCTCCCACCCCTTTTCCGCCTCCACTTTCTTGCTGGCTTCCCACCCCTTTTTGGTCTCCCATCCCTTTTTGGCCTCTACTTTCTTGGTGGCCTCCCACCCCTTGTTGGCCTCCCACTCTTTTTCGGCCTCTACTTTCTTGCTGGCCTCCCACCCTTGTTCGGACTCCCACTCTTTTTTGGCCTCCCACTCTTTTTTGGCCTCTTCTTTCTTGCTGGCCTCCCACCCTTGTTCGGACTCCCACCCTATTTTTGCCTTCATTCACCTTTTTGGCCTCTACTTTCTTGCTGGCCTCCGACTGTTTTTTGTTATCCCACCCTTTATTGGCCTCTACTTTCTTGCTGGACTCCCACCCCTTTTTGGTCTCCCACTCAATTTTGGCCTCCAATTTCTTGCTGGCCTCCCAATTCTTTTTGGCGTCCCACTCTTTTTCGGCCTCTTCTTTCTTGCTGGCCTCCAACCCTTGTTTGGACTCCCACCCCATTTTTGCCTTCATTCACCTTTTTGGCCTCTACTTTCTTGTTGGCCTCCCAACTTTCTTCGGCCTCCCACTCCATTTTGGCCTCCCACCCCTTTTTGGCCTACAATTTCTTGTTGGCCTCCCACTCTTTTTTATCTTCCCACACCTCTTTGGCCTCTACTTTTTCGTACGCTTCCCACACCTTTTTGTCCTCTATTTTTTTGTTGGCCTCCCACCCTTTTTCGGCCCTTATTTTTCTGTCAGCCTCCCACTCTTTTTCGGCCTCTACTTTCTTGTTGGCCTCCCACCCTTTTTCGGCCTCCCACACTTTTTTAGCCTCTACTTTCCTGTTGGCCTCCCACCCCTTTTTGGCCTCCCACCCCATTTTGGACTCTACTTTCTTGCTGGCCTCCCACCCCTTTTTGGCCTCTACTTTCTTGTTGGCCTCCCACCCCTTTTTCAGCCTCTAGTTTTGTGTCAGCCTCCCAGTCTTTTTCAGCCTCTATTTTCTTGTTGGCCTCCCACTCTTTTTCAGCCCCTATTTTTGTGTGAATCTCCCACTCTTTTTCGGCCTCAACCTTCTTGCTGGCTTCCCACCCTTTTTCAGGTTCCCACTCTTTTTCAGCCTCTACTTTCTTGTTGGCCTCCTACCCTTTTTCCGACTCCCACCCTTGTTCAGCCTCCCACCCCATTTTGGCCTCTACTTTCTTGCTGGCCTCCCACTCTTTTTCAGCCTCTACTTTCTTGCTGGCCTCCCACCCCATTTTGGCCTTCCACCCCTTTTTGGCCTCTACTTTCTTGCTGGCCTCCCACTCCTTTTTGTCCTTCCAGCCCTTTTCAGCCTCTACTTTCTCATCAGCTTCCTACTCTTTTTTGGCCTCTATTTTCTTGTTGGCCTGTCACCCTTTTTCAGCCTTCCAACTCCATTTTGGCCTCCCACCCCTTTCTGGCTTCCAATTTCTTGCTGGCCTCCCACTCTTTTTTGTCTTTTCACCCCTTTGCGGCCTCTATTTTCTTGTCAGCTTCCCACACTTTTTTGGCCTCTATTTTCTTGTTGGCCTCCCACCCTTTTTTGGCCTGTATTTTTATGTTATCCTCCCACTCTTTTTCGGCCTCTACTTCCTTGCTGGTCTCCCACCCCTTTTTGGCATCCTTCCCGTTTGGCCTCCCACCCAAGGCTCGAGGATTGGTGGATGTTGAAGTTGGGGAAGGCTGGAGGAAAGGTAAATGCAGAAAAAGAGTGAGTGGATGCCAAACGAGAATGGGAGGACAGGGGGCATCTGGAGGCTGAAAAGAACACGGAGGGAGAAAAATGAAGTGGATGCCAGAGGGCAGGGGAATGGGGGGGCAGGGTGTGGGGGGGAAGGTGGATGTTGAGGAAAGTTGTGGCTGAAAAATGAGTGGGAGGGCAGAGGGCAGGTGGAAGCTGAAAAAGTATTGCAGGCAAAAAAAAAAAAAAGCAGACAGTGAAAAAACCAGCAGGCCAGAGGCAAAGAGAAGGCCAGTAGGTACAGGTCGGCCAGAAGGCAGTGGGAAGGCAGAGGGCAGTGGGAGGTTGAAAAGAAGGTGGGCCAGAGAGTGGATGGGGTCAAAAAAGAGGGAGGTCCCAAGGGGTCTGTGGCAGAGTGGGCCACAATTGGTGAGGCCAAGAAAGGGTGGCGAGGCTTAAAAAGAGTGGACATCAGTGTGCAGGGGGAAGTCAAAAGGCGGGGGGGACACAAGGCCAGAGGGAGGCTTAAAAAGGGGCAGAGGTTGAAATGGTGGGGCAAAAGGAAGCAGCAGTCCAGAAAAAGAATTTGAAGTCAGGTAGCAGACTAAGAAAAAAAAGAGTGTGAGGCCCAAAAAAGAGTGTGAGGCGGGTTACCAAAGGGGAAGGGTGGCTGGAGGGGATATGGAAGCTGAAAAGGCAGGGGATGCCCAAAGGGGATGAGGGAGACTGGAAGGGGTGGTGGGGAAGCAGCTTAAGGGAGGCAGAAGGGGCCACAGAGCCTAGAAGAAAGTGAGAGGGAGTCCAAAAAGCAGGAGGAGGCAAAAAAGGTCTAGAAAGGAGTGGGGAAGCTGGAAGAGTTTGATGCTGGGACGTGGTACTCCTGGAAGTGCGCTGGAGGCCCAAAAGGCATGGGGCAGCTGAAAGGCAGCGGGAGGCTGGAGGGGAGGGAGAGGCCCAAGGGGAGCGGTAGGCCAAGAGGGCAGGGGGAGGCACACACGGGAGGGAGCTGTGGAGAGCGTGAGGCCGAAGGGGGGTGGAAGGCCTGGGACGAGGGAGGCCGAGGAGAGCGGAAGGCCCAGGCAGGGGTGCGAGGCTCCGGGAGGCCGGGGGAAGCCGAGGAAGAGCGGAAGGCTCCGGGAGGTGGGAGGCCGGCGCCGTGGGAGGCCGCGGGAGGATCCCGCCCGTCCCGGCCCCTCCCCTCTCCGGATCCCTCCGCGCCCCGGATCCCTCCGCGCCCCGTCCCGCCTCCCCGCGGTGCCGGCGCCGCCCGGCAGGGGTCGCCCTCGGCCCGCGCGGCGCTGCTCGCCGAGATGGCGGCGGCTCCTCCCAGCGGCGGCGGGGGCGGCGGCGCGGCCCCAGGCACCTTTGTTCTCCCGGAGCCCCCCGCGCCGCCGCCTCGCCCGGCCGGCAGCGTCCGGCCCCGTCCTGGTCCTGCCCTTCTTCCGGGCGGGCCGCCCGCAGGGAGCGCGGCGCGGGCCGGCAGCCGGCCGGAGCGGGCGGTGAGGGCCCGAGGGCCGCAAGCGCCGCCCCGGGGCCCCGCGCCCCTCCGCGGCCACCTGGGCCACGGCCCCGGCCTGCCCGGGGCTGCGGGCGCGCCCTCCCCCGGCCCCACCGCCCGCCCCGCGGCCCGCCCCGGGGCCGCGCCATTTTGCCCTTCGGTCGCAGCCCGGGGTGGGCGCGGCGGCCGCGGCGCTGCCCCGGGGGGGGGGGGCTGCCCGCGGCGGGGGGTGCGGTGCCGCCCGCTGCAGCCGTGCCCGATCCCCAGGGGCGGCGGGTCCCGGCCCGCCCGCAGAGCGGCAGGCGGCTGGGTGCATGAAAGGGAAAAGGGGAACAGAGTTTGCGTTCGTGGAATTTTAATGAGCCTTAAAGGTTATTTCTCTGCAGTTCTAGTGATAATTTCCAATTCTCTGTGTTCCTGGGAAACTGGTACCTCTGGGCTAATCACATTTGGGTACTGTCTAGGGCACGCTCTGTACATTTGGCTGGTGAGGAGTATCACCAAACATAAATCATCAGTAGCGTGGTCAGAGTTTATAGGGGAGAAATAACAAAACAGGAAAGTCTTGCATGGCTTCGCATTCTACAATGAAAATGATCTCATTATCCTTTCCAGGGTCTCAGCCAGCTACTTGGAAAAATACTTCTTAAAAAAACATTGCAGCTCTTGGGAGAGGGTCCCCTCCAGAGAAGAGAGAAAGAATGAACTGGATGGGCAAAAACGGAGTAGGAGGAAACAGCTACCTGGCAAAAATAGCTAGGACCCTGCCCTACGTGTTTCCAGCACGAGTGCAGAGCTCGAGCCAAATCCTGGAGCGCACAGAAGTACTCTGTGCCTCCTTTGTCCCTCCAGCCCTCCACTTGTTCCCTTGAAGTCTCGGGGGGGAAGGGGGATGTTGGGGGCCACCCAGCCCAGTCACCCAGAAGCCAACCTTTGACGTTCCCGTTGCTCGAACACCAGGAATCTCGACTCACCCCTGGCACAACGCCGCAGATGCTGGGGGGTTTGCTGAGGGCGCAGAGGCTGCTGCCTCCTGTGCCTTTCCAGCTCCCTCGGGGGGACAGGCCTGGTGTCAGGGGCACAGCGCAGGGGCCTCTTGAGGTCATCCAGTCCAACAGCCCTGCCCAGGTAGGGTCAGCTGGAGCAGGCTGCCCCGCGCTGCGTCTAGTCAGGTTTTAAACACCTCCGGCCCAGGATAAGAGGAAGGCACAGGCAGGCACAGGAGCGACCCTGCAAACCTGAGGGTGTGCACCGGCCCGCCGGTGCTGCCTCCTGCCCCGCACCTGTGCACTGGCAGTGCCTCTCTCAGCACTGTCTTGTATTTATCCCATCATAGCAACCATTTCCACCGCTGCTACTGCAAGCTGCATCTTGGTTTCTTGTGTCTGTGGTTAAGGATGTACATAAGCTGCATGGGAGCTGCCACATGTTTTTATAAGGAACCATGAGCTAGAAATCAGCACAAAGCAGAGCTCCCGCTGGAAGAATGGAGGAGCGAGTGAAGGAAAAGCAGCACTGCTCAGGTCTGGTCACAGAACATGACACTTCTGTGGTTCTTGCAGTTATAGCTGCTGGGAGATGGCTGGTGCACCTGGACAGCTACGTCAGTGTTGGCTCTGGGGGCTTCCTCCAAAACCAGCAGCAATGGCAACAGCAGGTGGGAAAAGGTAAGGGGAAAGCAGGGAGGTTGAGGGGAGACAGAAACCAGAGGGAGCTGAGTATGTGGAAAAAGACTCTTGTGGTGGGGACCAGAGGGAGAACCTCCACAGGGTGGGTGAGCATGGGAATGCAGAGGCAGAAAAAGAGGATCCTCATGCCCTTCCTTTCCTTATGGTTAAACCTTAAGTCTCTGGCCACAAGCAGACGAGTATTCCAAGATACAGCATAAAAAACAGGAGAAACAAAATTGAGACCATACTGCTGCTGCATAGAAAGCTTCATTAGCCCCATCGGCACAGCAATAATCAGAGAAAAAAAAATCAGTAGGAGTGGTGCAAAGGGATTGACTGCCAAGGGAGGAAGTGCTGCATTTGCCATCTCTTGATGTCTTCAAGTCCAGTTGAATGCACTTCTGAAGCTGCCTTTGTCAAACAAGTTATTGAATTCCACAGTAACATGGCGAAATTTTCTTGACTGCAGGTACAGAAGGTCAGACTGCATGATCCCTTCCTGCTCACTCTGTAAATCTACAGAAAGAAAATGCGAAGAAGGACTAAGAGAACATGCCATTATTTGTGTTCTTCGATAGTGGCTTAACGTCAGCATTTATCTGCAGGGGCTCCAGCTGCATTCACTGGTTAGGTGTGCTTGTGCCGAACGGTGGAAGGTTAGTGGGAGCCAGCCGGCAGACCTCTTGCGCGATAAAGCCGGCTGCTCCTCAGCACTGCACCATGCAGGCTGCGTCAGCTGAAGCGCGTGGGCCTGTCCCTGTGCCACGTGGGCCGTCAGCAGTCCTGTGCCCTGTATAGCAACGGCCTTTGTGCTTGGCATGGTAAGTGAAGGTGGGATCTCAGAAGGAATCCTTGCAACAAGGGTGAAAGGGTGACCACATTCAACAGGCATGGGTGTTCTGTTTTAGGCGGCTCCGTGTCCAAGCGCAGGGCAAACGTGGGCCGTTCCTGAGTTTTGCTTCAGCGAAGAGCAGGCTCCTGAGCTCTTCCCACAGTGTTACGCAGCCTCTCAGACGGGCCTGGTACTCAAGGGTAGACATGCCTGGAAGAGGACAGGGCTGCAGCATTGCGAGGCTGATCTTAACTCATCATTTCTTGTTTTTCAGATGTTTAGCAGCTGTCCCTGATCTTGAAGGTACAAGACACAGCCAGGTGGTCTTAACTCTGCTACATTTCTGGGGCGTTTGCACTTCCTTTCTTACAGGATTTCACTTGCAGTCCCAGCTGCTGTAGCTCTATTCCCTCCTTGAGGGCTTGGGGCTGTACTAGATAAAACCAGATAGATGGAGAGATGGTTCTATGGAAACGTTTGCTCAGTGCCCAGGAGCAGCCCAAAAGGCAAACTGACTGTTAAGAATTATTAGGAAAATAATAGAGAGCAGATCACAGTCACGCCACTGAATAGATCCATAGCGGAAACTGCATTGTGATTACCATATGCAGCTCTGCTCTGCTTCTCTCAAGAAAAGTAGAGTTGGATGGGTTTCAGAGAAGAGCAACAAGGGTGACAAAATACAAAGAATATTTTCCATATGAGGAAAAAGTAGATAGTGTCTTTAGCCTGGAAAAGAAATGACTGAAGAGGATTATAAAATCAAGTTTGGCATATAGAGTTTGTCTGCAGTATGATTTCTCATTGTCCCTTCAATATAAGAACCAGCAGTACCCTATAAATTAGCAGGTAACAACTACAAAACAAAAACCAGTTCTTTTTTCTTTTAATGTCATATGTTCTGTCAGACTGCTTTGCACAGGATATGGTGGACTCCCAAGGTTTATATGCATTAAAAAAGAAATCAAACATTTTAATGGGAGAAAAAAAGTCCACTTACACTGATTAAATGCAAGACCCCACTTTTGCTTCTGAAGCCTCTGAGCTGTGGATCACTGGAGGCGGGCAGAGAACGCTGGGCAGTACCACGGTATCTATGCCCTCCTCTTACACTGACAAAGAGAGCAGTTCTTGGCTACTGTCAGAGATGAGACAGTGAGCTAGACAGACTTTCAGCTGATTGCAGACAGTTTTCTTTCCTTCACTGCTCCAGGCTCCTTTGCAAGGACTGATCCTGATACATCCTGACCTGTCTCAGTATCAGTCTGTTCTCCTTTTTTAAGGAGCTGTATCCAAAAAGCCTAGCTTAAAAATTTGCAGTGGTGGGGTGGTAGCCCTACCTCTGCCCTGCCAGGTCACAATACAGGTGAGCATTCAGAGACTAGTCCACTTCTAAACACCACTCACTCTCAGTGGCAGAGCTGGTGGTAATGACGGCAGAAGCCTCTGTCCCAGTCCCTTTCTATGATGAGCTGCCAGGATGTCTAGCAAACAGTCTGCTGGCGTGTCAGCTGGCCAACTTCAGTGCAAAAACCTACGCTTGGTTCTCATGAGGAGCCCTCGAGCTGGGTCAACAGCACTTGTACTCCTGCAAGTCAGGGAGCAGCTCTGCCCTCGGTGCAAGGCGCAGTGCAGGCCCAGGGAACCGGTGCCCGGGCATGGCTTGCGGAGTGCTAAGGCTGCCGGGGGCGTTGGGGTCTGTCCAGTGACCACCTAAGGGGACTCAGCCGTGCCGGGGGAGCCTCAGAGAAGCAAGGCACTGTAGCCCCCATCTGGGAAGCCAGTGGCTCCGACACCTGTGATACACAAGCTCCTGCTCGGCCTGACGAGCCTGGAACATGGGGTCCTGCCTGAGGCAGCCTCAGGTTGTGCTGCATGCCTCCAGAGGGCATAAAGCAGGAGAGACAACACTGGCCTGCTGCTGCTCCCCAGAGGGAATGTCAGCGTCCCGGGGGCACCTTGGTTTGACACAGGCAATGGAGCTGCGAGGTCTGCACTCACCTGCATTGAATGAGGGGTGTCTCAGCTGGCGTGCTTCTGAGTTCTGTCCTCTGGAGCAGGTCAGAGAGCAAGGCATGACGCTTAAGCAACAGTGAGGAGGGACGGAGTGTAAAGAGACACCAGCAGAGAAACTGCAGTAGCTCCCAGGGCCGTTTGCCGCACCAGCTCTGTTTACACATGCGCTGTTATCGGTTATAGCGGGTAGCATATGGGCAATTTTCTAAGAAGTGTTTGAACATTAATGTTTGGTGAAACTTTTTTCTTTTTTTTTTTCCAGAGTACATAAACCAGTTTACAGCCATCTCTAATCGTATCCAACTTTTGCTGTCAAAGAATTACAAGTGTTTTGCCACAGTACGTGTGGGAGAGGCACCCATCCAAGCACTGCCTTCTGACATTGCACTAATCACAGCCCCGGATCCCCCAGCCTTGCAGAGATTGCTCTGGCAGTTGCAGCAGCTCTTCCTCCATCTGGAAGAGCACTGCTGGTGCTCCTCCCCTCTGGTCTTTACAGCTAGTAGAGATCACTGTCAGCCCTTTCCCCACTCCTACACCTCTCCACACCAGCAATGGCTCTTACCTTCTCAGGGCTACATGGTCAGATGAGGGAGTAGGGCAGAGCCGGCTCAAATGTCCCAGCCAGCACGAGTCTTACTACACGGTTGCCACTATGGAAATACGGGAGCCCAGTATAGGGCTTAGAAAGAGGTAACATGGGACCTGTTCTGAAGAGCACTCAGCTGTATCACACGCAGCATATGAGGCTAGTGGTGAGGAGACAGAGTGCTGGAAGACGTGGGCAGAGCTGTACGGCCACATGCCGATGTGGGCCCCTGCGCACACCTGGATTGCTCAGTTGGGAGTTTCGAGATAACTGCGGAGCTTTGCCTGTTGTCAGCAGGATGAGAGTTGGCTCAGCCATGACTCCAGTTGTCTTTATCATCGTGCTCATTGCTCTGAGTCTGCCTGCCAGCCCCACTGAGCTCAGGAAGCTCTCATTTTTACATTCCAGCCGACTCAAAGAAGAGATACACAGTATGGGCAAAAGGAGACCCTCACAGCCACTCCAGCTTCTGGGCCGGTGGCTCCCATAGACTGTTATGCCAAGTCCTGCTCCAACAGCTTTTGCTGCTTTGAGCTTTAATCTGCTTCTAACACTAGCAACTATTTGGTGGTTTTCCAGCAGGCTGTGGGTTTACCGGATTTGTGCAAGCATGCTACTCCTCTCTTGGTCAGCTGGAGTGCTGGTTTTGGCCACAGCCACCGGTGTCTGTCAGGAGCTGGTATAAGAACCTACAATAGGCTGAGGAGAGCAAGATGGATCACAGTGGCTTCCTGGTGGGTGCAAAACTGTACTGTTATTTCTGCTGCACACACTACTGGGCTCTGTCACATTTCTCATCTTCATGTGGAATTTGTCTGGGCAGCTGCCATTCCCGCAAGACAACTTCAAATGAATGAAATGAATGACTGTTTTTCATATTACACAACATGATTCCAAATGCCCCAGTGCAGATGCACTAGCCAGTTTCCAAGAATCAATCACCAAATTGCACCATCTCTTTCTGGAGCAAGCTACCAGTGGAGAAACTGAAAACAGTTTTTTTTGTGGCTATGCTGAAACTTCACAGTCGATTTTAAGCCTCTTAGACAGTATAATACTGAATGCAAGTTCCTGCTGAGGCTATCGACTTCAGTATGTGCCAAGCTGCAGGGAACACCCTGTGCCACGCCTGCATGTGACAGAGAGCTTCCCTGCACCAGCAGCGTGACTCAGATCAGAGACCAGCTTCCTGGGATTTCCCATCAGCATCCTTTAAGATTGCCATCCAGCAGAAGGGATCTGTGCAGCCACAAGGTGAAATGCACCAGGAAACAGCATCATCTTCAAAACACAGACAGGGATTAGCACAGCCTGCAAACAGCAACACGCTGCCCTCTGTTCAGGGGTGGAGACACGCTGCCTGCTGGGGCCTTGGGGATGGAGGAGGCTAGCCTTCAGATGTCGCTTCCCCAGGTCAGGTGTGCTTGTAAGTGCACACCATGTCAAAGTAATTGCACATTCTTGCAGTGTAAATCCTAACCTGACTTCTCTCAGGGCATCTGCTGTCATGCTGCCACAGTGCTAGGGAATGTCTGCATGGTGAATGCAAGGATATACCTTAAATATTTGTCATTAATTAAGAGCAGTGGTGTTTTGGTGCTGTAGGACCACACCAAGGCCACAGATTATTTGCAGCCCCTGTGTGTTAGAGCAGCAGGCAGCACTCAGTGCTGCAGCCATGCTTTGGCAGCACTGGTGACTGATGTCCCGTGCATGCAGTGTCAGAGTAAGAAACATAATTGCTGGTTATGTGCTCCATATTGTCCCCAGCCTGCCCCGTGCTTTTGTCCCTTCTCACACCTACCTTCTTTCACAACTGCTCCAGTGTGTCAGAGTTCCAAAAAAGCTCCTAATATATGGAACTGATGGGACACATTATAGGGCTTCTTAAAGGATCCAGATGGGTGCCCCTTTAGCCAAGAGCTTTCCTACAGCTCTCCCAACTACCAACACAAGGAATACAAGGCAGAGAATCCAAGATGATTTCCCTTGGCACCGTGTAGAAGAGTTGCTCAGTGAGCAATATGGGCATGCCACTGGAGCAGCTCCTGGAGGCGAGCTGCTTGGTGCTGTTCCTGTTGTCACTTCAAGCAGTTGCCCCTGCTTTGTCACACACTTCCTAGTCTGCTGCACACAGCTCTCTGCAGCGATCTAGCAGTCACAAATCCTCCATCTTTTTATCATACAGTGACTCCCCTACACCATTATTTTTGTATAGCTTCCACTGCAAAAAAGAAGAGACCAATATTGAGCTGCAATGAATATTCGACCAGCATTTCCCTTTCCTTTCTCTGTTAGATCATCCCGTTTAGTGGCAGAGCATGGTAATCAGTCAAATATCATATTAGAAGCATGGTTTTAGCATGGGTGGCTCTGCCCAGCCTGCTTCCACATGGTAACCAAGAACACAGTGAGTGAAAGGGGCCCCAGCTATAGTTTGGAAATGCTCCCCTATTTCTGGAGTTTATTAGTACAGTATCAAAATTACGGACTACAACACTTTCCATTCCTTTCTTTCGTTCTGAATTAAAGACCATCTGCTGAAGACTCTGACTTCAAAAAACAGCCAGGCACTTTCTAATATCAAGCAAAATGCCTGAAGAATAAATTGCTCCTATCAGAAATAAAGCATTTTAGTTCTGCCACAAGCAGAGAGATCTGTGTTTATAAGTCTCTCCAAAGGCAACTCCATCTTTCCTGCTTTCCTCTCATTTTCTTTTGATGCACAAAGCCTGCATGCTGCAGTGCTGTGATTGGATTCAACTTTGGAGCAGTGTAATTGTAAATATTCATTGGAATCCAAGCCAGTTTTCCCAAGTCTCTCTTAAAGGCTCTGCAGCTATACAAACAGCTGTGGCTCTGCATTAGCCTCACAGCCTGGAGGCTGCCTATTTCTCCACAGCCCCAAAGACTGCTCCTTCAGAGGCTACATGGAGAGAAATCAGCCTTGCAGACCATTTTAGTCAATGCTCTATTATTCTCTTTATTCCCTCTTTAACGTCTGTGTTGTAGAACTGGCTCTCAGACCTAGGTACCCTGTGGAGTTCCTCACCGGTGTCTACACCAATAACGCAGTTCACCTTCACTTGCAGTTCCCACTGGCTCTCCTGGATGTGTGTGTGTTTCCAGCCCTATCTACCTACCAGCGGTGCTGGGATGTCTGTGTGAGCTGCTCTGTGTCCTGGTATATGGCGTATGGTATATGCCTGTGCACATTCCACCCTCCCACTGAAGGCATATAATCCAAATGGGTGCTGCCCAGTAGTAACATGGATGCTACTCAGCAGATGGCCGTGAGGCTCTGTGGGTAGGCAACATACATCTCACTAGGAACTCCATCGCTATTGGGTACTGAGAAGAAAGCAGATCAACCACTGATACCCAGGCAATTCTACCTCTCCAGCTGCTGAAGTTCCATGACTGCACTCCAACAGTAGGAGGTAGGCAAAGGGCAGTAGACTGCTAGAGCCATCAAGGAACAGAGACGAGACCTTTCTATCAGTCAGACCCTGACCTCCACGTTGCCTGGACCAGCCACTGCACAGCAAGACTACATGGCATCAAGCTGACCTTACTCCCCAGGTGGTCTCTGACTGATAGCCATGTCCTGCACAATTAATTTGCAAAGCAGCACATGTAAGAAACTGCACATAGCTATTCTACTGAGAATGGAAATTGAATCCAAAAGTTCTGATAGCAAATCTGTGCTCCCATCTCTGCTTCATCTACTCTTATGTTTACCACCAAGGGTGGAACTGCAGTGCTCAGGCCAAGGCCTGAGGCACAGCAGCACATGTCATACAGATGGTGGTATCAGAGCCTTCATCATCCACTGACATCCTCCAGGCTCTGCTTGCTCTTTTCAGCATATGTTAAGGCACATGTTCTGGCTACTGGGTAACCTGTGACCAGATAAGTAGGTAGTAAAAGGGGCAAAATCCAGCTTTCTTTCCACACACCACATTCCTGGGTGCAGCTCAGCAAATAAGGCACCTACCAGTTCCAGCTGAAGCAGTGCAGGTTGCTGGATGTATTACTAAAGGGAGCAGCCCAGAGGCTGTCAGCTGTACAGTTCCATCTCTCACTGCAGCACTGTTGCCTGATCCTTGTGTGCTTCAGTCAGGGCCCTGGCACCAGTTGTCAGCCAGCTGCACCAAGGCCTCTGCTCACCCTATGGAGCACATCTTTAACCAGGAGCATCCTGGACAGCAGGCTTCTCTGGAACATGTGAAGGAGCACCACGTCATCAGCCTATGTTCAGGTGAGCGCTAAGGCTCCAGTATAAGAGATTAGGCAGGTCCACTTACTTGTCCTTCCAGAGGGCTGGGAGAGTCTCTGTGCATACGGAGACCTCCAGCCCACAGCACTCAGAACAGAGAACCCTGTTCCCTTCTAATCATCTAAGCATCACTAATGAGGAAGACACATAAGGATGAATTTGCATGGGAAAACACTAGTGTGTACTCCCCAGCAAGTCTCTCCTGTGAAGAAGCCTGCAGGAGCATGACAGTGAGGTGGAAGAATGCTCCCACAAACCAACACTGCTACCCAGCACGGGAATGCGGCCAGAACCGCTGCAGACATGACACCACCTGAAGCATGAAGCTGGGACTAAGTCTTGTGGAGATCAGGTGAACTGCAGTAGGATGCAAGCACGCATCCAAGACTCAAGCGCAGTCACTTTGCTAGAAAGAGGAATCAGCCTGGGAAATGTTGGTATCACATGAACACTGAAGGAGACTATGGTGGGGCTCTGAAGAAGGCAGAGCTGGGTTTCAAGGTATGAGCAAGGATAGATTTAGGAAAGCAGCAAGGCTGGCATGAACCTCAAGAGGTTGATAGCACATCTTCCAGTTCTAAGACAGGGGAACCTACAGGTGCCCTGTCTTTTGTTTATCTGTCCTTAAAGGTCTCCTGTGATGCAGAATCCTCAGGCCCCTGGGCAGTCTGTTCATGTGCTTTGTTCTTCTCCCCATTAGAAAACTGTTCCTAACCTGAATCTTTCTTGATGCAGGCTATGCCCATTAGTTCTTGTGTGTGCCTTTGTGGACATGGAGAACAGATGGCTTTGTTCCTCTTTTCAGGAGTTTCTTACATGCAGCTGGTGGTGTGATTTTCCTCAGTCGTGCAGGAGAAAAAAACCCCAACAAAACAGCCAGATCAGAAACAACAAAAGAAAACCTGTCTGGTGGAACTCACTGCCACACAAAGAGAGTGCCCTGGGAGAACAGATAAAGTAATGAGGCCTTTATAAAGATAACAGCTCCCAGAGTCAAAACAGCTTTGTGGAGAGAAATGCCCTGCTCCAGTAGATCTAGATCTCCTTGTGGTAGCCACCAAATTGTCCTCTTTATATCCTTTCCCACCACAGAGGCCAGCAGCTCAAGGCTAGCTGCCTTCAGATGTGGTGAAGGAGATGGCCCTGGAGAAAGTCCAGCCTCCAGCTGCAGGGGACGAACACAGAAGACCTGCATGGTCATGAGCAGGGGCCGGATGGCGAGAGGTGCCCAGTGGCTGAGTGGCGGAAGGAGCTGGTCCCTGGGGTCACTGTGGAAATCCACGCTCTCCCAGATACAACACATTGCCTTTCTCCCAGCTGCAGTGTAACACCATGACTGCTCTGGCAGCCGTCAGGGGAGGGAACGTGCCAGTGGACTCTCAGCCTTTGCAAGTCTCCAGGACCTGACACCCAGCCTGGAGCACCAGCAGGGTCCCTGGCATGAGAACACACCAGTCCTTTCACTGCACAGCCCTGCTGCAAGAAGCCTTCCTGGCATCATCTGGAAGCACAGTCCTTCCCTTCCAGCTCCGTTTTCCAAAGCAGCGAGAGCGGTGTTCTTTGGAGTTCCTGCTATGATGATTTATCCAGGTCACGGTGAGGACAGCTGGCTAACTGAGGTTAACAGCTTTCTCGGTTTCATTTCAAAAAGACATTAGCATGGGGGTTGTATTAAACAACGATATGCCAAATCCTGATTCATTCACCAGGAGAGCTCATGATCAGGTGGGGGACTCAGCTGACAGGCAGGGCTGTGCTGCTAACCTTTCCTTAAAGGGCAGGACCATAACTCATGCTCCCAGTGCTAAATTACACCTGACACTCCTTGCAGAGGGCTTCTGGTATGTGCAGCCTGCTACAGGCATCCTGGGACTGCCAGCCATGGGAGCTCGAAGCCCCCAAACCAGGAGATTTATCAGTAACCATTTTCTCGCTCAGAAAAAAACCCCAAAAGATTGGGGCCCTTCTGTCTGGAAGAAGGATGATGGAAAGGAAACATGACAGAGGTCTATTAAATCAGGAATATCACAGGAAAGGTGACTAAGGAGTGATTGTTCATGGTCTCTTCCAATAAAACAACAGAAATTGTCAGGGGACAAGTTCAAAACAAACAAAAGGAGGTGGCTCTGCATCCCATGTGTGGTTAAGCAGTGGAACTCGCTGCTACAACACATTGCAGAAGCTGGATAATATCTGAGTTACAAAACCAGTTTGAGAAGTTACGGATGCAAATTCCCCAAGGACTGTTAACACAAATACTCCCTTTTGGGCTCAGGAAACCCCTTCACCACAGACGGTGGGCAAACACCTTGGGGCAATATCACAAGCTTTCCCTGTTTTTCCCAGGGGAAAAGAGCTCTTTCCCAGGCACGGGCATAAGCTGCTGCCAGACACAGAGCAAGGTGGAACACTGTTCTAACCCAGAATAGTGTTATATTTCTGTGTAACAGGGCTTGATGTTCAGTACTTTAATTGGGAGTTTTGTAAGAGAAAGTTTAGAGCTGGGCTGTTTTGTCTGCCATTTTCACACCAAAACCAAGCAGCTAGGCTCAGCTGAACTCAGTATCAATGGATGGAGGGATGGGATGGGATGGGAAGGGAGTAAGACAGTGTAACTGTAAGGAGAAACAGAAGTGTGATTCCCACCCTGCCGTGCCTTCCTTGCACAAATCAATACACGGTCACCCATATACATACACAGAACAAAATGCAGGCATGCACCGACACACTTGCAGATTCATTTGTCCTCCACCATTCATGCACACAAAGGCACACAAACTTCCCGCACCCAGCCTTCACTAGTGGGCAATCGGAAAACAGGCGCGCAACATGCAGTTCATCCCACACGCTGTGCTGTCTCTACACACATGTGTACACACAAAAAACAATGGCTGACTTGGCATTAAACAGAACAATATCTTATTATTTTCCTTCAAATGCAATGAACATAATCATTGCATCGTATTCATATATGATGCAATATATATACTGTTCATATATGCATTCATATGAACATATTAATCATCACCAAATTAAGTGAAACAAAATGTTTCCACTTCTTTGAATGATAAAGGGACACACCCCCACCCCCCGATTTTAAAATGCTGCCCTCTGAGCTGCTGCTCAGACAAACCAGCTGTGCTGAGCTCATTCCTGCTATCCAGCACGCTGGTACCTGATACTCCAATATCAAGAGTACCTGGTTTAGTCTTTCAGAACACTGAGAATATTTAACTATCAAGTTGTTAAAACAGACATAATTTTTCTGGCTTATGGGGTGCTGAAAGAGATTAGAAGTGGGTACTGTGGAGGACAGATGCAGGTTAAACCAGTAATCCTGCCGTGCGCAGCAGCAGCAGCTACACAGCTTTTCAGGATCAGCTCTCTTCACCTCTGTTTGCCATATGGATCTGAATGACAGCTTGTGGTCAAAATCTGCTCACGACTACAGGTGCCCGAGTGGACATCAGCAGACAACCCTATGGCTGAGGAGACGGGGGAGCCGCACGCTCTCCCAAGCCAGATTCACATGCAGAAGGAATATGCTGCCTGAGCAAACGGTCTGACTCCTGGCAGCTTCTGAAACACCGGGATCAGAAGAGAGGAGCTGTAGCAGGGCAGAGGCAAACAGCCCCGGCACAGAGAGGACTGGCACAAGCGCTGCCCAGCAGGCCTCCTGCCAGGTCCGCAGGACGATGAGGGTACTCCCACCCTAATTGTCTGTGTGTCCTGGAGCAAACTGAGAATTTCACCCACAGCAGCACAGCTGAACACATCTGAACGAGCTTTGTCTCCTGGCTCACTCCACGGCACTGTTACCACCAGCTAGGACAGCACTGTCCTGGGAGGCATCGTCTCTGCCAGCCACCCTGTTCCCTTCTCTCTGAGGAGGCCAGCAGTAGGAGCAACATCCAGGACATCTGTGCATTACAGCAGTCACACCCTCAAATCAAGTGCAATCCCAGCACCTATTTACAGTCAGCAGAGCCGTAGCTGTCTCCCCGGTTCCCTGGACTTTCCCCTCCTCACTAGGAGTTGACAGACTCTACTTTCGTATCTTTAGCCCTTCCTTATGCTGCTATGTAAATGAGAACAGTAGATCGTTGCTATTGCTGTGAATGCATTAAATAGAGTTCCCTTCCCAGCCTGGGCTGCCAAGCTAGAGTGGACCGGCATCTTCTCCTACCTGCTTCTGAGCTTCCTCCTGCAGCTGGTGGCTGGCCTCCAGGTCCTGGCTGAGCTGCTGGATCCGTCTGCATTTCTGCTCCAGTTCTGCCTGCCTCTCCCTCTGCTTGGTCTGCAGTTGATAGATCCTCTGCTCTTGAGCATCCAGCTATTGACCCGCCCAGGGAAAGAAAGAAAAAATGGAAAAAAAAATCAATTAATACTAAACGGCTTAACAAAACCCCGAACAGCACAGGCCTGATGCTGCTGGGGGTGGGGATTGTCGGGAGGAGACACCCCCCGCACACATTAGCTGCAAAAACCTGATGTTCTGGGGACAGGAAGCCAATATGGTAGGTGTGATCTGACACGCACGCCCACGGCAGCAGTGATATGTCCAACTCGGGGAAGGCAGAGACTCTGCCGCAGCGGGGGTACCTGCCTCCTCTGCTTATGGAAGGGGTGTCAGGCAGTCTGGGTGAGGGAAGCGAAGAGGAACTGAGCAAAACCAAAGTTATTCTTACTAATAACTAAATAACCAGCTCCTGATCTGGCTGTGTGTTGGGGGTCTGTGCTCCCATACCCTGCAGTGACTCCTTCAGGCATTTCCCCCGTGCCCACCGTCCATGGAGCAAAGGGGAAGGGGAGCTCTGGTACCCTGCAGCTTGGTCATCCACCCCTCCTGTCCTGCCTGAACAGGAGCGGGCTTTGAGGGCTTGGCATTTTCACTTCTTGGTGTCCCAGCTGTGAAGAGTTTACACAGGGAGGGAGCAGGAAAGGATCATGAATGTCAACCAAGGAGCAATTAGCATGACAAGACTAAAGTATCGATCTGCTAGAGCTAACAGTGCTGCAGCAGCCCTGCGGTGGAGCAGCTCCCCGGCCACTGACCCCGATGCCTTTGCAATGGATGTCTCAGGGATGCTGCTCGCCGCCTTCTGACGGGCGAGAGGAGCCACGGCCAGTGGGTGCAAACGCGTGGGGCTGGGGCAAAGGCTCTGCATGGCTCCTGCCCCGCTCATCACAGGGAGGCACGAGAAAACGCTGACCACATAGCCCAAGAATTGATCTGCTCGGTGTTTTAAATTCAGCTTTAAGAAATCCTCTGTGCTGCTGGCCAGGGGCTGTGCAATGCCTTGCCGTAACCAAGGGTCCTATGTGCAGGAAAGTGATCGCAGCAGGTGAGAACAGCATGCTGCTTTAACTGCTCAGGAGTGACTGGAAGCAGCCTTGTTTCATGGAGAAAGGGGCTCTCCAGAGCTTCCTGATAACACTAACGAGGTAATGCGCAGGGGACAGACGCCGCAGACGTGTCGCTGAGACTGGATGAGAGCAGTGCCTACGCTGCTACGCAGAGGTGCAGGGACAAGGCAGAACATAAGAATAACAGATTTCTAGCAGAGATCTAGTGTATTCTTCTCCCCTATCAATAGGTCGCATATAGGTTATGCATATCTCCCTAGAAACAGGAAAAGCAGAAGTCCTGAGAGCCCACAGGCACTGAGCTGCCCAGGTCTCTGTGCCCGTGCTTCTTGCCCAGACCTGTTGCCCTGCCCCGTCCCACGACTCAACCCCGCAAGCCCAAGCAGCCCTGCTGCAGGGCACAGAAGCGGCTTGCCGGTCTGGAAGGACGCAACGGGCCAAATGCCGGGAGGGGGGGAGCATCCCAAGCTTTCATGGCCAACCTGGCCAGCGCTGCAGGGCCCATGGCACTGCACCGAGCAGGCGCGACCTCAGCTCTCCCACGACTGCAGCGTCGCGCACGAACGCGGGACCTGCCTGGCTGCCACCGGCTCCGCTCCTGCCAGCAGCTCACTGGCCCTCAGGCAGTGCTACGCTGCATGTGTGGGGCTCTCCCAAGAGCAACACCTTCCAGAGACTTCTCCCTTCCGGGCACGTGTCCATCTGTCCTGCTGGCAGTGCCGCTGCCCCTAGCCCCCTCCGGGCCCACCTGCCTGCCTGCGCCCCACGGAGCGGCCGAGCACGCCTGAGCCCTGTCAGCAGCACCGTGGACGTCCTGCAACATACACAGCAACTGAGGGGCCTAATTAATGTTCACTAACTGTCTTACTAAACCTAGAGAGAATTTCAATATTAATTAAATGCTAACTGATTAGTAAAACATATTTACTGAAGACTGTCACCCAGCTGTCAACATTCAATAAATACATTAATAATCAATTTGCATGCAATTAACATAAAATGACATTAATGTCTACATTAAAGATGTATTGGAGACATTGTTATTAGCACAGTAGCCTGCATTCCTCCAAGCCGTATTCTGTATGCACGTAAGCCATTCAAACGCACAGTGAAAAAGGTTATAGCTGTCCAGCAAAATGCCCACCAACAGAAAAAAAAAGAAAACATTTAAATTCTGAGTGGATCTGAGCGTGTGCGCATGTGCTCGCATGCCTGTAGATTGCAATAGTAGAGACCATCTCTGCGCTGAATACAGGATCCAGCAGTGAACACCGCGTGCTCTGAAGAGCAAAGGACGTGCTCCGGTGTCGGGCAGAGGACTGCCGGACTCCAGGGCCACTCTTACTTTGCTGGCAATGACAGCCGGCTTCCATCGCAATGTGAGCACAGGCCAAATGAAGTACTAGAGACGTTCTGCAAATCCTCGGCTTTGCCTTGGTACAAATGTATCTGAGTCTTCCCAATCTAGGATGATTCCCCAAGACTCCTGTGTGGTGGTTTCTTCCTGTAGTTGCCAGAGATCAGAACAAGCACTAGGGCATGGAGGACTTGTCACGTGCCACCTCATTCAGCCTGGCACAGACAAAACACTTTCTTCCCCCTCCATCTCTGCTGCGTAGGGCTGCCAGGCTGTGGGTCTGCCAAGCGCCGCACTGCTGCCTGTGAGCCTTGAGCCACAGCTCCTGGGCTGAGGTGCCACGTCCCTCTCACAACCCCAGGCACAACATTTCCACAGCAGTCCTTGACTGCCTCTGCCCACTCGTAGAGGTTAGATGAACAGCCAGGGAAATTCCTGGCAGCTGGGAAAACGGCAAAGCCAGATGTTGGCTGTGGCTGGAGTCTGGGGCACAGACCAGCTGGCCGGCATGCAGAGAAGATGAAGAACAAAGAGATAACATAGTGAAGCATCTAGGGAGTGCTTGTTCTCCCAAGGAGCAGCAACATATTTAAAATCCATGCAAGGACTTATCTCTGCATAGGTCGCCCCAGGAACCCCCTGCCAACTGACAGCACTCTGGCTGAGGACACAGCAAACCCCTGAGATAGCTGGCTGCTTGACCACGCAAACCACACAAGCAGCACACATCCACGGCACAGAGGGCTGACAAGTGCAGAACACCCTTCCCTCCCAGCAGACCCATGACCCCAGCACCCGCACAGGGCTGCAGAGGGGCAGCGGAGCCTCCCGCCACCACCAGCCGCAGCGCCCGCACCTTGGGGGCTGCAAGGGGTGCACGGGGCAGGCATGCCAGCCGGGAGGGCTGCACCTCGGCATGGCCGGGTCCCAGCTCCCGCTAACGGGTGTGCACCGGGCAGCTCACGGGAGAGGCACAGGGCCCTTGGCAGAAGGATGGGCATCCACCAGCAGGAACCACTGGATAGCTTCCAAAGAAAGCCTTGGGCTCACAAAGCTTTATCCACAGGGCTAATCGGAGATGGATGAGATGGAGAGGAACTGATGTCTCCTCAGCATGCAGGATAAACACCCCCTTCCCCCAGCTGCAAGGCAGGTGAGTGGGTTTTGGAGGCACAATAATTCTAGGATGTTCAGTGCAATGAGGCTCCCTACCAGCTCCCCAGCAACAGAAATGCCTGTGACAACAGGGGATGTCATACGGCTTCACGAAGCAGCGTCTGTCTTTGGGTCCGAGTTAGCCGAGAGGATGTACCCCGCTCAAAGCAGCACTGCCTGTCTAAGCTTGCCTACTTCCCCTGCTCAGAGACAAGCCCACCTTTCTTTCGTCCCCACACAGACCCATGAAGCGATTTGCTTGCAGCAGGAAAGAAGGTGGCATGTTTAGGGTGAACATCCCCCACCCCCACCCCTTCTCTTCTCATTTAAGTGGAATCAATTGTGCCGTTTCTGCTTTGCTTTTCAAAAGCAATTACTTTCATGTCATTTCTACAGACATTCACAGAGAGCAAGAGAGTGAGGGCTTGATTATCCCCCCTCCCATCCCCATCCTGTGGCTTCCGCAGTGGCGGTGAAGTATTAAATTAAATGAGGTGTCTATGGAGCGGCGATGGTTTCAGGTCAGAGGCGCTATGGAAAGCTGTATGCTGCACTGCTCCTGTATATGTAAATGGATATATTAAAACCACTGATGTCAACTTGCAGCACTCATCTCCTCTGCTCTCGGGTGATCAAAGCTGATTGCAGAGGCAATTACTGGAAAGGAAAAGAAAATCACGGCCTCCTGCTCATCCCTGAGCTACCAGAGTTTAATTGCTTAGTGTAGCTGAAGCTGCCTCTCCATCTCCCTGGTGTGCACACACACACACATATGTGGGAGTAGTGCACGCCATGAAATACAGCCAGGAATGGACATTTTCGGGGATGGGCAGTGAGAAGCACCCCAAGCAGGGGAAGACCACAACATGAAAAATAATGATGCTTAAAAATGAATTAAACCACTACAGCAGGCAGGGCTGTATCTTAGCAAGCCACTGGATCGATAACACAGGGAGAAAATCAGGGCAGCATAATACATGCCCGTAAGACAGCCTCTCTCATTCGCTACTCTTTGGTCCTAGATTCACAGTAAGACTTCTTCAGTCTTTTACAGGCTGTGGCTAATCAGGCTGCCAAATCCTTGTGACGTAGATCAGAATCGTGACCCCCTGTTTTACAGCTGAAATGACTTGAAAGAAAGGTATCAGTGCCTGCCCTGAGAAGTCCTGACTCCTCACCCTGTTCTTGCCTTTGTATTTCACATGCACTTCCGCGTGAGTACCCGCAAAGGCAGGGGACATTTTAAGGTAAGCACAGCGCTCGGCCAAGTCACAATCAGCACTGTTTCAGAAACCAGCCTGAGCTGTCCAGCTGCACTGCTGGTGGCACAGGGTAGCTCGGTGCTGGCCAGACTTCGGCTGAGGGGTACCGAATTCACATGCTGTTCATTCAAATGGCTTCTCTCGGTGAAGCACGGAGAAGCTGGGTCAAGCCAGATGCCTCCACGTATGTCATCCTATCTGCCCTCCAACACCCGTTTCTCCCTGAGGCCGCATACCAGCATCCATTCACATGTCGGTGCTATGCTGGCGCCCAGTCTCCCCACGTGGGCACGCCGTGCGGGGAGCGCGCTCTGGCCAACGCGGCATGCTGGCCGTGCGCGTGTGCTCTCTGCGTGCACGCCTGCCTGTGGTCTGAGGCAGGGCTGTGCAAAATGTAAGACATAAGATCTGTCACTAAGGTGTAAAAAGGGGGCAAGGAGGTCAGTAAAGAAGATGGGGGGGCAAACAACAGACCTACTTTTCCACCTGAGACAGGAACATATTTTTGGAAGAAATAACTTCCAAGGAGCATCAGGCAGCCCCTTCACCCTGTACCTAAGCCAGGGGGTGTGGGACCTGAGCAGTGTGAACGGTTCTGCCCGAGCACCCGGTGCCTGTGCTGGCATTATGCACCAGCAGGCTTCTCGTTAATCCCCGACTTGCTCGAAATGCTGGTGCAGACCAATTCCTGACATTGTACTGTTACCTCATGGGACTCAAGGCAGGCCTAGATACGCCGCAAGTACAAACCCACGCACCCCACCAACTGCCTTATGCCTGAGACGGGCGAGATAAGGCTAGCAGAGGCTTGAGTCAGGTAGCCCTTCTGGCAGCCCGCAGCTCATGCACACATGAGGGCACTCTGGACTGTGATACATACTGTGGACATACAAATCTTGCCCACATGCTGTGTCCACACTAGGGAGCTGGCGAGGATTAGGACATGTCAGTAAGCCTGAATAGGTGCTGTTGCGGTGCTGATGCTGTGTAAGCGTTTGTAAAAGTGCTGTGCTGGCCGGGCCATAAGGAGGTTTTCTGTACAGCTGTATTGGATTAAATCGCTGCAGCACCTGATGAAACAGTAAGACAGAACCTCAAGAGAAGTCCTGCTCCCCACTCAGCCGCCACAGCACTCGCTGGAGGATGACAGGAGAGCCTGTGGCTTTGGGGAGCCTGTCAGGCTGCTTGGAGGGAACAAACTGCTTGAGTAGGATGAAAAGCAAAAGAGACCTGGCTGGGGAGGAGCACAAGCTGAGATGGAGACTGGGCAGCATGGCGGAGGAAGGCCTGCCCTCTTCTGCTGTGGAACAGCCCCTGTCCCAAGGCCCTTCCCTCCGCGGGCTGGGCTGGGGACGGGCCCCATCGCGGCCGGGTGCTGGGCAGCCGGAGGCCTGCAGCGGGTGCAAGGGCTGCATCTCGGGGCGGGACTGGCAGGATGCCACCTCAGAGAAGCCCGAGCGCGAGGCCTGGTCCCTGTGGGCAGAAAGCGCCCAGGAGACCTGTGGCGAAGACAGGTGCCACCAGCAGTGACCTGTGCCTGTGACCAGCCAGTGACCAGCAAAGCAGGCGGCATCACAAGGGGTGTCCTGGGGACAGGTCACAGTCAGCCCTGAGACACCTGATGCTTCTCTGTGACTTAGCAAGCCGCTGGAAGCACCGCCGCGGAAGGGTGGCACCATGCTTGCACAAGGCAACAGAGCCCCCAAGAATTTATTTTCTGCTGTAATCTAATTCTCTCAAATGGCTGCCACTCTCCTTTCAGACTCGGCTGGGCTGAGTGGCTCTTTGTGAAAGCTGTCCTCACCTCATGCCTGGGGAATGAAAGACAGACCTGGAGAAAAACAAATGCTGCAATGCATGGCCAGAACAAAAACCAGCAGCAATTCCCTCTCAAAGGCAGATGAACGGAAATGCCTAATGATGACAGCTCTGCCATCCCATGACCGCATTTGGGAACCACGAGTCAGGCCCCAAACAGCAAGTGTTTACAAAATTGTAAGTGCTAAGTTACATTTTCTTCTGAATTTTGACCCCTGAGGGTTTCACTTTTGCACTTTTCTCCTGGAAAGTGAAGTAGAATTTTTTTTAAAACCACAAACAAAGCCTGGGACTGTGTTCTTCTTGCTTGATTCTACAACTGGAGCTTCAAAAAACCCGCAGAAAATCATGAAACCCAGAAGTAAATCCTGTGATCTGCTCCAGCTGCAGGAACACTGGGAGTGCCTGGCAGCACCTGCCCAGGGCCCTCCCTGCCCGCCGGGTGGGCTCTGCCACACGTTCTCCTCCCTTCCTTGTGAATCTGTATTTTCAGCCCAAGGATGCAATTCTTTTTTTTTATGAGCTGCCTGTCTCTTTTTGTTTAGCGGAGAGTGCTCAGAGCCCTTCCCCCACCTCCTTTTCCACTGCTGCTGCTGGTTTTATTCAATTCAACACTTGAGGGAACTGCAGATGAAATGTCTCTGAATCTAAATTGCCAGCGATAGATCTAACAGCCTTTTTCCCTCTCCCCCTCCCCAAACTCCCCTCAGACAGAATGCGCGAGCACATTGTCTCTGCCTCACTTGGCTTCAGCTGCAAAATACGAGCACCAGAACAGGAACCCAACAGCGGGAGCGCAAAGCTCGCACAACCCTCTCCTGCACCAGCGTGCTGGCAGGAGCGCGACGCCTGCCCCGGGAGGAAGGGTGTGAAGAGGCAGAGGCCAACTGCTGCCTAAAAGCAGCCCGCGTCCAACAGGTCCCTGCACGGGCACACAGCATTCTGTTCATGGCCACCTATGTCGGGCACTGCAGACAGTGGCAATACACATATTTTAAAGAGCACAGGCACTCACTATGCTCTCCTGGGTCTCCTGCATGAAACAACTGATGCCCTAAGCTAAGCACGGGCTGCTGCAGCCAGCCTCAGTGCTGCACGCAGCCACCCAAACTGAAACCAGGCCCACCGCATCTGGAGGGGCAGCAGGCAGAACGGCCCCTCACAGCACGCGTTTCCTTACAAGGCACCATGCAGAGCTTGGAGGGGCAAAACCTGATCATACCTCTGCAATCACAGCAAAAGGAGTGCTGTGAGGGCTGTGGGTGCCGAGCCAGCAGCTGAAGGGAGAGGAGATCATCCAGTCTGAGCAGGTAACCATGCTGGCATCGGCCTGAGGAGATGGGAAACCTGCTGCTTCTTTGGGTGGGAAACAGGGAAGAACTCTCTTGCTATTGGTAGTGCCTACATGCCCAAGCATTCACATGCTTAGTCTGGGGCACAGGATGCCACGCAGGCAGATGGCATAGGAGAGGCTAGGAAAGGCTAGGAAAGGCATACACTCTTTGTTAGAGAGGAATCTAGTGCAGTTCTTGCAAAAGGACTGCGCATCTCTGCAGTGAGCAGAGCACGTCTGCCCCCGCCTGCACTCACCGCTGAGCTCCAAGGACAGCTGTCCAGCAGAGCAGTGCTCGAGACGGCTCTGTCCTTCAGCTCCACTTGGTGCTTTGGGCATTGGGAATGCACCTGTGGTGTGGGGGGAGATGGGGCTTCATACCCACCAGGAGTGGATGTTTCTCCTCCAGTGCCTCAAGGCAGAGCGATGCCAGTGAGCCTGTGCGGTCGGGAAGCTCCCCCCACTCCTGCTGCTGCGTTCATCACACCCATGCTTTAGTGAGGGGTAGGAATGGCACACTCGGGACACGCCCAGAGCCTGAAGCGCATGAGCACATCCTGACTGCGGGGTACAGGACAGAGGAGAGCTTTCTCTGCAAACTGCTGCAGCCTCTGGGCACGTGCCTGACAGCGGTGGCGTCAGCCGTAGGGCTGGAGGGAAGAAATGCTGCAGGATGGTGCCCCTGCCACACCGCTGCTCGCCCCCCGGGCCTCACCCACAGTCTCTGCAGTAATGAGCGCGGCACGCAGCGTGGTGGAAATGGCATCGAGGTCTTTGCTAAGGGAGATCCGCGTAGCCCTCTGTTTCCATTTGAATGGCCTTTCATTTTGTCCAGTTCAATGTTTGGTGATTGTTCGTGCTGTCTGGAGAAGCTTTGATTAAACCTCCTAATTTTTGGCTAAGCTTTTTCTTCCCATTGGGCAAACCCTTGACCTGAGAGCATACAAAAGTGGTCAAAAGGAAAAATAACAAGGCAAAGAGGAAGAAGGGGTAAAAGCCAGGAGACACAGAGGAATTAAAAGCTTGAAGGAGTCACACATGGCAAGAGACTCCCGCAGCTCCCTCTGCAGAGCTCGGGCTCTGGCAAGACCTGTGGTTCCCCGCTGTGCCTGCCTACGCTGCTGGTGCTGCTCCACCGGGCGAGAGGGCCAGGATTCCACAATGCCCCTCAGTCTGCTCCTTGGCAGAGAGGGGGGAGAGCTGGACAGCAGTGCTTTGTTTCTGTGCAAGGATGCGGAGGCACTGAGGTCTTCCATGGTTGTGTTACAAACGGAGGCTGTGGGGCTCACACCAGCGGCGAGTGCTCAGCAGGGAGATGCACACACGGGCTCTTTCATCATTTTAAACCACGCCAAGAGGACAGGTAGAGCAGAGAGAAGGCTGGAGAGAGCAGCAGTCGTTTTCTTTGCAGACAGGCACAGATCTAGGTACTATGCCAGCCAGGGTTTGGTGTGCTGCTTGTTTTGTGACATCCACAGGGCTCTGCCTAGGGATATCTAACCCTTTCCCCAAGGCTTGAAACTGGACTGGGTACAGAACTACAGCTACAATCACGCAAAAACACAGATAAATGCCATCATCTTTGGTGCTGGGGAAATTAAATGCTTTTTGCCCTTTGGCTGCAGAGAAAAACATTAAAATGTAGGCAGAATATTATTGAAACAATAAATGTTTTTTTCTGAGTGTAGAGACAGAAAGTGAAATGTTAACTATATGAGGGATGAAGTACTTCACTAATCTCAAAAGCCTGGTAATCCTGAAACCTAAAGACAACAGCTTAAAAATGTCAACTTCGCAATGTCAATATTATTTTAAGAAAAAGACTAGTTGGTGTGTTTATTCCATAACCGTAAATGACAGCCATTTCCACTCAGATATTAAAAAACTCAACTGACCTCTATCCTGCTTCCCAAGTCCTTCAGTCCTAGCTGAAATTCATTCGTAATGCACAGATGGTCAGTATAAAAATCTCCCTCATAATGAAAGCATATGTTGAGAACAAAAGCAAATAAATGCAGTATAAAAATAAACATACCAAGAGGCATCATGCTGACTGTATTATAGATTTTTCATATTTAATTAAAAGAAAATCTGCCTTTGGGTATCTGTCATAAGAACAGAGTCCTGCTGTGGAATCCGCGGCCTATCTCGGATCTGTAACAGAGCCGGTCGCTGCCGCATCTGCGCTCCCAGATGGGGCTGCGTCATCCGGCTGGTCCTGATGCTGCTGCCGCCTGGTCTCGTGAGGAGCGGTGCCTCAGCCCCGCACGAGGGGCCGTGCTGCCTGGCAGCTGACACGGGCCGCCGGAGCTCCGCGGGGTGCCCGAAGCACGTCGTGCGAGGCACGTGCCGCAGCAGCCCCTGGGGCAGCAGCAGTGTCCTGGACGCCAGCGGTGAGGTGGAGGACCCGAAGGACGCAGCACAGTCCTGCCAGCCCAGTGGGGCACACGTGCACTACTGCTGTTCTCTCAAATGGGGAAACTGAGGCCCAGAAAGGCTTCAGTGACTCGCGCAAAGCCACGCTGGGACTTGGAGTAGCCTCGTACAATGGCTGGCTCCTGTCCCAGGGGCATCCGTGACACCGTGCTGTCCTGCCGCAAAACCTGTCGTTCCTTCCCCTCGTTACCTCCACCTAGTAATCCTATTGTAACGCTCTTCTGGACTGGCTTGGGAGAACCGACAGCTTCGACTGAGCTTCGGAAGGAAAGACCCAACAAAAGGATTAGCACTGCCTGGAACAGCGAACGTCTCTCCCTCGTGCAGGAAGCGTTGCACAGTGATGAGAGGAGAGAGGTTTGCGGAGGGCAGTACCAGCAGGAACCAGCTTCAGCAAAGCGAATTTGAGATGTATGTGAAGACGCGGGAGGAAGCAGAGCATGGGAATTACGAGCAGAAAGAAACGGTGCATTTCATTCTGCTGTTACTTATCAAGCTCTTTGTAGATGTCTCTCCCACAAATTAGCAATTCATAGTATTAAACGTGTAATTAGATTTTCAAAAGTGTCTGCAGTAGACTAGATTGAATTGAGAGATAGGGGAAGACAGGGGATAACCCCCCATCTCCAGGCACAGCTGCAAGAGCAGCACAGGCACCAGCGTCCGCGTGCCGACGGGCCCATGGCTCACCCCTCGGCACGTTGGCCTGATGATGAGTCGGTCCGGTACAGATTTCCACAGAAATCTGGCTTGTTATCTGAAACAAGAGCTCACTCTTCACAAGAGATTTTCTGCAGTAGGGCTGCCATGGATCCAGGCATTTTTACACCCGTCACGAGGAATAATCAGACAGCCCTGCTTGGTGTGAAGTGCTAGAAAGGGAACTGCCGGGGAGGCGCTGCGCGTGTGAAAAGGAGCAGAAAAAGGATCATAAGGCAACGGCTGAATACCGCCAAGACACAATCCCTCTGGCAGATCTCTGAATTCCCTCCTCAATGGAAAATTCAAGGTTTTGTGATGAAACAAGAAATCTACAAGTAGGCAGCTCAGAATATATAAATGTTCCCTGCCCGACATTCGTGCATCCTGACTTACTCTATGAAGGGTGTAGACATGTTTCTCCCACAACTCATCTCCTCTTACTGCAGCATCTCTCGTCTCCAACCAGCATATCAGGTGATGACACATGAAATACAGGTTATTTGGCACACTCTGGAGTGACAGGCACAGGGTCTGTTTTTCAGAAGTGATGGATCTCTGCAGCTTCCATAAGCATCAGTTGTGTTTACAAAACCCTGGATGCTGAGGAAGGGGAGGCAGAAGCTGTGAAATAACTACACTTCATTGACGTGTGTGTGCACTCTCCTGTAAGTGAGGGGAAACCCAGAAAAAGAAGATGAAAGGCAGGCTGTGTACAAAGAGGAACACGGCAAGTCAGGAGGACAGTAACTGTCTGACATGGAGGTGCTGCTCCTGGGACTGTGCTGTGGTCTCCAGCAAGCACTTCTCTTGCACTTGACTCACTATCTCAGAGTCCTTTAAGGAGGTTTAATGATGAAAACTTAACTGAACAAGACCCTAAGCAACACTATGTAACTTTGAGGTTAGTCCTGCTTTGAGCAGGAGGTTGGACTGCAGACCTCCTGAAGTCTTTTCCAACCTCTAGCATTCTGTGATTTTCTGATTCTAATTCTTAATTCATGCTAAATAATACAATTGAATGCGATTAACGAAGACTTGGTATAATGACTCATGTGACTGAAATATTAACATATCAGGGGACAGTTCCTCAGAAGAATGCTGTTAACTGCACCAGTTCAAGGCATTGTGCAAAGGAAGTGCTACAAGTGTAGTGTGAAATGAACTCAGCTGAACTATGAGATCCACAGTGACTACAAACACAAGCAGGAAACAATCAGACAAATATGAAAGCAGGAGTAAGTAGAGGGAAAAAATAGGAAGACACAACATGAGGTGCAACCAACAAGGGAAATCAAAAGTGGCAAGTATGCATTTACTGGAAAGACTAAGAAAAGACTTGGCTTGCTCCTCCACAGAACAGTACAATTATTGACATGTGATGCTAAGTCTTGTTCCAGTCTTGTCTAAAAGGTCAACAGCAAAAAGATGGCTATCACAGTTAATACCAAGGACAAAGAGGCAGGATTTCAGACTTAAACAGGTATGGTGTGCAGTTGTAAGCTAGATATTTTCAACCTATCTGGGTCTATGGAATCCCAGTGTAGGGTATGTAAAGAATTGACTGAACCAGTTTAAGGGCACTTAAGACCTCATAAACTACTGGAAGACTGACTAGTGTCTGTCTATAAGAAGGGGGTAGAGGAAAAAGAAGTCAGAGAATTACAGATCAGTCAGCATAGCTCCAATTTCTGGAAAACCAGTGATTAAACAATTTGTAAGCACCTGAAAGATAACAAGGAGATGCGTAACAACCAACATGGATTTGTCAAGAACGAATCTTCTCTAATCCATCTAAGTTCCTTCCACAAAATGATAAAAGGTTGTAGATAGAAGAGATACAACAGATGTCATATATCTTGACCTTATAAAAGTTTCTGATGCTGTCTCACATAGTCGTCTTCTAAGCAAGCTAAAGAAACATGATCCAGATAAAACTACTATTAGATAAGGTGCAAAGGTAACTTAGGTACGAAACTTGTTAAGAGCCCCATCTTGTGAGTAGTTATCAATGGTTCATTGTCAAAATGGAAGGATGTACCTAGAGCTTTTGAAGGGCTTGCTCTTTTTTTGTGATATGATTATTAACGGTATAGGTGATGGAATAGAGAATGTTAGTTACACTTGCAAATGACAAATCTAGGTGGAACTACAAGATTATTGGAAGATGGGATTTAAAACTTCATAAGCTGGAAAAATGAGCTGAGAGAATAAAGTGAAATTCAATAGAGATGAGTGCAAGGTCGACATAGGCAGGAATCACTGCTGCATATGCAAAGTATCAACAGCTACTAGGTAGGAGCTTATCAAGGTAGGGCTAGTACTACTGTGGACCCATATGAATGCAAGCCAATAATATTGAACTGTTGTGAAAAAGGGAAATGTTATATTGGATGCATGAACAAGACGTAGCCTGCAAGACATGTGAAGTCATCCACATGCTTGATCCCCAGCTGAAGCATTGTGTCCAATTTGGGGAACTGCACTTCAAAGGATTAGTGGAGCAGCTGGATAAATCCCAGAGGTGAACAGTGTGAATGAACTGAGATCTGGAAACGTGACCCCTAAGGGAGGAGTGAAGGAGTTCAAATGATTTAGCTTGAAGAAAGAATAACTGAAGGAATCATCTCTTCAAACAACTAAAACCACGACTCCTACAAACAGCAAGAATATAATCCTTTCCCCATGCCAGTGAGAGAAAGCGCAAATCGTAATGGTCTTAAATTACATTAGGTGAGAGATTAAGAAAAACTTTTTAGAGGAAAGGATAGTTTGAAGTGGAATTCATTGTCTCGGGCTGCAAGTCTGTGAGGTCTCCATCCTCAGAAGCCTTCAAGACTAGATTATACACCACTCCTGTCAGGAACACCATGCTTGAGGGTATGAGGATGGAGAGGTAGCTCCTCACGTGCTCCTTGTAGCCCTGCTTTTCTGTCACCCTGTAGCCATGCAGGAAGAACTTGCTTTCTACATAGGTACAGCTGAGGCAATTGCCAAAATGTCTCATGCGCCGAACAGCTAAGTCCCAGTGAAAGAGGGCAGGAGCTCTCTTCTCACGGGAAGGCAAACAGCTGATACTCCCCTAGCCTTGACTTCTGCAACGACTTGTGTGTCCGAGCTAAATCAGATGTGTAAGTGCAGAGCAAAGAGTGTCTCTTCTGACAGCTCAGTGAGTGTGTGAGCCAGAGTAAGCCTGGTTTGCGCTACAGCAGACATGCAGATGATGTCACTAGTGTGACAGCATCACAAACTCAGAAATGTCTCCTCTAATTAAAGATGCCATTTTAAAATGCTCAGGACAGTTTATTCAGGATTGCTGAGGATTCTTCTTCCATGAGAGCTTTCAGACTGTAAAGAGCAGCTACAGGATGAGAAACACAACTGCAGCTCTCCCTAAGCAGGGTGCTATGAGACAGTAAGATCACAGGTATTATTTGCAATATCTTTCTCTACTTTTTCTGCAAGCTCAAGGAACGCAGGCAACCTTAACTTTTACTGCGAGCACAAAGGTAGTGTGCAGCACTGTAAACTACAGCACAGGGACAAAGATCTGGGCTTCTCACCTGGAGAGCAAGTTCCAGTACAACATCCAGAATATCAGAGAGCTCATTGGCTTCTAGCATTTCCTACTGTATTTCAAAAGGATTCCACAGGCTGTTTCAAGCCTGGATGCCATGATTATGGAAGACATCTCAGTCAAAGATTTGCAGAAATTTATGTGTCTCATTTTGTAGTTCTTCTTTTGCAGGCTTTTGCAGCTTGATGGGGACAGGAGATGTTTGTCACTCAGGAAGACTGGGGAACACGTCCAGCAGTAGGCTCCCAAATTCGAGCAGAAGCTTTACGTTTTGAACAGAGAAAACTTCTTGGCCTTTTTTTTCTCCTCCAGCAAAACCTAGGGTTTTGTCATCTTTTAGATAAAAGTTTGGAAAAAGCAGTCAGCAGCAAACTGATGCAAATCAGAAAGGAATGCATAACTTTTTGAGGTGGTCATCACACATCAGTCAGTCTACCTGGGGCACAGAACTCAGGGAATTTCGGTTTATGAAATCTTTATATTTTACACTGGAATGCTGGCTCATTTCCCCTTCACCATAAGCAAAGACCTTAAAAATATAACTGCTCATGCCAAGGTCCTGGTGGCTACAGTAATGTTACTGCCAAGCTCCAAGCCAGAATGATTTCTGCTGGAAGATCATCGACACAAAAATCAACTCAGTTGCTAAGTGGCTGGGTAAAGACCATCAACAAAAAAGGCCTCCATGTACCAGCTGTTTTTCATATCTTTACCGATGCCATAAGACAGTCCTGATGCACACAACTGTATCGACACTGAAGCAGCTGTGAACTCTTGTCCGCTCCACTGACCGACTATGTGGCTGCAGGCAAGTCATTCTGTAACCCTGTGCTGAGAAACTGAGTAACAAGCAAGAACTTCACTGGAAAATCTTCAGGAAAATTCTTATCAATCCATCTTGAGATTTCCTGAGGAAACAAATTCCCCAGCTCTTCTCCAAGGAAACATTTGAGATGCAAATATGAGGAAAGTGGAAGATTTGATACACATGGCTAGATCATTGCTGCAGTTCATGGCAATGCTTGTAAAGTTGGGGCGATTCACTGGAGACCATGAACACGCAGAAAAAAACACAGGTGAAGGCTGTGGCTTTTGGAGTTGGTACCAATGCATTCATGGTTTGCTCTAGGGACAACTGAGGCATACCTGTCAATATTCAGGACTCCGTGGCATCCTGAGGAAGAAATACACAGCATTTATAAACACTAGAAGAGAAACCTATTTTATGAGCATGTTGCAGACATGATGCAGAGCCTCACTTCACCCACCTCTATGGCTGTGGCTTTAGCAAGAAAACAAAACTCACTCAAACCTCCTGGCCAGACCCTATGAGCTGTCTCCCAAACATCGCCTACCACCTTCCAGACACTCAGCTGAGCCACCCGATTCTGCAACTCAGCAGAAGCCCTCATGAAAACAACCCTTCTGAGTGGACAGGGTATCCCGAGCACACGTTACCACTTACTAAACACTCCTTTGAACCCCTCCTCCTGTACCCAAGAGAAATTACTTGTCTTGAGCATGACTTGCTGCTGAGATGATGTGACTCAAGCTAAAGCAAACAGATGGGACCTGCACACTGTGAAAGCAGACCACAAGCAAAAAGCTTCAGGGCAGCACAACGCAGCAAAGACAAGACACCAGTGTTACTGGGGTTAGGAAATGCTCTGTCAAGCACGCGGGCCAAGCAGAGTGCCCGGGATGAGAAGGCCAGCGCAGCGGCTGTGGCAGATGCCCCTCGCTGCGCCTGGAGCGTGCCAGTACAGCCGGAGCGTGCCGGTGCCGATTCCCGAGGAAGCAGCGGCAGCAGCTTCCAGCCACAGCCCTGCAGGCTCAGGGCTGGCAGTGGGGCCCCTGCCCTGCGCCCTGAGCCCCGAGCCCGAGCCCCGAGCCCCGAGCCGGGCTCTCTGCGGCCAAGCGCTGCCCGGCCAGCGGTCTGC
This sequence comes from Pelecanus crispus, assembly GCF_030463565.1. Taxonomy (NCBI): domain Eukaryota; kingdom Metazoa; phylum Chordata; class Aves; order Pelecaniformes; family Pelecanidae; genus Pelecanus; species Pelecanus crispus. The sequence goes on along the minus strand of NC_134650.1, from coordinate 48,822,785 downwards.
GGGCTGGCTCCAAAGAGCTTCAGATGGCAGTGGGGCTCTGCAGCACAGGCTGCTCCCAGAACCTCGCCCGTCATTGCTGACGGGAGGTTCGGAGGCGATATGAGAAAAATATCACACAGATAAAAGGAGAAGATAGGAGGAAAACCTTAACCTCACTCTGCAAATCATAATAGCTTTGTCAAAATAAGAGTCAGAGCTAAATCCTCCTGCTGCACACCTTCCCGCTCTGGAAACCGTTGAAGCACAGACATTTTCTATTAGCTGCAAATTCTGCAGACATGAGGGAGAGACTCTAGGACAATATCTGCACAATAGCACCTCCATGCAAACACTACACAGTAATGGGAGATTTTCATGATGTAAAGCAGCAAGGTCACACGATGTGTCCAGGCAGCCCTTGGAAAGGCACAGGCTCTCCAGATATTACAGAGGAAAGCTTAGAATTGCTCTTGGTTCATTAGGCTTTGCCTGAGGGGTTTTCTTCCACTATTAACTACAAACAAGGTTCAGGTTCTTGTTACTCAGTTTTGTGCATGCAGTGCAAAAAGGTGAAGGGGAAGGTTTACCAAGAGTCATTTGTAAATATGCTAAGAGAATTCAGATATGTTTTTAAAATCCATCAGACATCCTGTGTAGTAAGTCACCTTAAACAAGAACATTGAAAAAGCTCTGTCAATACAGCAACATCTTTTTCAGCATAGAAATTTTACATCAGCGTTGGCAAAGAGTCTGTGCATAAATTACACATAGCAGAACATACACTGCAATTTCCTTCCCTCTAGGCACTATGTTCCCCTGCAGCCTGCCTGTTTCTCCCAGCTTTATGACCCCGATGAGATGAGCTCTCACTGTTTTTTTCCTTGTTACATTTTGATATTTCAAAGCATGGCCTGCTTCTCACTCCCATCTCCCTGCTCCACATTATTAATGAATTGGAAAGCAGACATCATTAGTTTTTGGAGACCATTTCTTTTAAAATTTACAGAACCCTTCATCTGAATCCCCAGAGCCAGTCTGCTGTTCTCATCTTAGAATCTTATTAGCATCATATCTCCTGGATCCTGCCATGCAAACTGCATTGCTATGCACTTTCTAGCACTTGACCCTTTTGCGGACGGAATTAATTTCCTCTTTGAAGATAGAGCAGCATGCTGTTGTGCTTGTTAAAGAAAGCAAACTCAAGCTAGAAGATAGGAAACAAGCAGAGGATATTCCCAGTTAAATATAGGCCACTATAACGTTTTATACAGGCAGGTTGAGAAAGAGAAAGATTGGCCAAAAGAAATAATAGACTGATGACGCTTTATTACTAAAAACATCTTCCAAAAGAGCATGCAAATAAACTGATTGACAATACTCACTGGGAATTTCTGGCTTTATGGCATACTCCTTTTTAGCAGCATTGTCTTTGTCTGCAACCCTCTGCATCCTCCACCTGTTTCTGTATGCAAAATACCCTCACACTTTTGGTTGTAGAATTAATGTGACTAATACAAAGAACCAGAATTTGCTTCTTGCATGGGGCAGTGAAAAGGTGCCCAAGCTGTATTTGAAGTGCATAAAGAAAAGTAGCCCTGGTAAAAGGAGGTCTTTCTAAAATAATATAATATCTAGCACCCCAAGAACATTGATGTCATTACTACTATCCCCTCAAAAGGTACAACATTCCTAACACATGGGGTAAATTAGAAAATTTAAAGTGTTTGCTGCTCAGTTTGGGCTATTTCTAGTTCCACAGGACTACAGGAAGTGAAGAACTTTCCTCATCTGCATTGTTTTTTACAATTTTGGTTCTGCTGTCTAGTCTTAGCAGCAATCTTTACTATGACTGCTGTAGAGGAAATTCCTTAGGATGAAGGCTTCATCCTTTCCATAAGCTCATCAGGAATACATTAATAAAGAACTGCAGAAGTTTATTTTTAAGTAACTTCTTGCAAAAATACAAAGCCACAGAGCACAGAATAGCAGAGCAAGGCTATTGCCGACCTTCTCTGTTGGCAAAGCTACCAGACTGGACTCGGGAATTGGAAAGGGTCCTGGATGACTCAAACAACTGGAGGTGGGATGGGTCACCAGTTTAAATCGATAGTTGACTGGATTGCTCTTTTCTCATGGCTGTGCAGTGGTCCAAGTGAAAGGAGCAGAGAGGGGTCCAGCTAGTCTCAACCACAGCAGGGAGCCACAACTCCTGGACAGTTATCCTGGAGTCCTATTAATATCAAAGAAGGAGGAAAACCTCCAAAGGCAGGTGGGGACTGGAAGCAGGACAACTCATTCATCTGTGCACACATCTCCCTATCCACCAAAGCGAGCCCAGCAGTCAACCCTGGAGATGGTCTTTGCTGTGAAGACTGGTTCTACCTCGCTGAACTCACACAACAGCCAAATCTTGATAACTACATCTAGGCAACTTTTTCTAGCACACCAGAGCACACATCAGAGAAATCACCTATCCTTCCCCTTTCTATCTGACCATGGCCTGTAACATCAGTCTTCCTAGGAAAGCAAAGTTCCCAGACAAATTCCTCAGAAAGTGACAGGAAGGTGCCTGTGGTGTGCAGAAACCCCAGACGTTTTTTATAGGCTGCTGTGCTAGTAATACTGGGTGAGTGAGAATCGTGTCCATCACCTTATCCTCTACCATGTCCTCCAAAAGAGCATGAGAAGAACTGCTGGAGAACTGTGACTCACTCTTTTCTTCTTGTTTACCACTCACCTTCTGAAAATGTGGGGGATGTTCATGCAGAATTCATCAGGCAAATGGTGTTAGCAGCAGCAGCAGCACAAGTGCCAGACACAGACTGGCAGAGAGCTTATGAATAGCACGATGAATGATCTATAGCAAAAGCCATGGGCAAGAGCTAGCCATTAGTCTGGGCTTAGTAATGCACTCTTCAAGTACATTACTCACCAATCCATCAGGCAACCTGCTAAAGAACTGAGAGATTCCAGCACTTTTAAATCTGTAACGCAATGGCTGGCAGCCTGCACTACATGCCCTAGGTTACAAGGGCATGGAGGAAGACAATTCATTTTGTGTCATAGCCAGTATTTCTTCTTCTCCTTTTCTGTGTGTACTTAAGAAATGGACCTTCTATTATCTGCAGATTAATAGCTAGGAGAATGCTCTGGTGTCTCTGTTAACATTTACTATTGAGAAATGCTTTCAAAGGACGCCTAACCCTTGCAGTTTTCATTAGCTGGACTAAGTACAGAAACATGCGTGAGAACAGATGTGATTTCTTAATTTAAAAAAAATGCCTACAGTAGAACTATTTTAGAAAAATACTACACTTACAAAAAACTACTAGAACACTGGACATGACAGAATTAAGGTTGCCAGCATAATTTGGGCCCTTCTGTGTAAGCATGTGATATGGTCTCCAATAAATGATCCTATACTATCCTGGACTTACTCATTCACAGGGTGGATAATGTGCACAGAAAAGGTAACCAGTCAGTATTTCCTTTTCTCTCTCACAACTTAGTGTGTGACTCCAACTTGCATTTAGTACACACTTTTCAAACCTCACACAGAATGTTGTTATTAATCTCCTTCTGGGAATTTCTGTGACATTCACCATGATCTAAATTCTCCAGGAGCATTACCTAATCTCAGCACCCCTGTGAGGAAAAAGTTTTATTATCCACACTTTACAAACGCAGAACAGAGGCAGAGAGCGATTCAAGCACTAGATGTGTCCTCTAATTTTAGGTGCTTGATTCGAGGTGTCTAGTGGTGATTTGTGAAGCACTTAACAACTTTATAGCATTTCATATGTTTCAAGCAAAACTCTGAGCGCTCAGCAATTCTACAAAGAAACACCTTCCTGTTCCAAGCTGAATACTTTGAAGATAAGGACAATTAGAGCTGTCTACGAGGGTCCCGGCTTGTCCGCTGTCTCCAGTAACATAACAAACCCGCGGCCGTACCTGTCACTAAAAGCAGTTCCCTACCGAGACAACTCCCAAGCCACTGCCCGTCATTCATGCAACACTTCCAGTTTTCCACAACAGCTGGGTGAGGAATCCCACAAACAGCAACCATTGTTGCCATGCGTTGATCCATTCGCAGAGCAGTAACCATGCGCGCAGCACGGCATCAGAGAACAGGGGTGTAAGGTGTACGCGCAAAGAGGCTGAACTGATGTTGCACCATCATGACAAGTTTTGCAATTTGGGAATGCAGCCAGGGTGTGGGACTGGTGTGCTCACACAGGGACAGGGCACCCGGGGAATGGGAGTTGAAGAGAATCCCAGGCACTCCCAGCAGGGCTGGAGGGTAAGAAATGTGAAAGTTAAGGCTAATTCTAAAGGCAAGGTGCCGCACATTGCTAGAATATTTCTGGCAAGAATACTGAAATCTTTACATTGAAGCACAGAGGCTTTCATGTTTTTCAAGGAAACACCTGTAAGGTTCCCCCCCATACTTGAACAAGTAATGCATTTTTTTTTCTGTTAAAATAATTTTTGGCAAAACTGTTTTTTCCCAGAAATATTAAAGAAAAATCATGCCAAGACAAAAATGAATGTAGAAAATTTCAAGTTTAAAGTGGGTAAAGAAGTGGCAAGCAACCAAAAAGAGAATCTTTTAATGGAAAATACCAATACTACCTTTATGTGACAATACAAGTTAATATTTACAGGGAAATTAAACACAGGAACTTCAAACATTAAAATGCAAATAGTAAATTAACTTTAAATACATAGTTCTAGGCACACTTTTAACCTTACCTTGCCACAGTCGAAGTCTGTAATAACGAACATAGCAACACCCTCCCTGTTTTCCTCCCTAACCCTGTTTTCACCAGCCATAGCTGGTTGGACATCTCTTTTAACTGAGATATGTATTTAGGACTCTGAGCAGAAATAGGAAATGCTACTCATGTCCAACATGGGTGGATTCATGCTGCAGTAAGCACCTTAAATTTATCATTTCATGGCTTTTGAACGCCTAGATTTGCAATTCAAAATCACTAACATATTTTGGTTTGTTTTCCTGCTTTGGAATTAGTCTGGCAGTAAGAGAAAACAGGGCAACCTGATGCATGAGGCATGACCAAAGTCACCCGAATGAGCTCTGCTGCCTTCCCGTCCTTGCCCCGAGCTCCCCGCCCTGGCCAGCCTGACGCCCAGGCTTGTGGGCGCAGGTGCTCGCGGTGGCCCGCGGGCGCCCAGCTTTCCGCTCCCCGTGCCTCCACGGCAGCGGTGCACACGCCTGTCAGTGGCAGGTGCTGCTGGAGAAAATGCCCAGCATCAGCTCTTGCATTTTGCAGTCACTCCCACTTAGCACCTTCCTTGTCGTGCACTGTTGAGAGACACAGGTAAGCCTGTCGTTTCTTTAATAACCTCTGTGCACTCCACAGGGCAGAAAAACAGGCTCCACGGATTTCATGGAAGGAGGAGAGAGGAGAGGACCAGTAGGTACATGCTACTGGTAGCCAGGAAAGTGGAGAGCAGAAGAACAGGAGCAAGTTGCCAGTGACACTACAGAAAAAGGGAGAAGCTAGGAATTAAAAAAAATCCACAGCACTGGAAGGCAAGAACAGAGGGCTGGGAGGCAGGGAATTGGAGGAGTGCATGAGAAATGAGAAAAAAAAAAAATTGCAAGGAAAAGCATATAAGCATGGCAGAACTGAAATCAAAGCCTTGTCTAAAGTAAAACAGCATCATTTAAAAATCAGTTTTAAAAGATTTAATGCAACTGTTGCAAAATCTAGTGCAAACTCTTAATTTGCGTTCAGAGTAGCTTAATTTTGTAATTAATCAATGCATGCCTCTTTTAAATGAAGATAAGAATGTTTAGACAGGTTTTCATACCAGTTAAATAATTAATTTTTAAAGACAATTCAAGTTTTAACATGGATGATGCTTCAAAGAAGCATCAAAGAAGAACAAACCACAGAGCAAATAGAAAATTCTTAGTTATACAAATATAAACAGAAAATTTAAGACTAAACCACTGAAAAATCCACAGGATTTATTTGAATCTTTTCTGAAGGGGCAGACTACTGCTCTGCAGGGAGGGAGGTCTGGGCAGCCCCTATTTCTGCAACCTAGATCCCCGCACCTACTGAACGTGTTGACATGGGCACTTTCTGGGTGTTTGCGTGCATGTCTGAGGAGCACGAGTGGACATTCACACCCGGTGCTTTGGTGTTTATTTGGTAGGTTTAGAGTCTTTTTCGTTATTTTAGAAAGCCTTAAAATATCCTAGTGTAGGACAATTCAGTAGGTATTTCAACATGTCATGGGAGAACGTCTTGAAGCCCTGGTCTAGTTTTTTCTGCTGCACTTGGCCGTGTCTTTGTGCAGGTGGAGCTGGCCAGTTAACGCTGCAGTAGTGTCTGAGCACCCACAAGCCGTGCCGGACTCTGCACACTGCCCGTGCCACCGGAATCCATGCTGCTCCTGTCTGAATTCTGTTAGCACCTTTCCCGGTCACTTACTGCATTTAAAACATCCATCAGTGTATTCACTGATGGCTTCCACCACTTCACAACGAAAGGACCCGACCTGAGGGTGCAAATGGCTGATACAGAATGACTCAATCTGATGTGACAGTCTGCGCAGACCAGCATACTTCAGAAAAGAAACAGTCCAGTCTTGTGGGACAGAAGTGCTTCTCTTGGCTCCTGCTACAGTATGAATTACTCAAATCGCTTTGAACAAGAGTACTCCATTCCCACTTGTAACAGCACAGCACTCTGCTTTCTCTCTCTGGTCCCAAGCTTTCTCACTCCACAAGAGCTCCTGCTGCCTCACCACAACCTTCTTGTTCCTTCTAGGACTACCTCCAGCTAGATACCTATCAGGGAATCGCATCTCTAGCTCTAACACCAGCACTTCAGACATGCCACTGCTGAGGAGCCAGCAGCGTACGCCCTGTGTCGTCGCTGTGTCATCACACAGCCCTTCTTCCAGGACTGGGCGTGCAATACACAGATCAAGCAGCTGAGCGTGGAAACAGCTACACTGCTCTGAAGCTGACTGCCTAAGCTCAAGGTCACGTGGAGCAGACTTGGTACGTGAAAGCAGGCAGAACGTACCTCTTCTTCTGCCTTTTTCTGGCTGTGATTTGCTTACCTGAGTTGAATATTTGACCAACAAATAAGTTGCTCTTTAAAAACCACCTGAAACTTCAGTTCTTGTTGCTCCATCATTTATCCTGGTAAAGTGAGGCTGAAGCAAAAAAGAAACCAAACCACTACTGGAAAAGTATGATGGAAACCTGAGATGTGGCCTTGGTGGCTGAGTCAGGGCTTGAGCAGCTAGACAGAAAGTGTGCGAGAGCTAGGTTCTGCAACAAGGTGTCAGCTCTGTATATGCTAGGTTATGCAGAAGACTCATGTGACAAAATACAGACTTGAATCTCTGGTTCCATTCCTTTTCTGCAGCAGAACAGTCTCTGATCTTCAGCAAACAGCCTGTTCCTGGTCACACACAAGACCCTCTTGACCGAACCTGTTTGAAATATTCAGTACATCACCACCCCAAGGAAAATCTTAGTCCTGCCTGTCTCACCCATGCTTGGTCTGGCAGAGAGCTGAATCCAGGCTGCAAGTCCTGGTCCAGGGAGATACCCCTACATCCTCCTGAGGCACCAGCATGAGGGCCACAGTCCTCATAGAAATTAAAAATGAGCATCATTCATATTCATAAGAAACAGCTGGAGGAAAAAGCTGTAACAGCCTGCTCCTCCCTATCCTAGTTTGTCCTGATGTGAGAGGGCTCCGTGGAGAACACAGAGGTCAAGGGCTCAAAGCAGTGCCAGTCAGGCTCATCTCACTCTTTCATGAGAGAGTTTATGAAACAACACAAGATACCATGGAAGAGCTGGGTACTTGGCTACTCCAGGTAAACCCCTGTCTAAATAGGAGGGCAGGATGCTAGTGGTGAGCAGACACAGAGCATGAAGAAGAGATCTTGTTTCTGGATCTCAGTGAGTGTCTGGCCTGCGGGGCTTCTGCCTCATGCAGCTAGCAGCCCTTCTCTCCAAGCACAAGGCAAGAAGCAACCGAGCCAACCGGCCTCTGAGATGTGCAGTTGAGTTTGCCTCTCCTGTAGCTCTTCCTGGCAGCTGCACTCGCTGCAGGGCACACAGGGCACAAGGGCAATTCCTCAGCCCTGGAGAGCACCGCAGAGGGATTCCCTGGATGGCAGGTGGAGGATGGCACAAAGGAGCTGAAATCAGTTTTCGGGGAGGTACATTAGTGCTGCCTGCTTTGACCTGAGCTACCTGGCCTCAAAGCCCCGGAGAGATGCCTTGGGCTGTCTTGACGCTCTTCAAGAAGATGTTCAGCTGCCTGTGACTTGTGCTCCAGATTCTGAGTGCAGAGAACCATGAGGGAACCTAGCACATGGGCTGTGTCTTGGAAATAGGAGACACAGCAATAGCCATTTCTCCAGGCTGTGATATATTAATGTTTGCAGCATGCAAATCATACCCAGAGATGTAATGTCCACCTTTTGCATTTCTTCTGTTTCTCTGTCCTTGTCCCTTGCTCTTTGCACTTGCTCCCAAACAAGGGAGTCAAAACTATAAAGAACGACTCAAGGCATCAGCGAACATAGAATTAACACAATAATCAGGCCTGTTATGCAAAGTGACCACTTGGTAATAAGCCAGAAGGCTACGCAGGTTTCCACTGCTAGGGCAGAAATGAGGAGGAAGGGGCACACAACAATGAAATGGGAGGAGTAGGTATTCATTCACCTTGAAGGCTTCCCCGCGCATGAACTCAGGCACGCACACAGAGCAAACACAACTCTGCTGTTCCTATGGGGAGCTCTCACCCTCAGGCTAACCCTAAAGCAAGCATTAACCTACTTATGTGCCCTTGGGCAGTTTGCAGGGTGAGGAAGCTGACTGTTTGGGGTGAGCAGATCTCAGCATTTAAGTACAACATCCTATGATCTCCTGAAAGCAACAATAGGAATTTCTCATCATTTTGGTAGAGTTGGGGGGAGAAGCAGGGCACCCTCCTGTCATTGTTTTCCAGCCATCTCCTCACATGATTAGACAAAGCGTAACTTTATTAAAACAGAAGTGTCACTGTTTTAGGACACCAATTGCTATGGCAGCTTTGAAACCTTCAGCCAGCTTCTTCCTTCTAGCACTAAAGATCTAACACCGCAGTGACGGTCCAGGCTGAATCACCTGTATCACGTCTGTTGTTCTGCCCATCTCGCAGGATGAGGTAGAGAAGAGGGACATGACCACCTGCCCTGCTCACAGAGCACCCTCAAATTTCAGCTGCTCTTGAAAGAGCAAAACATCCCCTGCCAACGTGGGGAAACTGCCAAGACCTCCCTTCTCACGTACCCAGGCTCACTCAGACTTTGCTGGTCAAGCAGCATTTGTCCCTTCAGAAGATTTATTCTGCATCTCTTGTCTTCCCTTGCTTACCGCCAAACTCAGAAAACCTGCCATTGACCCAACTGTCACCCTGAATCTTCAGGAACTAACATCAGTGTTTCCATTTGACGTATGACCGCAGAAGGAGGAGATACTGCTGCAATTTTTAGCACTGGTCATCATGGTGCCGCCTTTGAAACACGCATATATAGACGCTAGAACAGAAAGTCCTAGTCCTTGTTGGTCTGGGGACAGCACCATGACAAGAGTCAAAGGCAAAGACAGAGAAAACAGAATCACTGAACTGGCAAGGAAAGTGGGCACCACTGAAATAAGGGACTGAGACAGAACACGAGAGTGACAAAGAGTATGTGGCCCGGGGTGAGCAGGAGCCGTGCACAACGGTATGAGCAGGCAGATCGGATGGGGAGATGGGTGAGCAAAGGGGAGCGCACCAGCTGAGAGCGAGTCACTGAATTACTGCAGGGATGGGTTATAAAGATATGTCTGGCCTTTGCTGAAGAGCTTTCACCTGTACCTGCTACATCTACGGCTAGCAATGTTTATGTACTTTACACCTCGGAATATATGTTTAGAAAAGGTACACATGGCTCTACAGAAGAGAAACCCCAAATCACTCCAGCTAAGAGTCTAATCCTACAAAATCCACTCCTTCAGTTACTGAAGCGAAATGTAAATATCTGCCTGAATTTCATTGCGCTAAGATATTTAACCATTTCATTGCCAATCAGAGTTATGCCTACAAATAGAGATCAGTTCCAGTGACCACTGCAGAGAGAGTGCCAGAGGCCATGAACAGGCCCTTCTGATGTTCAGGACCTTAACATCAGGCTGAACCTTCACAAGGATCCTGATTTTCATCTGGGACTTCAGCACCCTGTCTTGTTTTTCTGAAGATACCATTCATATAGAACTGCTTTGTTTCCTGAGTCTGCAGCACATAGACAGTATCTGCCTGTAGCATCTTTGATATTTTTGAATCATACTGTACAGAATCATGCTGTACAGTCTTATCTTGTTGAATCTTTGGCTCCATTGAACCCAGGTCCAGTGGTCTGACTGCCATCCTAGTTTTATCTAGACCAGGAACAAAGGAACTGCACATTACAGTCTATCTGTCTGACTGATTTTCATTGTATATATTTTCTCTGTCCTACAAGTGATCAGCTTGCTTCATTTTAAAGCCTGCAGTCAGCTTTAATCTACTTAGGTGGGATTAATGAGAGATTTGTTAAAGACTTAAAGATTTTACACACTTTGCTTACAACTGTTGTTATCTACAACCATCAGGCAATAAGCCCCATGCAGACAAGCTGTTCTTAATGTTAGGCACATCCTTTGGGTGTGCCAAGGGTGGTAACGCGGTGCTGATGGCTGATGCCTGCTGCTGGCAGACTGGTGCCTTCACAGACCTGTTCAGAAAGCAGTGCTGAGACCTCTGCCTGCACCTTGCCCTTCTTGTGCAAAACTGAGAAAGGGTGGGACAAAGCTGGCAGCTCAGAACACGAGTCACGACATTGGCATCAACAGCTCACACTGTCACGGAGCTCAACACCAGTAGGAGTGGAAAATCAGGAGCGTCCATCCAACCCAGGCTAGCATTGCCTGATGTTGCATGCCTTACCCAGGAGAGGTGAGGAGGGAACCAGAGGTACCGGTGGTTACTGATTACTGTATCCCATTGCTTAAACCAGCATTGGTACTTGAGGAATGGAAGGTGGCAGAGGTGACGTGATTCTTTAAAACACGGACTCTGCATGGGAGGTGTGAGCTCTTCTTGGTGGCAATTACAAGAACAGGTAGTGATGGTAGTGGGCACATGGCTAAACTGTGCCCTGTTGGGGCGGCCCCCACGTGCAGGGAAGCCTCAGCTCACAAGTCTGCTGGATTATTAGTGTTTCAGATGGCTTACCTCCAGCGAGGTACAGAAAGCAAGACCTGCAGGGAAGGGCCTGGGGAAATCTCAAGGAGGAACCTGCAGGGAATCCTTCCAGCGCCGCAGGTGGGGAACCATAGAGGCCAAGCACAGGAGGACACTGGAAGAAAGCAACAGGGGTCTGTCAGGTGCACTCTGTTCAGCTGGCAAAAACCACCACCTCCATAGCAACACGGACAATAAATGAGTGATGCTGCGTGAGGCATTCCCCATGCTACTGTCCCTTGTTACTTGACCTACAAAGACCAGAAAATCCTGTCTGCTAGATACGGAAGTTCCAGTGCATGTGCTGGATAAGCTTTCATTCTCCCACCCCCAAGAAGCTGTTTCGTCCCTAAATACAAAGCTCAGGACATTCACCAGTCCTCCGTGCAGCGTCAAAACCAAAAGAGAATGTTCATCAGTTTTGGTGTTTTTTATAAAAATACGACAAAGCAACACATGGATAGAAGGCCCTGCCTGCTGGAAGGGAGGGAGTCCTCCGGCAGGCAGCGCTCCCTGCGGACACCGGGGCAGAGGAGGATGGCATGGCAGGGCTCCCGGGGAGCCCAGTGCCTTGGAGAGACAAGGTCAGGTAGCAGGGACACCTGAACTACGCACTGTACCCTGAGAAGAAGAGTTGCTTCTTCTGTCCCCACATTTGTTGATATTCTCCTTGTGCCACGTGGGTTAGCAGCAGCGGCAGGGATGGGGCACAAAGAGCAGCGCCCTGTGCAGACCAGAGCACGGAGCGGGGAAGCTCCAGACAGAGCTGCGGGTTCTCTCCAAATGGAGACCAAATTCCCTCCGACGCCTGTGCATTGCTCCACAGCCAGAGGGCTGCTTCCCACCCCAGGACCCCAGGCCTCAGTGCCGGCCAGCCCTGAAGGACTGCCCGTCGGAGGCACTGCCCGGCAAACCAGCTCAGGTCCTGTGCAGGATCTGCTCGACCAAGCACCCTAACAAGTAAACGGATGTTTCCCTCTCCTTTCCAGCTTGCAGGAGCTTTTGTGATGAGAGAAGCAGGGTGGTTTGCCTCGAGGTTAAAAACAGCCCTGACTCCTGACATTGCATGGCTACCAGTCCCTGAGTTGCCTGGGGCTACCGCACCGCTCCCACCCACGGCCCCCAGCCCTCCCTGCTGCTGCAGCTCCACTGCTCCCCACGGAACACCCCGCCTCCCGCTGCCCTCAGCGGACACACCAGTTATTCCCAGTGGAGCCGATCCAGACCTTTTCCCTGCACAGGCTGCAGGTCGGACTCAGCTGCTTCTCTGCCAACTGCACCGGTGAGGACCAGCGTGGGGGGCAGTCAGCCCTCAGTGCAGGGGGACGGCACCGAAGTTGAGCAGCCACAAGCAGAAGATGCTTTGGAGTCTGGCTGTGCTGCTGCGTCTCACCTGCTTGTCAAGACAGAAGACGTGCCAGTTTTGCCTTCCTTACCCCTAAATGCAGAGGGTCCTTCTGTATTCCCACACCAGGAATCCTACAGTCACAGGTAAAAAGCACAGTTTATGAATTCACTGCTTTGTACTGGAGATGTTCAGTATGACATGCGCTGCCAGAGTCAAGACCTGCCTCTACTAAATAAACCTTATAAAGACTCACATTATTTTGAAACCGATCACAAGCGAGCGATTCATCAGTTTAGACGGTAAGTAACACCAAAAAACTTGTTTTGAAACCAGAGAGAAAAACACATGGTTTTTACAATCGAAATGCGGATTCTCAAGAAAAGCAAATCACACCTTCTTGCCCAAAAGCCCTTTCAGGAACCTCCCAGAGCTGAGGAAGGCTGACGCTGAGCTGCCCCGAGCCTTGGGCTCACCCACCCTGCTGCTCCTTGCTGGACACTGCCCGGAGCGGGCAGGCTGTGATCCACGCACCAGAGCCACGCTGCAGCCACAGCCACGCCGCAGCTTTCCACGTGCCCGTGCCTGTTATTATTTACCCTCTCCCTGTGCAGACAGCTCAGAGCGGCAGTGTCCCCGTGTGAAAGAGCCTACCTGCATTCTCCCAATGCTCCCGAGCTCTCCAAAGATGCAGAGAAGAGGGAAAAAAAAAAAAAAAGAGAAGGAACAGAGTCTTGATACCTGTCCTGCACTTCCAGATATTCCAGAGACCTTTTCAGTGCTGAAGCTGAATGCTGCCGGCTCTGGGCAGGAAACTCAAGGTCTCTCTCCATGGCACTGCCACCCCTGCACTGACATTGCAGCTCGTCCGAAGGTCAGGCACGGGGCTCTGACTCCGAGCACAAGTTAGACATGGCGCATTGCAAATAAGCAGTAATCCCACCACATCTGTCGGAGGCAAGCGTCTCAGCGTAGCTCCCTGATGCACACTGTGCCCATGGAGCTCGCCTGCCTGAACAGCGGGGTCTCTCCTGCTGGGAAGAGCCCCAGAGGCATCCGGAGTGAGACCCAGGCTGAGCCGGGCTGCAGGGGACTGCCCGGCCACCACGGTCCTGACCCCCTGCACCAGCCAAATGCCTCCTGGAGAAGTTCGAAGGGAGCAGGTGGGAGCTTGGCAGAGGGAGATATGGAAAATAAACCGAGGGGGACAGGGTGGAAAGGGGGGCTCGTTTGTCATTAATGACTGTTTGAGCTGCTGATCTCAAGGAAGACTTTGAAAAGAAAGCGCAGAGCCCTCCTGGCAGGGCAGCCAGCCCAGCTGCCCTCCCCGCGTCTCACTTTTTATGAATTCTGGGAAACACTTTTAGACAGACACTGGCACTCATAAATTATACAACCCATTTGCATATTCCAGTCATGAGACATTATGCAAATGTGACCTGATTTGCATAATGGATTCCTCTCGTCGCTTCACTTGCTTCATGCTTTTAAAAAACAAAATGAAATAAAATGAAAGCACGCGAAGGTGAAAGCGGCAAGTTCCCAGCGTTGCTGCGCCTCCTCCCAGCCGCACCGTCACTCACCCTCACTCGCGGCAGAGATTGGGGCGAGGGAGGGCAAAAGCGAAAAAACAAAGCCCTCACATGGTTTATTTCTCTTGTAATTACAACGAACTAACTTTCCCCTGGTTGAGATGCTTCACCCCAAGCGACGCATCTGAGCCAATTAAGGAAACGAAAAAGAGCCCTGGAAGACAGGGCGAGCCTGTGGCGGGCAGCGGTCCTCCCACGCCCCACCTCAGCAGTTGCAGGGTGCCCGGGGTGGGGAGCCCTGCGGTGCAAGACCCCGCAGAGGCTGGTCATTTATGTGCTGTGATAAGCCCTTGGGGGGATGGCTTCCCTGCTCAAACTTCGACAGAGCTCGCCTTTCCGAAAGGAGGGTGGGTGGGAGAGGCAAGGGGAGGGGTTGCTTTGATTGTTTATAGCAAAATATAGCGGTGACATGCCGGGAGGACGAGGCAGGAGCGCGTCAGCCGCCCCCAGCCACGCTCCAACAGGCGGACGACCGTCCGTCCGTCCCTCTGCAGTCGCTGGTTTTGCTGTGGGCTCTTCCCTGCCCCCCTGCACCAGCGCGAGCGGCAGAACCGTGCCAAGCGGCTGGCGTCCGTACCCTGTGGGAAAAGTTAACTGTAATTCTTCAGCTTTTAAAATCAATTAACCCGTGTGTTAATTAACGTCAAGTCGACGGGAGGAGGAGGAGGAGGGGAGAGCGGGAGGGGAGGAGGGAGGAAAAGAGCTGCAAGGGCGGATGGCAGCGGAGTTGGCACAGTGCCATCCATTCAGTGGCAACGCCACAGCTCCCTGCGATCGCGGCAGCGGGTATATGTTACGGGGGCCCTGTGCGCGGGCCAGACAGTGCGGTAAAGCCAAGGGAGATTATCCAGACCCCCAGGAGCAAACGGCAGGCAGCGACCGGAGGCGCGAGTGCCAGGATTACAGACTAGGCTCCTTCGCTGCAAGCCCTTCCTTGGATGCATGCCGCTGCGGGGCCGGGGGCTCCCCCGCCAGCGCCGCACAACTCGGACTTTCAGCACTTTTTCCCCCCTTTAAACGTCATTCTGCCGCAGTGGAGCCAGCACAACGGATGCTTTCACACCCTGTGAGACAAAGGCCGTCGTCTCCGCCATGACACCGCTCCGTTCCAAGCCGAGGCCGGCATCTTGGAGTCTTTAAAAATAAAGGGAAAAGGGAAACGCGAACAATAAAAACAGCAACAGAAAAAAACTCAACAACAAACCCCTTGTGCCCGTTCTCCATGCCAGGGGCAACATGGGCATCTGTCGCAGCAGAAGGTGTTTGTGTGGGGCTTTCTTTTTTTTTTTTTTTCTTTTTCTTTTTTTTTCGCAAGCTGTTGGCGTGTTTGCCATTCAGGTTCGTTTACAATTAACTCCAAAAAAAACCCCCAACCACACCCAGCCCAGTCAACAACAAACAAAAGGGAGTAGCCGACATGGAGAGAGAAATGCCATAAGAAGCTGCAAGAATGCAAGCTACAGACGATGCCATTTGCCATTCGGACAACCTCAGGGAAAGATGCCAATTCTGCAGCTCGGGAAAGACTCCGAGAAGGGAGCATGAAGGTCTCTGAATAGCACGCCGAAGGAAGGAAGGAATACCGCTCTTATAGGGCAGGATCACAGCTGCATACAGCCTCTGCTGGGAGGAGAGGGAATGTTTATCGGTGTAGCGAGAGATGCCTGTGTATGCACATACGCACACAGAAGAGTGTGCGTATGGACACACATACACATATGCACACAATGCCTCAGATAATTGCAGATTAGGTGTGTGAGTGTGGGGGTGTGTATGATGGAGATGTGCGTATACCTCTGTGTATACACACAGACGTCTGTGTGTGGATATATATTTGTGTGCACGCATGTAATATACATACACACACATGCAGGGAGATGTATGTTTGTGTGCTTGGGTGAGAGAGAAAGACACAGAGTGAGAAAGGCACAGACACACAGACACACACACACACTCACCCAACGTCAGTATGCATCCCACTTTTTGACCTAGGTATACACGGAAGACAAAATAAAAATCATACTCCAGCAGCAAGCAGGCAGGCAGAGATTTATCTACATTCACTGCTATCACCAGGGAGATGAATGGGGCCGATCTGAAGCCCTTTACAAGATCCACTATGGGAGTGAAGGAGGAGGAGGGATGCCACACAGACATGCACAAACTTGAAGACAGAGAGATTTGGAAGGTGCTACTTGTGAAACCCAGGTGGCACTCCGGAGGGGTGAGCGAGGGAAAGAGCCGCAGAGGCGCTCTGCAGGGTCCGGAGGGCTTGGGGCTTTTGGAAGAGGGCGTCAAGGGACAGCTGGCTACTTACGATGTCTGCGCTGCTGAGGATCCTGCAAGGTGTTCTGTTGGCACCGGGCGCTGAGCCAGGGAAGGGCACTGGAAACAAAAGGGAGAGACAAAAAATAAAGTCATACAATGGGAATATTAATTGCCTCTCTTGCGGATTTTACAAAACACGCAAAATGTTTTCTTTTTGCTTGGTTTTTTTTTTGTGGATTGGCGCGCTTCCCTTCTGCATGGAAAATACTAGCATGGGATTTACAGCCCAGCTACAGGGCTCGGGATTAACAGCGCTGGCATCTTTTGGGCATATTTTTTCTTTTAATGAATGAGCTTTCGCTGTTAATGAGGAATAATCGTTTGGCTAATGAGCTTTGAAACATTAAGAGAAAAGAGGGTTTTTTTCCCGTTAATCGCCCTGGTGCGACCGCATGGATGGATTACAAAAGACAGCAGTAGGAACGCAGTACAAAGGGGGGGAAAACGTCTCCTGGAGTGGGATAAATGCAGAGATGGGTGATGCGTCCCTGCATCTCTCCTTCCTTCTCGCTCTCTCTCTTACTCTCTCTCTGCCAACTGCTATGGGTTTCCATAACTCCGCAATCAAAGTGGATGCTCGGGAAAGATTATTATAGTCAAACAGTGAAGCGTCGGCTGTTAATGTCTCCAGTGTTTAATCATCATACAGTAGAATGGTTTTATGCATATTTCATTTGCATATCATTAAACCGCGCTAGCGCGGGACATTCAGAGCTGGAGAGGTACAAAGTTGGGGGGAGAGAGAGGGAGAGCGAGAAAGAGACAGAGGGAGGAAGGTCCCTATGATGCCTATCTTCAAAAGCCAGGGACTTGTTCCATGGTCTGTCTTCTACTTTTACTAAAATCATGATGACTTGGAAACCTTTGAAGTTGGATATAACCTTGGATTCTTCTAATTCCAGCAGAGTGATGTATTAGAAAGGGGGAAATGATGCTGCGCTAGACATTTAAAGGAATATAAGCTCCAGTGGAATGGAAGTAGGAGCTCTTTGGGGAACGCACTGGCAGAGCCAGCCACAGCTTCGACAACCACCACACTTCTGGGTTAATACTAGTAAAGGATATCAGAGTAATACAAAAGAAATGAAGACAACATATACATTAAGATGGGGATTATATTTCTCTACTCTTTCTCTTTTCTTTTCCTCTTTAAAGGTACAAAGAAGGATGGAACCAGCGGTAATTTACACACTAATTAGCGAACAGTTGCCTCTTTTTGTGTTTGTTTTTCTTCTCTCTTTATTTTGGAGAGGGGTGTTGTCACCGCCGAAGTGATTAATCAATTATTTGGTAGCTCAGATCCTTCTGCACTGGCACTGATCAGGAAGAGGTGGTGGTGGTTGCGGGGGGAGGAACACAGTGGGCTCTTTGTAGATCTTATACATGCACAACATATTAATTGGGGTCTTTATAAAGCTCCCTCAATAGACTGTTTCTTTCCTGGAAAAACAGCAGCTGGTTAGCCACCGTTGGCGACTCTTCAAATATCACTTTTGCTGGGGGCAGTTCTGTCGCTGTTTGTTGTTGTGCTTTATTTTCTTTCTCCACGGAGGGGGCTACGTGTGCGATGCTACCACTGCCCATCGCTTCCGAACGGCAGACAGACAGACAATATCGGTATCAAGACAATCTCTTGAGCTGAATGCGGAACTTTGCTTCAAAATGAAATGCTGTTTTATATTTAAATTCTCCTCCTTTCCCTCCCCCACTTTTCTTCTCCTCCAAGTCTTTGTCTTGGTTATGAATATTCAGATGAGCTGTGATGTGATTACACTGTACAATTACTTGTGTCCATGGTGGTGGCGAAGGCACTGAGGAAAGACAGAGCCAGACGAGCTTGGAGCTCATTTGGGGTTTGTTTTCCGTATTTTTCCCCCCATCTCTGTAGCGCTGCGGCACATGCAGATGTCGCTGTTGTTCTTTATAAAGCCCTAATGATATGCGAAAGCATAACGACCCCATTTGGGTGCACAGCATCAACGAAATATTATTGGGGGGGGGAATCCTGACTGAAGGAATGTCCACATAAATTATTTTTATTTAAATGAGTTGAAGAGGTGGTGGTGAGGCAGAGGAAGTCACATGAATACATGCATAATGTTAATACGCAGAAAGGTTATCGCCAAGGAGAAGAGCGTTTTTGCACTGTGCTTGGGACAAACAGGCTCATTAGGGACTAGCACAGCCCTCTGTGTGATTTACTTATTTATCATTACTCATACTTAAGCCAGGGCACCAGGCATGCTCGCCGCCTGGAGACTCGGAGCGCTGGGAGCTGGATGCCTGGGCGATTCCTGGTTTTCATTCTGAAATCTCAGTGAAGCGTGCGGTGGGAGGGAGACAGGAGAAGAGGAACCGGAGGGAGAATGTGTTTAGTGCCACAGCTCGGTGGCAAAGGAGGGGTCCGATGACAGCCTCCAGGGTGCAGTGACAACTCGGCAGCGCTGGTGCTCCAACACTGGCGCTGGCTGATGCCAGGCTCGCGTGCAGTTCCCAAGGGACAGAGCTCTGACGCAGCGCCCAGCGGGTCCCTGCCCTGCCAGCTCTGCGTCCCCACCACGGGACAGCGGGACGTGGGGCTCAGCTGCAGCTGGGCCTGGGGCAGAGCAGTGCCCAGCCAGCTGTGCCATCAGGGAGACTGCTGGGGGACAGCGAGCCAGGAGCTGGCCAGACCTGCCTTCACCCATTTTTCTCAGAGCAGTCAACGGTGCCACTGGATACTACAAGTACAAAAACACGTGCGTGTGGAAGCAGGACTTCTTGGCTACTCTGTTCTGCTAAGAATGCTCTTCTGGGCCAGGGGTTTGCACCTGCATACATCAGCAAGGGGTGAACAAAGCAAGATAGAGTGGACCAGCAGCAAACAGCAACACCCTCACTTCAGCTGTGTTTGATACCAGCTTTCGGAAGGTCTGTGCCTTGTGTGCTTGCCCTGCGCTGGTCCTAAACAGCTTTGCCTTCACAGCCTCCTCAGCCTTTACCACACCCTTGGTCATGGGTAAGGCTCAAGCTGCAGCCAGACCTGGTCTCCAGGGAGGGAGCATTACTCTCCTCTACCCAAAAAGGGAGAGGCAGGACAGAGAGGAAAGACTACTGCAGATGGGACCCGTTGTGAGAGCTCTCCTCTTCTCTCATGCTGTGGGCATGCAGAGACTTCACCTGTGCCTCTAGAAATGCTCCCGAGCAGATCCTCAGCTGTCAGAGTGGGGTGGCTCCACTGCCTCTAAAGGTATGCCATTTGTCCCAGACACGGAGGTGGCACGAGAACCTGCCCAAAGGAGGCTGTGGACAGTAACCAGGTCTCCTTAGGCAGGCCCCATCACAAAGGGAGCACCGAGAGCCCCAAACAGGAGGGCTATGCTCTAGTCCGTATCTGTCTAAGGACCAATGCGCAGAGAATGCAGCGACCTGTAGCAAAGAGGGAAGCTGCTGCCCAATGCTGCTTTAAGACTCATAACCACAGGCCCATCTAGCTGTCATCTGCCTCCCGTTCCTTCCTGCATCTCAACAGATGCATCCCTGTCAGGCACACACACACACCCTTCTGCAAAGGCACCCAGGAGACTGAGTAGAAGGCAACAGACTGCCAATGTTGATCAAAAATAGGATACCAGTATCACCTCTGGGCAGTAATCCTAAATCCAGGCTCTCTCTGCTCGTTTCAAACAGCGTGCAAAAATTCAGGACACAAGGGATAACACAGTCATCAACCTAACTCAGAGGTCAGATGTGAATGTCCTGTCCATGACTACGCAGCCCTCTCAAGGGCATGGCTAAGACATATTGCCCTCCTGATGAAAGGGAACTTGTGCTAAAATCAACCTAGACCCAAGTGAGCAGCCCAAAGCCGGTCTACTGTAAGGAACTGAGCAGCCACCATGAGCTGGAGTGATCTGAGCAGATCACCTCCACCCCCTCCACCCTGACCAACTGCTTCTTGGCCCCAGCACAGCGGCACTGCTGGTCTGGACCTTCCGGAACAGCAACCCAGAAGATGCTGCCTGACCCTGCCCCGTCTTTCTGTTCTCCAGCCTCAAAGCAGCTTAATGCAGAGGCTGTCTGCCGAAGACCAAATGGAGCCTGGGAATACGGAACAACCGAAACAAACACAGAGTGGCTCCACGGAAGGGCCATGCCCGTGCCATGCCCTTGTCATTGTTCCAGGTATTGAATCCTTCCCCTGTCCTGGTTTTGGCCTGGCAGCACAGCAGGGACCTCAGTCCTGAACAGTGCCTTTGCACGCGGTGAGCCTTACTCATTAGCAAAGGAAAGGGGTGAACAGGGCAGGACCCTAAACACAGATCTGCCCTAAGGTGGAGGGTAAGATAGGGACCGAAAGGCAGGCTGTGAGGCACAGAGGTGGTGGTGCAGTCTCACAGCCCCCTTCCTGTGGCTGCACGGACGACAATCCCAACTGCAGAGCACGGCAGGGCAGCTTCCCCTCTGCCTGTGGGTCTCCGTGCAGCCAAGGCAGCCCGCCACCATGACCAGAGCTTGTCGCCAAAGCCTAGGAAGGTTTTCTGACCGAGACGTGGAGCAGGCTGCAAACCAGATCAATGGCTCTAGCGGTGGCCTCACCTGGCTGACACTTCTCCTGCAGTCCTTGAGGTTCCTGCTCCTGTCACATGCAGGGGAGCGTCCAACGCTACAGGAGGAGGGCCAAAGGAAGGAGAGGCTGGGAACCGCCAGAAGAGTTCACGCAGCCTGCTGCCTGCTGCTGGGTAAGAGAAACCCCCGGGGAGATGGAGTCAAGCAGCTTAGGACCAAAAGCCCAGTCAGTCACTCTTTTTACAAGTGCTCCTGAAGAGGAGAAGGAAGGAGACTACAGCTGGGAAAACGAGCATGGAGCATGCCGTATATGCAACAGGTCCACGGGTGAGGCAGAGGAGGCGGTGATGCAGCATGCAGCGAGAGGCAGCGGTGCTCACTCCACGACACCCACACTGCCAAGCTGGGCACCCTGCTCTGCGCAACGCTGACCGTGCTCTCACACGGCTTCTGCAAAGGTGTGCTGGCCCGTACAGGCTACTGCCGCTTTTCAACGTGCACAGGTGTGAAATATTACCTCCAGTGTCCCAAACATTTTCTGATTACAAGTCTGTGACCATTTTGAACTGAATCTCCCCATGGGAGCTGTAGGAAGGGGCAGCTCTTATAACACTACAGGAACCATTGCTCTGCTTGTCAATTTACCAAATACCCTGAAGAAATTGCTATTTAGAAAAAGGAAATTCAAGCATTTATAGAACATCTTGCTATTCAAAAAACCAAAAGAATTGTTTTGCAAATAGTAGCACTGCTGAAGAGGGGAAAGAAGTACATCAGTCATTTGATATTACATATAAGCAGTTTATTAAAGAATTAAATATTTATAGACTATAAAGCAAGCAGGGTGATGAGTCGCAAACAGCTTGCTGAGAAGTATGTTATAAACAATGAGTCTGTCAGTGACTAATAAAGTATGGAGAACACAAATGTTTTATAAAATCACCAAGCCAGCTATGAATCTCCAAAGCTGAGATGCTGCAGGACCCACCAAGGCTCCTGCTGCAATGTAAGCCTGGAGCCAATATGGGAGGGACAATATCTGCTGAGATATGTGGAGTGCAGACACATGCTGAGCACTCGTGGGAATGCACATGATTCAATGCCTTAGAGAGATTTAATTTTTCACATTATTTTAAACAGAGATCTATTAATAGGAAGTTCAGGAATTTTCAAAGAGTTCAAGGCACTTCCCTCTTCAGTTTTTCACTGCATCTACTCTTCCATTTTGAACAAAATTATAGTTTGTGATTCAGACTGAAAGTCCTCTCTCTGCAAAGCCCTTTCCTTCACTCCCCAAAAGAAAAGACGTAGATACCCCAGGCACCAGCTCCCCTGTTCTGAACAATCCTCTGGATCGACTCAAGGGCTCCAGCCTGACTCAAGTTTGGAGAAAAGCAGTGCTGTCGTTCACAGACATGGCACATTTACAAAGGACAACTAAGATTTTCAGAGGCTGCACGAGAGGAACAGATAGATTGTAGCCCACGAGGACAGGAACACCTTTTTGTTTGCAGGCACTGGGGGAAACAGCGATTGACAACAAAAGTCTGCATTTTTTCCTATGTGAAAAGGACAGGTCTCATTTTTCAACAGAATACAGACATCAGTCACAGTAATTTTGGGGGGCAGTGCTGTTTTATTACTAGCGGACATGAAAGTATCTCCAGATTATTTTTTATTTTCGTGAAGCCAACCCAAGGCCTAGAAATTATTTCTAATGTAGGATGAGCTGACACCTTTGGTCATGTCAAAGCTGATCCCTATAGCTGTTCCCACAATTTCAAGTCTGGTGGCATGGCTGAAGTTCCCAAGCGGTCCAGGCATTCATGACCCTTTAGAATTCACTCTCTTTGCAGGCCAGCAGGACTTAGACCCACTTGAAAAATCCCAGTCATCACAAATCCCATTCCTCAGACAGTCACTGCAGTGACTATCGTCCTCCCAAGGCAGCAAGCCAAAGTGGTGTCTGCTGAGACAAGGAGGGGAGGATCTGCACAGAGACAGGAGAGCGAGCATAGCTGCTGCCTCCTTTTTCTCCCCAGTTAAGCCCTTATGAAGGGCCGTCTTTAATTAACACAGGAATAAGCAGGCTAAGAACTAACTGGGGTTGGTGAAGACAGATTCCATTTGGGATGTAGAGAGAAACCTCATTTTGCCAGCTGTTCTTTCTGCACTTAGACAAGGTGGTAGATTTTAATCCTCTGAAATGTAATTAAGACAGATACTTTTTTACTGTTAAAATGCTGTAATTATTCAAGCTTATTTGCCAGGCAAGGTATATCAGACTAAATTTTGGGTTAAATAGCAACCTTTGTTGTCTTGTGGAGAAATGCTTACAGCATAGTTCAGATCTCACCAGTCTTTTAGGCTGATACAGAAGGTATATAGAAAAGCACAGTCCAATCAAAGGCACAAAACCCATTAGTTCCAGATGAATTGTTTGAATGGCCCCTCTCTCGAGAACCCAAAGCCTGTTATCTTCAGGGGTCTCTACAGGAAAGTGTGGTATCTCCCAGAGAGCACTGTGACCAGTCCAATACTGCTCTTCCCGTGCTGGTGGAGCCGTTGCTACCTACACCAGCTTCACCAATTACGGAGCGCTGCAAGAATCCTTAAGCGTGATGCCCAAATCAAGACAAGATCAGCTGAGCTTCACCCTCCTTTTCTCCATACTACATTCTCCCTTCTTGCAGTCCAGCTCTCATCTCTCTCCATACCAGCACACCATGACATTTTTCACCCCACAAATAGGTGTCTTTACCCCCGTGATTTTACCAAGCATAATTATATCACTCTCCTTCCCTGCAGTCCTAAAATCATGGAAGATTCTGCAACATACTTGGGGTTACTTGTAGCCAGGGTCTTGCCTCCATTCATAGACAAGCTGTTTGCAGGATACAAAGGTCTGTTCTTGACCTGCCCTCATCTATTTTGTTGAAGATTTCAGTACTGTGCTCATCTTCTAGCTCAACCCCACTGGGCCATCAGGACACATCAATTCATGACATAACTCACTGACCCAGGATTTGACACACTTTTCAAATCTGTATTCCCTCGTCGGTCCTTTGCTCCTTCTGTCTTTATCCCCTGTCTCCAGGCACCCTTCGGCACTCCTAACTCCAGAGATCCTTCTCCATTACTGACTCTCCTCCTTCCACCCAGGCGTTTTGGTGGGTTTGTGTTGCTTGAAAAATAAGCACTGCTGAACCTGAAGCTCCAGTTTTCCCTTCCTTGTCTGCCACCGTCACACTTCAGCATTGACAGCTGTTGCTAATGCTGACACCTATACTCCTTACTTCCACTAATGCTGACACCCTCATTCCTCACTTCCACTTGTCTGCTGTAGCTGTGTCACTTTGGACATGGCTGCAGCTTTCCCTGCTCCCTAGGTGCGGATGGAGTAACACCATCCCACTTTGAGACCAGCATGATGGGCAGATTACTAGTACTTCTTTTGTACTCTCTTCTCCCCATCAAATCCCTGCTTGAAGCCTCACTGGCGCCTGCCTTAATTGCAGCAAAGTTACCAGTTCCCTGGCCCCCAAAGCATCCACCTTACCTTCTTTTTCAGGACATGGAGAACATTCCCACTGTGCTTATCCTCTTACCCTACAGATCTGATGGTAACACTTCGTATTGAATCCCTTTCCTAAGTGCTTGAGAAGGTCCTTACAATTATGCAACACTACCTCAATAAAGCATTCTAACCTTTCTAAAAGACAGAACATGCTGCCCAGTTCCAGCAAACAGGCTCAAGATTTCTGCTTCTGAAGCTCTGCTTGTGCACAAGCAGTTCCATCAAGCAGGTCTCCTTCAGGAGGAGATTGCCTCTTCACAAACACAGAGACAAGCTTTGCTTTCAACGTTCCAGGGCAGATTGCATCCCAACTGAAGGGGCTCCTGCACTGGCAACAAGGCATGCACAGCTTATCACTTCAGGACCTGACTTTTAGAGAGCTCTTCCCATCTGCTGTCATACTTGCAAGCCACGTGCCTTGTACCACTAAGCGTCTGGGACATGGATGGATATGCCTCCGTGGCAAAAGCTATTCAGAGCTAGGACCGTGAGGTGCCATGTACATTCGTCTGCCTCCTAAAGGCACTAGGAAGAGATGGCGAAGTCAGGGCAGTTGTGTGAATATTCAGAGAAAACAGTGCAGAATCAGACTTATCTGTACATTTTATTAGCATATTCCCACTTGCTAGCATTATGACCTGCAGGAAGGAGGGTGAGGAATTCCAGCTAAGTGTGGATTAAATAGCTGCATGCTCAAGCAAGCATCAGATGTACAGGCTGAATCATAAAGAGGTGAGATTTAAAGGTGTGCTTATTGCTACTCCACTAAGCGTTTTGCAGATCTCTGTATGATGCTCAGCATTAGCAAGGCAGGTAATCTGCATCACTCAGGCCAGGAAACCCTAGGAGTCAGGTAATGACAACTGCCATACGAACACAACATCATGCTGAGCCTAGCCTATTTCGATCAGCACTGAGTGAACTCGGCATTCCCTCACAGGTATTCAGAAGGTTATATCTAAATCATTGCAAATTTCCCAAGTACATCTTTCCTGGCCATGTGTACATGCAAAGCCTGTTTGTCGCCCATGGTCTGGAGCCAGGACTTCATGAACGGAGAATGAGCTATGCAGACTCAGTTAAAGACCAGCTGCTCCAAAGGCTGTGGAGATGGGGGGCAAAACTGACCTGGGAGCATGGTAAGAGCACAGTCAGCCTCGAAGACCTACAACTTTCTCACATGTCTTCATGATTAGAAAGGCTGTCTAGTCTCAAGCAGCATAAAGTGCACGCTTTAAAGGCTCAACAGACCAGCTGGATCACATCTCCAGGAAAACAAGCACTTTGTTGTCCTGTATCTTACATACCTAACTCAGAATAGGAACATATTTCAGAAGACAACAAATTGTCTCAAGGCACACTGTCTCCCACTGAGCAGCTCTGCATGTACCTTATACAAAGTAGATGCTATGCCATTCTCACAAATTCATGTTTAAATACAGCAAATATACACATGTGCTTCATGTATTTTGTTATATATGTTCCCCATGTACATTGAGATGGGTTTATTTTACTTTAATGGACTCCTTTAAGGAATATTTGTCATGCTGGAAGCCTGTGAATGAGGCTACTGCTTAACACACTCCTGCCTGCCCGGCCAGATACGTGGTCACAGGCTGCTTGCGCAGCACCTGGCACGTGTCCCACAGAACCGCTGCCTCCCAACAAAGCACACGGATGTGAGTGCTGTGTTTGCTAGCGTGATGTATGGCTGCCATGCTGCCTGCTAGCTTTAACACCACAATCCTTGAGCACTGAAAATAGTTTAGAGTCCACCTTGCCATCCCTCCATCCCAAAGCAGTGAATACTGAGCGTCCTGCACCCTTCATCAAAGGTCACGCTGTGGTTTTACCATGGCTTTAATCCAATATGCCTGGATAATGGGGAAGGAGGGGGATGTCCTGCCACCTCCCACGTGACATTCCCCCCCGCCAGCTCTCACCCAGGCTGCCTCTGATCTGGCTCGTGGCGCAGCTGATGGAGCACCACTGCCAGCGCAAGGGAGGGGCAAGAACAAATTTCCAGGCTGGGAAAAGAAAATGGGTGAGATGGAACTCTCCCTTTTAGCATGGTCAGTTATCTAGGTTTAAAGAGCTCCAGAAACTGCACCCGTAGTTTCTGAAGAAGGAGTCTGCAGCAAAGACCACAAATATTTAAATGTTTACATTGCGAGGACAGAAATGAGCTAACCTGAAAAATGCACGCTACAGGACAATAGTTTCCACACCACCTGATTAGTCCTTGGATGGCATTGCTGCAAAGGCACTTGTGCTTTATGATGTAAGATAGGTTGTTTTTTTCTTTAATGAGAGAATTAGAAAGAGCATTTGGCAGTGGACAGGCTGCCTTATAACTGCCTGCAGAGGAATTTTTCTGCATCTTGTTAAAAAGATCATGATTAAGTCAACTCCTGATTTATCCCAATCCATCATTTTCCCACATTCCTATTGCCTGAGAGTTCTCATCTTTGCTGAGGACTTGGAGAAACTCTGAGCAGAGCTTCAGATAGTCGTGTTTGGAACCAGAGCCCTAGCTGGTGCTGGGGAGCGGAGGAGTTCACAGGCAGCGGGACAGAGCTTTGGGCCCCCAGCAAAATGGAGAACCTATAAGCCCCTTTTCTAACAGACAGTAACTCAATAAACATCCCAGAACTTGTCTTCTATAACAAACACAGTGTTATTATATAAAAGCTTCCAAATTGAAAATGATCAATGTGCTTTTAGGAGCTATCAGAGATATATCACCTGTACTTACTGAAAGAAGAGAGACAATTTTAGAAGCTACTGTTAAAGTCTGCTCTCCCCCCCTCCCTTTTAAACCAAAGAAAAGCATATAAAAGAGGGACAGAGGGAAAAAACAGTTCAGGTAACCCACAGCTTCAGTCTCCTGACAAAGTCTTACCAAAATTATGCTACGGTTTGGCATGCCATTGTTAAGCTTGCCACTGCGGTTTTAGAGGTTTCTATGTCCAGGCTTACACCAGACTTACGGAATCCAAAGCAAAGGAACACGAGGGGTAAAGCAAATATAAGGTAAGGGGAAATATCTAAAGCGTCAGCTGCCCCCATGTATTGATAGCGTAGCTTCCTCTCCTTTTGGCTACAGCAAGACCAGCGGGGAACAGTAATACAACAGGTAATGCAGGGTCCCGTCAAACACTAAAGACGATGGTGCAGTAACTATTCTTCCTTCTCCTCCTCAACTAGCTGCTAGAAAAGAAATACCATGTGCAAATTTCTCCCTGCAACATTTACATTTAAAGTTCATCTTTGGAATTGTAATTATATCGATGCCTATTACGGAAATAATCAAACTCCCCAAATAATTCTTTAAACTTAAAGATGCCCAGGTTTCATTAGTGTCTTTTGCCTTGATCCTTGTACGTAGTCCTATATACAAGGTCAAGCTAGACTTGTGCTATTTTGCCCTTGTCACAGAAGAAAGAAAGGGGTTAGCACAATTAATATGTCTCAGCTTACAGGGACCTAAATAGTCATTAAAAGTTAGTGCAACTTGCATCAGACTGCTCAAAGTCATGCCACATAACCCCAGTACCCTTGGGGCAAAACATACAAGACACAGAATCATAGAAGGGTTTGGGTTGGAAGGGGCCTTTAAAGGTCATCTAGTCCCACCCCACTGCAATGAGGAGGGACAAAGAAGGCCCAAAGTTGGCCTCTCCCTGCCACCTTGCAAAAAGATGTCTCTGAGCTCCCAGAAAACATGTAATACAAAATCACAGAATGATTTAGGGTGGAAGGGACCTCCAGAGGTCATCTAGTCCAACCCCCTGCTCAAAGCAGGTCTAATCAGATCAAGTTGCTCAGGAACTTATCAGTATACGATCAGCCTTGATCCTGAAGATGACAACCAAAATCTACATATGAAACTGTCCACAATACAAACAGATACACTTAACTGGAGAACACACACATCTGCTAACACTTACACACAGATGGACCTGAGAGCTTTCAAAAGAACCCCAGGGGTCCATGGACTTCAGGTTCAGGGCTGCTGATCTAACCTAGTTGCTATTTAAGCCATTAATTCTTAAACATAGAAAACAGATTATTCCCTTCCCCTTGGCAGCAGCTTCTTCATACTTGAAAGCTGTTGTTGTATCAGCCTCCTCTACTGCTGTCATAAAATTTGCACCTAAAAGCCAACAGGACAAGACAGAAAACAGTTTGGCATGCTGCCTTTTGTACTTTTGCTGATTCATCTTTTTAGAAATATCACGAGGAACCATTCTAGAAGCAATATCGCATTAGCACCAAAAGCTTTCCAAAGTTGATTCCTAGCCTCCACTTACTTTCATAAA
This sequence comes from Pelecanus crispus, assembly GCF_030463565.1. Classification (NCBI taxonomy): domain Eukaryota; kingdom Metazoa; phylum Chordata; class Aves; order Pelecaniformes; family Pelecanidae; genus Pelecanus; species Pelecanus crispus. The sequence goes on along the minus strand of NC_134650.1, from coordinate 48,793,773 downwards.
TCAATGCAGAGAATCACGTTGTTATCTTATTATCAAACACCACAAAAGACTGGACCAAAATAGCACTTCCCATCTAGCAAAGGGCTCCCACAGTTTCATTCATGCCCATAGAAATAATCTGTTCTGTTTGTACAAGCGTGCTGAAACTACTTGCTCTTGAGAGGTGGGATGGATTCCTAAAGAGTCCGACCTTTTGTGATTCATAGTCAACAGACACTCTTGAACAAGAACAGGTCAGGTGGTAATCCCCTCTATTTTGTCTGCAGCGAAAAAGCAGCATAAGACACATCAAGAGTTTGCATTGAATTTCTGTGGCAAGTATGTAGCTATCTCCAGTAGGATAGCAGCTTGTGACGTCGAGCACAGGTTTGTATCCGAGAATGGAGAAAGCAGACATGAGACTGTAGCGCAACTATGTCTGCCCTGGTTTTCACAACTTGTAATAAAGTATTTTCCTCCCGTATCACATAACTAAGTGAATAGCACATTGCCTTTGAAGACAGACAGTCTTGTACATCTACTAGAGGTCAAAAGGCTTGGATCCTACTCTGAGCTCTGTCATATGCTTTCTTTATGACCTGGATCTATCATGTAAGGCTTTAGGGAAGAACAAAGAACTTGAGTAAAATTGGAGTATTTATCACCTAATGGAAAGAGTTAGGGGTCCCAATTCTTTAGTATATTTTAAAAATCCAAGGAAAGGTGGAAGAAGTTATAAATAAGGAAGATAACACAAAATCGTCATCTCAGAAGGAAGAACAAATGACTGGCCAGTAGACCACAAGTGCCAGGAACTCAGCAAGTGCAAGGAGATACAGCAGAGATACACCTTGAATATCGCGAACCTAACAGCTGTGCGCACCAGGGGGAATCTGCTGCTGAAAGTGGCTGGGTTCAAGGACTTTCCCCAGATAGCACCTCTCCTGCTGCTGGTGGAGAGAGAACACTGGGCTAGATGGACCAGGCAGGGCATTTCTTCCATTTTTTCTATTTTTAGAAGTGACTGATATGGCAGAGCTGCTCAAAAGGTTACCCTTCCTAAAGTCTCATTTAACTTCTTTATTTTTACTATCAAACCACATTATTCAAAACTGTGATTTGAAGGTGTAACTCAAAAAAGGTAAGCCTAGAATTACATAAAACCAGCTCTTCTGTTAGTAGCACGACAGGCAAAATTCTCATTGCTACCCAGAATGACGCCTATGTCTACACTTAGCATCTTCAGTTAGTAAATCATAAACATCTAAAATTAACTTTTTTTTCAGTTCTTAATTTTATAAAATACGTACATGTTCTTTGCAACCTTTTTTTGCTCCTTTTTTTCATAATAGCTCTATTATTGGAGCGAGTAGACATGTCTTGAAAAGTAGCAGGGTGGAGAAGGGATTTACATTCAAGTACAACCTATTAGGATTCAGCCAGGGCAGAAGGCTAAACTGCAGTTTCAACACGTGTAGGTGGGGAAGAGGCTGCTTTTAAACAAACACGTTCTTTTCATGTTCTAAATGGAAACAGATTGTATTGAATATCCCAACTGGGTACGAAGAACTTGTCTACTGAATGTAGCACAAAGCCTCCATGGGCAGCTGGAACACTGCCAGAGTGGCCGAGGTGCAATATAACATTTAAAACATGGAGGGAATGAAACAGGGTTCCAGAAACAACTCATGGATGGTCTCTCTGCTCTCCGTTGCTGCATACTCACGTGTACATTCCCTCTTCTGGTGGCAGCTCGCTTCTAGTTCAGGGCAGAACAGAGAAAGCAAATTCTTTCCTTAATGTCCACCAATACAAACAGCCAACCACAGAAATACCAACAAGATTAGTATTAAAGCAGGTCAGATGAATACTCCGGGCTCAGAAACAAAGACAGGCTGTTTGCACAAAATACCATCCCTTCACACACGTCTCAGTTACGTCCTCACGTCCTCAGGGCCTTATTCCCTGCCCGTGCTGGATGACTGGCAAGGAGCAAGCCCAGGCTGGGCGTCGGGGCGCACGTCCTGCCCACGACGAGGTGCTGGTGAGCCAGGAGACAGAACCGGCAAGAGGGGGAGCGCCGTCCTCCCACGGGAATGAGAAACTGGGATGGCAGCAAGACCGCTCCTAGACGGGGCAGCGGCAGAAGCACGTAATGATATTCTGACTGAGTAGGAACTTCTCCTATTTAGGTATTTCTTTATATTGGGACACTTAATTGTGCAACTGTAATATCTTTTAGCATATCTCCTATCATACCACACAATGTGGAGGTGAATCAAAGGTCTATGCGCCAGCCTCAATCATCGTGCATTTTCAACCGCCGCCTCTGAGCTCTGCCGATTAATTCTTCAGCTACTACTTACTGTAATATGCCCAGGCTTCGGGAACATCCAAGAAAATTTAGAAAAAACACAACCCAGTAGGGAATAGTTCCTTATCCACTCCATTGTGCAATAACACATTCCTCCATCCCAAAATTAGTTTGTGGTCTCAACTCAGTAAAATCCAGTCACAGGCCAAAGAGGGACTTTCTATGACAGTATCAAAGCTCAACTCCAAAATCAAAATTGTATATTTAAAACAGCATTTATTTTGTCCTAAAATCCATTCCACCAGGCTTGCAGTCAGTAACAGGTTCAGCTTCATCTCACTAACTCTGAACAAGAAAGGACCAAGTACGCAGTATGTTTTGTGTGAAGTGAAAATCTAAGTTTGCAGCAATGCGGAAGAAGCAATGGTTCAACATGCAGCGTGCTGTAAGCACTTCTAAGCAAGTAGGTTCTTGATGGAATCCCCTTATTTTTATTTCTGTTGCAGCAAGCACAGAAGGTTTGGGTAAAATGCTGGGTGTCTCCTTCTGCTTTCTGCAGGGTATCTGGGAAATGCAGAGAGCAAAGCGTCTGCGGTGAGGGTGGTGGACTTTTTAGGTGAGACTTGTTCCTCCAAGCCTGCTGCAACTCCAAGTGCAGAAGCTTCCGTTGAAGTTGCAGGTCAGGACCAGACACCTGCAGCTCAGTCTCGCTGGAAACAATCATGATGGAAAACCAGTAATGGTGACGGTTAATTGCTTAGCTAAAAACTCTCGTTCTCAAACTTCACATGCTCTACAGCTAAGCTGAAGCACACTTCCAGTGTGCGAGGAGGTGTGCAACACCTCTCCCAACACGCTGCTTTCGAAGCGGAACGAACACCAGCCCCCTCGGTGCTCAGCCACCCCTGCTTCCTCGCGCTGCCCTCTGCGTTTCTGCCCATTTCACAGCTCAGCCCGAGGAACAGCGCTGAGCCCAGGCCCTTTCTGCAGAGATGGGCATCAGCCACCCAGGTTAAAATCAATCAGGTTACACAAGGTCGCTCCTGGCAGAGCTGCCTGCATGAGCGCTGACTGCACAAACGACGCCAGCCCCGCTAACCCAGGCCCGCTTGAGGTGCAGGTTATGCTGGCCACAGCCACTGCATCCCGCGCTGGCATTCCCCACTCCCACTTCCAGAGGCATCCCCGCGTCCTGCACCGAGAGCACTGCCGCTCTGAAACAAACCGCTCGGCAGTGTAGACGAACACACCGCGTTCTTTTCCAGTAACTGGCCTACATATACAAGAAAAATCGACTTTTCTTCTTCAGGTAATAAATGTAATAGCAATCTGAACTGGAATCTGAAGGATTGAGGATCAAATCTTGTTGATAATGTACGGGTGAAAGACCTAACAGGTTTACACTGGAAATTGAAAGGTTTACACTGGAAATCTAGCGTCCATTTCCGGAACAGAAACAAACAAGCACAGAAACATTGGCCACAAGCAGTTTTTATAGCGAAACCTTCATCAAAGCTTGCAGGTGTGGCAAAAAGGTACGCCAGATTTCAGACATCTGCTGACAGTGTCAGGCTTGTGCTGCACAAGTGTGAATTTGATTGCTGAGAGACATGTCCAAAAGATGAACAGCTTCTGGCATTGGTCTCGTTGGAGTCAATGGAAAATAGGGGACCCAATTACTATGGACGCTTTACCTTCAAGTGGAGTAAGACCATCTTTACTTAGGACACAAACTGCTTTCAGTGCCTTAGTTCACAAAGGCATTAAGGCATCCTATCAGAAAGAATAGCCATTTCAAATAAGGGAAAGCATGAATCTGCTAGGAAAGATAGAAAAAATAATTATTAAGAACTTCAAAATACTGGCTAATAAGTTTCTGCTGTATGGAAAGTCAGAAGCATAAATAAGAAGCCAACCACTTACAAGCAAAACCAGATGAGCCACCCCACACCTTTTCCCAAGCCAGACATCAGAAATGTCGTAATCATATCCTATTCTGACCTTGCAAAATTATTATAAAATACTGGGGATATAAACATCTCTCTGTAGGTTCCCTTTTTTATGTTCAATTCTCTGCAACTGAAAGTCCAGTCATCAACTTAATACATATATGACAAATGTAATTCATCTTTGCTTGCTATCTCTTCCATCACTCCTCTCGCCACCTAGATCGTAAGTTAGATGTCATACTCAAAAGAGCTGCACAATTTTCCCATATCTCTGTAATTGCTGGATTCTTTCTACTCTGTCTCTGCACTGTCTCCAAGAGGCATTCCTTCTGCAGAACCTTTACTTTGTGGTCCTTGATCTCAGGTGTTGGTTGTAATGATCTCCCCATCTCTAGCCTGCCCAGTTATCGCACAGCCCGCGTTTCTCAGCCTGTCCCTCTAAACTCCTCCGCCCTGCCCAGCGTTCCAGGTCAGTGCTATGAATTTTGGTGCCTTTCTGAAGCCCGCCCGGAGTCCCTGCTGGCTCCATCTCCCGGTCCCCAGGCTCACGGGCCGGGGAGCCAGCCAGAGCCTGCCTGCACCTTGTCCTGCGCCCCACGGCTCCCTGCGAGCAGGGTGCCCCAGATCAGCTGAGGGTACGCAACAGCCCAAGGGCTCCGGCTGCTGCCAGGAGGCCTCGGAGCCTGTTTCGGAGCGATCCTGAAGCCAGCTCGCCCGGGCAGCGCTGCCAAGCAGCGTTACTGCGAAGGCGGGCTGCGGACGGTGCTGGCGGCCGCCGTGCAGCCGGATCGGCGCTCAGAGGCGGCGGGGATCTGCGCGTGCTGCGCAGGCGGGCTCCTCTGCCCACCTACGGCCGGCCGGCGAGGGCGGGATGGGCGGCGAACGCGGCCGTGCCCGTCTCCGTGGCACACGGCGTCTCGGCCAGTCCCTGCCTCCGGGCTCGGGACCATCTCACGCCGCCGGCCGGCAGACGCTGCTGCCGTGGCCTCGCCTGCTGCCGTGCTCCGTGCTCCGTGCCTGCCCAGCCCACCAGCCCTGCGCCTGCCCTTCGCGGGAGGGCTCACCTCTGCCTGCCAGCGCGTCCCGAGGACGCCGGCCTCGTGTCGGAGGCCGCCCGCAGCACGCGCAGCCTGCGCCTCACGCCAGCAGCTCTGTCTTGATGTTCCCTTATCCAAATATTTTTAGCTTCCCACGATTGCTGTGTTATGGTTTCATTAGATTGCAAACTTTTCTGCAGATGAGCACTGCACACACCTGGAGTGCCCAGTAAGACCAGTGGGCAGTGTGGTGAACACCACATTAAATCCGCACACTGCCTTCAGCCTGTCCGCCTTTGGAAAATTCCCTCTGCATGAAATTCTCCCCATCCCCACTGATCATTGTTTTAATTTAAAGGGTTTTTTAAAGGATGTGATTTTAATGAGTGCAAGGCTCAGACCAGAAATACTGTATTTCTTTCTCCTGAATGATGAAGTAGGCACTTGGACTCTCTGCATTGATTTCTAATCTGCCATTTCATACTCTTGACAGTGAGCCCTGGAAACCAGGTTCATTCGGCTGTGCCGTGAAGGTTTCCGTAAATAAGAGTAGCTGAGGCTGGTTAGGCCAAAAGGGAGGACCTGAATACCAGTCACAACCCTTACTCAGCCTACAGCTCTTCAGCACAGCCAACGGGGTAATAATAAGAATAATAACAATAATAACGATGCGAGAAGACGTGTACAGACTTTCGTAAGAAGGAACTCAAAGTGGAGCTCTGCTCCTCGGGACACATGCAGACCCCCTTCCCAGGGAGAGCAGAATGATCGAGAGGAAATTAAAATGGCCTGGATCTACTGATCAGAAATGCAAATTCGTGAGGACCACCACAAATAGACTTACACTCAGATACACTCCTGAGCATGCATGGATTTTGTCTCATTCACCACGGGCACCAGACCCATGGCTGGGTAGTAAGCCTGTTATTGTTTCCTAAGAGCCTATCTTCCAGAAAACCCTCCAATACAGGCACGCTGCATTCTCCAAACAGTGCAGCAATATACTCCTTTCTAGCAAACCTTGGTTTAGGTTTCTGATGAGAAACGCCTATAATTAAAGTGACAAAAATCTTCCTTTCCCAGATGAGAAGGAGACCTTTATTATTTGCTGCTATAAGGCAAAGCCTGGGTTTTTCATTCCAGGCACTTTTGGTTCAGAGATCAAGAAACATACACTCCTCTTCTTAAATAAAGACACTTCAGAGGTTTAATTCCCGTGCCGTCTGGCGAGCCACCTCAGGCGCACGCATCGGCACGCAGCACCGCTCTGGTCTGGCGGTCTGCGGAGCCATCGGTGCAGGTGCTCCTGCCAGCTCTCAGCCACCCCCACACCACCCACTACTGTGATTTTTGTGGAGCCAGAAATACTCTTTAGCTTCATCCGCTGCTGTAAAGTCAGAGCTGTAAAGTCAGATCTTTCCCTCCTTTAAATGTGACTAGCTATTTACTCCCTAACAATTCTGCTTCAGAGCTGATTTAGCATTTTTATTGGAATGTGAAGGCTCTTAAAAGAAGAAAAAAATCTAATCAGGCAGAAGAGATAGAAAACTTGCTGAATTTTTTCTCCCCCCTTTGCACCCCTTCAATCCTATCAAAAGCACATCTTCCATTCATTGCTTCCCGATGTCATTATGACAAGCGGCTACAAATCAATAGCAGAAGCAAAGGCAGGCCTAGCCCGCACTCACCAAGTGATAAAGATTCACTCTCAACCCCGATTTGCTAATAGCACATAATAGCAGCCATTGGCGCCCCGCATTAAATCATACATTTCACTCTGCGTTTATTATGGGATTTTTAAAACTCCTCACCAAATTGGATTTTCTCGACGGTCTCTAATTTCCACATTTATCATTTAAAATTAAACTCCTCTGTGGGGAGGGGGTTGGGAAAAGGGGAAGGAAGAGAGAAGCCATGCAATTCTGTATTTTCCTCTTTCTTTTTTATGAAAACCCATAAATAATCCCAGGTATCATTGCCATCAGCCCTGAAGTTTTATATATATAAAATACCAGAACTTAGGATAGAATAGCTTTGGGACTCAGCTTACCTTCATGCAGCCCTGCTAAAGAAGACGAAATTAAAGAGAAAGCCATAAGGAAACAGATTTTAAATAAGAAATCCAATAAACAAAATAGTCAACAAAGTAAAGTGGTATGAAAAGCATTATGGAAAATTACTGTGGATTTCCTTGGCTGGAAGAGCTAAGTAGAAAGGAAAAGATGGACAAAAAAAATTCTAAAAAACCCAACAAAACACACACAAATAAAACCTTATTATCTCTTTTCAGTTCACAGAAAATTCATTTGACAAATGAAGTGAAAACTTAACAGCAAACTCATCTTTGAAAGCAGGTTTTTCTCAGAACTATTTTCCTTGTGATCAGGACCAATGAAGAAAGGCGACGTACCCGAAACCATTGCTCTTTCTTTGAAATTTATCATTTCATCCCATTCATCCTACAGGTGCCACCATGTGTAAGGCTAACTTAAATGATGTTTAACAGCATCTACAGGAGCATACACAAGTTTTTAAGCCATCTGGCACCTGATGACAAGCAGGCGGAAGCATGGACGGCAAGCGGTCTCTGAGGAGTCCTCAGGAGGAGGCGAAGATGACTCGGATTTTGGTAGTCTGTGGCCATGCAGACAGGGCAGTCTAGGCGCCCCAGTTACGAGGCTAGTTGCACGGCTCCAAGAGACTATTTGGAAATGGTCTCTTGCCCACTGGTACTGATAAACTGGGATTTTTATAGTCCAGGTCAGCACAATCCTATGGTATTTCCTAGGAGTGCAGATCCTAGCGATGTCCCAGATGCAGATGCAGACTGGCCACTGCTTTGATCACTGTGAGCAGACAATTGTGCCGAGTGTTGCGTTTTCTTTAGCTGATGCCCCAACTGAAAGGAACCCCTTGTTCAGAGGACCTTTGCCTAGGCAGCAGAACAGGAGAGCGATTTTGCAGGTGTACAGAAAGAGAATGCAACAGGCTGGTTCTGAGACCAGGAAACATAGAGATCATCAGTGAACTGGTGCTTTGGTTCCAAAGTATAAAGCCAGTTTTCAACTGCACATGCAAGTAAGCCCATGTGCTGAACTCCAGAAAAGAAAATATACAATTACCTACATCCGTCTACTGCAGAGGAGCCAAAGGAAAACAGTATGAGAGAGACGGAGGACCACCCTGCTCCAGAGGGAGAGTGGAAGGATGCAGATGTGCCTGCAACCCGAGCGGATGCCGCTGCTTACGGCTGCAGAGCAACGGGCGCAAGCAGCACACACAGCGTCGGAACCCTTGGCAGGCAGACCCTCACAGAACTCCCTGCTTTATGGGTGGATATGAATGATACATCCTGTGATCTGAGTGACCAGAGGGCCGTATCAGGAGAGAAGTGACCCAGGAACACTCTCTACCTCCTCCCTGGTCCACTGCCAGTGCGAGACACTCGTTCAGAGAACACGCGTGACAGTTTCTGCTCTTACACCAAGCAGAGCTCTGCTCAGCTTGCGAGCATCCAGGTCCAGACCCCTCCATCTGTCTCGGCCTTGAAAGATCCCAGATCCCAGGCTATTCGAAGCACTCTACGTTAAGACATGGATTTAAGTCTAATGCGAACAAAGGCCAGTGACTTCTGAAACAGAAGGTGATGTGGAAACAGCGTGTTGAATTAAGCTTTCACTGCTCGTGATTTCCAACCATGAGATGTGAACTCAATCAGCTGTCTAACATCCAATTAGTACAATCACCTCAATTCACAAACTACTAAGCAGTTTAACTAGGACTCTGCTTAAAAGGACTTGAAGATTTTTATTCTGGTAAGTTTTGGTTTCACTAAAGAGCTCTTAGAGATTAAAATTCCTCATGAGGTCTCGCCAGTTTAGCTGCTACGCATCAACCATATCACAGGCAACACTCGAACAGCTTGTGGCCTTTTTGCAACTGCATCGATGCCATTCTGAATCCCAGCTGAATGCAAGGGCAGCTTCTGTTTTACTCTAAAATTATCTTAAAACTTATGGCTAAAGTCACAAAATTCCGGAGCCTCTCCTTTGAACTGTTATCTGTTACCCTAAGCATCCACAGTGTTAGCAAAGGCTGGGAAGTGTAAATGCTCCTGCGAACTAGTCACCTCTCACAAAGCAAAAGAACACCCTAGCATGGTTTTTCCCTCCTTGAGCGTGCAGGTAACTTTCAAGAAATACAATGGTTACAGGTATTGAACCTGAGTATTGGCCACCGCTCGATTTAATGAGTCACAAATTGGATCTCTAGTGTCTTCACAGGAAGCGATGTATGCTCCTCCATCTACAGCCAGAGCATGCATCTGGCCAATGCAAAACTGAATCACCACTTTCTTTCACTAGAGACATCTGTTTAAAGTTAGAACATCAGTAAGAGTTAATCTAGGAACAGAGCAGAGGGAAAGAATGTAATATTTTAGGTTAAGAGCCTTTTTTACTTCAGTCATCCCATACAGTAAAGGGCAAAGCCCCAGCAGAGACAGACATCTCACTTCACAGTAAGTAATTTTAAGGATGTGCTGGGGTCCCATTTCTTTTTCTTCCCCCATGCACTTTTCTGTGGCCTTGCCAATGCAGTCTGAGGCTTTCTGCTACCATTTCTTTACTTTTCAGTTTCATACCTACGTTCAGGCACACGAACAGTCTGCAGGTGCTGGTCTCTTTGGGAGACAGCTGTGAATACTAACCCTGCCAACGCCTCCCACGTATGGTCGCACTGCTTCTTGCTGCTCCAGAATCCGAAACATCCTGTGGTTTATTGATTCACCTAACCACGCTTTGCCACTGATCTTTATCTTTAGCATTCTTCCTGACTAGTGCATCAAAACGGGAAGTGCGTGACACATTACTCTCCAACTGACCTGCAAGGTTTTCATACCACATAGTCAAAACTCCCTGACAGCCACTGTCTCTCCTTCAGCTGCAACTGATGGAAAAGTATCCTGAACTCAGTATCACGAATTATCAGAGTCATTCTGCAGCACTTGAATAGACCAAGCATGGTGATGATGAGGGTGGCGAGACACTGGAAGAGGTTGCCCAGAGAAGTGGTGCATGCCTCATCATTGGAAGTGTTCAAAGTCATGTTGGACGAGGCTTTGAGCAACCTGATCGAGTGAAAGATGTCCCTGCCCATGGCAGAGGGGCTGGACTAAATGATCTCTAAATGTCCCTTCCAACCCAAACCATTCTGTGATTCTACGACTTTAGAAAGTGTTCTTGAAATGGACAGGAGGTCTACGGGATACCCTGGAATAAAAATGATTCAGAAAATGTTTCTTAAGAGAAACACGATTTCAACAGTTCTGATGGTTAGGAAATCACATCCTGGGTTAGCACTTTTGTGGTAAGAATATGACAATAAGAAAGGGATCTCATTTCTGTTATAATTGTCAAAATCTGGACATTCATTTACAGAAAGCAAATCTATCTCTGCATGTGTAAAGAAAAGCACGGATGTGCTCCTCTTTCAGCTTGAAGGGGACTGCTGGTTAACCAGGTCTACACTCTACCTGACCCAGCTTTGCACAGATTTCCACAGCTCCTGCTGGAGTAAGCTTTGATCACGAAGGCCTTTTCTCTGCAGGAATTATTTTCCCCAAGAAACTTCCAAACTACAGTCCGTACAATATGTTGTTTTAAACTCATTTGTTCAGGCATGTCACATTTAAAAATGATAATACGTACTATAGTATTTCATGCATGCTTTGGGGTAATAAAACAGAACAGATCAAGCTTTTAAATGATCTACCTGTGTAAACAAGTAATAATAATAAAAAAAAAGCCCAAAGGTTATGGCATTAATTGCTACTGCAGACAATCCTGCATTATCAAGCCAGTCACAGCTACCATGGGACAGCAAAAGATCTATGTCCAAGCCCTGTACTGCCGTGTTCGTACATCCCCGATGAGCACTCCAAACATCAGGCTGCACAGGGATGTCTTGCACTCTTTCCTGTTGGCGCTACGGCACTTCATAAAAGAAACTGAATAATCACTGGGCTGATGTTATAGCCCAAGGGTCAAAGTAGTACCTGGAACATAAAGCAGTCAAGTTCAAGCCATTACTCCAATGAGCACTGAATGACTTACAGAAATGACACGGCTGCAACGGAGCAGACTGCAAGAGGCCCATTCCCGGAGAGCCAGGACCCCGACAGCCGCAGCACGCGCTCAGGGCGTGACACCAGCCCGGCGGTGAATCGGGCAGGCACAGGCACTGGCATCCCACAGGGGAGGCAGGCCAAGGCAGCACCTCCATTCTTTCACATCTTCTTTGCGTTATGGTTTCCGCCAGCTGCTGCCTCTTTCTCCATGCCCCCCTCCCAAAAGCAGCTCAGCCCCTCTGCTCCTCAGGCGTACACTGAGGCACTCCCTAAGGCTCCTTCAAAGCCTGTGCGGGCCGAGTTTCACGGGCACAACCAGCCAGCAGCCCAGGATCAGCGGAGCTTTTCTTCAGGCTCTGGGTCCTGAAACACACTGGAAACGCAAGACTGTTGTGTAGACACATGGATTGACTTGTAGGTTTACAGCAGAAAACAATAAACTATCCTGCAACTAAAAATATCAGAATCGTATCAGAATCCCACCAGTACCTGCTGGGATCTAAACCAGGCACGTCAGGCCAGCAAAGGGAGACTGACGGCTGGAAACCTCATGGCACGCAGCACTGAGTTTCCTTTTCACACAGTGGCTTGCACCATGATACTCAGTAGCTTCTAATCTCTTTCTGTGAATGATCTCCAGTATTGAAGTTTAACGTATAAATAATCAGCCACCCAGAGGCTGCAAGGATGCTGAGATTCTGCGTCCTCTTCCGTGGAACTAGGACAGCGAGACACTCGAGCTAACACACCTTGGCTCTAGCTAAGCCAAGAATTAGACACAGGGCATTTTCAGCATCATGTCCTCAGCGTTATAATTTGTTTCTTTCATTCTGTCAGTGCTCAAACTTGTTGACCTTCCAATCATACTTGCCCTTTCTATCCTCATCTTCGCTTTCAGGGAGGATAGCAGTTTTATTACAGGGCAATTGGGAGTGTTCTTAGTATAGTCATTTGTCCGAGGCAGTTACTGCATTACTGTTACTGATCAAACAGTAACAGGGAGCCAGGACTCGGGTTAAGTGGCATTCCTACTTTTGGAATGCTGAAGGCCAAACAGCGGCGCATTAGCAGAGCTATGAACAAACGTCTGCAAATTGAAGGCAACTCTGCGCACCGACTGCCTACAGGTTCTGGCTGGGGCGAGCCTCAATGTCAAAGACATTTATACGAAAATGTAAAGAAGCTAAAGCAATGTTTATGCTTTCTGAGAAAGACGAGAAGGCAAACAATGTAAGGAACAGGAGTATCTGCCAACGTGATAGCTTCTGCAGCACATGAGTTTAAATTGATTCACTGCCATCTCCCTAATATAAAGGAGGGGTATTTAGCAGGACAGTCTGTCATAGCTGCTGAAGTTTCGGCACTGGAGGGCAGCTGTTCAATACTCCAAATCAAAGCTGTAAATGCCCTCAAACAGCCTAAAGGCAGGTCTACTTTAAAAACATGCATTTAAATGAGCCAGACCCACTTTTGACCAGTAGAAAACTCAAGATTCTAGCTAGAACGGGTTTTGGGGGTTTTGGTTTTTTGTTTTTAAACATTGTGTGAAAAGGTGCCAGGCAGTAAAGATCACCTGCATTTCCACATTATACATTACAAGCAAAAAGGTATGAAAGGTCTCATCCAAAAGCGTGTCACCATGTTGATGCTATGCCCCAACTAAGAAGCCCTGCCGAGCAGCCGTGTGTCAGCACAGGTTGTGCACTCCTCTCACACCGCTGTGCGGCTTCCGTCACCCCAAAGAGCACGCAGTGTTTGCTCGTGTCCTCCTGCAACACACCAGCTAGACAGGAGTATGCAGGAGCTGGTCTCACAGTGTAATAATGTGAAGATAGAAATGAAGACCTGTACCTTTAAAGTTCTTAAGCATTAAATCACTGATGCAGAGCTGCAATTATATCAAGTTATTCTGCCAACAAGAATCCTGGAGATACATATCCAAACCAGCAAAGCTGATTAGTAGTGTGGGAGCTCCCTACACGCTCCTTCAAAACACAATTAAAAAGTTTTATTCAGAGTAACACAGGGGTTATAGGGTCAGAAGAGTTTCCATTTCAAAAGGCAGCAGGATACAAGCTAGCAGGAAGGGGAAAGTAAATTGCCCAGATTTTGTGCTTGACATATCATGGGTATTTAAGCAGCTGCGTTTCAATTTCTTACCAAAATTTTATCCTACCATTTCTAAGGAAAATAGAAAAATCAGTGCAAGGACACTGTGATCGTGTGGTCTGTGGATGGTGAATAACTATCGTTCCACCTACAGCAAGTACAGATTCTGCCATCTTGCTTCAAACTTTGGGCTTCCCCATCGATTCTTATGTAGAACAGATAACAACCCTTTCGACTTTCCAAATTTTAAAACGTATTATGATTAAAACAGAAAAAAAATGGTTTAAGAAGTGTAGAGGAAGCTCCAGCAAATAGTCTTCTTGCCTAGTATTGCTTTAAGAAGTCAAGAATGCAGTCTTTTAAGACAACAAAAAAAAGAAGTATTTTCCAGTGTTTGGCAGTCAGCAATTCATTACCTTGCCCCACAGTTTTTTTTGTGGTCCAGTCTGGTTGTAGTCAGCTACCTTCCTGTAGGCTTCACAGAAGACAACTGCTTTTACTAGATCATATAAATGTATTTTAAACTGAAGCAATGTGCAGTTTCTGTGAAACGTGGTTCTGCACAGATGACAAAAACTTTGAAGATTTACTTGGATATAGCTTAGAGGAGAAGAGCTGTTGGATCTAACAGAAGCCAGCTAATACCAAATAAAAAAAAATATGCCTAAATGTCAGTCAAAGCAGCATGGAAGTTGACTTCATCTAAACCTGAATGATGGATAGATCTTGCATTGTCAACCTTATTTGAGATTTCCAGAAGCTACTTGGCTTTCCTCAGACCACTGCAACTTTGTCTCCAGCTATCTGAAGATGTCGGAAGGGTAAGATCTTTCCTCAATCGCTGTCAAAACAACAGGCTTCTCCTTTATTTCCTAGCTTTAGTGCTAATACAAATGTAGAAGCAGAGAAAGACTTTTCTCCATAGTTTCTCTCGTATATTTATAGAAATAAACCAATCCTTTTCTGAACAGACCTGTTTCCAAAAGCTGAAAGTCTATCGAAATTAATTTGTTATTGCAGAAGCCCAAAGAAACATTATTGTTAAAAAAAAAAAAGAAATTCCAAGATGAAGCAGATCCCGGGTTTTTAGGAAAAAAGACAAATGAGGCTGGTATCGTACACGCAAGCTTTTGTATTCATCCCCTCTCCCTACACCCACACACCACGTACAAGCTTTATGAGTACAACATGAAGGATGGGGAGCAGGCAGGAAACAAATTCATCTCAACTATTCACTCTTCGTATTTTGGAAGAAAGTAAGTTTTGCAATAGTTTTGAAGCCAAGATGTAAAAATCAGCTCCTACCATACACAGAAGTTTATCTTCATTTACTTACCTCCTCCCCCCATCAAGACAACTAAGTATGTTAGAATCTCACGGAGCACACAATTTCCACATATTTTCAAATACCTTTTCTTTACTATTTCAGATAGCTCCTATTTATGATTGGTTAAGCTACCTGTGCTCATGCGCTTTAATAGTAAATAAAAATGGTTTTATAAATAATCAAGCCTTTTCTACTTCATCAAAAGCCTTTTTTTCCCTTTTATAACTCATAAGAAAAATATAGGCTAGCTAAATATTTGTTTTAGTAATCAGACTTGTCTGTTAAAAAAAGAAGGGGGAAATTATTAAAACCACTACAGAAAATACTGTATGCCTCCATATTAGAAACAATGAGATAGTTTAGCATTATGCGCTTCTGACATTAAGTTTTCTAACAAGATAAAGCCTTTACCAGTAGTTAAATCATTGCTAATTCCTTTGGTTAGTAGCAGGAAGATGAAACCTGAGATTTGTTTCCTCAGAAAAGAGAGGGGTTTTTTTCTTTTTATTACAACCTTAAGTGTATTGTCTTTGTTCCTAAATTACTTAATCTATGTACGCATTCATAAACTATGAATGATTAATTATATATACTTACATATGCAATATTATACATTATATATTCTGTTGCATAACCTTATAGGTGAGTCATTTTTATATTGCAGCATTATCTGACACAATGTTGTCTAGGATTAGCACTGCAAATATTTTAAAAATAAAGCTGAAGTTATGCTAGTGATAGTAAAATGTCCTTACACTTGGCTTATAAACATTTAAACTTAACATATCAATGTAACAGTAATTGCTCATCTTACTCTCTGACTAGAAATCGTATGCCTTTTTACTTTAAGCTAGGATGCTATATACTTAGTTGACTCTGACGTCTAAGGTCTAAATGGTCTCCTGTTTTTTAAAGAAAACAACAGAATTTTAATTGGGCCTCAGAACTCTGACTGTTTTTTGTTTGTATGCCCGATTAGACACTAGCGATAATGAGACTCCAAGCACCTTATTATTAATGCTTCCATAGGACTGGAAACATTCTGAACCTGGAGAGACAAGAAAATATATGAAGTGAAGTCACAGGACTCATGCCCAACTCTCTAAGAATAGCTTCCCCCTGAGCTGCATGCAACTGTTCCCATGCCTGAGCAGCTTCAGCTCTCAGTGTTTTGTTTCTGGTGCTCTGCAGAAGAACCACACGCTTCTTAAGCCAGCTTGCAGCAATTTTTGCAATATGCCACAGACCAGTTTTTACTGCTCTATGAAATCCTAGTTCAAGGAACATTCTACATTCAGAGTAACTTGGTGGATGCTAACTAAGAGAAAACCAGTAATATTGGGCAGGAAGTAATCCTGCAGTGAAAATGCTACTTGGCTTTTATATATACTAATTATTTCATAGCATGCAGAATACGTAAATCTATGTACTAGCTTTTAAAGACCTAGCTTCCTAAAGCAAGGTTTCATTTCAGTAACATTGATAAGCCTGAATTCAAACCACAAAAAGCATGACATTCTCAGAGAGGGCTGCAAACCCCCATCCCTGTGTCTGTCTTCGCAGCCTTGCCGTGTCAGCGTACCAAAACCACACATTCAGATGCTCTACTGCTTCCTGGTGCCTGCATGAGACCTGGCCAAGCTGCGATACAACAGAACAGCTGAGCTTAAGTGACAGCCTTTGTTTGTAATTTCTTGGAATTTGTCAGCCACAGTGAGACAAACCGGGTTTTGTACTTAATTTCACAGACACCCCCCCCCCCCGCCTCCTGTTCTGCAGCCTACAACTATTGCTTTTCCCACGCTAACTTCCTGAGCTCTGGCCCTTGGGAAAGAGAACAAGAGGCAAAATGTTTACAAGATACAGACTTGTCACAAACCGCGCCCTGCCAAAGGTATGGTAGCAATGTTCCTGCTCTCAGTCTAACCAGCATCGAAGATCAGCAGAAGTTTTCATTTTTAATCACACCGAATGAGCTTATTTCTCAGACCAGCTAATCGAGACACCCACATCCAGTGGATGTCAGTAGGGCAACATATTGTTTTTCACCCAGAGAGCAGAGCCCATTATAAATAACACTAAAACCTTTGTGAAGATGACTGTCCTCTCTACAGCTTACAGCCTAGAGGCTTCATTATTGCATTGACCATAATTCAATTCATCCCTTCCTAAAAGGTCTATTTCTGCAACCAACCCCCACCCTTGAAAATACGTTCAACTAATAATTTCCGATTAATGCAGTCAATTACTAACTCTCCCCCAGCCCCTTACTATCACCTGATTGGGCCAGAATGGAAAGGAAGCAGCAACTAACCAGGGAGGAATAGAAGTAGGGGTGAAATAGCAATAAAAAGTAATTACATAAAAATGCTAAACATATTACATCTGTTAGTTTGCTTAGCCCAGTGGGCTTGACAATTCCAGGTTTTTGCCATTGTCCACGCTCAGACAGACAAGAATAAGAGAAACAGGGAAAGGATCTTTCAATAAGATTATTAAATCAGTGCATGAAAAATAAGTTGTCATTACATTGCAAAAGGGAGAGAGAAACTCGCTGAAATTTCTTTCTGCAGATTTGCCTTTGTGATCTGCAAGGTGCTGTTCTCCTGCTTACACTCTGTTGCCCTGGCAACGTACTCCTGTAAAATAAAGATTATTAAAGCGCATATGATTATTTGGCCGCACAGTGAATGAGGCAGCCGCTTCTGAAATTCCTTATCAGAGAAATTCAATTTTAGGCCAAATTGTGTTTTCACTGCCTCTCAGCTTCTCCCTCCCCCCTGCAATACCAATAAAACCATCATCTCCCCAGCTGTACATGATATTTTGTCACTAACTCTTTCATGCCTTTCCTTTCCCATTCCAGGTTTTATTTTTATTCTGTCAAAGCCGAATGCTTTTCCCAATTTGTAGGCGGTTTTCTTCCTCACAGGTTTTTTCCGGCAGCTTCAGCCTTTTCTTCCCTGCGCGTGCAGCTCGCATCAGACAGCGGCCTCCCGGCGCGCCGTGGCAGCGGCGGCGAGGAAGGACGTTCGCTCTCCGGCCCACGCCAGCGGCAGCGCCAGGGCCCTGGCTGGGGGAGCCTGGAGGATGAGGCTGAGCGCGGAGGCTTGCTCGAGATGCCCCAAACACACAACCGCCCTTCACGCCGCCTGCTCCCTCGCGCAGCCCCAGCTGCTTTAGAGGTCTCGTTTGCCTCTGCTTTTGTGGCTCGTATCAAAAGCATCTCTGGGAGCCGGTGGCCAGCCCGCGGGAACTCTGGACTGCGGCCTCTGACGCGCCAGTCGTCAGCATCGCCGCGGCGTGCGGCTGCGGGCCCGGGCCCGGCCCAGGCCCAGGCCCAGGCCCAGGCCCCAGCCCAGGCCCCAGCCCAGGCCCCAGCCCAGGCCCCGGCCCAGGCCCCGGCCGGCTCCGCAGGGAGCGCGCCAGCAGGGCCGCGCAGGCCAGGGAGTCTCCGGCCCCTCAGGGCGGGAGGCATCAAGGTCACGCACCCAAGCATGGAGGCCGCCCTGCCCAGCCACCGCTCGGCCGCTCCGGGCACAGCCGTAGCTCCCCTTCCTGCCCGGCGCCTGCGCTGGCTTTTAACGCAAGCACAACCGGGAACGGCTGAGGTTGCCAGGGCCCCCCGAGCTCGCCAGCCCGCCCGGCACCCCGTGCCCCCACCCCCACCCCCCCCGGCCGCCACCACCGGCCCAGCGCTGCCCCCCCCCCCCCCCCACCTCGCGCCCGGAGCGCCGCGTGCGGGACCGCCCCGGCGCGCGCAACCCCCGCCGCAGCGGCAGGCCCCGGCCGGCTCCGCCTGCGAAGAGCGGGGACGAGCGGCCCGTCCCGAGCGCCGCGGCACCGACGGCCGGGCCCCCGCTCCTCCCCCCCCCCGCTCCCGCCGGCCGCCCCCTCCCCGCGGCCTGCAGCGCCCCGGGACCCCGCGCGTTCGGCTGCCCCGGGGCCGGGCCCGGCCGGCGGGAGCGGGGACCGCGCGGGGGGGGGGGGGGGCCGGCCGCGCGGGGCCGCGGCGGCGCAGCAGGGGGCGCTGCCGTCCCGCCGCCGGCGCGCGCCGCAGGGCGGGCCGCGGAGCAGGGAGCGGGCCCGGGCCCCGGCGGGGCGGGGGCGGCTGCGGGAGCCCCGGGGGGCTGCGGGTGTGGGTGTGGGAGTCCCGGGGGCGGCAGGCGCTGCCCTGCGCTCCGGCGAGGAGCGGCCCGAGCCGTCCCGTCCCGTCCCAGGCCGGCGGGGCGGGAGGCGGCAGCGCTCCGGGAGGGCAGGGGAGGGGAGCGGCCGGAGGCGAGCAGGTGTGCAGCCTTCCGCGCGGGGAGCCGCGCAAACCCACCCCGAGTTACCGGGAGAGGCGGGAGCGGGCCCGGCTGCGGTCTGGGCTGTGCTCCGCGCCGGCCCCCGAGGCGACCCCCCCGCAGCGCCTGCAGCCCCCAGGAGCTCTCCTCCTGTCCCTCCTGCTCCCTCCAGGAGCTCTCCTGTCCCTCCCGCTCCCTCCAGGAGCTCTCCTGTCCCTCCCGCAGCCCCCAGGAGCTCTCCTGTCCCTCCTGCAGCCCCCAGGAGCTCTCCTGTCCCTCCTGCTCCCTCCAGGAGCTCTCCTGTCCCTCCCGCTCCCTCCAGGAGCTCTCCTGTCCCTCCCGCAGCCCCCAGGAGCTCTCCTGTCCCTCCCGCTCCCTCCAGGAGCTCTCCTGTCCCTCCCGCAGCCCCCAGGAGCTCTCCTGTCCCTCCCGCTCCCTCCAGGAGCTCTCCTGTCCCTCCCGCAGCCCCCAGGAGCTCTCCTGTCCCTCCCGCTCCCTCCAGGAGCTCTCCTGTCCCTCCTGCAGCCCCCAGGAGCTCTCCTGTCCCTCCCGCTCCCTCCAGGAGCTCTCCTGTCCCTCCCGCAGCCCCCAGGAGCTCTCCTGTCCCTCCCGCAGCCCCCAGGAGCTCTCCTGTCCCTCCTGCTCCCTCCAGGAGCTCTCCTGTCCCTCCTGCTCCCTCCAGGAGCTCTCCTGTCCCTCCTGCTCCCTCCAGGAGCTCTCCTGTCCCTCCTGCAGCCCCCAGGAGCTCTCCTGTCCCTCCCGCAGCCCCCAGGAGCTCTCCTGTCCCTCCTGCAGTTCAGCAACGCGGGAACCCCTCGGGCAGGCGACCCAAGGGGACGTTGGGGGCGTCAGCCGGCCGAAGCCAGGACCCCCGCGCCCCCCGTGCCTGGGGCTTAAGGGAGACTCGGGGCAGAGGCGCCCGAGTCGCTACGCACAAGGGCTTCGGCTTCTTCAGGTAGTATTAAAAAAATTACATCGGCTCCGGAAAGCAAATGAAATTGCTTCTTTTAATATTAAACTTGTAATTGTTCCTGTTTCTCCCCGATGTTTCGTAACGGTGAGCCTGAGCAACCAACAGCCTTTGTGCAACTGTTAGTGGGCAACTGCAGTGCAGCCAGGATGACTGAAAATTCCTGAAGGCAGTACAGTAAAGATGAAAGTGATTCTTAGAACTAACATACGTGCTGTATTTTTTAAAGATGGAACAGAGAGGAGGCACAATTACCCCAGATTTAGAAGATCTGAGTTCAAGCCCTGACCTACTGAAGCTTCCCATAGCTCAGCTTCTCCTCCCCCTGTCTTAAAATGAGGGGAATAGCTGTTGCCTACCTTGCGGATAATTGCAAGGATAAATACCTCAGAGGTCGAGAGTTGGTTGATACAACAGAAAAAATGCCTAATATTGTCAACACAATGTACCCCAAATCAGGCCTTCGGTTTTCTTATACTCAGCAGAAGATAACTATGATTAATAATAAGAACAGGGTAGGAAAGGAGACCAGAAGGGGATGAGTGGATTTCAACAGAAATAGGATTGGTTCACCAAGGCAACACCTGTAAGGATTTCCTTTTTTTTTGGGGGGTGGGTTGTCATCCAGCATCCCCTTAATAAACACAAACAGATTGCAGGAAAAAACCAAAAAGCAATGGTTATGTCCTACAAGCAGTACTAGACAGTTTTAGAAAATGCTCAGAGAAAGCAGCATTCCCTGTACAAAACAATGCAGCTTTCTGGGTTCGTTAAAGAAGAGCAAGTGGTTCCTGAACTGCGTCCTCCAGTTTGGCCACTCCGCCTCTGTTATCTCTTAAGACTGTTGCCTCAGCTGAAATACCGTTTTGGTCACTTAGATCACTATGGAGGGCTGCAGAAGCCTCTGTTTCCTCTACAAAAATGAATAGGGTCAGTTAAAAAAAAAAAATTATAGCAGTTTCTGAAGGCCCCAAACAAGGCAAGTTGTTCTCATTTTTGAATGTAAAATACACAAAGATCCCAGTTCTAAAAAGCTAATGATTTAAAGTAGTTAATACAAGAGGGCAAAAAAACCGTAAGAGCAGTTGCACAGATCAGAGCAAAGGTCCACGCAGCCCAGCATCTGGGGTCTGGCAGTGGCCAGAAGCAGCAGCCCAGCAGAGTGCAGCGGGACAGCAGACGCGACGCTGCTCATGGGTGCTTTAAGGGCTCCCTCTGCGCTGCTGAGAATTTCCCAAACCTAGCCTGGTATCTCCACACTTAAGGATGGAGAAGGAAAAAACAGTGGTAAACATTAGAAAAGGTGGAGCAATTATACATCATCTGTGTTTAAAAAAAAATGTGAGTGAAAACAGCTGTTCTTCTCCAATACCCACGCAAGAAGCGGGCAGGCCCTCAGCACGAGGTTCAGCGGACGCGCTGGGCAGGCGCCACAAGCAAGGGCTGCAGAGAGCCCTTCTAGGAGCACGCGGTGCTAGCACTGCTGGCGCTCTCAGAAGGAGAAGGCAGTCTTCCAGGCTGAGAGCACTGGACATACAAGGTTGCCGAGTTACACTTCTGGCTTCTTCAAGCTGTTTTCCTCTCTCAGTGACACCTAACACTATTCCTTGGCTAACGTTCTTTCAAAGAGCCAGTAAAAATACCACTTCTCTGTCACAGGCTTTCCAAAAAACTGGAGTTCCAGAATGAGTGATGGAATTAAACAGCTTGCAGTCAAGAAGGAAAGGCACTTTTAACAGGATATTCAGGAAATAAACTTTATCCCTTGTCTTTCTCAGATAAAATAAATTCAAATTACAATTAAAGCTACAATGGGACAAAAATTCTGATAAGGATTACATTTTTTTGGTGGTAGATTACCTGTCTTGGAGCACTTCTGGCTCACCTGGAAATGTGATGTTAGCGGTCATAGTTTAGGAGCTAGGAATACAAAAAGTCTTCTACAGACTGGGGAAACCATGCCACGAAAATAAGAGAACCTAAAGGATTTAGGGAAAATGGACACACAGTTGACTGTAAATTCCCCGAGTGCCTTTGTTTCTGGTGTCCGCATTTTTAAAAGGACACAGGAAAATTGGAGACAGTGCAGAGTCATAAAAATTATTTGAGAACTGGAATAACTGCCTCAGAACGAGAGACTTAAGGAGCTCAATCTGTTTAGTTTATTAAAAAGATCAAGAGATGGCTTGATTACGATGTATAAGTACCTTCAAAGGGAGAAAATACCAGGTCCTAAAGGGCTCTTTAATCTAGCTGAGAAAGGCATAACAAGAACCAATTGCTGGAAGCTGAAGCCAGACCAGTTTAAATTAGAAATAAGGCACAGTTTTATAGTGAGAATGATTAGACATTAAAAAACCCTACCCTATCAAAGGAAGGATGATTCTTCATCTTTTAATATCTTCAAATCAAGACAGGATGCCTCTCAGTAAAGTAAGCTTGAGTTTAAAAAAAAGGCTCAATACAAGGGTACTTGAGTGATATTTAATGACTTACCACAGGTAAGGAAAGCTCTAACATCTTCATTTGGAATGAAGGCTTGAAATCTGGCGGCACAGAGCCTTGGCAACAGGTACACGCCATTTGCACTGTGCAAGAAAAACTGCCTAGATCTGGCTATGCTGTTAGCCTCAGAGAAATGTCAGATTGCAGATGGCAATCAGAGACGCAATAGTTTAAAAACTGATACCACTTCTCCTTACTGAGTACATTCCAGCTGCTGAGAAGGCCTCGTGCTGAGCAGGCCCATGGCAATGGCACTATGAACGAGCCTGCTGAAGCTCAGGGCCGCGAGCATGAAGCCACACTGTTACATACGGTGAATTAATGTTCACAATGATCGGACTGCGGCTGTAGTTACCAGCTGCAGCTGAAGACACGACGCCAGCCCTTGGATGGAACCTGCTGCATCTTATCCCCTTTGCTGGGGATGGATGTTGCAGGACTTACAGCTGCCCGACCGTTCACACTAGGCCTAGATACTCCATGCAAAACCAGGTACATAGAGGAAATTAGGCTGCCAGCAAGCGTAGCAGCACATCCATTGCGAGGAACCGGCAGAGACACAGGAAACCAGGAAGACCAGGCAGGATTTGTTGTATTATTTAACTGCATAGCAGTTGCAGATTTAGGTAAGGTTAAAATACACCCTAAGTGTACACAAGGAAGAGTTCTTGCACTTACATGATGACACAGGGAGTACAGAACTTCTCAGCAGCATTGCCTAGTTTTTTTTTCATTACTTTATATCTTTACACCCCATTCCCTCTTAAAAGGTTAATATCAGTCTTTAGAATGCTCTCTGTGGAAGAACTTCTTTGTGCCATGGCCATCAACCTCATCTTTCTCTGAACATCTAGATCAGCAGTCTCCAAACTTTTTGATCGTGCACCCCATCAGTAAAAAACTTTTGAGCATACACCCCAATAGTTGTATATTTATTTATAAATTATATACATGTACTACTGTATTATATACTTTATAAAATACACAAAAATAGAAATTAAAAAAGGATAAGGATGAAATAAACACTATTTTAAATTTTAAAAATTTATTTATTAACTGTACAAAAAATATTTTCTTCCTGTACCCCAGTGGATTGTCTTGCACACCCCACCTTGGAGACCACTGATCTAGATCCACAAGGGACCTTTCAAGGACAACCATTCTTCTATATTCTTCTAAAAAGTTATGCGCGGTTGTCTCAGATTCCCTGAAGGGAAAGTGGCAAATTACTCAAGGTTGAGCATACAGCCTCGGTAACGTGATAAAGTGAACTGACAGCATTGCTTCATAAAGAGCTACAATGGCACAAAACCCGACTAATCACTACCATACAGAAGGTTTCCAGGAGTTCAACAGTGCAGCCATGTTCTCAGGTGAGAATCTAAATAAAACCTGCTGTTATGACAATAGTACTGACCCAGGAGCCTGTGATGAAGCCAATTGTGGAGGGAGGCTCAATAAATACTCAGAAGTTCTTTTGTGCTGAGCATGATATAAGATGTGGAGGAGTGCCAAAGAAACACTTGGTGCTAGATGCCAAACCATCAGTCTGCTTCAGCTCTGGCAGCAACTGACTCCTGAAAGCAAGTTGCTGAAGGTGAAAGAGAATGGGACCACTTCCAAGTCTACCACTTAGGCTTATCACCAGACAACCAGAGCCAGAGTTTTCTGAAGCAGTGCCAGGCAACCAGACTCAACACTCTTGAGCTCCTGAAGTGAGCCTTAGAGTCTGGGAGGCCTCCATGCAAGCATCTGGGAGTGAGATCAAGATCTTCTGTACCCAGTTTCTCTGCAGATTGGTTCTAGGGGAACTCACTGGGTGAAGGAGCGTATGACCATAGTATTATTTATGAAGACTCATTGCTACAAGATTCAGATGGAACTTCAGTTGAGAGAGAAGCCCATGCTTAGCATGACCAAGGCACGCTCGCTCGGTGGCTGTACACCTGAATTCTTACACCAAGACAGAACCTGTGCATCAGTGAAGTCAAGGGAAAACTTTGAAATACATCTTAGTTGTGCCATGGTTTTACTCTAGTCTGAAATGTTTGTTGGACATACGACAATTTCCTCTTCAGGGCTGAACTGTTCTACATCTTCTAATCCAATTTCAGTTGACTCAGTCAATGGACTTTCCATTATTTCCTTCATACTTCTATCATGATGGGTCTCATAAATCTTGCTAATGGAGGACATTACCTGATATCTGAGATACATTTTCCTTCTTGTATTATGATCACAATACATTTCATTTGCATTCCTTAGGCCCTGTCCAAAGCGATTCTTCTCTTTGGTTTCCGTTTATGTTCTTCATATGTTTGTGGACAAGTACGACACTCTTCATTTATTTTGCCAAGTTAAACATATCTAATTCTTTTCATATTTCTTCATAAATCATTACTTCCAGCCCTTAAATGCAGCTTTACTCAGAAAAATTATTTTAGAAACGGTGTTGCCAGGGATCCACATTTACTAATCTCACAGCAACTGTTCCATCATTTTTCTAACTGCCAGTGCTTTGCACTAATTCCACAGTTTATTTTTTTGTCTGTGCACTCTACATAGCAACATGGGGAAAATATTAGGTTTGTAGTGTCAACCTTACACATTTTCATTCTTCACATTGTTCAGCTGCTTCTAAATTTACTTTTGCTATCTTGCATGCAAAAATTAATACAAAAAAATCATTGAGAAATTTACATACAATTTCAAAGAACTCTGTGACACTGTCACTATTTCTGTCTGATCTGTGCATGTCAAACAACATAATCCTTGATTAGAAGCTATTGGTAAGAACCTTTTATTTATTTTTAGTGTGGCAACTACTATATATCAGGTGTTTAAAAAAATTTTTCCTGTAAGTACAAAACTCATGTTCTTTAATGTAATGCAAGTAACCTGATCGTTTCAGTAGGTTTTACATTATTGTGACTGAGTAGACTTTAATTCTATTGGAGATGCACTAACAGAATAAATCCAACCCGCTTGATCCAAACTTACTGGAACAACAGACCTTAAACAAGAAGCTATTTTACTTCTTTAAGTACCTAAAGTCATCACCATTTACTAAAAAGTACAAACACCCAGGCAGTTCCATCTCAGAAGAGAAGGTATTTCAGTAGAGTTGCACAGATGACAGACACAAGTCAAGGTGTATCCGCTTTCTCCTTTGAGGAGCCCATAATTTTGTGGTGTTCCCAGGTCATCTGTGGAACGCGATTCATTGCGAGGTGTTCTCCAGGAGGCAGCGCAGCGTTCGCAGCCTTTGAGGCACAAAGTGGCTTGGTACCATATGCCCGCCCCCGCCCCCGCGTTGGTTTCTGCACCAGTGGAGTCCCCTGCCTTTGTCAGCGACGCACCTGATGCTGACCTAGGGCGGTGGGTGCTAAGGGACGGGTCCCGGCTAGACACGACGTCCTGCAGTCCTTTCAGCGCTCCTGCCTCCGGCGCTGGCGGAAAAGAGAGTCAGCCTTTGGAAAAGCCTATCTGTGCTCATCTCCTCGCTCCTCTAGTGCTAAAAATATCTTAGAAGATTTGGAGGTTTGAGTTTGGGGTTCTTTTTAGTGAACATGCCTCACAGATAATGAGACAAAATAATTCTCTGACAATATTTTACTACATACTGAGTAATACTAACTCGAATCCCTTTTCTGAGGGGAGGAAAAGGAAATAGAGTAGTGGCTGGCATGGATTCTGCAATCCCTTGCTATATCAGCAGTTTATTATCCTCCAAATTAATTCTCAATGTTTTGCAAAAAACTATAATTAATTTCTTTAACATAAAGGACACATATTATACATAGAACTGGTTTTCTATTTATAGTCTTTTCCAAGTATTCTATTACCATCCCACATTTTGAAATGTCTTCATTACTTATGAATAGGCTATCTGCTGCTGTGTTTTTTTTCCCCTTTGTAAAGGCCCATTTATGAAATCAGTTCAGTAGCTCATCCATTTTAGATTACTGGTTGACTCTCCTTTCAGTAATGATTTCTTTACTCCACCCCCCCTGCACCCCCAATATACACTGTAAGCCATTTCTTATTGCTTTTTAGTTCTCTGCAGAATTTACTCAGCCTTTTTTATTATTGTCCCTCTCTCTACATTGTAAATAATCCTGAATATTCTGATTTTTGCCCTGTTTCCTTTCATCGTTTCAAGTAAAGGCACCTTTGTACCACTGAATCTTTGAGCTACATCAATCACTTCTTGTGTCTTGTATCTTCCTTTATCAGATGAATTAGTTGTGATGTGCTTATGATATATTTAAATCCTTGCCTGTTTTTCTCTCTACTTGTGTTTGTTTTCTTTTTAAATATTTCTTGCACCTACTTTTATTTCACTAGTTGCTTAGTTCCTTGAAATTTATCAGAATTTTTAATAGTCTGATACTTCCTGTTATGTGCAACTTCCCCACATATGCTCAGTATAGTGAATTCAAGAATCCATCGTGTTCAAAGCTAATACACAGCTGCTTTTCCTGTGGTCAGACTCCACACGGCTCAGACACAGAGCCGCAGATCTGACATGCAAATTTTCTCTCTTTTCACTCCCCCTTCGCAAATATCCCAGCAAAGAAGATTAGCGCTAATGTTCTACTTCCATTTTATTATTCTGAGTAATTACTCGAAAGATCCTACTGATAGAGATTTGGAAGAGCAAGAAAACCAAGAAATTCACTTTAATTACCAAGGACAAAATTAATACCAACACTTTACCTAAAACTTAGGATAAAAGTTATTTTATCATTTTCCACCTCAAAGTCCTCATCAGACATTTAGTTTTTCACTAAATTCTAAGGAAATCAGGGCTGAGAAGGGTCTGCCCTGCTTAAGATCATCTTAAACATGGTTTGTCTGTTTCCATGCAGTGAAATGTGTGCAGTGTGCTTTCAGGGATTCTTCAAGAATGTGCTATCATGTTTTATCAACACAGAGTACTTATCAAGTGTTGATGCAAAAAGCCCAAAGGAACCATGTGTAAACTGACTTCTTCAGAAGAAATCACAAGGAAGACCTGAGGGAGTTTAATATAGACACCAGGAGTAAAATTTGGTTATTAGAAACACTCTTCCAATGCTGAACGCATCCAACTGACTAACAAAAACCCCACATGCACTTGGAAAGGAGCAAAAGAACAAAAAAGAAATGCAAGACAGACTATGAAGACAACTATCAGAAGATTCAGCAAGTCAGATAATGAAGTGTCAGATGAATGGGATATCTTCATTTCAGTTTTGTCAGAAATACGGGTACCTCGGTAGGTTGGGATGTAAGAGCAGGTGAGAGAAGAAAATTTTTAAGATAAATGTATTTGACTGAAGTGCCACGCTGCCTCATACTCATGAGCTTATGGTGGCATTTTTATTAACAGATGAATCGGATCTTTTCAGTCACAGACAGGCCTACAGCGTTTATTAACTCATTAAAAGCAAACAAAAAAAGTCTGCAAATTTAAATAAATTACAAAACTTAAAAGAAAAAAAAGTTGAGGTAATTTAAGATGCAAAGTAACCTGCTACCATTCTACTTGCTGCTGCGTACTGTCTAGTGATGGTTTGTAGGCTTCCACAGGCTTCTAACTGGTAATGCTAAAGTACGTGAAAACACAAAAAGCTAGTTAAGGGTTCCAGAGGAATACAGTTTGACTAAGTTTTTCTAAGATTCAAAGAAAAAAAAAAGAAGAAAAAAAAAAATACCAGCTGAAGCTATGATGTATGTGAGAAAAGAGAATAGAATCCTCCAAGAAGTGGGCTATATTATTTCCCACAGTAAAATTTGTGCATTGAAAGCAATGCTATAATGAAAAAGCATCAAAGTTGCAGTTTATTATGCCTCAATGATCTCCAGAGTAAATCTGCTTAGCCTGCAAACCAAAGGAGGATTTTCCCACCTTCTAGCTATGAAAATCTGAAACTAATTCTGTGTTCTCTGGCCGCTCATAATACAGACTCTACAATCAAAACATAATTAACAACATTGCTGCTGCTGCTAATGAATAAGCTACGAAAGAATCTACCTCACTCTTATCTAACATTAATTTACCAAGGAGAAAGGGAGAAAGGCAAGAATGACAAAGTAATATTTTGAGGTCAAAGCAAGCAATTGCAACACCATTCAATAAGGCATTCACTTTCCAAGTATGATTAGCAATGATTAGAAAAAGAACCTCACCACAAAAAAAAAAAAAATAAAGGTCCCTCCACCTTTCAAACTTTCCTGGTTTTAAACTTGACAAATAGATAGCCATTCTCGCTTATTATTATCTCAATCTTATTCCTTAAGCCAAATGTTACGCTCGTGGCAATGAGTTCAGCTTCGACAGCAGTAGTGGCAGAGAATATATTTCAAAACCAGGGTCAAGGCAAAGGGAACTGATGATGCTGTTACCCACATCTGCAAGCTGGCTACAGACCCCTTCACAGCTGGTTCTGTGAACGGATCGGCACAGGCAGACCAACAAGTAGAAACAGCTTAGAAAATATTTCCTATTCATGCTCAGACTTTTTTTTTTTTAAAGTAATAGTGGTTACAGGAAATTATAGAGCCTTCCCCCATTTTTTCCCTGACTACTTCATCAGTTTTGTCTATGAATTCAACCTCTTCTGTCCCCCCAAAATCCAAAAAACAAAGCACAAAAAACCAAAAGCAAAATACATTCCCCTCCTCCTCTCCTTCAGAACAGCACAAGCTATTCTCAACATCAGGTCAATAACAACAAAACTAGGAGAAAGCTTTTCAATATTAATTTTTTAAGTTAGTCCAATTAAAGATAACACCTTCAATCTCCCTTATGCTGCATTTTCCAAACATTTTAAAACATTGGATACAAAATGCTGATCATGAAAGAAGCTGAAAGCTAGCTGCTAAGCTCTGCCAGGAGTAAAAACTTTATCCCTAGGGAACTGGCTAGCAATTGGCCACGTGATTCAGTAAGTTACACCAACCTTTGTCCTATTCCAAGGGCTTCCTTTAATCCAATTGTTTAGATACAGCTTGACATTATTATCCCCGATCTCATTACCACATTGCAGAAGAACAGACCGTAAGTCCTGAATCAAGAATAAAGAACACACTGAAAAATATAGTCAATTCTAATATTGGCTAAACTAAAAAATCCCTGCTAACAAAAATGCATCTTTACTTGGAGCGAAGGGTGGACAAAAGAGTGATGGCAAAAATAATGCCAATATACTATCAAGCAACTACCAAGAAAAGAAAGTCCAAAGCTCCTCTCCTCCTCCAAACTTTTTAGGTGTAGTTTGCACGTTCATGTGAAAGACAGGGCTGGTGTCAAAACCCTCTTCAGAGATCTACCTACTTCTATTGCAGCTGCAGACAATAATGTGTCATGAAACAACTCACTGACAGGTCCTCCCCTTTCAATGCTCTCTCTCAAGCAATTATTCGTTGTCCGCACGGTATTAAATTTACATTTCTAACTGTTAAAGCATTATCTAGATCTATCTTCCATCTCTTGAGTTTGAGGGAGCTCAGTATTTTCTCTTCCTGAATAATTTGAGTTGTAATCAAATTGGTCAGGACAGCAGAAGATAAGATAAAAATCTCAGTGCATTAGTAACTGCGAATACTATTCCTTAGAATTACCATTACATACCATGATTTCTCTTCATCTATCTCACAGGCCACAGAAGGTGTTGCACAAAAACGCATTAATGTTTTTGGCCTTTACCGTGAATTCTATAAATTTTACTACGTGTTGTTAGAAGGTATTTCTTTTTCTTTTTGTCAACCAATTGTTGTCTGTTAGTTCCTGCATTAGAATAAACAGAAACAATTGTTACCCATTCACGTTCATCATATGCCACGATCGAGCACTCGGTAAACCGTGCTCTCACTGCACCACTAAAGCATGCCCGTGCACAGGCACTTCTCCCTGTCCTCAGTGAAAGATTTTATTGAATGGAGTGTATCAAACAACTTTCAGTTCCACTCAGCCAAAAAAACTCTGATAAAAAACTTGGAACTCTGAAGATGAGGAGGAGAAAAGAAGATAAATATACACATGCACAATATAATCTGAAAGCAACCTTCCCCTTACAGCTTTTGCGTGTCTGTACGTTACTCCAGAAATGACTCCAAACAGTATCTTGCTACACACTTTACTTAACAGGAGACGGGTCACGAAGCCTTTAAGAGAGGCAGCAACGACGGGCTCGCTCTGCAAAGCCCGAGCGCTTCTGCACGGGCAGAGTGCTGAGCAAGTGCAGCAGGGGCACCAGGAGCAGAGGCACCCGTTCAGGCAGAGTTCTGAGCAAGTGCAGCAGAGGCACCCTTTCAGGAGGCTGCTGGAGCGGCTCGGGTACGGGCGAGCGCTCTTTCCCCTTGGGGCAGTTCTGCCTTGACAGCCTCGTGAGCATGACGCACAGCCTGTTATCCAGTTTGCATGTTCCTAGGTGAAGCCTTCAATCATTTGGCTATCCAAATAAATAGTGGGTGTAATTATTTGCAAGGCTGCTACTGCTTCTAACTATCTTGATTTTTGAGGGCTACTATTATGATAAACCTTGGTTATAGTCCTCTGGAAAGTGACAGTAGACTCTCATGACATCCAACATGGAAACTGATGTCTCAGCCCTAAAAGTAGAAGTATTGATAAAAAAAGCACACAGATACGTTAATCTTCTGGTGTAGATGAAATTCAAATAAAATGAAGTGAAATGAAAAAAAAAAAAAAGCAAAGGCTTAAGTTGGACCCCAAGACTGCAAAACTTGGTAGAATGTGGAAAGAAGGGAAAGAAGTAGTTAAAAAAAAAAGCAATCTGACTAGTAATTCAGACTAGACTTGGCTATGAAAGGGCGTTTTTCATGGAGACCTAACAGTGAGACGGAAATCATGCTTTTACTAAAAATCTGTTCAGTGAATATGTTTCATGATAACAATGTATAACTTGTTGCATAAAACACTTAAACACTTACTGTAAATAGTAAGAAAGCTATTAAATCTAGAAAAAAAATATACCAAAGGCATGCAGCAGAAGTAAAAGTTCAGTGAAGCTCTTAGAGAGAACTTTCGGATGTTGCATTTGCACCTCAGTGACACAGTGGATGTAAGAGAGGTCTGAAGTTACCCCAGTATAGCAGAGAGACCCCCTGTTACTAAAATTCTCTTTCCTTTAAGTGGAAGTACCAAGACTAGCTCAAGAGAGGAGATGCAGCATAGGCAATTCCATTCCGAACCAAGACAAAACACAGATTCAGCGTGCTCCCAAGGGCTAGCAGCTTGCAGGGAGTCCCGGGTCCTCAAGCTTGCAGACAAAGCAACAGCTAAACTCTCTCACTGCAACTTTGTTCTCCATTTTGTGAAAGAGAACTAAATCAAGGTAGGATATAATCATTTAGTTTGCTAAAATAAACTTGTGGCTTTCCATTTTAAAAGGCATCTAGCATTTAAAGCAAGCCCAGTGACTGACCTGTCTAAAAGTGCTCTCAGCCCTTGATAATGAACCAAAGTAAAGCTACGCTGCAGATGAGCTCTCTGCGTGTCCGCAACCCCACAGAAGTTTAGAAATCTCAGGAACTGGAGTGAACTTATCACTGAGCTTCAAGTTTGGAAGCTGATACCATCAAGTGCCAGGGCAAGTCTCCTGGCAGTCATTAGCCAGCAGCCCTCTGTCTACAGGTAGGAAGCAGAAAGGCAACCTAGAACGTCAGGTGATCCAGTGTCATCACAGCGAGAGACATCATACCAAGGAGGAATACTTTCTTCAAGCCATTGGCCAACAAAGCTTAAGACATAGGAAAAATGTTGGCTATCAAAAAGGATTCTTGAAGGAGATGCTCAGTTGAGTAGGAGATTAAAAGCTCAACCAACCATCCCCTAAAGGCTGCAAGACAGGAAGCAAGTATTCTTCTGAATACCTTTCCAGACTCCAGGTCATGCACCCTGAATCAGAGGGATTTTCTTTTTTTTATTAGTCTTCAATGAATTATTTCTCTATCAGTTTTAGTCACTGTTGAACCCGTGTAAACTTGTAGCATCCACAGCTCTAAGAGTCCTGCAGCTTAATCATACAGCATGAAAGACCACCTCCTTACGTCTGTCACGAACCTGACACCTTCTTTTATTTGACATTCCCTAGGTCTTGTATTAGTGTTCAGTGTGTGTGATCATTTCCTACTCGTCTTCCCCATGCAACTAATGGATTTATGCTTTGCTAGCACACCCTTTTCTACACCCATAGTCACCCATAAAATGTTCTAGTCCCTAAAACGACAAGTCCTCAAATTCAAGGGACCAAATCTGACACAACAGCTCTGAAGCTATGAGTTTGGGGCATAATTACTGATACATATTGATCTCAACGGGAGTGGCATTGATACCAGACTGCAGGGTAGTTCAAGGGTTAAGTACATTCTGCTAATGAATATGTATGATCTAACCCCAAACCAGCATAGAAGTTGCTAGCAAGAGACTGATGAGTCTTAGACTGTTTGCCAACTGAGATTGAAGCAATGTCAAAAAATATGCCTGCTTATCCAATATATCTAAAACAGTTAAGGTCTGGGTTTTTGTTTTGGTTTTTTTTCTTCTTTTTTCTCAAGAAGATGTTCTGGAGTTGTTTCCCTTCCTTGGGGACTGCAGCAAAATTTAAAAGATGCAAAGAATAAGCACAGGAATGTGGAGCTCCTCAGCAGTACCTTAAAAAAAAAAAAAAGAAATCAAAAACCAAAAAACCCCCTAAACTACTTAAAAAAAATTCCCTCGCTAGTGGGATTACAAACTGTAAATGTTTACCAGAAAGGGTGGGATAGCTCCATAATCATGATGTTCATGGAAATGCGCCCTTGGCTGATGAAGGGTGATGATCTTATGAAAGAATTTCTGTAAGGGAGTGTGCAGGAACTACACAATTCTTCCCAGTTGTTCCAAGAAAGACTCAAGTTACCAAACAGCCAGGAACAACTCTGGGAGGAAAGAGAGTGCTGCTGGTTATGAATGTTCCAGGAGCACAAATGATGTGTTTGGAAAGTGACCTAGGAGACATTCCAGTACGACACTTTCAGGGCTGAGGAGATCTGTGGGGCTTGGAAGCCAAGGAGCAGTGTCCATACAGTCAATGATCCCGATGCTCTTAAAGGCTGTGAGCTGATAGCCAGAATAAATAGGGCAATATATAGAATAGCAGCATGATTTTTTTGTGGATGATAAGCAGCAGATTCATTGCATAACTTCAGTTGCTGTACCTGAGAAGAAGCCTGGGTAGAAGTTTTTAATAGCATTCTGTACCAAGAAGTCTCCCCAGCAGGACAGAGCAGGAAAGCAGACTCACTCCAACAGCAAAACTTCATAAGGTTGAAGGTAAGTCAACACAGTGAATCACAAAATAGTTGACACTGGAAGGGATGTCACAAGATCGGTTAGCCTAACACCCTTCCTCAAGCAGGGTCAGCTAGGGCAGGCTGTCCAGAAGCATGCCCAGCTGGGATTTGAATATATGTGTGGATGGAGACTCCACAATGTCTCTGGGCAACCTGTTCCAGTGTTTGACCACCCTTTCAGTAAAAAAACGGTTTTCTTATGTTTAGATGGAATTTCCTGTGTTTCCGTTTGTGCCCATTGCCCTTGGTCCTGTCACTAGGCTCCACTGAAAAGGGTCTGGCTCTGTCTTCTTTACACCGTCCTATCAGACATTTATATACGTTGATAAGATCACCCCAAGCCTTCTCTTCACAAAGCTAAAAAAATCCCACCTCTCTCAGCCTCTCCTGTTAGGAGAGATGCTCCAGTCCCTTAATCATCCTGAGGAGCCCAGAACTGGTGTTCTCTCACCCCTCACCAGAGCCAGTAGAGGGGTAGGATCACCTCCCTGGGCCTCCTGGCAATGCTCCTCCTAATGCAGCCCACGTTGCTGCTGGCCTTTACTGCAAGGGCACATTGCTGGCTCGTGGTCAGCTTGTTGCTCACCAGGATGCCCAGATCCTTCTCCACAAAGCTGCTTTCCAGCTAGTCAGCCCCCCGTGTGTAATGCCTGGGGTTGCTCCTCCCAGGACTTGGCTTTTCACTGTGTTGAACTTCATGGGGTTCCCCTCTGCCCAGTTCTCCAGCCCGCTGGGCTCCCAGTGAACGGCAGCACAACCACGTGGTGACAGAAAACTGCACGGAGTGGTTGGTACGTGTGTGAACTTGCTGACAGGACACTGTCCCATCATCCAGATCATTAATGAAGATGTTAAACGGTACTGGCGCCAACATGGCCCCCTGGGGAACACAGCTAAGGTTTGGGGTGCCTCCAGCTGGACTTGGTGCCACTGATCACAACCCTCGGAGCCTGGCAGTACAGCCAGTTTTCAGTCCACCTCACTGTCCCAGAAAATCAAATTAATAAGAAATCAAGACAGAAGATTTGTGTCCAAGTTATCTTTAGCACCCTTCTCTGAGCTGCCCTAATTTCACAAAAATCATTAGATATTAAGAAAACAATATGCCAGGCTTAGGCATATTATTTAATTAGGTTAATTGATTGTAGGTTAAAAAAATAAAATAAGGGCTCACTAGCTCGATTATTTCAAAAGTTGCATTTAGTAATTTGAATGCTTGGCATCTAAGCAGCTCCAACAATCCAGACTGGTGGCCAGTATTCCTCCATAGCTGAAACAATGATTTAGCTCCCAGTACCATATACTCGGTCAGTTATTTCCTCTAATACATTAAATTTCTTTGTATTTGTTTAAATTCTAGGCAGCAAGAATAAAAAAAATCTTGTCATCTTTCTTCCTGAAAAGCCTTGGATACTTTGCACCACTAAATATTTGGCAAGATAAGTGACAGAGCTGCTCTAAAACAGTAATGCAATTTAGAAAAAAAAAGTTATGTCTTGTCTCTTTGTGAACATGAAAGGCGAGCTAAGTAAAACATGAAGTGGCAAAAAAATACTGAGGAATGAGACAGAAGACATGTCCATGTCACAATTTAGTTGTAAGGTTATCCTATTTCCTCTCATTTCTGAGGATCTGACATGCTTATTTTTTCAGAAAGATACACAGGAGACCAGAGTAAAGGTTTTTGGATCTTGCTGGCCTGAAATAAAGGAAAAAAAAATACCTAACTGTTAACTTTCCACACAGGTATTGTTCAGTTTTCACTATGTTGGTGACTCAGAAGTGACCTGGAAAGGCTCAGACACCTGTCAGTGGCCATCAAAAAAGTTAACCTTTGCAAGCAAATTTATGCAAGTGTGCTACAACACCATTAGCCGTTTGGCCAGTTAAGAGACCATGACTTTCAAATCGCGCCCTTATTTGGGACCGTGCTCCAATAGTGCAGCATAGGTTTCCACAGATGCTCAGAAAAGTGATGCATCAGGAGTGCCAGAACCTGGAACTTTCCACGCCAGCAGTGTCATGCAAGGCTAGGTGAAGACTTTATTCATAAAGATCAAATGGGGATGCCTCCCTCATGGCTGAAATTGTGCTGTGGACCAGATTATCCCATTAGCCCTCCCATGTGGGTAAAAAAAAAAAAGTACTTTTTTCTTCAATAAAAGAACAAAGACCATTGATTTTTCTGTTTATAGAGAGAAGGAAAAAACAACTCAGGCAAAGTCCTAATTCTCTAGTACTTGTTTTAAATATGGTATGTGGGGTTTTTTTTTTTGTTTGGGTTTTTTTTAAATTTCTGAAACAACTGCATCTCAAACTATGAAGCTTGAGTATTCTCTGACTCACACCTGTGTCAGTGCAGGGACTTCAGCAGAGATTTCTCCGAGCTATAGAAACTTCTTTTCTGGAAGAGGAGGAGGATGTCTGGCATCTGACACAACTGGCCTTCTAACCGAAAGGAAGAGAGACTGCAAAGCTTTAATACATTATCTGATTTACACTATTATTCACAGCTACCAAAATATTTAAAGTACAAAACCCCAATGTATTATTTCAGCTCTTCCTTGGAGGCACACAGAGCCATTGTAGCACACTGACTGACAGCAATTACATTTTACCACCCTTGAAGTAACGACTCAGAGCAAATTTTAGGTAAGAAATTGCTGAACAGTTCTCTCAGTTGCTGCACAAGAGACCCGATAAAGCAGCAGATGATTTTGTAAAATGCAGGGTCTCTATCTAAACCTACTAAGTACAACTCCAGCTGAGTAACTTTCCTTCTAGCAGCGCACTCGCTGTTACAAGATTAATTGTCAAAAATCCTTGTGATGGTAGTACATTAGAGACTGGAGGACTGGTCTCTGGAAGCGGACAACAGCAAGCGTACCATGTACCATTGCTGCTCTCCCCTTAATTGGTTTAGAGGTGGACTTGGTACTGTCAGGTTAATGGTTGGACTGGATGATCTTAAAGGTCTTTTCCAACCTAAAAGATTCTGTGATTCTATTCTATGTAGTAGCATTCTGTATTTCTGTAGAAAAAATTCACTGACATTTGCCAATAGTTGCTTTGAGATGAGGACCATATTGCAAAACATTCTGCTACTGAAACAGTTGCGTAGCTCAGTCCATTTCAGGATTACTTATGCTGAAGTTGAATTTAGATTAATTTAATTCCTCATTAATTTGAGGAACTTGATCCCTTTGCAAAGGGTGGCACAGACACTTCATAAATGTTTACTCCAGGATTAAAATATTTTTGGTTTAGTCTGCATATGACTCGCTAGCAGCCTCCTAGATTTATCTGGATTATTTGTTAAATTGATTGAAAAGTACACATACTAAATTAATTTAAAAAAAGAAATCATCATAGAAGACTACTGTTTAGTAAATAGGAATGCCAATATCCTTAATGCTAACAGCCCCAACTGAAGCAGTTTACTTAAACAGGAGGAATTAACTTCAAGGCAGTCAGTCTCCTGAATGTCAATAGAAAGTAGAACCGAAGACTTTTTTTTTTTTCTTTGTGCTGTTGGTTTGGGAAAAGTAATCTCTGAAAGTAGAAGACAGCAAAGAATAAAACCAAACACACTAGTCATTAACAGATGAATTCTAATACCAATTATTAAAGATAATTCTAATATTTGTCTCCCAGAATAAGGACTTTTCACAGAACAGGAAACATACACCAGCTAACAGGTAAGTCTTGACTTTGGTTTGGTTTGTTTTTGTTTTGTTTTTAAATCATCAGCAGAGGAAAGGCAGACAGAGCAACTCCCGATGCCCGGTTACCTACCTCCTATAAAAATAACAAAACCATCCTCATCCCTCCCCATCCCGCGCAGAAGACCCCACATGCACAAATCCAAGAGGCCTCTCCTATCAGTTGAGCTGGGAGAAAGTCGCTTATAAGCCTGAAGAGTATCTTATGGATTAGAGAAACCAGGCAGGAAGAGTACACAGCAAACTTTTCATTGTCAACATACCATCCACCTGGACATTAAAGACTCCAAACCCTCGCAAAAGGTAGTTCTACCCCGCTTTTGCCACCACAAAGTAAAGCAAATACTTTGTGTTAAGTCAGCCTAGTGCCCTGAAATCATAAGCCTACTCCATTTTGAATTTGGAGTATAATGTTAACATTGTATTTTCTACCTTTGTCTCAGTACCAAGGGAAAATTAGAAGATCTCAAGCCAATTGGAACTTTTCAGCCTTTTAGACCTTCCTGGATATTTTCAAATTCAATCTGACATGTCTCAGCACTGTGACAGTAAAAGGGACAAGGACTAGCCCAACAAGCAAGGATGTCTTCAGTCTGCAAGGAAGACCTAGACAGCTCCATCTTTAAAAAAAAAAAAAAACCAAAGCCACACCAGAATAATTTATTTGGCAAGTGATTTTTCTTCTGGGTACCTAAAGTACAGGATGAGCAGCTGTCCCACCATTCTTTCGCAACTGCAGAAGTAAGCTTGAGGTGACACTTGTCCTTGTCCTTTAGGTGTTTGTTTCACCTAGAGAGTTTTATTTAGCCAAAGACAAGTGTTGCTCTACATTGCAACACATTAAAGAGAGATGTTACCTCAATAAATAACACTTACTGAAATTCAAAAACAATTTAAGTTCAAGCAAAACCTGAATGCAGACCAAAAGCTGGGGGGGAAGTCAGAGCACGTAAAAAACCACCTGCTTTCCTGCATGAGATACAGGAGAATAATTTGTGGCTGTTCCACAAACCTCTTAGTGTTGAGATCTCAAGAAATAAGCACAGTTTTGGATAAGTTTAAGAAATTTACTGCCTCTTTCACTGTCCAATAAATTAGGAAA
This sequence comes from Pelecanus crispus, assembly GCF_030463565.1. Lineage (NCBI taxonomy): Eukaryota > Metazoa > Chordata > Aves > Pelecaniformes > Pelecanidae > Pelecanus > Pelecanus crispus. The sequence continues at coordinate 48,755,003 of NC_134650.1, read as the reverse complement.
CAAACTTGAAGACACACTGCCAAGTAAGTTTGTGTGTAGCTACATCAGCAGTTTAAATAGGAGATCTGAGAAACTTTCAGATATTCAAGACAGTGGGCATTGCCCATGCAGCATGAATAAATACTTCTCCCTGGAGTCATCAGTCAAACCTCTACTATAAAAAGTTCCATTATGCAAATAAGTTAAAAACCAAACAAAACCTAAATAAAAAAAACCCACTGCAGATCAAACATCCTATCACACGCTTGGTGCAATTAATGTGACAAGGGTGTAGTCTTTGGACTGGTCAAGTCTGAACTGATACGGTTTTTCTGTCAACATATCATCCAATGGGAGCACATAAATAGGGGAAGGTATGGGGATGTGGGCACAGGCATTTCCCCCCCTTCAAATTATCTCAGGAATTTCATTTTGCATACATATCAGTGATGAAAATGTTTAGCCTCCAGATTAGGCACTCTGAGTTACAGAAACATTAATGTGATTATGGCCGTCGCATCTGATACTTGCAGTATGCTATCTGTAACAGCCATAAGCACATGAAAAATCTTTGTCAAATGAGAGGCCTAGGGAAAAGGGTTCTTGGTTTCACTGACAACCTTAAGAGGAGGTAGCACAGTATTCCAGTGTACATGGACAAAATAATTATAAACATGAAAGTCCACAGAGTAAAAATATTCTAAACTACTTGGGCTAAATAAGTGAGAGTAAGTGTAACATTTAAAATGCTATACTAAGTTAGAGCTATTGCATGTAGTACTCTGCAGTTTAATGTGTAAATCACTTAAAATTAATATTAATTTCCCATTGAGCTTTAAATCAAATTATGGAACACCACTCCTTTCCCATTAGTATTTTGGTGAAGAATTTTGGAACACGCAACTGCACTATTTAGTTCCATCTGTTGATGCTTCTTTCCTTACCACTTCATCTGATCAAGCTCGCCAGTATTTCTCCCCTGCCAGCACACATTGTTAAGTCAGTCAGCAAACGTCATTGCCATCCCATGTCTGTCCACACTGAAGAAGTGAAGAAACAGGGTCGTGTTTATCTAGGCAGACACACACACGTGGAAACAGCCTTTAAATATTTAGAAGGTTGCAACAAATAATGAAACCTTTCTCCATGTTCATGGAACACAAAAAAAAAGTAGTAGGTATGAATTGTAGTAATGGAGATTTAGATTAAATAAAGGAAAAAAAAAACCCTCTCAAATCGTAAAGATAATTAAGCACCGGAATACATTTCCCATAAGGGTATCAATCATCTCCATTGATGGAGGAACCTTTCATGGTCTTTTCCAGCCCTACATCCAATGACAAATCCTTGATATCCCTTTCAGCCTTTTATCTCCTTGCACAGTTTCACAGACAGTTCTTCACCATTATCTCACTAGATAACCAAGTTTGATTTTTTCATTTAACAAATGGTGTAGGGTTACTAAATCTTTTGGTATAAGAAATTGCTTGTCTGAAAGACACCAGTGATCCATAAAGTCTGACAGCCTGTCTGCAAGAGCTGCCAGCATCAGTTTTGGGAGAAGAAACTTTACCTAAGGGACTTGAAGAGTAATCTCTCTCCTTGTGTCCTCCTGGTCTCCAGCCACTAGAGTCAGTAGAAACTGCATACTTCACAAAACTGTTTTAAAAGTAAATCATCAGAACTTAAGATTTTTTTACTATAGTTCTGAATCTTACCATATTCTTCATCTGCATAAAATAATCCTAAAGGCTAATTTTAAATTAGGTGGGAAAAAGACTTCCATTTATTAGTTTTGGTCTTCAGTTTTGAATTGTATCAGGTGCTCTTCTACTTTTGGATATAACAAAGACTGAATAGGCGTCTCTTTCATATATTGTGTTTTTGTGCACTAACAATCTTTCAAGAAAGCTCCAATTGTTTTGGCAGATTACACACGCTATTTATCTACGCAGAGTATTCTCCCATTAAATGGAACATATATAGGTTCTACTGTAAATTCCTTTAGAGGAATTGCAGAATAAGCATTCATGCCATACTCACAATGGGAGATAAGTATCTGATCTGAAATTTCAGCACTGTGGTGGTTAAAACAGTGAGAGAAAAACAACATTGTTTTGCACTTAGAAACCTGTTTCTAATCAGCTGAGCTGCTCCTATGGGGTCAAATAAAAATGATTAGCTTATTAAAAGCATAGCTTTGCTATTTAATAAGCAAAAATGATTGAAAATTCTGTTCCAGATCCTGATAATTTTAGTGTTTCTAGTTAAGCCTGCAAAATTGCGTTCATTATTAGTGTCTAGATTCATTAACAATTCAATTTATAGATATTAATGCTTATAATGCATGCTTCGCTTGCCAAAACTTGAAGAGAAATTGTTTCAATTAGCTTTCATGGATCATGAATCCTACCGGCTGGGTATTTTTAGACAAAAGATACAAACACATCCCCAAGCAATGCTAATGCACAGCTGGGATTCGTATGTAAGGTCAGCTAACAGTTTAAAAGGAAAAACAGTAAATGAGTTTTACACAGAACAGTTAGACAGGAACAGAACCAATCAAATATTTGCAAGTCACACTATTCCCCTTAAAAAAGCCAGGATTCCCTGGTTTTTGTCCTGTATTTTTAAAAAGCCAAACCGGGAAGATATAAACTAGCGACTAGGTTAAAGTGTATTTTTCAGCATGTGACTAAGCATACTAGGTATATGTACAGGCCCAAGGCAAATCGTTCCGTTCTCATTTTCATTCAAACTGTATAATTAAAATCAGTAAAGATGCACAGATGATGTAACCAAGGACATAATTTTGCTCAACATTTTCTCTTGTTTCCTTAGGTCAGATACAGTCAGAGAGAAGCAGAGAAGCAGCCAAAATCTACACAAACATTTTTGCACTACACATGCAAAATAAAAGAACCGCAAGATCACAGAATAAAGTACTCTGTTGAGCTGACCAGGTGGTAGGTTCAAGCACGTGACGACCAGTGCTAATCAGCACGTGAACAGAAGGCCCGGGAGTGGCAAAACCTTCATCCAGTCTCACAGCGATGCCGCACCAGAAGGAGCCGAACTCCGCCAAACTCCGAGCTCTTACGCGATTGCATGCGCTGTGCACGAACCAAGGAAAGTATGCAGCCTCAGGATAGAGATTAGCGATTTTATCTGAGCACTTAAAGGAAAAGTAACCAGAATTGCTTAGGTCCACAGGCTGGACTTCATTAATATAAAAAAGTTACTGTAAAAAATTGGCTTTTATCATTGCCAGTAATCCATTACCCTTCCTTCTCCTCTTCTGAGCACTGCAAACACCAGTTGGAAAACAGTGAGATTTTAGTGCAGCTACTACACAGAAGGTATCACAAGGTACATCAGATGTCTCTGAAGTCAGTGCAAGTCCCCACAAAGAGCTGACCTGCTCTTCCTGCTCCCTGAATACAGGGTTACGTGGCACGAGGGCTTCAGTCAAGCCAAAGCCTGCGGTCCGTAACTGCTACACAGCACCACCGCTTCTCTCCCATCTGGCACATCTGCCTCAGATTAGAGCGTCTTCCAGTCCTTACAGGTATTAACCCCTCCGTGATTCCACAGAACTTAGAACCTCAATGCAATGAAAAGATGCTAGCTTTGCTTTGATTTTCCTTTTTGGTGGTTTGTTGCTGTTTCTGTGGGCAACATCACTTTAAAAACAGCGGGAGGATTTCCAGTTCAGCCTTTTAACAGTGGAGGGGGGGCGGGGGGGGAAGAAGAAAGGTCTTCAACACATGAACAGTGTAGCTAAGGAACAGTCTGCTTTCAACTCATGTCCATGTTATTTGTCTAGGAGGCAGTTACTATATTCTCTCTGAAACGGACCTAAGGAAGGTGTTTTCAGGAACAGGAAAGATTCAAAGAAAATTAGTGTTTCTGCAAACAGATAACTTTAGTTTGTGGCTCTCCTCTCTGAGGACAAGGTAAACTAAATTCCAAGAATATTGAAGATACCCATACCCAGTATTTTATCCAAGCAGCCTAACCAACCATTCCTCCATAAAGCTGGTCTTTGTTTCAAAAGTGTCTAGACTATACAGATCAATCAAGTTATTTCTTTTGAGTTGGCTTGTTTTTGGAGAGCAGAACTCTGGAGAATACCACCCTAATGGCTGACCACAGAGGTGTTTCACACAGTCATTTCGCTGCTAGGCTTGAGCATATCTATCTCATGTTTATTTGTAGGGCTGAGAGTCAGGCCCACACTAAATTCTTCGCCAGTGACGTGAGAACATGTGCTCAGCTGGAATTTCTCTGCAGAGAAAAGCAATTAAGAAAAAGATTTAGAGGACTAACATCAGCACTGAAGTTAGCTGGAACCCAGTCTAGAGACCAGCAGTGTTAGCAGTTGACCCACTGCCACTCAAGACAGCTTCAGGGACAGCTATCTCAGAAGTAGGTCTTTAACTAAAAATTTTTGTGGAGTTAGGACTTGAGTCAGAGTAACCTTGTTATATCTCAAGAGAAGGCAAACCCAAATGATCCACCTTCCACAGTTTAACTTCACCCTAAATTTGCCAGTGCATTAGTAGACAGTAGACCACATTTCACTTCTAGTTTGAACCACATTACTACTTAAGCACTGCAAGGCCCAAAAAGCTGCTGGGTGTGGGTGGGGTAGAAATAAAGATCTCCTCACAGATTCTCAAAAATCTTCAAATGGCTCAAAATTTTCCAACCCTCATTCCTTAACTCAGATATTCACTCTGTCAGATTCAGATTAGGGCCAAACAACTGGACACAGTGGTGCCAGAGAACAGGTCGCTGCTCCGTTCAGGCTTATATTTTGGCAAAGCAGACAGTATGAAGAAGCACCTAGGCTACTTGCATTTACACCCAGTCTATTTCAGGCCTCAGAATTAATACAGAAAAGTCATCTAAACAACTGTTTTAATGATCTGATGTGTGTCCTCACCAGCACCAAGCAAAAAGGAACATAAGCTCACAGACCTTATCCTGCACTATCCACATTCCCAAATTCATTAATTCAAGATTATAGTTTGAACAGTACATAACAACAGTCAAATAATTTAATAAGCAAAATGACTCAAAAATGTATCAGAAATGAAATGACAATGCTAGCCTTACTGCCAACAGCTGTGGTCAGCAATGAAATCATTAGCAATACTGCATTACTATTCGAGACCATAATTCATTTGGTTTAGAAAGTCCACAGAGGCCTGACTTGCTTTGCCGCGAAAAAGAGAGAGCAAACAGATTCCAATTACGAGAAGATCCTGTTCTTTACCTCCCCCACTTCCTACAAACATGCTTTCATACATCTTCTACCAGCCTCTAAACAGTCTGATTATTCCTTTGACTATGTAGAATCATAGAACAGCCCAGGCTGTAAGGGACCTCAAAAGATCATTTGGTCCAACCTTTCATGGGAAAAGGAGCCTAGATGAGATTATCTGGCACCCTGTTCAGTTGCATTTTGAAAACCTCCAGTGATGGGGACTTCACCACATGCCTGGGGAGGTTGTTCCAGTCATCACTGTAAAAAATTTCTTTCTTATATGAAGATGAAACCTCTCCCAGTACAACTTGTATCTGTTGCCCCTTGTCCTCTCCTTGTGAGGAGAGAGCCTCTCTCCTCTTTGTAGCTGCTTTTTAAGTCCTGGAAAACTATGATGATGTCCCCACTGAGCCTTCTCTTCTCCAGGGAAAAAAACCCGAACTCCCTCCTTTGGTCTTTCCTCATAGGGCAGGTTCTTCAGCCCTTTGATCATCTTTGTGGGCCTCCTTTGGACCCTCTCCAGTCTGCCCACATGTTGAATTGTGGGGACCAGAACTGGACACAGTACTCCAGGTGGGGCCTGACAAGCACCGAGTAGAATGGGATGGTCATATCTCTGTCTCCGCTAGTAATGCCCCTGCAGATGCAGCCCAGGATCCAGCTTGCCTTTGTTGCTGCAGCAGCACATTGCCAACTCACATACAGCTTGCTGTCCACCAGGACCCCCAGGTCCCTTTCAGCAAGGCTGCTCCCCAGCCACACAGATCGCAGCCTGTACTGGGCTCTTTGGTTGTGTCATCCCAGGTGCAGGACTTTGCACTTGTCTTTGGTAAACTGCGTACAGTTCTTGCTAGGTCACTCTTCCAGCCTCTCCAGGTCTCTCTGTAAGATGACTCTCCCTTCTGACACATCCATCTCACCACCCACTTCAGTGTCATCAACAAACTTGGTGAGGGTATTTTTCAGTCCCATCATCCAGATCATTTATGAAGATGTTGAACAGCATGGGACCCAGTATTGATCCCTGGGGGTCCCCACTTGTGACATGCTGCCAGCCTGAATAAAAATCATTGATCACCACCCTCTGAGTGTGGCCTTTGAGCCAGTTTCCCACCCATCTCACAGACCACCCATCCAGTCTGTATTTTGCCAGGAGGAAACTGTGGGAAACAGTGTTGAACACTTCGCTGAAGACCAGGTGAACAATATCCACTGCTCTCCTCAAGGCAACAGAAGGTGTTACCTTGTTGTAGAAGGTGACCAGGTCAGTCTGGCATGATTTGCCTTTGGTAAATCTGTGTTGGCTTTTCCCAATTGCCTGCTTCATTTGGCTTGCAATAGTCTTTAAGACTCTTTCCCTTACTTTTCCCAGGGACTGAAGTAAGACTAACGGGCCTGTAGTTTCCTAGATGCTCTTTTTGGGCCGTTTGTGTTGATGGGTGTGACATTTGCCCTCTTCCAGTCATCAGGGATATCTCCTGATCTCCATCACTCTTCAAAGATTATGGACAGTAGCCTTGCACCAATGTCAGCCACTTCCCTTAATACCCTGGGGTGGATTTCATCCAGGTCCATAGATTGATGTGGGTTGAGCCCTTGCATGAGGCCACAGACCAGCCCTTCCTCCACTAGCAGTGGGTCAACACAAGTACTTCTCTCCTGTGCTCATCCTAAAGTTGCAATCTCCTTTTAAATGCTGTCAGGTTGATAAAGAAGATGGTACAGTTAAATGGATTTGCAGGCTACATTGCTTCTAAATAATTAGGTTGTATTCCGCTGTGGCACAGAGTGGTAGCAAAGGACACCAATCTGCCCAACCTCAGAACATCCTACAGGGTATTAGTCTCACCTAAAAGGCCAATTCTATAAAAAAGAGTCAGCATGCCTAGTTGGCAACAAGACGCAAGCCACTGCTGGAAAACAAAAGCCACTGTTAGAAAGCAGAAGCTTGCAAGGAAACGGCACTCGGGTCTGAATTGGTCCTAAATCAAAAGATGAAGTACCTGTCCCCTATATAGCATTAAGCTACAGTGAATAAAGCAATTAATCTCTTGAGGTCAGTTAGCCAATCTACAGCAAGCATCCACATCTTTAGCGAGATTAAGAATTTTTTAGAGCTGACCTTTGGACCTTCATATGTTGCATATACTGCATGAGCCACTCTGACAGTGTCATCTAGGAACATCTAGTCAAAGCAGAACATCAAGAACGACCCAACTATGTCACAGCTGTGGCCTTTCTGTTCATTCTTCTACAGCATCCAGGACATGAAAACAGCTCTGTAATTGTCCACTGCTGTCCTCTTTGAATCACCCTACAGTGTCAAGAAGTTTTAAAAACATCCTCAGGTTACATATATACATGTAAACAAATATATAAAAAGAAACAGAAGGCATTAGAGCATTTCAGTGTCAGCAGATTATCAACCTGTGATCTCTGGATGATTACTAAAAGGAGGCAGAAAAGTCAGAAAAGCAAGAGTATTAGCAGACTTAACTGGAATAAATAGGGTTTTGCAGATCTCTTTTGTTCCAAAATTTGTAAGGATGCACAATCAGAAAGAGACAGGGTGAAGAGACACTGTTCTCCCTTTTTCAATTAATGCAGATACAATTTTTTTCCCTGCCTTTAGTACTGTATACTTCATAACTTAAAGTTTGGGTTTTGGTGGGGTGGTTTTGGGTTTGTTTGGTTTTTTTTAAAAAAAAAAAAAAAAACAAACACCAAAACAAAAACCCCAACTTTATTTCATAGTTTAAAGAGGATTTCTCCTAAAAAAGAATTAAAAAAAAGATAAATCAGAGCTCTCTCACTCTTTAAATGCAATTTGATTGAAGGGACACACTGCACTGCTCACCGAACATCATTAGATGTTGGGTTATCATCTTCACTCCTCTCATCCTAAAAACCACTATTTGGTCACTACATTACAAGCTTATGCAGACCTTAAGAAAACCAGCAGAACTTGTAGTTCTTGTACTACTCAAAAAACCAAGAAATTGTCACAGTAGATTTGATTAGAAGTGTTTAGAGATTTGTTTAGTTTATCAGTTCATATTCGCTTTTCTCCCCCTCTTACAAGGAAGTTTAATATACAAATGTACATGACACACTACATCCGCAGCCCAAAATTATTTAGAGACATTGAACTCATTGCAGACTGCGACCACCGGTCTCCATGTCTACCTCTTGACAGACTGTAGTATAGATGGACCCTGTGGTCCCATTTTCACAGCTCTAGCCCTAAACTTGGTGATATATCCTACATACATACTAAACCCATCTACACTACAGACTTGCTAGTGCTAACCACACTTCTCTTCTTCACCTGTGCAGGGAGATACCAGGGGCAACAGTACTGCCCACTTTTAGTCTTGATTTTCCTAAACGCAATCAGTTCTGAATTTTTATTTTAAACAAAATGTTAATATATTAAGAACATTTGTTAATATATTAAGAACATTTTAAACTGTATTCTTAAAGATTAGTAGTAACAAAGATGGGACAACACGGTACACCTGCAAGAGGCACTTTGGAAAGATATCTAGAATAGAATCATAGAATTGTTTCGGTTGGAAAAAAGCCTTTAAGATCATCAAGTCCAACCGTTAACCCAGCACTGCCAAGTCCACCACTAAACCATGTCCCTGAAGCCACATCTACATGTCTTTTAAATACCTCCAGGGATGGGGACTCAACCACTTCCCTGGGCAGCCTGTTCCAATGCTTGACAATGCTTTTGGTGAAGAACTTTTTCCTAATATCCAACCTAAACCTCCTCTGACACAACTTGAGGCTGTTTCCTCTCGTCCTATCGCTGGTTAGTTGGGAGAAGAGCCCGACCCCCCTCCCTGCCCCCTCCTGTCAGGAGCTGCAGAGCGATCAGGTCTCCCCTCAGCCTCCTCTTCTCCAGGCTGAACACCCCCAGCTCCCTCAGCCGCTCCCCACCAGCCCTGTGCTCCAGACCCTGCCCCAGCTCCGCTGCCCTTCTCTGAACACGCTCCAGCACCCCAATGTCCTTCTTGTGCTGAGGGGCCCAAAACTGGACACAGTATTCCAGGTGCGGCCTCACCAGCGCCGAGCACAGGGGGCCGATCCCTGCCCTGCTCCTGCTGGCCACACTATTCCTGACACAAGCCAGGATGCTGCTGGCCTTCTTGGCCACCTGGGCACACTGCTGGTAAGTAGCTCCTTTTTTCAGAGGTTTATGCAGAAAAAGTGCAAAGAACAACAACAAACTGCTTTTCATTGGCAAAGACTGAATCTATCAATGATTGAAACTTTCCCAAGTGGTAGTCTGGTTAGTTGGAAGATCCTGTATTATCAGCAAAGTGTTTTCATTTTTAATTTCTTGGAGAGCAATTCAGGGAAAGCATTTGTCATTTTGTTGGGGTTTTTTTTGTTGTTGTTGGGTTTGTTTTTAATTACATCCCTGACACATTGTTACTACATTTCCTACCAAAGGAAACAAACTGAGTCAGTTTCCTAACAAAGGAAGCAAACGGACAAGTTCTCCAATACTCCTCCCTTAACTCTTGTACCAGTTTAGCCATAATTAAGGATCTAAAGTAACCCCATATAGCAACATTTGCATTGCAGGGCCACATCTCACTGGTTTTCCACCCTTACAAAAAGGGAATGATTAGCTGTATTTCCTATCCCTACTCCTAAGCACACCCACATCTGAATTATAATGATGGGCAGATAAAGACCAAAACCCGCCATCTTATGACATATCCCCTATATTTATCATTTTGTATATCAATGACATCATGCTGCAGCCCACCTGGAAGCTAAGTAAATTGATAAATACACTCAGAAAAAGGACTCTGTACTGTTGGATTATGTTTAGGTTCAGCATTTTAACAGTTTTCTAGGTCTTATAAACATACAGTCAGATCAATGCTGAAAACACAGAAAGAGTAGCATAGACAAGGGAGCCAGCTTTTTTTTATTAAAAAAAAAATCAACCCTTTCCCTGAATAAGCCTAGACAAGATTGCTAGAGACAAAGGTGTGTACAAATACTCCCACAAACACTAACGAAGTGTATGGAGCCTTCCCTGGAGTCCTGCATGAAGAAAACCAGGGTGTGTCAAATTCAACTCTTGAATAATTGGGCCATCATGTTCTGAATTCGCTTCAGTTTCCAGATGTTCTTCAGATGGCCTCAAGATGTTGGTTAATCTACAGCTCATTTGAAATGTCTCGTCCTGAAGTGAGCAACTGAACTGTGGTCCACATATGAAAGTAACTATACAATTCCATTTGTCTCATTTTGAGCAGATGGGAAACCAGCACACATGCCATAGCTGTTAAGTACCCAGAAGCAGAACAAAAACTAACAAAAAATAAATTAAGAGCTTATGTTACAAGCAGCTTGTCCCACTCCCTTTGAGATCCTGGTATAAGCTTCTTCCGATCTACCAGCATTATCCCAGGCTTGTCTAGTTCTCATACAATCTCATACTGTCACCAAGTAACACTGCCATTTCACCAGCCAGCTCACAACAGTGAGGCAAAGCTGAATACTATTACTGTGTAAAACACACTGTAAGAGATGCAGTCATGAAAAGGAGCAATACTGCGTGAAATACTGCGCCCCAAACTATTCTGTTTAATGGGTAAGTCATGGAGGGACAACTCCATCTGCTGCAAGTACTGTAGACGCAACAAAACTATCCATCTGCCTGCAGAAGACCTCTGAAATTGCACGCACATTCTTTGATCTATCTTCCCCCATCACTGGGAGGTGATCAGCTAGCACTAACTGCATCCATTCTACATGTCTGAAATTGCCAGGTTTTGCCTGTGAAAACAAACACAAGTCATCACCACTGCCTAGAGGATATAGAACTAGCTTGCAAGCTGCAGCCTAGAAGTCTTCCAGTACCTGCAAAACATCAACAAACTAAAATGTTGTGACACCTGAAGGGAGCGGCCAGAGCTGGAAGGTGTTGCTGTGATGCCTACCCCATACAGAAAGGGTGCCGCAGTCTTGCGCATAGTGGCATCGGGTTTTGGACTGATTGCTGCAGCTTGACACAAGACACTTCGCAAGCCACAAGTCCCCTTTATCTCAGGATGCAAGTTTCTCCTTGGGGTGTCTACAGGTTTATTTGTATTTATTGTCTCCAAAAAGGATACAAGTATCCCAAATTTGTCACTGCTATCTGTACTCATCTCCAACACAAGGTAGCTTAATGGTTAAAAATAAAACACAGATTTATAGAGTCAGGAAGGTCAGATTTCCAATTATAGAGCTAGACACAAGATTAAAAGTAATTAAGAATTGCATATATTATGTTTAAAACAAAAAAATTCTCTCTTCAGTATACCTAGTCTAGAATGCCTCTGTGTTTTGCTAGCCACAACAGTTGTGGACGGAGTCCACAGATTCACCCCGCTTTCCATGTGACCAGATCAGACCACAAGCGTTCAAAGCTGGCTGGGAGAGTGCCAAACCCTGCCCTGTCCATCCCAGACCGCTCCAGACATCTTATCTGCCTTCAACAAATTCTACTTTCTCATGCACTCCCTCATTTTAAATTTAGTTTCCCCACTTGCTTTCTTAATCCAGTAAGAATGTAACTTCCATGATTTACCCTTCCTTATGCCAAGTTTTTTTAAATTATTTTTTATTTTCAACTAATATGAATAGTAAGTATTACACTGAAGACACAGGTGTAATGACCTACCTTCAGTATTCAGAACATTCCTTGGTATTGACTTTCTCCTCCCAGCTCACAATTTAAGGCAGACAGTCTGTTGTATTGCAGCCTTAATCATCTCTTTCTTCCACAGACACCCAGGACATGGTTTAAAAATACTGCTTAGACTTGCAATATTTCAGATTAATTTAATATTTTTCTTATTTTCCTTTCTTATGGAAGGCAGGCATAGGTTTTAGATGTACCATAGCATAGATGACACAGTTGGTACCAAGAAGTTTATGCTTATAACTTTTCCATTATCAACACCACATTTGTCAATTTTAGGTGCGTCTGGCATCAAAACATCATGTTCCAGCTGGGGTAGAAAACAGCAGACTTCCCGCTGACTGATAGTCATTGTTTGGTGCATCTCAAACAGCCTTTACGTCATACACTGGCACACCTCAAATATCCTTCAGGTCTTTCACAAGCACTTCAGCAAGTGCTATTTAGGCAAAATTAGCTATAGCCTGTATCAGAAGCCAGATAGAAATGCAGCAAGCAGAAGACTTACTTAACTATGCACATCTGTAGACTCTTCACCAGATCCATGCGCTTCACCATCCTATCTTGCAGTTGCTAGGCCACACTACTTTGTTCACCACAGAGAAAACAAATGAGTCAATTCCAGACATTCTCCAGTTTTATAACAATGGCCATTTAAAATAGAAGAGTCTTTCACATTCACTTCTTCATCTTTATCTCACTGTGGCTGCTCTGCAGAGAGGATGAACTGTACATTTTTACATTTAGTTGTACCTACGAGCTCAGTCAGAAAAGGCCTGTGTTAAATTCTATTCATGACCCTTAATGGGCTAAACACAGCTGGAGTAGGGGGAGAATGACAAAACCTTAAATTTCTGATTTTCACTTGAAAAATGAGCAGCAACCCACATTAAGAGGTCAATAAGGTTGCAAAGTCAAACATTTAAAGTTCAGAAACACTTCAAGGTTCCCTATCCTACGCCAATTCATTTTCTTTGGTCATATACATGGCATTGTTGTGCAAGACTTCTATTAATTCAGCTTACAGCACTAAGATGAAAGGTTTTTCTAATACATAAAGCATTGGGCTAGAAACATCAAAAAACCATGTTTCATCTCTGCTGTCACAAACCCCTTGTAAAAAAAAAACTAGCTGAAGCCATACTATAATATCTATAAAGGAATAAATTAAGACATTACCAATAAACTCAATATTGTGCTAAGAAATTATCCATTGTTTGAGTAAAACTGCATATTAGGTTTAAAATTTCAGCTCAGGACACCAAAAAAAATGAACACTGAAAAAACCAAACCTAAACCAACTGCTTTTTGACAATTGAAATAAGCTTTGATTGTTAAATAATTGTTTATACAGAAATGCTTCAAAACAAAGTCAAATTCTTTTTTCAAAAACAGAGCTTGGGCATTGATTTCTATAAGTTCTTATTTTTCTGAATTTTTTGACCTCCCAACACATGAATGATTCAATAAAATGAAATTGTTTTTGGCAAAGAACACTTTTCACTGCGAATTATTTACATGCTTTGGTTGAAGTTTCCTTTTGTCTTTTCTAAATTCAGTGATTGGTTTTGCAGCCTTCAAACTTTTGCAGGTCTAATTCTATGGCTACATATTCCCACCCCGTCCCCACTTAAACGCTACCCATTTAACAGTACTAAATACAGCTGACTTCATTAATTTTTGCATTGTATTTTGTGCAGGAGTAGACAGGCCAGTGGTTAGAGTAAGAAGGTTTACATGGCGAGAGGATGATGCAAAAGAAACGGCAGAGATAGGCACAGAGAGAATTTAGTAGGACATAGGCTGGACTGGCAGAAGGAAATGTTAATAGCAAAGATACACACCCTCCCCCTGATTTTCACTTCCACCACCACCAGAGACGTTTGCCTATTTCTTCCCTAGATCCTTTTAGCTTTCATTGTGCTACCCTTCGTGCCAAAGCTTCCTCAAACTGATCTTTACACTATGTCACTTTCTCTTTTCAAGGATCTTCAAGGCGCACTGCTACAATGATGATGACAGGAATCAGCTGAGGGGCAACTAGGAAAAATTGCCGTTTGGTACATTTTCACAAAAGAGCAGCAGCAACGCACAGAAAAGTTAGCAAATACATTAATTCAAGATGTCAGATATTTGGCAAAATGCTCAGCCTCAAGTTTACGGAAAAGGCAGTGGGACTGCAGGCGCCCAAGATCACTCAGGAGTCCCAGACTTACAGCCTGTGAAGCACGCGCTGCCCAAAGGACCATCTTTTGGCACCCCAAACCAGGCACCAGCTGGTAAGCTGGACCAGCCTCACCATAGGGGTGAGCTGCAAATGGCCCAAACATGGCACTCCAAGCCACCGGGAGATGACAAAGTGCCTTCCTCTGCTTATTAACAAAGGCTCAACTGCCTCTCTCCACACCTCCCAACCAAAACCAACCAAAAAAAAAGCTCACAGCAGTTGGTAGCAGTGTGAACAGTCTATAAAGAAAGCGAGTTCATCCCTTCTTGGGCTAATGGAAAACAAGGCTCCAGAACACGAAACAAAACATAGATGATGGAAATAAATGGGAAAAGGAGGAGAAGGATTCTGAAAAAGGTCGAGAGAGTATCAGATAAGCTGTCATCAGAAGGAAGAGTTATTATACTCATGAGCTACTCATAACTTCATATCTAAGCCTCAGGTTTTTTTCCTTCCCTCAAGAGGGAATTCCTGCAGTAAGCTCCGCAGGTCCCGTCCCCATACAGTTATTTTGTGCATTTTGGAAAAAACAGAGCTGGGTGCTCCAAATATCCCCACAGGAAAGGGTCAATTTCAGAATTCCTGAGCAGCCAAATATTACCCCTATGTTTCAATGCGTTGGTTAAAAAAAATTAAAGAAAAAAAATTGGTTTGAAAGATTTCCATCTCAGAAAAGATTTGATTCTGACATGATCAAAAATCCCAAGTTTTACCTTGTTGCAAAGACTGGAAATTTACAGCTTGCAGTTTAAAAAAAAAAAAGTTATTTGTGTGCAGGAATGACTGCCTAGTTTTTTAAAAAAAAAAAACCACCAAACAAAAAACCACCACCCTCTGCCCTTCTACTCTCACACACCCATGTTCAAGAGGCAGGCTCCTTGCTGGTATTTGAACTTAGTAAAAGGAAGCCACTTCCTCATTAAGACATACCCAACTATGGTAATAACATGGAGAGCCAAAAGTAGTAACAGATTTATTATTACCACTGTGTGGAAATAAAATGTTTTTTTTTTTCCTCTGTTACTCAATCCAGTTAATTATCCATGCAAAGTAAAGTTATTCCTGGCAGCCACAGAGGCAAAACTAACTTCAATAATGCTGGGGGTGGAATGGTTGTTATGCAGGAGAAGAAACTAAATAGTTCAGTAAATGAGCCCAAATAGATACACACTGGGATTGGCATCTAGAGATTCAAAATACCAAATTCGATGCTTTTAGGCTTATCATACTTTTATTTAATAGAGAAGTGTCTGATTTGAGACTGCATCATATCCCAAAGAGTCTACAAAGAGGTAATTTTTTCAGAGAGTGCCCTGAGGGTAACAGGAAAAAATTACAGAAAGCTTCAAACCATTCAGCTCCCACAAGTATCCCTGCGTTCTGGACTTTCACTTAAGCAGCAAAGCACAGCCAGCAAGGAATTTGTGGTGGTTACTGAATACTTGGATGGGTATTACAAAGCACAACACTAAATGCTTCAATAGCCCAACAGTTTCCTGGAAAAGCATGGTCCGATTTCAGCGAGGGGAGCACCAGGCTAATACTGCAGCGCCTTCTCGATGTTCCTGGCCTCAGCACAATTCAGCCTGACACACCACGCGCCCCCAGCTCCTGGGGCATTCCAGGGGCACCGTGCGTTTGCTCTTGAAGCTTTTTTGTCCTAGAAAATGTCCCCACAGTCAGGTTCTACCTCGGCAGGGGCAAGGGGAAGACAGGTCACACGACAACAACAAAACCACGACAACCAACACACGCACACAAAACACGTAGCTATGACAATTGGAGGATGGAGAAATCAAGCCATAGAGGAAAAACCCCAAACCTACAGAAAGCACACACAAAGCAAGAGCTGAAAGTGAAGAAAACCACAGAATTTATTCAAAGTATTTATTTCAACTGTCCACAGGCACAGTGATTGTATAAACAATGAACGACGGGAACACAAAATGAACACTATGGGAAAAGAAACCCCTCACATTTTTTTTCACTGCAGTAAAGTACAGACCACCAAGAACAGTTTGACTCAAATACCCAGCACCAGTTCCCACACGAGAGCTGTTATTGTTGGCTTCAACACCCAAGTCCAACAAGAACAGTAAGAACATGCATTCTGCTAATGTTTGAATAACCCTTGCCAACAAATTGATCCCACAGCAGCAAGGCTGTAGGAGATGGGTTCAAATAAATGAGAAAGTAAATAAAGGGAAAAAGACATACAGCACTCCTCCTTTAGCATAAGTGTTCAGTGGGAGCTCTTTTTAGTTCCCTTATTTAAAATGGATTGTTTCTCCCCCGCTTAGGAAAAAAAACAACCCAAAAGGGCATTGGTGAGCATCTGTAATTTACATGCAAGGGAGACACAACTGCCAGAGAAATACAGATTCCACAGATGTTAACCCAGAGGACAGCCCAAATTAAGCAAATCTCTAAATAAGGTCTGGGAGGCACTTTCTGAAGAAAAGCAGCATTTTCCAAAGTCGGCAATTACAGCTGTCAGCTTAACCTCAGTCCAGCAGACAACCTTCCACATTTACCTGGTTACCCTACAATAAATCCATCACTTCCATAAGTAAAGAGGATGAACAGATCATTAAGATAGGGAACAATCCCTAGTGTCTTCTGCATTTGACTTCTGTTCTCTCTACCAGAGATAGTATTTTGAAATATCAAAATGGACTTGACTAGTAAACCTGGAAACCAAGCCCCTATTAATCCACAAAACAGATTCATTGTGGTGGTGAGTGACCAAGGCTCCGACGCACAGGCTAACGGCCCTGCCCAAAGCAGAGTGGAGCTGTACTGTTCCGAGGGCTTGAGCTCGTATTGCTGCGCAGCATCATACTGCACAACTGCTATCCCAGAACCAGCGTAGCTATCTCCTGCACAGTGGAATTGCAGTCTATACCTCCAAACCAGTTTCATCATCACCTCTCAAACTGCCAAGGGAGCAAATCTGCAGAAGACATGAACGGAATTGTAATTCTATTCTTACGTGAACATTTCTTCTCTAGGAAATATAGCTTCCTTCTCCAGAAAAAGGTCATTAGCATCAAGGACAACACTGGCTTTTGACCATTCTTTTCAGGTACCTTCATTCTTTTCCTGCTCCAACATGTTCACTGGTTTGGTACATTAGCTCATCAGAGCATGTATGTACACCGTGCCACAAATGCAAAGAAAACAGAACAGAGTGAATAATTAAAAATACAGTAAATCTATAAATGTTTTAAACTGCCATCCCCCAGTATAGCCTATTTCCTGAAGAGATTTCAGCCTTTCAATCTTTTCAGTCCTTTACAGACTCTTAATATTAAATGGGACTCTGTATCTTTAATTGTGATTTTTCCATCTTGCACAAGTAAACCTTTTCCATAGTACCATTTCTTTTTAAGTTATAAATAAAACACCCAACTATTTTCTTTTTCCCACAGATGAGAACATTAAAACATTGACATTTTAATCTGTTCTGTACAAGAGTGAGTTGTGTCAGCACACTGCTTCCAGCTACAACAACAGAAAAAACCCAAGTTTAATTAAAGACAGAGTAGAGAAGCTGCATTGTGGCATCTGAACCACAAAGATGCGTGGCATAGTCTCTTGCTCGCTCACCATTTTGGGCTCAGTTCCTCTTTGGATAACTGCTTGGCAGATAAAAGATGATTGAAAAGAAGGGGGAGGGAGGACAAGAAACAAATGTATTTTCTCAGACAGGAAATGCGAAAGGTGAGACCATATACCTGAGAGTTATATGCATTAAAAATTTCACCCCGAAAATAGTAAAGCCATAGCACAAACAACCCTGTCACAAACACACAGCAGAAGCCACTCACATCCACATCAGCCTTGCCACTTCAGTGCTAGGGCTTGCACCGATCCCAGCTTTAATGCCGTGAACCAATACCCATCTCCACTGACAAATTCTTTTCCCCAGTAAGTTCCAGTGATGTTCTGTTTTTAACAGTGAAACCACAACATTCTGGGTTTCCGCTTCCAGGTAGGCAAGAAACACAATGCCTGCCAGGCAGCACCTAACGCTTCTAGTCGGAATCTTCCAGCAATTCATCAGCCCAGGCCCCTTCAAAGCACAGGACTGCTGCCGCAGGGCACAGAGGGTGCCCCATCCTGCGAGGAGAGCAGCTGCAGGCAACAGAAGGCCATTCCACACCAGCAGCTCCCTTCATGCACTCCTGCCCATGAGCTAGAAGACAGAGGTTTGCAGATCTCGGGTTATTCCCACCAGCACTTCCTCAGCCGCACAAGCTGCAATGCTTCCAACGCCCTCCTGCCGCCCGTGCTCGCTGCTGCAAAGGAAGGCGATGTGTAAGGAGAGGCCGAGGGAGCGGGGTCTGTTCAGCTTGAAGGAGATGAGGCTAAGGGGCAATCTAATTGCTGTCTGCAGCTGCCTAATGGGCACTTAGAGACGTGTGAGCCAGTCGTCTTAGAGCTGCTCAGAGAAAGGACAAGAGGAAACAGAAGAAAGTTATAGCCAAGGAAATTTCAGCTACAGACAATAAAAAAAAATTTCAGCGAGTGTGGTCAGAGTGGAACAAGTTGCCTAGGGAGGCTGTACAATCTTCAGCTGTGGCGTTACTTCAGAACCATGGGGGTGAAGGTCCTGAGCTGCCTGACATCATCACGTCACAGCTCTGCGTTGAGCAGGGGGTTGCATCATGTGTCCTCCCAAAGGACCTTTCCACCAAAATTACTCTACGATCTATGACAGATCTGCTTCTCACACCCCTGCTACTACACGGAAAATGGGAGCAGGTAGACAACAAAAAAGCAATCTCCAATAACAAATTACATATGACATTACAGACTGAAAAAAGACACACCTTAAATACACACAGGTATATGAGTCTTAAAACTGCACGTTAATAGTTCCCAAATAAACAGTTACGGTAGCATCAGAATTCTTCATGAGAATGACTTCTCACAGATGATAGCCTTAGGCAGCCCTTGGGCACTAATATTTCCAAGTCAGGAACCTAGCTTTTATATTTAAGTCTTAGAAGTAGTATAAAAATTAATGGAGATTTGCTCTGCAGCTGGCACCTTCCAGTAGCCATCAGCTGGATAAGAATTTCTCCTTCCAAACTGCAAATGCGGTCACCCTGCAGTTTTTCCTTGCTCAATAGGAAAGCCACAAACACTGAGCCATTTACTTTGGTTTCATTACACTACCCAAACAGTGGTGCTGTGTGGTATTATTTGTTTAATAATGCACATGTCAAAAACAAACAGGAATGTCAAGGGAGTAAGATAAACCATTTTCTGCACTGTAAGAGAGACTCTTCATTTCTAATGAGGTCATTTTGTTAGCATTTCGCATCCAAATTTCTTCTCCAAGTACCTAGAAGTCTTTTAGTAATTTTTGTTTGGGTTTTTTTTTTTTTTTTTTTAACATGTCAGTTCTTAACATTGTCACTTACTGGCTGAAGAAGAATATTGCTAGTGTTTGATCCTGCTCTCTTACGACTTCACTTCAGTTCCAAAAGTAAAAGGACAACAGTTTAGGCTAGCTGATATCCCTGAAGTAGGAGATAAGTTACAGTGAATTACAAGAGTTGTGTAAATAGCAACAAAAGGGAAAGCTGATATGAAACTGAAAAATAAGCAAAAAAGAGGAGAAAAAAATATAATCAAGAACAGTGTTACTATAAGGATCAGCATCTACTAGTGTTTGCAAAACTCCACACCAGTCTAGTTCCAGTTAAATGAAGCTATGATTATCTAGTCCAAAAATAAAGCTGGAGTGTAATATGCTTAACTCAAACTGTACTATAAGTCACAGGCAAGTTACAATCTATCTTCCAGAATTTGGAAGAAAAGCTTTTCAGCTGGCAGGCAGAATAAACAATGGTATAGATGAGGATGCAAGGGGGGGATATATTTCTATTCTCCTCAAACTTTTACGGGTAGATATGTAAAATTGTTTCCTGCCCTATCTTCCGCACAGAATAGGAACAATATTTATATCAAGAAAAGTATATTTACATTCTTGACCAGTTTCTCAAAAAAAGCCCCAAGACCACAAACCACCCAACAACAAGAACACCCCACACCACCACCAACCCAGCTCTCATTAAGACACGTAAAGAATAGCCAGATTTTCAGACTAACTCAGGATACTGGATGCATGTTGATTGACAAGCTGCTTTGAAAATCCGGCCCAATTCCAGATCCAGAGCCTTTGAAGATGCAGCCATGGGCACTGCATTCCTCTTGGACAGTACCACCTCTTCTGTTTGTACATGTACCAACAACCACAAAAGGTACCTGTAGTATTGTACCTGATAAAAGGAAGTATCTGTTCATGGGGAATCTTTGTGGAGAGCGTGGAAGTTGATTTATACACCTGCTTTCCTCAGCAGATGGGCATGTTTCACTGTATTGCCATTTTCAAGCATGTCTCTAATGTGTGTCAACTTTGCAGCTTTTCCTGTGCAAAAGCACCATGTTCCAAACCTGACATTTGTGAATGTAAATTATGAAGGAATTTCCAAGAGTCCTTTCTCCATCTACTTCTCAAAGAGAAAAAAAATCCTAAGAAAGTCAGTGAATCCAAGCAGAGACTTCAGAAGTCCTTTCAGACAATCAAAAGCAGGATTTTCCAACCAGGCAGCTGTAGTTCATTAGATCCGCCATGGACCGTGAAAGCCACTTGCCAATAGTGTCGAAAGACTATTACTCATTTCAACCTCTCTGAAGAGGACAGCTCTCTGACAAAGCATTAGTGAAAAACACAGAGTTTGGGGCTCTGACTGGAACAGCTAAGCACGCAGACGGAAGTTCAATACTGAACGCGAAGCTGAGTTGCTAAGGCAGATTGATGTCCCAGCTTTTCACCTTCAGAGATCAGAGCTTCTGTCTAGATTATAAAGGCAAAAAATGTTTTGGAAATAAAAATAAGCTGGTCATGTGGATGATAATCATACCATACAACCTGGCAGAAGCTTATTTCTGAATAGTAAGTTTTCTGCAATCCTTTGAGTCTTGCTAAGCTGCAATTGACAGCAAAAAAAAAAAAAAATATCTGGGACTAGTCAAATCAGCTAAGAATCTCTCACAATCCAGCAGTCAAGTTAATCAGAAATACTAAAATGGCTCCCCGAAATAAATACAAGATTAAGGCAGACATAAGGAGGGAGTCTGGAGAATATTAATTTTCTTCCTTTCACAAACTAAACTTCTGCATAAATAACAACAACAATAAGGTCTTTCAGCCATAACACATAACTGGATGGGCTTGGCGCACATAAGCATTTGGTTGGCAGATGTTACAGTTGTGGGTGTCAGAACTCAAACACAATGCCTCCCCCTTTAGTTGGCTGCAATAATCTAAGCCATTCTAATAACTGTTCTCTTCTGCGTTAACTTCCCTCGTCACTTTTAATGCCTACAGCAGCACTCTGGGCACTGTAATAGCAGCCCCCCCAGTTGCAGGCAGTATTATGCTGTGGTCAGACATCACGCAGCAAGTTACACATCTCTCACCGAAGATAAATGTGAGGTACACTGCCGCGTACCGTAACCTGTGAACGCTCCAGTTGCCATCCCCAGGTTCCTCAGCTCTGGTATCCTGCATGCAACAGCAGCTAGGAAGAGCTGTCAGAAATCCAGCAGATGAACTAGAGATAAGGCGATTTCTCCATCAGTGTCTGCTAATCAAACAGACCCCACCACCCCCAAGCCTCCAGATATTAGTATAAAATCTAAAGCAATGAGAAGGACTTAACAGAAAGCATTCTCTCTTTATCCCTGAGAATCAATAATCCACTTTGTACAGTTCACTTGGATTCTATTTTTAAAACTGTGTTTTTACAGATTACCAATCAGAGAGGGACCAAGTAGTTTTCATTCCTAACATACACCTTAGAGAAGACTGTTTGCAGAAGGTTGTAAAAAAGCATGACAAATATACAGCAAATAGCATAAACTAATCAAATTATATACCTAAATATTTTCTTAGTATTCCAGAAGAATAGCAGATTATATTTTACAGAAGAGATGTACTGCAACATAAGCAATATTGTGCTCACAAAAGAGTTGACTTTTCTGTGCTGTTTTGCTCTAATTGAAATATATTCTATGAAAAGGGCTGGCGGCATAGCCACAGAGCCAGTATTCTCACGGCCTAGGTAAGTGTCAATGTCCTCCTTGCATGGAAAAGTATTTTAGGAAAAACCTTTAAGAGTCTGATGTCATGTAAGCCACATTAAATGATCCTATATACACTTTATTAAAAAGCCAAACTCTACAGTACAGAAACACGTAGCAAACAGAATGATTGCTCTTATTGTACAACTGCATATCAAAGAGAATCCTGTCCAAGAGGGTAACAGAAAAAAGACATTCAATAGTAAATTTTATGAGAGAAGGATAAAAAAACCCAGGTAGTTCAACAGATTCCTGAAATCCCAGTAGCGGTCAATAAATCGACTTCTGCTTCACATTATATGAAGAGGCTGTACTTAGCAAATCACTGTGTAAGCTGCCTCAATAACAGCACTCCTGCTATCAAGTTTACTTGCAATGATTCCAACAAAGAAATTAATTTCTTAGATGACAAGAAAAGGTTATCTAGAATGGGAAAAACACAGGAGACAAAAATTTCCACTAATAAAACAAATATCAGGCTCTCAACTGAATTTGAAGCTATCTTTTTCCTCCAAAAGATTTGAAATCCCTATAGCCCAAACACTAGAGCTACAAAGAAAACATCCTACAAACTGCATTTCTAAAAATACAAGGAAAGCATCATGAACTAGATCTTTTTTTCGATACGTGATTCACTAAAACATCCCCATGCACGCTATTCCTCAGGCAAGGCCCATAACAAGAAAATACACTTATACTTCAATCAAAATTCTAGACTTAAAAGCAAACCTTACTTTGAGCTATTGGTTGATTTACTCCTTCTCAAAAACTTTAGTATAGTATAAGAAAGACTCAGCAAGAGCGCTTTCCAGATTTCAGAATATGCCCTTTTCACAAGTATAAAGGTGTTTCTCAACTTCTGCAAGTAATAACATGCATACCACCTTCCTAGTCTCATCTTAATGATTTTATTGATCTGTTTATTCCCTAGAGACATTCAACAGTTATCAATCACCCATCTTATTTTCCAGTTATCAATTTTTTTTTATAAATATTTCCATAAAGGGACACCATTTTACTCTGACACCCTTTATTCCTCTTACTACAATACACAGCCTTCAGTTATTGTTCTCCTTTTATTCTCCTCATACTTGTCTTATGCATATGAAGGGAGCAAAATTACATGTTTTATATACATGCCAACAGCCAGTCAGCCATAAACATAAGACAACACAAGTTGATTTTGAAAGTCATTATACAAAAAAGTGGATTACCTTGCTCTATTGCCCAAAGATCTACTCCCACCAGTTCTCTTAAAGCAATTCAATCAATCTGACATCTAAGAACTACATGATCTAGATATTGGCATCAAACAATTAGCCTCTATGCTAGATGGATTGATTACAATACTTTACTTGCGTGATCAATTTCTATAGATTTGGTTTTAGCTGTAAAAGTTCATTGCAGCTGTGCAATATAGAAATTCAAAGATTAACATCAAAATATTAATCAATTATAAACCAAAGCAATGTAGTTCAACTAAAATAATGACCCAATGAGATTTAGACCTTCAGCTTCTATCCTACCTTCATGTAGCCACAGATGCCAAAAAGAGTGAGAAGGCCTTGAAGGTCAACATCAACCATTTAATGCTGTCGATCTGGCCTATTAAGCAGGGGACCTCTAGGAAACATCGTACTGATAAAGGATTAATGTGAGCTGAAGTCCCACAGGAAGTCATATGACTCTGCTAGGACATTTATAAATTAAGTGAGTAGCTTGAACTAGGTCAAACGGGAAAGAGTTAAGATCTAGGTTTCAATTTCCATGATGATTAGAAGAAAAGAGCTTGTCTTAGGAGCTGTTTGGACCATTAATGCTCATTTTTAGTATCCTTTGGAAAACATGGGATATTTGAGAGGGCAGAGAGAAACAATAACAGTATATTTCTCTTTTTTTCCCCCAAATCTGGTCACTTGAGTAACTATGATCCTGCCTGTCTGACACTGATCTCAAAGCAACAAAATGGCCAATACAGGACTCTAGCTAGAAAGAAATGGAGAAGGTAATATAATATTAGTGACATGAATTTTCAGAAAATATATTATTGGACTAGCTTGATTTTTAATTATTAGTTTATTGCTAATTAATAACACAGATATAGCAGATTTTTGTAAGGCAGTTGACTTGATGCAAAATGACATTTAATTAAGAAACTTAAAATCAACATGACACATCAAGTGGGCTAGAGACTGATAGGCCTCAAACTGTAATTGCAGATGAGGCCAAACACTGGATAAATGTTTCCAGCTTATATCAATTAAATATCAACACAAAAGAGAACGGTTTCTTTTATCCCACTTTCAAGAGCTTGACCCTATGTTATTCAGCAGTTTTGTCTATGCCCTGAAAAAAAGCACAAGATGATTACTGAACAAATTTACAGATTAGAGTGATAAAAACAAGGATCAGTGATAGAAAGCCATTTAGTTTGTCTGGTAAAGAAGAGTCAAGCAAAGATCATAGTTTTTAATATAGCTAAATGTAAGAAAATATGTCTAAGCCACACTTACAGGTTGGAAGCCTATCCTGAAAGCAGGTATTCTAAAAGGTCATTGTAGAAAAACATTTGTAGGGAGCTTCAGCGAGATACTGTGGGTAAATAGGACTACAGAGATAATTTTACTTTCAAATTTTCTCCAAAGCTGAAATTACACAAGTGCGGCTTAGTCGGAAGACAGCAGACAACAGCTGGTGGCAGAGGGCCACATGCTGTACAGAAGGCGAGAGAGGACCTGGGAGGCTGGCACGGGCAATAATCGAGAGCATGAGACTGATGGGCTCCCTGCCTTCTCTCCCTCTTCATCTGAGGACAAGCAAGTATACGGGGGAATGCTTACTCTGAGAGGTCCCAATTTCTTCTACTTTTCCCCATAGCACCCGGATGCAAATTGAAATCTCAGGAGAAAAACCAAAACAAAACACACCATAGGAAACACATAGTTAAAGAATATACTATTCTGTGTGGGCTGGGGGCTGACCTAAACCGTAAAGAGAAAGAATACGGAATGACTGACCTAAAGGCATGAATGCATAGCTTCTCCCAAAGAAGGTGGCAGGACTTCAGAAATAAGCAAATAATCATCTAAGAAGCTACTGCCAGTAGCATATGCAGCATATTTTCCTTTTTAAACACAAAGACTACTAAAGTGCCAATTGCTTCAATCTTGGCCCAAGATGGGAAAATAAGCTGGAACCATTGGTGGGAAATGATATGTTGCAGGATACAATAAACAAAAGGAAAACCCTTGTGTCCTTTCATTTTCAAGCTACTGTTAGCACCTCAGAGTAAATTTCTCAAGTCACCAGGCACCTACCATGTTCAAATTCTCTGCCACGTGTCAGCCTTTGCTCTTGCTTGTATTAACCTTCTTCCCACACCATTATAACAAAACTCGGAGTGGGTAAGACTACTTTGAAATTGCTTGACATCAACTTTAGCAAGTCACAGTTGAACTTCAATATAAACTCACACATTTAAAAACAAACAAAAAAAACCCACCAAAAAACAAAGCCCTCCCCTAGAAAGCTACCAAAAGTTTAATTGAAACAGAGGTAAGGAAGTATTTGGGCTTCTCATGCCTTCTTTGAAGGTTAAATTGGACAAAACTTGACCATCTGAAAGACAATTAGGAAGCAGTTATGATGGTATGCATCTTAACTCTAATCCCAGTTCTCCAAGTAACATCCTCATATGCTAATAACCTATATTCAAGCTCTCCTGCTTCTTTTTGTACCTTGCCTTTGCAGATAATGCAGAGCATTAATATTTCCTTTCCCTGAAGGAAATCTCGTGTCTTGAAAAGCTGTCCTTAAGAGGAGCTACTTACATATGGTACAACTAAACATTTTGCTTTCTTCAGCAATGAAATTCCACCACTAAGTTTCACAGCTTTTTTAGCTGATGTATAGAAATACCACTTAATGCTATGATCTTACTCATGTGTTACAAAATCTACTTAGCAAGCACTCTTACATCCCACCCAGCTGCTGACAATCCCCTGACAGGACACGAAGCATACCAAATACATCCAGAACATCCACTTCTTTGTTTTGATCATAAATATATAGAAAGGAGAGGAAGAAAAACCCTCAGAAAACTTTGCCTAGGATCTCTTTATACCAAAAACCATCCCACCATGCTCTTTCAGCTAATCCCTCCATCTTTATAGAAAGGTATATTTAGTACATTGCAAACAACCGAAGACCTGAAACACAAAAGCCTCAAGGAACACACGAAATGCAAGAGGACATGTAAAGAGCATGCCAAAGCTGAGGAATTACACCCCTGCCTCCTGATTCCCTAACCAGGGCTTTAACACTTGCATTTAAAGCAGTGAGATGTGATGAAGGCTGGGGACAGACGCAGCCTCCCTTGGTGCGCAGGCCCTCCGCCAGGATTCCTCAGGTTCCCCCCTGCCAGCAGCGGTCAGCAGCAGTCGCAGCTGAACCCTGTCGAGCAGTTTAGCTGTAATCCTAGCCACGATCAAGGCAGGAACCATGTTACTCCAGCAGTTGCGATTAAACAATAGCTGCGATGCAAGATCTTTCAGTAGCAGCAAGGTGAGATTCCTGCCACAAGGAGCATTGCCACAACAGAGCACCTAGAGCCCTCCAGAACGCCTTTCTCCCAACGCAGCCCGCCTGCCCCGAGCCAGGATCCAGCTACAAGGAAGACACTTGTGGTTTTCCTACCTGCCACCCGCCTCCCTGCAACATCAGTGCACAGCT
Organism: Pelecanus crispus; assembly: GCF_030463565.1. Classification (NCBI taxonomy): domain Eukaryota; kingdom Metazoa; phylum Chordata; class Aves; order Pelecaniformes; family Pelecanidae; genus Pelecanus; species Pelecanus crispus. The sequence continues at coordinate 48,727,916 of NC_134650.1, read as the reverse complement.
CCAGAGTCCAAAGGGACACTCAAACAAAGCTGGAGGGACAGAGAGGAATCAACGGCAAAACAAACCCAAATAGCTTTCAAAGGATTTTGGACTCTTTAAAAATGGGGAGTTCTTATTTTTAGACTGCATACAAGTAGCTCAAGGTGCTTTTTCTTTCGTCCCCATGACAGTAGTTAAGTGAATACACCTGCCTCGCCTCACTCCCTTCTGATGGTAAACAGAAGGTCTTGCATTTAAGTTACAACATGGAATACTTCAGAGCAGCCTGTGCCAAAATAGCACATTTCTGAGGGATGCAAAGGTATTCAATAAAAAGCTTTTAAAGGCATATTTTTAAACTTGCAGCAGGAAAGCTTTTCTGTGTCAAGACAGTAATTCTTTTAACAGCATTGATCAAAATGTCATTCTTTTATGAGTGTACAATACCTTTTAATGGCATACAACAAGCCATTAGGGTTATACACCTCCGTACAGCAGACAGCTTACTGGAAAATCGGGAACACTGGCCAAGACACAGTCACTAGTTTTTATGCTTCTAATAAGGCAGAGTTTCTTCCATTTTTCCCAGCTCTGCTTCACCCTAATACCCACAAGTGTAGTGATCCAAAAATTAAGCCGAACTTCTCATCACTTCCACCAGAGTTATTTTCACTGTAACCCACATATATTCCCCAAGAAATACCTCTTATAAATACAATGAATATTCTGGCTTTCTAAAGTGGGACTCTATAACCAAGGTCAGATCTGCTGCTTTGTTTTCCTCACCAGTGATCATACTTATCCCCAAATCAGCACTGACTGAGGAATCAAAGCTGGTTGCACATAATGGTTTTGATTTTCAGAAGTGGGAAAAAACCCCACCTGCCCTTTCCTAACACTCTGACGCCTGGGACAGAATCTGTCTACAAATCATCCAATTCTTTTCAAGTACTCCAACCCTTCAAAAAGGGTAAGAGCACTGGTGATTGCATTTGCTCTGCTTGAATGGAAGGCAAGCATGGACCCTGGATGCATTCAGCAGCGCTTTGTAGCCTTATTTTAGTTACAAATATCAACAGGAAAGGGAATGATTTCTGTCAACCCACCTTCAAGGGTTTTCACATTAGGGGTACGAGAATATTTATGGGATTTAATCAATGTTAAATGAGCAGTGGCAGCAGTAAAAGAACTTTATTTCACTCTCTGAAATACGTATGGATAATATCCAGATCTTCTGAGCTACTTTTGAAAGGGTATCAAAGCCATCGGTATAAACAAATGAAAAAGCAATTCCCAGTTAAAACACAAGGCAAAAATGTAAATCAAAGAAGGGAAAACTGACTAGAAGGAGGGGACAGAAAAAATCTGAGGCTCTAAAATCAAAAGCTGGAGTGAAATTACTTACGATTAAGGAAAGTTTAAGGGGCTACTTGTCTCTTACCTATTCAGTTCTGTAACACAAAAGCAGCCGTTGTCCATAGGAATTCCAGTTGATATAGTTGCTATAAGTCTTCTCTGTCATAGCAGTCACATCTAGAATTTAAAAATCAAAGTTAATATCTTTTCTTTTACACAATTTTTAAACATTAACTCAATCAAAACAATTTACGCTATAGAAGATGCCATTACCTCAGACAGAATACCACAAAGCCAACTGTGTTTATATCTGCCCTGCATTCATTATTAAACATACAGCCAGATACAAAGAGGTCTCCCCAGAGATTTACCAGGTCACCCACAGAGAGCATGACGTTGCTAGAAGGTTCAACTGGTAAGTCAGACCAAAATCTAGTCAGAATGAGACACAACCCCCACATCCCCCAATCACGAACTTAAGTATGCTGTGTTCAAATAACAAACACATCACATGCTGGCGAATGGTGTTTTAAGAGCCAAGGTGCAAAATCTCAGGTAGCATCTGAAGATGAGGACGGCCCAGGACTGCAGATCTGCAACACAGGGGCTCCGACACTCCAGTGATGGCCACGTAAGAAGGGTAGCAGCGCGGCAGCACGCGTGTGCCGGTAACGGAGCCTCTGCCCGCTCCGCAGGCTTGGGCTCCTCTCAGCGCACTCACCAAGCCTGTCTAATCCGTCACTTTGGGATCTCCTACCTAGTTTTAAGCCACATAACTTATAAAAGCAAGATAAAGACTGGAATATTTTCTGGAAGGCAATAGAACAGGAATATAAATGCTCTCTGAAAGCAAGCTACACAAATTTCATAGTTAATAGGGATTGATTTCTCACTATTACATACCAGAAAGTTGAGAGTTGCTCTTTCATGGTTGTTGTAGTGAAGAGAGTAAATACCTATTCAAGTACATGTTTGGGGGTTTTTTAACAGATGATTTACTAGGTTGTCTGACATATAACAGCTAACAAAAAGAAAAAAAAAAAAAAAAGGCATTTTGCAATGGCAACTGATTTCCTGACCTACACTAAATTCTGTGTAATAAACATTGCGGCAGGATAGGAGAGCTGTTGTTCCTGTCCCCAGGGTGCAAGGAATCAGACCCTGAAGTCGCTCCCCCTGCACCTGGGACCAGGAGCTGCGTTCTGACCTGGCACACAGAGTCCAGGATGGAACGAGCTTTTCATACTTGAACACAAGCATTTCTAAAACACAATTGCATTGTTTCCATTTAGAAACAAAGCCAGTTTATGTTCAACAGCATCCTGATCTACCCAGCGCTAAAGACATACATCTTCCTTCTCATCTCAGTTAAACAGAGCCAGTGCGGCTAGGAGCACTTCCCGGGTACGAGGAATGCGGCTGAAAGTTAGTGAATTGTGCATTTAGTTTCCCGAGTAACAAGTGTAATTTTTTTTCCCCTAGAGCTTGATTCAGTAAAAGCAACTCCCTACTTCTGCATTTCTTCAGTGATGTAAAAATAAACTAAGGTCTTGAATTAAGGAGGTCAAGTATGGCCAACATAAACAGGAACCCATCTCATTTAGCACTTCAGCTTTTAACAGCTTGGTGTTTCAGTTTAAATCTCCATCCCTGAAGGCTTTTAATCACAGGTTTGGCGTACATTTCTTCGAAACTGCAGATACATTTGACCCCACTTTTCGGCAAGGAAGAGACCAGCTCGTGCTTCCTGACATCTCTGCAGCGCAGCCTGCCCCGAGAGCGCTTCGCGCCCCGGCGCCCCGCCCATCCCCGCCGCGCCCCGCCCATCCCCGCCGCGCCCCGCCCATCCCCGCCGCGCCCCGCCCATCCCCGCCGCGCCCCGCCCATCCCCGCCGCGCCCCGCCCCCCCGGCGCTGCGCCCGGGCCCAGCGCTCTGCCCCAGACAGCCCGGGCGCGTCTTGGCTGGACGGAATCCTCCAGCCATGAGCCCGTTACGCAATCTGGCAAGCGCTAGACTTTCCCAGGTCCCTGGCAATGCCAAGGAACCGTGCAATGGCGTAGCCGCCGTCGCGCTTCCCAGAACGGCGACGGGCAAGCCTGAAGGAACAGCACGGCCTGCCCGGGCCGGGAGAGCGGAACCCGGGAACGGAACCCGGGCTCCCTCCAGCCTCCCCGGAGGAGGAAGGCAAGAGGACAGCGTTCCACAGAGCGGCGACCCTGCCCGGCAGCCCTTACCTGGACCGCCCGAGCGGGGCGGGCCCGGCCGCCACACAGCCTCTCCAAGCCGCCCGGAGGGCCGTGCCGGGCCCGCAGCGCGGCTGGAGGAGCCGCCGCCGGTAGGGGTGGGGTGGGGTAGGGTAGGGGTGAGGTGGGGTAGGGGTGGCCCCGGCCCCGGCCCCTCGCGCTCACCGCCGTTCGAACGAGAGCGCCAAGCCTTCCTCCCGCCCCGCCTCTTATTGACAAGGCTCCCGCCCAATCCTGAGGAGGGAGAGGCGAAACCCCGCCTCGAGGCGCCAGCTAGCCAATCAACACTCGCCAAGGGCGGGGACGGTGCGACCCGTGTGAACACCTCCCCGCCTTCCCGCGCGGAAGGGCTCGGGAGCCCGCTGGGCCCCGGGGGCGTTGATTAACGTAAGCGTTGCCCAACAGGAGCTCACCCTTCCGCCCGTGCTTGTTGACGATTGGACAGTAGCGGAAAGGGGCGGGGCTTCCAACAAGCCCGGTGGACGCGGGCGAGCGTCGCGTTGCCATGGGGACGGGCGGGCGGCGAGGCTCCGGCCGCGGGGCCCCGGGGGGGGCCGGGCCGCCCTGCCCAGCCCCGGCCCCGGCCCCGGCCCCCGCCCTGCCCAGCCCCGGCCCCGGCCCCGGCCCCGGCCCCCGCCCTGCCCGGCCCCGGCCCCCGCCCCGCCCCCCGCCCAGCCCCGGCCCCGGCCCCCGCCCCGCCCCGCCCCGGCCCCCGCCCGCTGTGCGTGCAGCACCTGCGAGCGCCGCTCCCCGCCGGCTCCCCTGAAGCCGAGCGGGGCTGCTGCGAGCTCCTGCCCGCTTCTCGGTGGGGCGGGATGCGGCCAGCCGGACCGCTGCCCCGCTTCGGAAACGGCCTTCAGTTTTGGGACGCGTTCTAAATGGCGTGCTGTTGTTTTGAGGGAGAGAGGTAAAAGCTGCCTGCGGCCCCATGCGATGGGTGAAGAAAGTAACTCTTCAAGTCACCGCTCACCTTGGAGCCCGGAGGGAGAGGCAGGGCCAAAGCTGTCCCAAGCTCTGCATCACCGCGATCAAGAAGGGGTGCGATTCTCCCTAAAGAGAGCCACAGGCCCCGCCAGCCTGCTGCAGGCAACTGCTCTGCCTGCCTCCAGTCTTGCCCTGATGAAGAAAAAGCAGGCTCCCCACCGCCCCTCCCCACCCCGTGCTCCTGGGAGCTCACCTCGGCCAGGCACTGAAGCAAGAGGACTGAAGATCTAGGCAGCATGCAAAAGAAACACGCAGCTGAGTATCTGCAACCTGAGAGCCGTCTGGAGAGCAGCACGGCTTGTGTCCTCCTCTGTCACGCAGGGGAGCCACAGAGAGAAAAGACACAATGATCTCGGTGTCTCGGGTCCCAGCAGTGACAGTCCTTCGCTGTCCCACGGCCGTGGCTTTCCTCAGCGTAGCTGCTGAAAGCAGCCCTCCTAGGGCCTGCATCAAATCGCCTCACAAGCATTCATGTCACAAGGTATAAAACAAGCCAGAGCTATCGAGGCAGGCACCTGATTTATGTCTATTACAAGCAGTTGAAGGAGTTACTGCTGCCTCTAAGCCATACACAGATCTAATTCTAGATAGGGGAAAGCATCCAAATCCAGGAGATGCTGAAGTTGGCTTGCTCTCCCTTGTAAGAAAAGCAGCCAGTTTCAGAAACAGAAAGGTGGATGAAAAAGATGGCATTAGCACAGGTGAAGTATAAGCCAAGCTTTGGAGCTGGGAAACCTGCGCGATTCAGACATTTGTTCATGAGACCACATAGAAAACCCAATTGCTTCAGGGGAAAAAAAAAAAATTAAAAAAATTTACAGACAAATGCTAAATCGTAGGAGGCAAGGAACTGCAAGGTTGTCCCAAGAGTCTTGATAGAGAAGCAGGGAATGAATCAAGCTTACTGAAATCCTAAAGGCAGAAATAATGACAACGGAGCTGCAGTTCCTTCCAGCCACAGCTCCTTGTTAGCAGGATGAAGCTTTGCTTGTCCGGGGGATGGCTCACAATGATGGAACTGGGAAACTAAGTCAGACAAAAGCACTGGGCTGTGATCTTAGTACCAAAAAATAGCAATGGAAATTCACTTCCTTTTCCTTCTGTGGAACTGATGTGTGACCGCAAAGCAAGAGAATGCTTGGAACTTTGTCTTCTGTTTGAAGAGGAATGAAGAAAAACAAATATTTTTGTAATAAAAATTTAATATCCTTTTTTTGGACTTTGTAATCAAAGCAGCTTTATAAGCTATGCACGCATGCATAGTAATCCTTCACTAATCCTACTAGCCTCAGGCATACATGATGCTTATGAAATAACAGGGCAATTCCTACTACAGAAGAAACTTCTAATATTTTTCTTTTGTCTAGCTCATCATAAGGCCAAGCAAAAGAACCAAATTCAATGGACCATCACATGAAAAATATAAAGGAGCTCAAATGTAAAATATTCCTGTACCCAAGTATATTGATCAAATACAAGATGGCATGAATGGGGTAACGTTGTGGTATGGTATTGGGAACAGAAGTCCAGTTCCCAGTTCTTTTTCTAGAATAGGATATCATTTTAATGTGTGAAATCCAGTTAGACAGCAAGAAAGCAAGAGTACTGTGGGATTAGAGCACAATTATGGCCACTGCTGGGCACTGGTCATTACAATCACATTTCATAATAATTTCCACTACAACTCTTTTCCCCATCACTCTTAACTTTCTAACAATTTTCTAACCAGAAACTTTCCTATCTTGGAAAATATATTTAGAGCTTTTTTTCTCTTAATATTCCTTCCGCTGAAATGTAGAAGGGTCAAAAATTTGAAATTAGGCACAGCAGTGATCCACACTGAAAAGTAAAACATGCCTTTATGTAATTTGGCTTTGATTTGCCATTCATGAGTGTATGAAATTCAGACTGTTTTTACTAAGCTGATTAAGATAGTCAGGGACATCTGCTGCTAGTTGATGTAGCTAATGCCTCCATCAGGGAAGATGCTTTCCTTTTTTTTCCTTCAAGGGCACAGTAATTCAACCAAGTCTGCAGAAATGCACCATGGGTGTGCCCTGTTCTGTTGTGCCTGATGTCAAACCAGTGCCTGATGTCAAACCTTCGGTGTCCAAGCCAGGGTGTAAGGAAGCCTGCCAGAGGCCAACTCCTAGCTTATTTTATTGCGACTAATAGACTAAGACCCATCATAGTTTGGAATCAAGCCAAGGCCTGAAACTGAAATTGCTTCCTAGTAAGTGATTTTCTCCAGTCAGTGAATCGAGAGAAGACTTCCATTCTCACCCTCCCAGACCTACAGTCTTGGCAATGTTAATAAAATAGACCCTGACCAAGGAGAAGTGGCAGGATGCCAGGACAATGCATCAAAACTATCTTTCCTGGAGAGAGTCATCCAACAGGTTGTCAACAGGAGCTGTGCCTCTACCAGCCTGCCAGCCACTCGTCTGGAAGAGTCCTGCAATAGCTGCAGCAAACTGCCAGATGAATTTGTGAGCTAGCAGTGCAAATCCATGTGCCGGCAATAATCAGATGATACACAATGCTGGCTATTTGCCATGAAGCGCATGACTCCACTGCCACAATGTCCCCTCACTGAGGCATAACGAGCTTGCCGGTGTGGAGACCAGCTGGTCTGACCTCAAGCAGGGCAGAGGTGGTGCTGACAGGCTACGAAAAGCACACCAAGCCGTGTCCATCGCCACTGTCTCCCCAGGCTGGAGGCAGAACCCTCTTTGGACAGTCCCAGGGCTGTACCTGAGGCGCGTGCTGGGAATGCTTGCTAAGCCTGAGCTCTCCAACAGCAGCTCCAGCAGCAAAGCTCCCCCGCTGCTCCTAGTGCCAAAGGAGCCTCACCTACTACGATGCGAGTGAGCCCAACTGCAAGGCTTAGAAGCCATAGCGGCACCTGCGGCCAGGACAGCAGGGAGGTGAGGACAGGGAGCTTCCCGCGAGTGCTGGAGGGAAAACCCTGGCAGTGGCTAGGCTGCCTGCCCGGCTTGTTTCTCCCTTGCGCATACCCTGTGTGCGTCCTCTCCACACTAAAGGGTGCTGGATGTGCACACTCACAGCCGCAAGAAGGTGCCTGGATGTGCTGGTGCTGAGCACAGTCCCTTAAGAGATTACTGGTGGAGCCTGTCTGTGGCATGCGTGCTCACAGCTGTGACACTTTCACCCAGGGACCATATCAGGGTGGGTCCACAGCAGGGACCGTGCAGCCCTGCAAGGTGTGTGGGGGAGCTTGCCTTGCATGGTGGCCAGAAGAGCTGTGAATCTGCAGGCTGGCAGCATGCACACAGGCGGGGGCTAGTGAGCTCTTGACTCATTTATGCAGGACAGGCAGGTTAGGCAGACCTTAAGCCAGCTCAGGAAGGACCATAGAATTGTAGAATGGTTTGGGTTGGAAGGGACCTTTAAAGGCCATCAAACCCCTGCCCCTGCAATGAGCAGGGCATCTTCAACTAGATCAGGTTGCTCAGAGCCCCGTCCAACCTGACCTTGAATGTTTCTAGGGATGGGATATCTACCACCTCTCTGGGCAACCTGTTCCAGTGTTTCATCACTCTCACTGTAAAAAATGTCTTCTTTATATCTAGTCTAAATCTACCCTCTTTTAGTTTAAAACCATTACCCTTTGTCCTATTACAACAGGCCCTGCTAAAAAGTCTGTCCCCATCTTATAAGCCCCCTTCAGGTACTGGAAGGTTGCTATAAGGTCTCCCCAGACCCTTCTCTTCTCCAGGCTAAAGAACCCCAACTCTCTCAGCCTGTCCTCATAGGAGAGGTGCTCCAGCCCTTGGATCATTTTTGTGGCCTCCTCTGGACCCACTCCAACAGGTCCATGCCCTTCTTATATTGGTGACCCCAGTACTGCACGGGGGGTGTCACCAGAGCGGAGTAGAGGGGGAGAATCCCCTCCCTCGACCTGCTGGCCACGCTGCTTTTGATGCAGCCCAGGATATGGTTGGCCTTCTGGGCTGTGAGCGCACATTGTCAGCTCATGTGCAGCTTTTTATCCACCAGTACCCCCAAGTCCTTCTCTGCAAGGCTGGTCTCAATCCCTTTGTCCCCATGCTTTGAGCACTTCTCCCCCTGCCCCACCTGTAGTGCTCCAGCATCTTAATATTTTTCATTTTGAACAAAATCCCCTGAAACCCCATTAGAAAATACTCCATTACAAAAATACCAGGGTCGCACAGTTAAACACTCAAGATGAGAAATGCTATGAAGTCAAGACTGTACACGCAGCCCTTAACTCTGCTCCTTGCATGTCTGCATCGTTACAACATGAGCTATTCCTCCACTCACACAAGAGTTTGTAGTCTTTTCAGTCTTTTCTATAACCTTGTTCATATGACAACTTATAGCACTCTCTACCATTCAATGTAGCCCAGACAGAGTCCATTAAAGTAATTTATGTGAAAAATATGCAGTAAATCACAATTAGACAATATACAACTGGTGAAGTAAAAGAACAGAGTAATAGTGAGGATAGGCTACCACATTCAGGAGTTTAGAATTAGTCTACCACATTAACCACTTCAATGCGAACACCACCACTAGCCCCTATGTTTCAGTGGTACCACCCTCTGAAAGTAAAAGAAAAAAGGAAAAAAAAAGGTAAACCAAACAAAAAACCCCTTAGTAACATTAAATGCTTTGTTTCTGACAATGTACTAGTACTTTATATGTATGCACGGAGATTTTTTTTTTTTTCCCCAGGTGTGACTGTGGCTTGCATTCTGGTGGCACGCAGGGCCCCTGTCACGGGTCAGGCCTCCATTGCATTACATGGGGTGCCAGCATGCGGAGGGTGCTGCCCAGGGCAGTGAGCCCTCATGCTGCGAGCCAGGTGGGATGCCAGGTGTGAAACATGGCTAAAGCAAAGGAAACTCAGAGAGATAGCCACCAAGGTTGCAAGACCCCACGAAGATGGTGTGAATTCAGAGCATGTATTTAAAAGACTCAGATGTTTTCTTAAAAATACATTGATTGCACAGCTAAAGTGATACTTTGACTTGATTAGGCAGTGTAATCAATTTCCCATCACTGGAGTGGTTGCTCCGTGTCAACTGAGCCGGGGTAACCACATGCACACCCTGGCAAGACAAGGCGTTTCTGCTGAGCCCCCAGCAAAGATGCCCACGGCCCATTTCCCTGTGAGCATCTATACAGAGGGTTATCATGGGTTAGTTAACAAGGAGTATTTCAGCACAATAATCCCCGCTGAATCGATATGCCCTCACAAGCCATGGCTCTGAGATGCCTCAGCCCTCTGGCGAGCCCGTCAGCGTCTTCCCTGGAGTAAACACCCCAGCCAGACCCTGTGCTCCAGCTGAGATTTGTCTAGCTTGGACTGGAGGGAAAAAATTAGTCTGAGGACACCAAGAAGTTACAAAGACACCAGCCCTAGAGAGGAAAGTCCTCCCCAGTGAATGTCTCTGGGGTAAGCCCTTTGGCAGTGCCGATGGGCGAGGGCTGCTGGAGCTCCCCTGTTGTGGTGGCCCAGGTCAATGGGGAGCGGTGAGACACCACGTTTGCACGTGTTTGTCCTTCCCAGGGGAAGGGGCTGGATCTGCAAATAGCCCCACAGATAAAGCCTGTTTAAAAACTGGAGGGCTCATGCCAATACTGTGCTTTTATTGCCACTGGGACGCTGTAGAGCTGGATGTGCCGGGTGCACGGGACAGGCAGCCCTGCCCACACACTGCCCTGCAGGGGCAAAGTCCCAGACCTCTGCCAGACCCACGGGAGTTTGATTATGCTACAGGGCCAAAGCACGGCATTTTCATCGTTCTCTCTGACGTAACCCCAAATCCCAAAATGTGTGTCTCTGGAGCTCGGCTCACTCGGCTTTGGCCCGCAGCAATCACAACTCTGGAGCGCAGGTTTAGTGGCTGCTTCTCTCTCAGCCAAGCAGAGACCCTGTCGTATCGCTCCAAGGTACCCGGAGCACCAGTGCAGACGGGGAAGCGCTGGCTGCGGCCAGACACACGCTGAGCCGTCCCTCCCCATGAGAGAGCCCCAGCAAAGGATGGGTCTGCAGGGCCCTCGTGCAGGCACTGGGAGGGCAGCTCTGGTAACTTCCAGACTCTGTGAATCATACGTGAGACCGCTGCTCCAGCCCACCGCTTTCTCACAGGTCCACTTGAACCACGCTGCCTCCAGTGAACCAGCTCATTTTTATTTTGAGGGACTCCACACCATTTTCTTCTTCTAGCCACTTACCTGTTTGTCCTCAGCTGAACTTTCAGCTTTCCTGACCACCCAAAAAAACCCTGGAACATCGCAAGCACCTTCATAAGGGATAGAGAAATGCCACTGCCTTCCCCAGCTGGCTCATACAGCAGCACTGCAGCTCTCCCACCAAGATCCAGCCCGACAGCCCAAACCCACCACCCAGGGTCAGCTGTGATATCAGGTCAGGCCATGATCACAGGTGGGTGCTTGGGGTCAGCTCTCAGCTGATGTAAATCAGAGCAACTCCATCCCCTTCAGTGCTCCTGCATTTGGGGTGAGATTAAAAGTTGTAATGTCAACTATTAAAATATTAAAATGATCTTTTCATTTTCCTTCTGCTTCCTGGGGAGCACTGGCATGTAGAAGAAAGTTAGCTGTGATTCCAATGAGGTGCGAGACAGTAACTAATTACTAGAGAAAATGAGATATAGCCCTGTGATTCCCTGGAATATCTGCTAAACCTCATGACAGTTTGTATATGTTTGAGCTCCTCCTCTACATAGAAAAGATAAACAGAATGAAAGACAGCAATGAAGCAAGCAGCAGCTCTGAATAGCAACTGGTCTCAGAGTTAATCCAGAACCTGGTAAATAAAGCTGCAGACAGTTAATAAATTAGATGAATAAAGCCTAGAAATAATATTTTACAGTAGGATTAGTTCATCTACAGGGTACCTGGTGAACTCGTAGGAAGTACGGGGAGAGAGGTAAAGAAGACACTAAATTACCTTCAGCTCTTTAAATTACTTCTGCAGATCCTATTACAGGAGAGAAAGGAGAAATGGCTGCAGAACAAATCATATGAATTCCTGTATCCAGCGGTCCGACAGTCCCTTTAAAAAAAAAGAGAGAGAAAAAGGCGTATGTGTGGTGGAAGCAATAAAAGATGCATTTGTCCCCCATTCATCACCATGTCATCTTTGGATGCATGCAGATATTGCTTAGCAGGGCTGGGGGTAGGTGAGAATTAACACAGCCCCTGACTCCGGAGCATTTCCCCCGGTGCTCCCCTGCCAGCTCTTTCTCGGGGGAATCGTCAGCCCGGCCGCTTCCCCAGGCCTTGTGGGTGCACAGGACGGTGCCTGGCAGGCGCAGCACAGGGGAACAGGCACAAACCAAGAACGCTCTTGCGTGGTGTCTCTGTTCCTGAGTCCAGGCACCACCACTACCCTGTCTGGGCACAAAAAATTGCAAGTCCCAAGCTACAGCACCCCCTGATTGTCCCATGTGAATGAGCAGACATCGCAGAGGGCAGCTCAGCTACGCACGCTGGCACCAGAAGTGCCGTATGCAAACCAACACAGGTAACAAGGAAGAGGGGGCAGTAAAGGTTTCACGTAAGATCCCCAGAACTAATTGCTTCAGCAAATGCAGGAGAGTTTGGAGACCGTCTTCCTGCTTCTTGTCACTGACATTTCGACTGGCAAGGCTTAGCACCGCTCTGCCTGCCTGGGCCCACGACGGCGTGGCGGGCGTGGATGGACATAACATGCGGTGGATTGCGTGCTGCTCTGGGCTGAGGGTGTTTGAGACCTGAACGCGTTCTCGGGAGTCAGGAGGTTGTTACCTGGGCTTAGGCACAGGAACGAGCACTCCTTGACCTACAGCCGGCCTGATTCAACCGCTCCGAGCACTGAGACTGGCCGATAATTACCGCCAGTGTGGTAGCCCCAGACTGTGAACAATGGCAGTGCACGTGCCTAAACCGTTAGCTAGTACGCTGCTACTCCGACACAGAAGCATGCAATTACTGCATTTTAATCCTGAAATATCAGACACAAAGACTCAGCCACTGCGGATTCAAAGCTGCCTGTGTTGGCTACCAGCCCCTCTGGCTGCCCGCAGGACACTGCTGTCCCATGGAAAGCTGTGGCCGTGGGCACGGGGGGGTGCAAAGCGATCGCCGTAACTTTCAGAAAAAGGAACAGCTGTTGCACCATTTCTTCAAGTCCCCGCCTTTCCAGTCAAGAACTGTGCATATTTCCAGATGCTGCCAGGGCCTCATGGTAAATTTTTTTATAAGAGTAATTTACAGCACCTGGGAATTTTATTATTTCTCAATGTCATGTCCTGCTTCACAGGACATTGATGCTGCTGCATCGTTCCTGCCGTGATCTCTTAGGTCTGCAGCAGTTTAACTGTATGTCCAGTGCAATAGACAAAGTGATCCACCTTCACCTGCATCTCTCACACACACTCACATGCTCACACTCGCCTTTGGAAAATAATTACAGCACGGAAGGCGATCCTGTTAGATTAAGACAAATTAAAAATCTAATATATAGGTTTGCTGTCAGGTTCTCAGGGTCAGGGGTCGATACAGTATATTGCAATGAGGCTATAGGTTACCCCTGCCCCAATATTTTATCATAATAAACCAAATGGGGACGAAACACCCAGCAGTAGCCCATAAATCTATTAGCAGTGAACTGTCAATGTCCCATATACCAGGGTAATTTGTTAATTCAGAGCTGGGTCTCTTTTTTCACTAGACCTTGTAAACTCCTTTCTGAAACATCAATAAACCATCTGCTTTGACTTGTTAATCAAACGACTTTATTCAGTCCAAAGCAATTTTTTCCTAATAAAAACAGAGTATTTATCTCCATGGCTATAAAAGAGGATTGTTTTCAACTGTTCACTTATAGTTAAGAAGCACATTTAGTTTGGATTGATTTCCAATGCTTTGGTCATATCTTGTCACTTCCCATTTCTTACACACAGCATCTCAGTTTAGCTCCTTAGCAGGGAAAGCACAACCTGACCCAGCGCTGGGAGTGGCACTGGGGGAGCGGTAGCCAGCAGCAAAAAAGGTCACGGAAGTCAAACTTTAAAGAGCTGAACACATCCCCTCTGGCTCTCAGGCTGCTCCCAGCTTTCTCCCAGACTCTAAGCAGACTGCCCTGCAGCTGCACCCCTCTGGCTGTCGCTGGGCAGTGACCTTCCCACCTCCTCCCCAGCCAGCCCAGGATTTCACTTGGGACAGCCTCCCCAGGCCGCCTGCGTTCCCTGCAGGTCTTGCCGATGGTCTCCCAGCGAAACAGGCATGAGCCGCTCCGGCCACATCCGTCCGCAGCAGCTGATGGAGAGCGGAGCTGCGCGAGGGCGGGACGCCGGGGGCTGTGGTGGGCTCTTGGTGCCCACCGCCCCGGCAGCAGCCCCGGGCTGCCCTGCACGGCCCGAGGCAGCTGGCATGGTGGCATGCACCCTTCCTTCCCGCTCGCAGAAGCACAGGGGTGGGGGTAGGGGAAATCCATTAGGACAGTATTACTGAAGCATGCAATTCCCTGGTGCAGCGCAGAGGGGGAGATGACGGGCAGAGGACCTGGGGGATGCATTAGAGAAGGAAAGCATGTTTTCAGTCTGGCCGGTTGTTTTCTTTTCTCCAGCAGTATGTCACATCTGCAGCAGGAGCTGATGAGTTCAAGCAGCCCTCCAGCACCCTACAGCACAGCCAGAGCAGCGCATGCAGCAAGATAGGGCCCAGCGCCGGCCCAGCCCCAAGCCCTTCCCCTGCAGCGGGGCAGTGCGGGCTCCCCAGCCCTCCCGGACACCAGCACGACACAGGCCAGCCTCTGCTGTGCCACAGGACTCAGGGAGCCATTTGCAGCAACCCCTTGGGTCCCCCTTGGCTCACGTGGAAGGTGTGTCACAGGCTGGTGTCCATGACACGCAGGCTGTGGCCGGGAACCTCCCAGGGCATCCCTGGGCTCACACTTCAGGGGCGACAGGCAGGAAGGGCAGCCTCGTGCCCTCTCGTGCCCCTGCGGCGTTGCGGGCCGTGGACAGCCGGGAGCTGTGCTGGGGACACGGGTGTTTCTTGGAGATGCCCATCACTCAGGCACATCGCGGAGGGTTGTCCACGGACCACCAAAGCGCTTCAGGCTGGGACACAGCGCCCACCCGTGCAGAGACACCGTGTCCGTGGAGAGCCGCGTGCAGCCCTCACGGCACTGCTGCCGCAAACCCAGCTCTTCTCTGTGGCAGCTTCGAGGAACCAGCGGGAAACCCATTCCCCGACCCAGTCTGATCCTAACCAGATCCCACCCTTGTCAAGTACCTTCCGCTACAGACTGAGGAATCGCAGATCTTCCGCCCGAAGCCTCCCTAACGAATGCCTTTTACTAAACACAAAAGGTGGTTTCTGTGAGCGCGAGATCAGAGCAGCAGCTCCCCGGCTGGGTGCAAACCCTCCCGCCCGCCAGGCGCAGCCTCGCCTCCTCCTGCCGCCGCTCCGCGCTGGGCAGCGCAGCGCCCGGCACCCCCAGCTCGGTGGCCTGCACGCACGGCGCTGCGCTGCGCGGGTGCCCGTGGGACCGTCGAGGCAATCTTGTCTGGCATTTCCCAGGTGTCCTTGCACGGTGCTAGTGCTGCACCGACACGTGGCCGAGGGAGCTGCGGTGGGTCAGCTGTGGCTCTGACCTGCCGAGAGACATCTGCCCAGCGTCACTGGAGTGCCCTTGCCAGGCAGTGCTGCAGCCCAGGGGCCATGGAGGCCACAGTCCCTGCAGCACTGTGTGGTCCTGAGTGTGCCCAGGGCCAGCAGCCGGCACCGGCACCCAGGGCCCCGCCAGCGGCCAGCACCAGCACCCAGGGACCTGCCAGCAGCCAGCACCCAGAGACCCGCCAGCTCCGGCACCCAGGGACCCGCCAGCGGCCAGCACCGGCACCCAGGGATCTGCCAGCAACCAGCATCGGCACCCAGGGACCCGCCAGCACCGGCACCCAGGGACCCACCAGCACCGGCACCCAGGGACCCACCAGCACCAGCACCCAGGGCCCCGCCAGCGGCCAGCACCCAGGCCCCGCCAGCAGCATGGCAGCAGCGCGGGAGGGGCAGCAGGGCGAGGCACGCGGCCCTGCCTCTCTTTGTTCCCCATTGCCGCAGGCGCCCGAGGAAAGGGATGGCAGAGCCTGGGCCCCGCGTGCCTGCGAGGGCTGGGGCTGCCGAAGGGTCTCTGCGGGCCGTGCCCCAGCGCCTGCCCAGCCCCGGCTGCCTCGGCGTCGCAGGACCCGGGCTGGGCCAGGCTGGGCCCCCGGCCCCGGCAGCGCCGGCCGCGTGTGCCGGGCGAGCGGGGCTCCCGGCAGCCGTGCTGTGCCACGACGGCGGCTTTGCACCAGCCGCACGCTCTCCCCGGGATGTGCAAATCAGGAGCCCCCCAGCCTCGTCCAGAGCACCCCGTGGGGGGGAAGGGGCAGAGAAACAAAGTCATTTATATAATGTGTCTCCCTGCTGAGCCCCTAATGGCTGGCGCTTTTGTTCTGCAGTGGCTGGCTGTCTGTGATGGGCAGGAAGCCGCAGTCTCCCTTTGTTCCATGGCCTTATTCAGCAATTTAGATCCATCATAAAAATCAAATATGCATGTTGCAATCGCCTTGCGTACAACAGCTTCAATTTTCGCCTTTCTTTAATTTGAACTCCATGGGAGAAAGAGGCAGGGCCAGGGAGCAAGGGGCAGCAGGAGAAGCGCTTTGTGTTTTTGTTCAGCGGGCTGTGAAAATAGGGAGTAATGAAAATACAGAATTTTTATCTTTGCCTCATTATTAAAAAAAAAAAAGGGACAGAAATCTTTAATAAAGCCTCCTTAGTAGAAGGATAGCCTGTGCAGAGAGCAGCCTTCGTGTCCCCCCATCCTGGGGACGGCGGGCTCAGGGGGCTGGGGGACGAGGGGTGGCCCCGAGGGCTGTGGCGCGGTGGCAGGGGCTGGTGACAAAGCTGGCAGCTGCCTGCTGCCACGACGCACGCAACTGAGTTGACACACCATGGCTTTCTGCTCGCAGACATGTTTTATCCTTCCAGAACACCAAGGTGCTCTTCTGTAGCTCAAAGCAAAAGTATATCCTTAAAAATTTTGCCAGCACCTGCCTGCACTGCTTCCCCGGGGGCTAATGAGTGCAGCTCCGTGGTGCTGGCAGCGGTGGCCGAGTGCCGAGCTGCTCTCCCGGCCCATCCCGGAGAGGTGCAGAGGTATCGCCGCAGCGGCTGAGCCAGGGCTGCTTTGCCTGCGCTTACCCTGCACCCTCCCCGTGGCCTCGTGGGGCGAGGGGGCGACTGCGGAGGGACAGAGCCACCGACACCGAGCGTACGGGGCCACATCCCGGGCTTTGGAGTGCACTGGCGGGTGGCATGTGGACACGGGAGATTTCCGCCTTGCGTCCACCTTTCTGTGAGAAGGGAACACGCTTTCTTGGGAGCAGAGCACCGAGAGCTGCTTTGACTTGCACGGTGCAGCCAGGATGGCTGCTGATGGGATCCAGGGTTTGTGCCAGAGACCTTTCCGTGCCACTGAGACAGAGTTAAAACTCGCAGCACAATGTGGGGCAGACCCAATGTGGGACCCTGTTCTCAGGGCCATTGGAAAGCTGGAAGGGCCCGAAGAAGCCGAGTGAGCCGGGGAGGCGGGCAGCACAGCGGAGGGACGTGCGGGTCCCCAGCAAGGCTGGGCTATGATGTTTCTGCCATCCAGCCTCGTGCACAGCTGTGCTTCCACACGGCAGGGCCAGCGCGCCCCGGTCCAGCACGGCAGGTCCCGAACCAGCTGCGACGGAGCCGTGCTCCTGGGAGCACCGCAGCAGGATGCAGGAGGCAGGGCTCGCCAGCACGGCGAGAGGGGACAAGCTGCGCACAGCTGTGACCTTGACTGCTAGCACCGAAGGTGCAGAGCGAACGCTCACCCCCAGTTCTGGAGCTGTGCTCGGGGCCTGTGCTGCCGTGCATGGTGCTGTCGAGGGCGGCGGGTCCGTGGTGCATCTCCTGGCTGCTCAGCCAGGGCTCCCGTTTGCTGTGCCAGGGTCCCAGGCGTGGCCAGGGCTGGACCGTGAGTCCCTGCAGCGTCAGTGAGCCCTGCTTGCCACCCTGGCCCCGAGCACAGCATCCACATGCATGGCCACCTGCCCTGGCACAGCCCCCCCACTCCACCCCGGCATGGCAAACCTGCCTTGACACGGGGACCTTTGCCGGGCTCCTTCCAGAAGCTGCCTGCAAGCCCAGAAGCTGAATGCCAGTCCCACAAGGCCCTGCAAGGGTGGGGCAAGGCCCCTGATGCACGGCGTCACTCCTGTCTGGGGCACCACTGACCCCCTGCCAGCGCCAGCGTCCCGCCCAACGCGGCGCGGCGCGGGTGCCCGTTGCTGTGAGGTTTGCGACTGTGCTGGGGGCCAGGGGTGCCCCTGGGGAAGGGACCCGTCCCCTGGGCCCTCCCTTGCCACAGGCAGGACCCTTCCAGCTGCCGCTCGCTGGGGCACAGCGGGGCCAAGGGACGCGCGGTGAGGCTGGTCACATCTCCCCTGCCGCGTGCGCTGGTCAAAGGCGCTGCTGGAGCCGGCGGGATACAGCTTCACATAATGGAAACTGGATTTCTGCTTAAAAAAGAAAAGGCGCTGCTTTGCCAAAACACTCAGCATTCCATGCACACATTAACCTGATTAGGGGAGGAAGGGGGGGGCTTTTCCTTGTCTCTGCCCTGCTAATAATTTTCTGTCCATTCTGATTTGGCTTTAACCTCCCTCCAACCCCTGGTGTGCCCGGCTCGCCAGCGCCGTGGCATCAGGAGGAGCCCGGGAGCCGCCCCATGCCTCGGCCGCAGCAGGGTTTCCCCCCGCTGACCTGCTTTCAGCTGAGACCCACCACCTCTGGCAACACGAGCATGTCAGAGGGTGCTCCCAGAAACCTGGGGGGAGCAACTGGGAACACCCTCCCCGGGAAGCCCACCTGTCCCAGGCATGCAGGGTCACATAGCCCAAACCAGCAGAAGTTCAGAAAACACCAGCGAGCACCAAAGCCACGACTTAAATGCACGCAAGCTGCAGGCAATCCGTCGGTCCCTGCCCTGCTCCCTGCCATGGCTGCGGGCTGGCCGGGGAGCAGCAAGGCCCCCAGTGACCCGCAGCCCCTTGCCCCGCGGTGCGTGGCGGGCAGCTGGGGGTCTGCAGCCCGGCCCTGCACGCGGCGAGGACAGACCCCAGCCGCGGGGCAAACGGCTGCTGGCTGCAGCAAACGCCCGGCCGGCCCTGCCGAGGGGCTGCAAGAGCTGCTTCTGGCAGCGCATGTGCCCGGGCAGCCGGGCTGGCAGCCGGCGGTGGCACAGGGCTGGGGGAGCCTCCACCGGTGCCAGCCCAGCAGCAGCCTGAGGGCACGGGCTGCGCTGCCTGCACACATGCAGGAGGGAACCCCATGGACCGGGGACGGTGACACCTGTCAGCGTGGCATCGCTGCGGTCAGCACCAGTGGCTCGGGGAGGCTGGAAGCACGGGCTCAGGAGGGTGTGGGTGCCGTGCCTGTGCGCCTGTGTGCACGTGCGTGCCTGGCCTGGCCGGTAGCAGTTTGGCAGAGAATCCCCTCCCCCATGCTGAGAAAAGGCCCTTTTTCGCTGTGACAATTCAATATAATTGAAAGTTTGCTTAGGAAAGAGAGTCTTTTTAACTGAACATGCTCACAGCTGAATCGATATGAATTATACGGCACAGAAGATGCCTAGGGTATTAAAACATTAATTAAGTAACATCATGCTACCATCTAACCAACAGCACAATACCATTTATAGGTACCGCTATCTTTTCTCTGGGGCGCAGTGTGAAGTCTCTCTTCCATCACCGCAGAGGCCGCAGGAGACCCGGAGCATCGCCGGCTGCAGCTCCTCTGCAGCTCGGGCTGGCCCCTTCCCCTGGGGCGGCTGCAGCTGCTGCGGCTGGGTGCGGTGGCGGCATGGACAGGTGCCCCAGCCCAGTGGTCCTGCTCCTGGCCAGATCGGGTGCGTGGAAGGGCCCACGTGGCCACAGGGCTTTGTCTGTCGATCTGCGGTGCCGCTGACCCGCTGCCACCTGCGCCCGGCCGGTGGGTAGGGGAGGATGAGCCGGGTCCTGCTGAGGGACGAGCTGCTGGAGCCAGCCCCGTGCAGCCCTGCCGAGGAGCCGCGTCCTCGACCCGCAGATGGTGCCGGCACCTCTGCGCTGAGCTGCTGCCTGCGGAGCCGAGCGGAGGCAGTGCCCACGCGGCTGTAGTTGGATTAGCTCACCACATCAGCCCGGGGAACTAATGCACCGATTCTGCAATATACCAAAATAGAAAGTCATTGGAGTGAAATCAGTGTCTTCACCACATCCCCTCTGGCAGAGCGTTAATTAAAATGACTCTCTAGTGCTTTAGATCATCAGGTGTACATTGTTAACGAGCTTGGAGGAGAGAATGGGCTCCACATTTGTAGTTTAAGCACTGATGGAGTTAACCCTTCACCACTGCTGGCACAGCCTGAGCCTGGTGGCAGTTTTTCAGAGCATCCGTCTGCATTAGAGAAGTCGGCTCTCTTAGCAGACTTCAGATGTCATTTAGCAAAGATGTTAACATGGAACCTTGCTCGGTTCAGCAGAGACCTGGCTGCAGAAGACACGTGGCTGCAGGCGCTGCTCTCAGGAGAGGGGGGGTCTGTGCCTGGCCTGAACTCCCCATGGGCTGCGGTGACCACACCGGGCTGCAGGACCAGCTGCCCCATGGACTGAACCTGCCCTGTGCTGCAGCAGGTCTCCTGCAGCAAACCCGCAGCACACAGCAAAACTGGTCTCAGTGGAAGTTGGCAGCTGGCAAGGTTTTCGGGTTTCTTTTGGCCTTGTTTTAGTTGCAATGATCTGCCACTTCATTCCCCGGACACCTTCACAAATGCAGCTCTTCTGTCACTTGGTGGCATTGAAGAATGTGTCCTTGATGTCTCACCTGGATGCTAGAGCGGGCAGCGGGGACCTGGCGGCGCTGGCCACAGCATTGGGCTGGTGGCAAGGGAGCGAAGCGGGTACCCATGGCTGCTGGTGCAGGAGTGGACCCTCTGTAGCACTGACCTGTGTGCCTGCACGCTGGGCTGCGCAGGGGTATTGCCGTGCCTGTCCTGCACCCCTGGCACCCCTGGAGCCAACTGTGCTGCTGGGTCGTGGCGCTGCATGCAGGGCGACGTGGGGCTGGGGCGAAGGGCTCAGCCTCTGCCCGGGCAGCCCAGGAGCAGGGTGGCTCAGCCCTGGCACGGACCAACCCGCAGCTGCTGACCTCCGGCAGGGCTGTGCACGGGGAGCGGGTGCAGGAGGGAGAGCGGCTCCCGAAAGCGTCCTCTGTCTGCAGCCTCCGAATGCCTGTCAGGTGGGATGTGGCTGGCACCGGTGTCCAGCTCCCACACCAGCCCCGCACCCGGGCTGCCGGTAGGGCTCGTGCACCAGGCTGCCCTCCGCTGCACACCTGGGTGGGATCCCCGGCGGAAAAGCAGGCTGGGGGCAATGGGGAGACCAGCGGTGTTTCCTCCTTCGGTGCCAGTGCATGGCAGGTGTCCCGTGGCACCACATGCCGGGCTGTGACGTGGGGACCACCCGGGCCACCCCCCCGGGGCAGCTGAGCGCTGCCCACAGGGGCCAAAGCCCCTGCTCCTGCCGCGTCAACAACAGCAACACACGGGCTGCAGCCAAGGGCCAGCAGCACCCTCCAGCTGGGAACTCTGCTCCAAATCTGTCGGCAAGGTCACTGTCCGTAGTGGACAGCTGATCACTGCTCTGTTTTTATAAACATGTATTTTTTTGGCCTGTAAGAGTGTACTAGTAAGAGCTAAATCTCTTCCTTTTCTTTTAGGTGATGGCAATGAAAGGTTATTAAAAAATCACTCCCAGCCTGCTCTTACCAGAATCACAGCACGGAAAAACCTTTTTATTTCTGTCAGAGGTTTGCACAATTTCCGCTGATGCACTGCTCTGAACAGAGCAGCTCTGGCAGAGGTTTTTAGTTTGCAGCTTGTGCAGCTACTGGAGGCCATTTACACCTTTCTGAGCATTAAAGAGGTGCTTTCTCAAGCGTAGCTGTTTTAAACTGGAATTCAACCCAGGAATAAATAGCAACGTTACATAATAAACTTACAAAACTGCAGGTCTACGAACAACGCTGAAGTCATTAACATGGCACCGTGCAATCCCCGGTGGAAGGGCTGCGCCGGCGACCCCATTACTGCCACAGTCCCATCCGCCTGCAGAAAACGCAGAATGGATTTTTTTCCTATTAAAAAAACCCCAAACCCAGGTAAGAGGCAATCCAGCTCCTCACCTGTTTAGTCTCACGTCAGAAGAGCAATGTCTGAGCCTGGGACAGGGCCGGGCAGGCTGGCCCGCGGGGAGGTTTGGGGTGCTGAGCTGCAGCGCGTGCTGGGGCGCAATGGCCCTCGCCGTCAGTCGCCAGGGGCGCGGCGTCGCCTCTTCCGGGGCTGCGCACCGGGGCCAGGGCCTGGCGGGCTCGGCTCAGTTACGCTGCAGCACCAGGAGTCATCGAGGGCTTGGCAGTTTTGACCCACTTTATTTCATAATTCATGTATTTTTGGAACCTGAATCAGTACAAGTGCTGGGGTTTTTTTCCCTCATGAAGGTGCATCAGCAACCTGCTTATTGAACTTACTGGCTCACAAGTGAATGTCCTGACCCGATTAATTAAAGAACGCTCCTGTGCCCTCGCTAGCTGCAGGATTTCCTCTGCACGACCTCTGCTCCGGCCGGATGACACCGCCGAGCTCAGGCGGGGGCTCCCCAGGGAGGGCGAGGATGCCCCTCGCTGTCGGGGAGGCGGCAGAGCGGCCAAGGACACCCATACTAAACAGGCTGCTCATCCCACCTGCAACGGTGCGTTGTGGGTTGGGGTTTTTTTTTTTCAATTATTTATTGCTGCAGTTATAAATTAGAGATGAATGGTAGCCCCTGGGGCTCTCTTTTGGATGTGGTCCTTATTAATGAATTTCCAGCATTTTCTGCTGCAAGGGGCAAGTTTTGGTAAGAGAACTGTGTATTTAACACTCTGCGGTTCGTCAAGGTTTCCTCCCTGCTCAAGAGGCACTGCGAGCAAAGGGAAGGGCAGCGAGTCGGCCACTTACCTTGCTTACCTTTGTCTCCTTTCGGTTTGGTCAGTAGAAGAAAACAGATGGCGATTTTAGTTCACGTCTAGTTTCCAGGTTTCAAGATGACCTCAACCCGTAAAGGCATCGTGCTTTCCCTTTAACCATTAATTACAGCAGTGTGCCCAGAATTCTTATACAATCATTTAGTAAAATCAAATGCACTTATAATGTCTTTTTCATACACAATGCATCCCGAAGCCATAATATGAATTGCGCTATTTGGCTCATTACTTCCACTTTAACGTTAACTCACAGCATCAGCCCAGGCGCTCTCACGCTGACGGGCACCCAGACGCCCGCGTGCGGGGAGGGACGCGGACACGCGTGCGCACACCAGCGGTGCACGAGGGCGTGTGCGTGCGGACACGCGGCTCCGTGGCAGCGCCCACCCGCTGCGGGATGCGGACGCTCGGGCAGACGCGCGCGTCCCGCCGCGCTGCACGGCACTCACCCACCCCGACACAGACCCTGCACCGCACAAGCGGGGACATCGGAGACGAGAGCTTTTGCTCATTTTTTTTTTAATGTATCACAATGAGCAGGAAACATACGTGATGAAATATTTCCAAAGGAGTATATTCAATTACCATCTACAGTCAACTCAACTATGACAACAAAGTCTTTTGTGACAAATTTTTTTAAAGTTTTGAAAGTTCCATGTGGTTTCTGTTTCTGTTAGTCTCCATGTATTTTGGTACAGTTCGAGATCAGCATTGTTACAGTAACAAAAAAAAGCTAACAAGACTACATTATAGAAAAACACCAAGAACATCATTTTTGGTTTCACTTGCTCTATTTTTTGTACATTGCAAAGGCTGTTCATATCCCTCTTCACCTCATTTATGCTTTCTGTTCTACCCAAACTCGCCCCCCAAAATAAAAACGAAAAAAATAGTCAAAGCTTTGTGTTTCACAGTGGGCAGTATCTCAGCGCCAACAAACCAACCAACCAACCAACCAACCAACCAACCCAATTTCTGCTTCTATTTAAAAGTTTAATTTTTTTTTTTTTTAAAGCAAAATATATTTCCACGAACAGCGAGTGTGCTGGCTTGTGTCAGTGCCCCCCTCGCCTCCCCCGCCTGCCCCCGGGCGCGGGCGGCCCCGACACACCCCTTACGCCTCTCTTTATTCTCAATTGTACGAAACTTTGGCCATCTTCACCACTTAAAAAAGCTTTTTATTAAAAATAAAACAGAAACCTGCTCAATGCTAAGTTTAAAATCTTTCCCTCGTGCCCTGCCCGGCCACGTGTGGGCGCGGGGCGTCGCACCGGGGCTCCCAGGCACCGACATCGCTCCCGCAGTGTCCCGGGGCGGCCGGGCCGGCGGGGCGCGGGCAGCCGCCGACGCGGCGCTGCGGGGTGCGAGGCCGGGGCTGGCAGGGCCGGGGGTCCCCGCGGGGCCGGGGGTCCCAGCCCAGCCCGGTGCGGCCGGCGGGGACGGGTGGCTGGGGCGCGGGTCCCACCGCTGGCCCCGGGGCGGCCGGGCTGCAAGAGGAGGAGGCAACCTCGCACTGAAAGTCTCTAGAAACATTTAGAAAAAATACAAGGAAATGAATTTATAAAACCTTTTAGTGGGTGGGAAGGAGGAGGGGGAAGAAGGAGAGATAAATTGCACTATGACCAAGCAATATAATTAAAAAACCGAAACAAAACAAGACAAAACCGAAAGGATTTCCAAAAGAGACCTTGCGGAATTCGACAGGTAAAGCTAGTGTTAAATTGTTAACTCGTATCACATAGAGAATCAAAACCAAAACAAACAAAAAAACTTCTATATGATACAGACAGAGTAACATACAACAGTTAAATGGCAAAAAATATATATATATATATATTTCATAGAATTACAAACAAGATAAAATAATGGAAAACAAAAACTGTACAACTTTAGAATTTAAAAAATGTTCATCTCAAACACGGGGAGAAATACAAGAATTTCTGTTAAAAGAAAACAGTTTGTTAAAACAGCAAACGCTTTTTGTGTACTTGTTTCCGTTTTTGACACCTTATGCTACAACTGGGTACTGGTAGGAATATTAGATGGTACTCTCTTTAGTATCGTCTACTTAAAAAACAATTAAAAAAGGAATTTGCACTGTGCATTAGCCTAGTTAGAAATATGTACAACAGTTCAGGATCTAGTCTTTCATTGAACTAAAACAAAAAATCCATAAAAATAAAAGCGTCCCGCTAGAAAATGAACCCCACGTTCGTCTCTCGAATGCTCTTGTCTCTCGCAGAGTCGACGAGCGGCTTCAGCACGGGGAGGAGAAGCCCGGAGGCGGCGGGAGGAACCTGTGTTCACAGTCTTCGAAGTTCCCTTTTGAAGCAGGAGGAGGATGAGGATGATGGGGAGAAGGCTCTCGCACTTTCGGGGCAGAGGGACTGGGGGGGGGAAGGAGATTGTTTCTGTTGACATTTGGCTACGGAAGTGAAACAGCAAGCATCTATTTGTCTCCAAACTCTACATTTAGCAGCACAAAGTTTTCCTTTCAAAGTCCGGACCGTAAGAGATGCGTGCGTGCGTGCGCCCGCGCGCTCCCACGGGCAGGGGTGCGGAGCTGGACGGGGCACGGGTGCCTGGCAGGCTCCTCGCCCGCCGCACGCGGCTCTGAGCCGCGGCACTCGCCGCTCCGCCTGCCTGCCACGGGAGAGAACTTGGAAAGAGAAACCTGCCTTCTGGGGCGCTGGCTTTTCGCTAAGAGTTGTCTCTCTGCTTGCAGAAGAAGCACAGATAACAACCTGGGTACTTTTTTTATTCTTTATTTAAACTTAGACTTGTTTGTTTAAATCAGAAACAAATTCTCAAGTAAAAAGAATCCTTTTTGCTCATTCTGCACCAGTGGTGAAAGGGTATGTCTTTGGATTTTATTTAAAGCATGAATTTTCTTTAGAGAAAAAAAAAATGTAACAAAAACTTTTTTTAAAAGAAGGAGCAGAGTGCAGCCTGATTACACAAACAGAAACAAACGCTTATAGTTTAGGAACAGAGTCTTTGAAGCATTTACAAAATGAGGAAAAGAAGAGGGCAAGAAAAAAAGAAAAGAGGAAAAATGGAAAATAAGAAAGAGATAAGTGCACAAGGGTAACAGACATAGGTAAATCGTATGTATATGCCTTAAAAAGTTTCAAACCCCCAACAAAAAATATTCTGCAAGGGATCCTACTGACCCCCCAAAACCCTTTGAACTTCTTTCTTTAGTTTTTATAAAATAATTATGCAACCACCCTCTAAGAAATGAAGGTAGCGACCATAAGTGGAAGATTACAGGATGGGGGAAAGGGGAGTAAAGGTACAAAGGGGAGAAAAGCTTAGGCGAGTCAATGGATTGCAATCTATCTGGCTAGGAATGAACAAGACAACATCAAATGAGAAGCCGTCAGCTGGACCATACAAAAGCTAAATGTACACAAAAGGGTTTTTTTCTTTTAAATCTACCATACTGCTTCAGTTCATTTCCAATGCAACAATCTACTCAACACCAAAAATGGTCATATCTATCATAAATACAGAAAGTCAGTTGTTTTAAAACTTATTTTTTAAGCTCCGAGTCCTCAACACTCTTTGTGTGGGTTTTTTTTTTTTTTTTCTGAAAAGTGGGAGTGCTTAACTTTTCCCCTTGAAATTGGCTTCAGCAGAAAAGCTACCCTTAAAATCCCCGAAAAGCTAAAGCAGTTCACATTGTTTTTCTCTTGAATACTTTCTGCCCATTTTAAATTAACAAAAAAAAAAAAAAAAAAAAAAAGAAAAAAAGAAAAAAAGAAAAAAAAATCCTTTTCTGGAACGAAAACGAAACAAAACAAAACAAAAACCCCAAAACAAACGAAAGAAATTATATATATATATATATAAAACAATGATTCTGAAAACAGAACAAAGTGTGAGCGATTGACCTGAGAATAAAAAGACATTACATTTCTTTTTTCTTTTAGCAAGCCATTGGTATCTGAATGCTAAGATAGCAAGAAATTTAAAACTGTAACAAGGTGGGCTGCTTTCCCATACAGTGCATGCCGGGCTCTGCTGTGCTATCGACGTGGGGCGGTATCGAAAAGGGGCAATATACAAGGGCTCAAGCTCCGAAGACAGTAAGGAGGCAGCACGGGCTTTCGTCTCCCAGACCAACAGTACCTTCGAAAGGACAAATGTAACAGATTTTTTTTTTTTCTTTTTTAAGTTTTATTTTATTAAAAGGAAAGGAAAAAAGAAATGTAAAACCCACCGGCATCGTTATATGGGAAAACAACCCACGCTTTTTCTTTTTTCTTTTTTCTTTTTTTGGTTAGAAGCTTTGGAATTGCAGTTAGTCTATTTTTGAAATTGGTTTGTTATTAACTTTTTTATTTAAATTCATTTTCATTGTTCATCTTCAAAGCTTACAATCTGAAGGTGTCCATTCCTACGCTAGCTAGACCACTGTCCTTAGGGCAGCCGGGGTCCCGGGGCCCCTCCGCCGGGCTCGCCGGTCCATCTGACTTTTGGCTAAGATCCGTGTCAGACTCCTCCGAATAGTCGTCTGTTGGCATCGAGGGCTGAACCCCTGAGGTGCTGCATGAACTTGAGGTAACCGTTGAAGATGAGGAGAGAGGAGGGAAAGGCGGCGGCGGCGGCTTCCCCGGCGGGGCGCGGGGGGCCGCCGGGGGCCAGGGCTTTCTGGAGGCGTGGGGGGAAGCCGGGGGGGGCCGGGGGGGCGGGGGGCTGTCGTTTGAGTGAGCGGCCGACTGCGAGGTAGATGCGGTGCTGGGGTCGGGGGGGCAGGCAGAGTGAGGTAATAGACTGGGGTGCTCTTTGGCGTTTCTTGCTGCTCTTGTGATTGTTCGGTGTTTGTGCGGGGCTGACTCGAGATGCTGACTGAGGGCTTCGTCCCCACACACCGTGCTCTCGCACGCCACGCACTGGTACGAGCCGCTGCCCTGGCCGCTGCCGGTGGGCACGTGAAGCACCATCTCTTGCAGGTTCGCCACGGACTGGCCGAAGAAGCAGAGGGACTTCAGGTGGTTGCTGGCCGCCTCCTGGTCGCCGAAGCCCGCCTGGCACTTGCGGCAAACCAGCTTGTACTGCACCTTGGGAACGATGAAGGGGTCGCAGAGGGAGTCCGCGCCCTTGCCTTCCGCTTCGGGCTCCTCTTGGGGTTTGGGCAGGAGGGGGGACACCTCGCGGGGTGCGTTCTTCTGCTCTTCTTGCTTGGGGGGTTCTTTGGCAGGGTCTTTGTCCGGGGTGGCAGCCCCCGCGGGGACGGGGGTTTGGCTTCCTTTGGGCTGCTGCGGTTTCTGTTGCGGCGGCTGCTGCTGCTGCTGCTGCTGCTGCTGCTGCTGCTGCTGCGCCTGCCGCTGCTGCTGCTGCTGCAATGCCTCCTGCAGACTCTGCTGGTATTGCTGGTACTGCTGCAGCAGGGAGCCGGGGGAGAGCCCCAGCAGCGCCTGC
Organism: Pelecanus crispus; assembly: GCF_030463565.1. NCBI lineage: Eukaryota > Metazoa > Chordata > Aves > Pelecaniformes > Pelecanidae > Pelecanus > Pelecanus crispus. Next base: position 48,699,785 of record NC_134650.1, on the reverse strand, counting down.
GACAGTGCGGGGCTGTAGGGGAAGAGCCCCTCCATCCCATACATGGGCTGCAGGTACCCGCTCTGCAGGGCGCCGGGGATCTGTGGGGCGTAGTAGGGGGAAAAGCCGGGGACGAAGTAGGGAAGGAACTGGCTCGTCAGCAAGGTGGTGGGGTCCGAATTCAGGGCGGCCTGCAGCGCCTGGAGCTGGGCGGGCTCCACCGCGTACTCCATGGCAGGCAGCGGGGCCGAGAGGGCGCCCGCCGGCGCCTCCCCCTTCTCCTTCTTGGGCCCTGGCAGGGGGTCCCCCTTCCCCTTGGGTGCCTTCTCCTTCTCTTTTGCCTTCTCGCTCTCCTTCTCCTTGCGCTGCGGCGGGGGCGGCTGCTGCGGCTGTGGGGTCGTTGCCGGCGGCTGCTGCGGGGCCACAGCCGCTGTGGCTTGTGCCGGGGTGGGCGAGCTCAGCGCGGCTGGGGGCTGCTTATTTGGTAATCCAGAGGTGGGGAGGCCAGGCGAAGGGACGCTTGTGCTGGGCAGGCCCATCAGGTTGGGTTTGGGAGAAGTTAAAGCTGCAAGAGGGAGGAGAGAGAGGTGAGGAGTCACTCGGTGCTGGGCGGGCAGGAAGCACAAGGCGGGGTGACCCCAGGCCACCCCGCAACCGCCCCTGCACCGCTGTCTCCTCTGCACGCGGGCAGCGACCAGCCCGAGCAGCAGCACAGACCGAGAGCCTGTCTGCCACTCCCGCGTCCTCCGGGACAACCGCTGCTCTCCCCACACCCCGAGGCCCCGTGCCATGGGGATGGGCCTCGTCAGCCCGTCACCCGCAGCCGCCGCGGCCACGCTGCCCGGCGGCACCGAACATGGTGTCTCTGCCGGGGATACCCACCAGCCGCCCGGGACGCTCAGCATGGCTGTTGTTTTACTGACCGCCCTAAAATTCCCCAACGATTAACAGCTGATGTCAGGGACAGGCACTTTTCTGCATCTGCACTAACTGGTCCTTCGGCCAAAGGACTCCAGAAGAAGGAAAGTGCTATGCCAAATGGCCGTAACGCTAGATCTGTCAATCTCATTAAAACCTCCACAGATTAGAAAGCCCCGGTCATGGCAACTGAAGAGGACTGAACAGGCTACATTTAAGTTATGTTGTCCTAATTAGGCTGATGTTACGAATCCACATACCTCTGATGCAAGCCCTTCCTTCCTTCCAATGCAAGAGGCTTTGGGTGCACAGCTTCTGAGTAATTTCAGCATTTATATGGTACTCAGACATCCCCCCAGGGCACGAACATCATGTTTTGGGTGGAATTAAAAGCGTCATGATGCTTCTTCACAAAGGAGCTGGATTAAGGGTGGAATGTGAAATCTGCCCAACTTCCCAACAGCAGGAATAGCCAGTAATAACACAGTCTCCCAGTGCCGATTTCTACTCTCACAACTGATAGTGGTTGGGGGCAAGAGGAGCGTGGCTCCTGGAGTCAAATCCATTAGTCACGTCCACTACAACTGGCGAACGTGCTCCTAAAAAGGAACGTTTCGCTTGGGAAGTCCCTCAATGCCATTTGGGGAAATAAAAATGAAACAAAGCTCTAACATTCTGCTGGCACAGCCCCGTGGCTCTGGAGCCAGGAACCTGCTGCAGGATCCATGCCTGCCGCAAAACCGTTCAACAAAATCTAACCTTTCATTAACAAAGCCCGAGTCCTTACAGCTGTGATAACTGCTCAAAGGCGGTCTGATTATGAACAGTCACAGAACTAGGAATCAGCCATGGAGGCACGGTAACTTTTATTTTACGTTGATACATCCAGTGGGAGAGGAGAGGAGAAACTGCCCCTTTTGGGGATGATTTGGGGCATGGTGACTTAAAGTCTTTTCCAAGGGGAAGCGTGCCAGCAGGGAAATTGCTGTGCACAGGGCAGGCGGTGATTCCTGGCAGGGAAATCCGGCTGCCACGGGGTTCCTTTGCCTTGCGAAGGCAGTAAAAGGGACTCAAACACAGTTAGGGGCTGGAGCCAACAGCTCTGAGCTGCAGCTGCCCCATTTATCCTGGTGAAGTCTTAAGTCATCATAATCGATCCTGAGGAACAAGCTCAGGCATCCTCAACCATCTGATCCCTGCCGCTAGCAGGCAGCCCCGTTCCCAGGTCCTCGGCCAGAGCAGACGGCAGCGCCTGGGGCAGAGGCTCACGGAGGAAGCACAAGATGTAAATTCCGTGCAAAGACGCGCGTGCTCCTCAGGCTTCTGGACACCAAGCCCCAGACTGCTGCCTTCACGGTCGCATCGCAAGAGCCCGTCACTTAACCAGTGCCCTGTAAAGCTGGTGTAGCCCAGAAGGAAGCCATGCTCCTCAACATACAGCACAGGAATGGCTTTCTTGTAGCTTCATGCTCTGCGTAGTAGCTGGCAGCTAAGGGGAGCAAAGCACTCTCCAAAACCAGGCTGCCCTACACCCTGGCATAAACAGCTCATTTGTCTACAGCGCTGCATCCACCCACTGATGCTGGAAACCCGCACGCGGCGCTGGCCGCCCGAGCGAAGGGCAGGAGGCAGAGCTGCCGCGGCTCTGCAGACGCCAGCCTGGCGAAGGAGCCCCGCAGGAGGGCTGGGAGGAGGGCGGCCAAGAGCCGGGAGAATTCAGCGATGGCTGATGCAAAGCCCTTCTGAAACCTGCATCTGCTCCTGATGCGCTATCGAGACAATAGTGATTTGTGAAGGTATGAAGTGTATGAACTGAGCCTCCATGCAGCAGCTTTATAGATTTCAGATAAGGGCATATTATGGATAGATGCCATTGAAACTGATGTTCCCTAGTTGAACAGTCCCTGAGAGGTTCAAGCGCAGGAGCAGTGGCTAATTCATAACATTCCTGGATGCACAGCCTTATCTGCTTCGACAGGCTTTGAGCTGAGATGGCCTGACCTTTGGAGCTTTATCTAAAGGCCACAAATAGTCTGTTTGACTTTCTAAATAGCTTAGTCCTGTCTAGGCAGTCACTGATTGCTTTTAACATTCATAGTACGTAGCCCCATCTCCCCAGGACACGTACTGGTCTTTGGAGAAAAATAAAAGCAACAATATAGATTGAAGTGCAAAAAAGTAATTTTAAATCTTGTTATAAATTTGGGGTACTAGGTAAACAGCACAGAGCTATCTGCGATAGGCTGACAATATAATTTGCCAAAGAGATCCTCTTGGCCTAGTTCTGGCCTCTGAAACGAGATCTTCGGTAAGAACAGAAGTACTGCATGAAAAAGTCCTGGCATGCAGAGATGCCCTTCAGGCATGTAGCTAGGACTAGACTCAAGGAGCAGGAATGGGTGGCAGCCCTGAACAGAAGAATTTCTAACAGCAATTGTTTTTCAAAATGGTTTAATTACAATGACCTATCCTACAACTGTAGTCAAGAACGATTTTACTTTTGCTTTGAGGGTTGTGGGAAGAGTTCTGTAACTGTGCCAAGAAGCCTTGCAGAGGCCCTAACTCCCAGCAGAAAGCTTTTCCAGATTCCAGAAAAGCTTACTCTGATCTTTTCTGCTCTCTGATAGGACCCTGTGACACGGACATCAGCAGCCATGCTACAAGGTAATCCCCTCTGCTGCTGTCATGGAAAAAGGGATCTTGACTCCAAGAGAGTGGATCATCGTTGGAAAGGCCAGAACCCAACAAATACAGCGAGATTTAGCTCTTCTTCATTTGTCAACAGAAGATATTTCAGAGATGAGCAGTAATGGAGAAAAAGGTGAATGCAGCCACTTCCAAGGGGAGGGAAAGATGCCTGTTTTGAGCCATGCGTCTCCAGTGCTCTCTTTATACCCAATGTCACAGCAACCACGCACAAAATTCAGGCGCTAGTGATGTGACTTACAGCGAGCAGCTCTGCAGCCAGTCCCCACTGTGAATGTCAGATGAGCTGTTCAAGTTCCACATAGCTGCTCAAACCAGCTACTATCCTTTTGTCTAAAGCTTTGATTCGCTTATCTAAAGATTTACCTCCTGGATGACAAAAGACGATGGCAATTTTATTAACATGACACAACCATGTTACCTGGCAGCATCTGCACTCAGTTTTTCAATCTGTTGAAAAGGGAACTTCCGAGTCAGCCTGCTGAATAAAAGCATCAGAAAGTCTTTTTGGAGACTGATAGCACTCCGGTTTCCGATTAAGAAGCCAGGAAGATGCTCAGATCCTATTTAGGCTTCACACCATGGATTATAACTCATCATTAGCCAATCAGTTCAGTACAGTAAGTTATCATTTCTGGATACTGTCTAATAGCGGTAGACCTGTATTGCCACAGCATAGAAAACAAAGGTGCACAGTGGCATATGGTGTAACCATACCAGGCGTTACGGTGTCACGGGCTTTCCAGCCTCCGACAGACCCAGCCTGTTGCCAAGACAAGACAATGGAATCAGTTCTTGGGATATCTCTGTAAACACAGAGCAGCCCTGGTGAAAGTCAGCTTGAAGAGGGATCATCAGAAGTAAACAGAGAAGTCTGCCAAGTGAAAGCAAGTCTGCTAGAGAACATCAATTACTCTGTCGTGAGTGGCAATTCAGACACAGGCATATCTCTGGGATGCCACGGATGTAGCAGGGGTGAAATAAGGCCCTTGGATCGAGTTTTCTAGGTCACTGCTACTCTACTGAGCAGTACCTTTCACTGCCAGTGTTTGCTACACATCTTATACTTTCCACCCGTCCACCAGGTACAAGGGAAAGGAGCACCCTCAGAAAGCAAAGTCCAATATCTGGGACTAGGCCACCGAAAGGACTACGCCAAATTTCATTTTTATGTAGTATTGTTAAGAAAAATCTTATTAAAATACAAAGTAGATTTGCCTCACAACTACACTGTTGTTTGTTGAGAAGGTACTTTCAGGTCATGCCCAGCCATTGCTCAAAAACCCATCCACAGCTGCATCGGAATTTCTCCTGGAGGTCACCATAAGGACATTACATAAAGACGCTCCAGGTTTCTGTCACCAGTGCTACCAGGCACAGCACACTTTCCCCTATAAACAGCTCAGAATTATTGAGAACTTGGGATGGCACTACATAAACTGAATTTAATAACAAAAGGAAAGGTATAATGAACAATGCATTCAGCACATCAGTCCTTTTCCTGTTCCATTTGATAAATCCTCTATTTTCCATTTCCTTGAAGGTGCTTCAGAATTTTTAGTCTGTGTTAACAAAACAGAGATATGCAGCATGTCTAGATCTTGCTCTATTTCAGACTTTGCTAGAAAACCCGAGTTCAGGAATTAAAGATAAAATACCTATTGCTTATTCGCTGTCAATTCAACATGCTTGAATAAAGGGCTGGGTATCCTATTATCAGTCATTCTCAAGGGAACATCCGCTTGTGCTAAAGATGCATCAAGTTAAGCTGTGTCTCTGAGCAGTGTGGTGATATCCATACCCACCTGTGTTGGATGGAGTGAAGCCTGGTAAGGATGGACTGTTGAGGCCTGGGAGCAAGACTGGAGGGATGCCCTGTAGTGCTGGGTATGCAGCAGGAAGGTTAAGAGCTTGCAGAGGGGTGTTATCAAACATGCCCTGCTGTTGAGCTGCCAGACCAAGAACCTCATTGGCTTTTTTGATCCGGTCCAGCTCCTGCTGAGCCATCAACTGACGTACAGTAGCTGGGTCAAAATACTCCTTTTCCTTATCCAACTGGCTTCCAATGGTTTCTTTAACTTTGGAGATATGCTGTTGAGAGAAGATATGGTCACGTACAGACAGTCGAGCGCTGTACTTGATGCCACACAAAGTGCACTCTGTTTTGGGTCCCTCGTAACTTGTTTGGTTTATACCAAAATGCTTGGCCATGCTGAGTTTGGACTTCTTCTCCTTTGCCCTAGCATTCTGGAACCAGACCTGAACAACTCTCTTTGGCAGTCCAATGTCATTGCCCAGGACCTCACACTCCAGCATGGTAGGTGTCCTGTAGTCATTAAAGCATGACTTAAGAACTTTTAGCTGGAGATTAGTCATCTGAGTGCGAAAGCGTTTCTGTCCGGGCCGATCCCCGCTCTCTCCAGTCTTGCTGGCTGAACCACTTGCACCAGGGCTGGGTGAGCAGGGGTCTGCAAGGCTGGATGTTTCACTATAGTCCACAGTACCTTCATTATCGTACTCTTTGCTGTAAAAGCTGGGAGCTGGGCTGACCAGGCCAGAAGACAGCCGATCTTCATATTCAGACATTGCTATCATGGCAGCTTTTGTCAGACCTTCACTGGGTCCCGATGCTGATTTGGTTTCGGTTGCAATCCCTGTTGCACTATCGTTGTCTGCGTTCCCTTCATCTCCTGTTGTAGTGTCTGTGATTGCAGTGTTGACAGAAGAGCAGTCATCGTTGTCCAGCTTTGTTTGGTCAAAGCTCAGATTGACTGAGGACATGGAGGGACTCTCGAAGTCTTCTATCCCTTCCACCTTAATGGAGGATGGACTCAGCAGAGTTCGAGGTGACAGCTCCATGCTCTTGTTCACTGGGGAGAGAGGAACACTCTGTCCGTCACTGCTAGTTGGTGGCATGTGGGAAAAGCTTGCTCCATCAAAGATGTCTCCCTTCATTTGGAGTCCCCCATCACAATCTAAGAGCATAGCAGACAACGTCAAGTTGTATCCAGCTCTCTTGGCCTCATGCCAGTGACGGGATCGGATATGAGCTTCAAGAGCTGTCTTTGCTTTAAAGAGAGCTCGGCAGAAGGGACACCGTCTATGGGCTTGGGCAGGCCCTACAGCTCTGAACTGCCCCTTCCTTTCCCGTGCACGGGTGTTCTGAAACCAAACTTGCACCACGCGTTTCTTCAAGCCCACTTCATGTGCAATGTGATCCAACATTTTCCGTGTTGGGTTGGAGTCAAGCAAGTATTTCTGATAAAGAATTTCCAGCTGCTCTGGGGTAATGGTTGTCCTTAGACGTTTATCCCTTTGTGGTTCTTCTCCTCCAGTCCCACTGTCATTTTCTCCAGGGCTTGCACTGGCCTTTTCCTCCAGCTTTCTCTTCAGTGTGTTCATTGTGGATGTTGGAGTTGATGGTGAAGTGGCTGAGCTTGCTGGAATCTGCGGTAATGTTCCAGATAGCAGCTGGCTCGCAAGTAGTGGATTACTGGGATCAAAAAGCATGAACGGCATATCCAGCGTTCTGTCCAGGAACGGGGGGTGGATAAACTGGTTCTGTGCACTCAGAAAATGAAGCTGCTGATGCTCCTGCCAATGCTCAAAGGAAGGAAATGCCAGCTTACACTGGTCACACTGGTATGGGATTAGCTGAGGAGGTAGGTTTGCCAGCTGTTGAGGGGTGGATGTGTGAATAGGTTTGAGGGAGAGATGTGAGAGCTGAGATGGACTTGGGCTTGACTGTGACAAGGAGCACTGAGGGGGCTGAGGAGGGGGAGGTGGCTGTTGCAATGAAGAGGGGGAGGATAACTGTGAAATCTTTTGGTGTGCTGAACTTGTCTTTTGTTCTCCTTGGTCCTGTTGCTGCTGAGACTCTTGCTTTGGTTGCACTTGCTTCTCTTGAGTTTGGTTTTGCTGTGTACTTGGAGGTTCAGACTGCTTTGGTTTCTCATCTGTAGCTTCTACTTTAGAACTATAGGTGGAGGAATCATCTGCCTCTGCTGTGAGCTGCAGAAAAGCTGAGGAGGTTGCATTGGCTGAAGACGTAGGTGTGCTGTAAGCTTGCGAGGGCATTGGTGTGCTGCAGGAGGAACTGGTTGGAGTCAAGAGCTCCATTGCATCCATAGAGTCTTCATTCTGGCTATCATCCTGTCCATCCTCATCCTCATCTTTGTAACAAAGCTTTTTCTGGTGTTTAATGAGATCAAAAATTCGCTGAAAGACTAGACTGCACTTTTTGCATTGGTAGTTCAAGTTGCTTGTTCTAATATACCTGTCATTTGTAAGTTCCCGTCGTTCCCCGTCTTTGCCTTCTCCCTGATTCTCATAGTTTTTCCTAGCTTTTTGACGGGCGTTCTGGAACCACACCACTATAACACGTGTTGGGAGGTTCAGCAAGTTCGAAAGCTGCTCAAATTCATCATCCTTTGGGTAAGCATTGGCATCAAAGAAGTCCTGCAGGACTCTGAGTTGGTAGTCAGTAAAGCGTGTCCGGGAGGACCGCTTGCTTCCCCAGTACTCCTGCTTTTGAGGTTCTGGAGAAGGAGGCCGTGAGTCTATCTTCAGTTCTTCCAGGCTGGTGATGGGAGGATTACTGAAGTTGTATGGGGAATCCTTGTTGCGCTGGCGTTCTTTGAAAAGAGTGTTTCTGAACCAGTGCTTGATCACTTTCTGGGGCAATCCAGATTTGTCCGCCATCTCTTTGATCTGTTCCTCACTTGGGGAATTGTTAATATCAAAATACTGCCGAAGGACTCTGAGTTGGTCATCAGTGATCCGTGTCCGTGGCCTCTTGTTCTGCTGCTGCTGGAGAAGGCTAGGGTTGAGCTGATGCTGGTACAACTGGGCCAAGTCGGCAGGCAGAGGGTCTACGGGACCAAGCTGGGGCGGCAGCTGAGCAGGTAACGTTTGTAGTGGCATGGTTTGCATCATAAGTGGTGAAAAGATGGGGAGCTCCATTGGCATGGAGAGCTGGGTGAGTGGCACAGATGGCTGGGCTGGTGCGATTGTAGGAGAGGTAATCGGTGGGGCAGAAGTAGGAATGGTAGGAGTAGAAGCTGGCTGAGGAGGTGCTGGAGGGAGCGGAGGTGGGGGCGGTGGAGGTGGTGGCGGCGGCTCTGGGGTCTGAGGCCGTAGCGGGTACAGTTTGTCATAGTGTTCTCTGTATTGTTTGGCAAATCTCTCTAACTGCTTAAAGGGAAAGTAATGTTGGTGAACATGCTCTTGGTGGCTCTTCAGGATGAGGATGTTTGAAAAGAACTTGCCGCATGTATCACACTCAAGCTTTTCCAAGTTCTCACCTTGCTCTGTCTTCCCATTTTTCTTCTGCACCTTCTGCTTGTTCTCATTATACTGAATGACAAGCTCAAAGCCAAAGTTTTCCAGCAAGGCTTTTGTGGCATTCCCTCTTGCATCAGAGGCAATACGCGGAGGCAGTAAGGAGGGCTCTGAACTACTGCCTGGTACAAAGTCCTTCTTCTCTTTGGGCTTTAAGTTATCAGGCAGAGCCTCCTTAGATGCTACGTTATTGTCTCCCCTCTCTGCACTTTCCCTTTCCCGTGGGGTTTCTTTTTCTTTCTCCTTCACTACAGATTTAGTCTTCTTCTCAGGGTGCTGGCTCTGCTGTATAAGGACGGAGTGAGGTTGTGACAAGGACAGCTGACCTTGCTGCTGCTGTAAGAGCTGTGGATGGCTCTGCTGAGGGAGCTGAACTTGAGCCTTCAGGTCCTCAAGCAAAGTTGGACCCGTACCAGTCAATGTCAGTGCACCAGTGGTGACAGGCAAACTAACTTCTGGATTGAGCTGGAACTCGGCACTGGGGATGTAGAAAGGAAACAAAAGATGCTGCTGTTGCTGAAGCTGCAGAAGGGTCTCAGTGGTCATCGGAAAGTGCGGCAAAAGTGCTGGGTTGAACAGCTGAGACTGCAGGAGAGCAGCTTGCTGCTGCAGTTCTTGTTGCAGATGGGCCTGGACTTGGGCCTGGGCCTGTGCCAAGGTTTGAGCTTGCTGCTGCTGCTGCTGCTGCTGCTGTTGCTGCTGCTGCTGCTGCCTGGATGCAATCATGTCTGCCAGCTTCTTTCGGTTTACCTCTTTGGGCTCTGAAGGAGAGGAGATATTAGTGCTTACAGGGTTACCTAAAGGCGGAATTCCCACATTGTCGCTGGATACCTGGTTGAGCAGGCTGGGAATGGGAGTTGTGCCCGAATTACTTGTGTTGGTGGTTGTAAAAGTATTACTGTTGCTAGTGCTCACTGGACTTGGCGTGGATGAACCCAACGAGAGACTGCTGCTGCTGCTGTTGCCAGCTCCATTACTACTGCCACTGCCCCCAGCCGCCTCCAGCTTGGCAGCGCGAGCCTTGGTTTGGTGCAGGACCGACCTCATGTGGATCTCCAAGGTTGAGCTCTGACTGTAGGCCACGTTGCAGGTGTTACACTTAAAAGGTTTGTTGTCTGGGCTGCTGGTAGGTTCGGGCTGCCCAGTAGCAGACTCTTGGAGGGCTCTTTTCAGTTTATGCAGATGAGAAACTGAATTGTAATGGACCAGGAGAATGTTCTTTTGCGTGAAAGACTCCTTACAGACTGTGCACTTGTAAGGGCGAGATGGATCTAGGAATTTCTCCATAGTGAAGTTAGGGCCCTTCCTGAAGGGTAAGGCCCTTTTCGGTTCCGAGCCAGAGTCCTCTTGCACCGACCCCGAATCGCTACCTGTCGGGCTCTGCTTATCTTCCAAGTCGCTCTCCTCCTCCTTATCTTCCTCGACTATTATAGTGTGGTCTTCTGCAAGAGAAGGATCGCCCATAGCGAGGAGGTCCCCGTTGACTAAGAGACCACCATACAGCTGCTGAATGTCGGCCTCGCTCAGCTCCAGATGGCTGGTTTCCAGGTGCTTCTTCAGGGCCTGGAAGGTTCGGAAGCTGCGCTGGCAGAGGCAGCACATCGTGGCTGCCCGGATGACGTGGTACTGGGAATGGAGCTGCAGCTTCTCAATGGTTTTGAATGCCAGGCTGCACTGGTTACAACGGTACTTGTAGACGTGGCGATCGGACACTGGCAGTTGAGGCCGCTTTGCGTGAACTTCATTGAAGTGTGTCTGCAGGGCTGCCGAGCTCTTGAACACCTGGTTGCAGCCCTTCTTCCAGCAGAGGAAGCCGGAGTCCTCCCTCGCAGAGCTCTGATCGGCCAGAACGGGCTTGGGATCTCCGCTGTGCTCTGCACTGTCCGATGGCAAAAGACTCTTTCCCGAGTCCTCAGAGATCTCTGTGAAAATAAAATTAAAGCAAACCTGAAAATTACACCAGCACAAAAGGGTGGATCAACACCTTCTTTTTGTCCCTAATGCGTCCATGTTTTTTTCTCTGCAAGATGATAGGTATTTCTAACATTTCTCCTCTGTCTTCATTCATTTATTTTAATACCAGCCCATTACCCTCATCATGGCCCATTGCATAAACCTACACAATTTACTTTCTTACCCACTTTGAGTATCTGGAAATTATTCACACACACACACACACACACACGTTCCCTTAGTGCATTTACCACCTTTAATTCTTCCTTTTAAGTGAAGGCCATTCAGCCACCTGTCTGTCTTTGCTGTTTTTCTTTGATGTCCTGCCTATTTTCCAGTAAGAAGGTTCATCAAACTGGACGTAGTATTTGAGTCTTGGTCCTACCAAAGCTAGAAACAACAGGAATGAAATTCAGGTCCTGCTGGCAGCAGCTCAAAGGGTGCTGTTTGAGGAAGGATGGGAGAAGCAGGAACAAGCACTCACTGCACTGCCACTTTTCCAGGGTCTAAGAGCACAGTCCTGCTGGAAAAGACAGCATGATATGGGGAGAGGCCAAAAAAGAGATCCTGTTGCCCAGGGCATCATTAGCTACCCGGCTGAGCCAGTGCTGCTACCAGCATTGCTGCCTTGGGGCTGTCTGCCTGAAAGGAAACGAAAGCTGTCTTCATTCCCAGATTCTTTACAGACCTTCTAGGAGGGTGCAGAAGGAAGATCGGCGTTGCTTCCCTGCCAGGTTTGCGATCAGACACTTCTTGCCCATGCAGGACGATGTTCTTGGGATGCTCTCACATCACACAACACAGCCAGGACTAAATAGCCATGGATTTACAGCCATGCCTTCAATAACACAGCATGGCAATGAAAAAGGCTGAGGAGATTTGGGCTGGCTAAGGACTGCAGCAGATCAAAGCTCCCCAAACTGTATGCCCAGTGTCCGTACTTGAGCTATGATGGCAGCAGAGCAGGTGCAGCAGAGGTGGTAGCACAGTCTGCGGCCAGCAGCTGCAAACTTTGGCATTTCTCTACCAATCCCCTCAGCCCTCTACCACCCTTGCTTTTCACCGCTCGCATCTGGTCTTCTCCTTTGCAAGGATTCAACACCATTTCCAAGTGAATCACCACGGTGGCGAGCTGTGCTCCTCAGCTCCGAGCTGCCCTGCTTTGCCCTGCCATGGGACACCTGGGGCACCAGCCTGTTTGCGGCACAGATGAAGAGGGACGGCCTTGCTGGGCGCCATACGACTGTGGTTCTCAGCAGACAGCTGGGCACGTGGAGCTCACCCGTGCGGAGATGACCCCAGGCACCGTCCCTGACCCGGGAGCTGGGGGAGTGGTGGGACCCGGGGACCTCATTGACCCGCACTCACCAGGCTGCTTCCCCAGCTCCTCTGTGGCGGGGTTCCCATCTTTCTCTGGAGCGGCTGCTGGGAGAAACATGCTGCTGGGCATCATCACCTCAGGTGTTGTCACCTGGAGACAGGGAGGGAAGGATGTGGGGAGAAGAAAAACACAGGAAAATATTTTAAACATCTTCAGTGGCGAAATTAGACACCAGTATTGTAAAGTCAGACGCATCACTTTTCATAGCTCAGTGAAGACTCATGTTTATTAGACAAAGCTCACATCAGTCAAAAGTGTTTCTACAGTTACATTCTGGACATAATTAGCAGTGCACACTTGAAGAATAATCTTATTATTAATATTTTTCCTTTATGTAGAATTCAGACTTTGATCACTGACAATGTTTTGTCATGGGCTGTGAAACTTCTTGTGCAACCAATTAGGTAGGTAAGTTGAAAGGCCCACCTTAAGCTGCTGAAAACATAATAAGGCCCCTAATTAAATCATACCTCGTAAAGTACACTGTAATCTTGAACTAGGGAGCATTGCGGCACTGTTTTCAAAGTGTATCGATGCAGGAAAAGGAGGGGCATGAGAAAGAAAAGTACAAATAAGGAGAGAGGTGACAAAGGAAAGGAAAGACTAAAAAGACAGCAAATTGTCTGTGAAATGAAAAGCTTCTGGTAACCCCTTCCTTCCTCTGACTGATGTGTTCCCTTTGGCTCTCTTCAAGTGTTTGTCTAGCCCCTGCACCATCATAACCAGTGCAGTGCCTGAACACCAACATTTTTGAAGACCTGGAGAGTTTGCGTGCTTCAACTAGAGATGCTCTTTGAAAGCGTCACATGCATACGCTCATCTTTTTCTGGAAAACTGTTTCTTTGGGTGTATCTGGTCACACACAGAATGTACAAACTACCTTGCTAGCAGTTTGCCCGTGGCTGGCATCAGATGCAGGACAGTGAATACCCTTCTGAACATCCAGAGTCAATATCTCACACCACCTGAAAAGCTGCCCTGCAGCCCTTCTCCCCAGAGCAGAAACTGGAAAGACAGACCCACCACCGTCCATGCCGTACTCCAGCGCACGGCTGCCGGCACTGGTTAGATGCCTGTGGCAAGCGAACACACACCTCTACAGCTCTGAGCAGCTGCATGCTTCACCCTGCTGATGCTCAGGAAGCATTTCCCTCTCACCAGGGCTGTGGTACTTGAAGGAACAGAAACCACCACTGACTTGCAATGCTTGCAGTGCTTCCGCCCCCAGCCTCTGACTGCTGGGAAAGTGAGGCATAAATAAACGCTCCTAGGCAGGTATGTTTCCTAGCAAACCAAGTCTCTCCATCCTTCAGTCAGACACTAAGAGGGGATGTGAGCCTTGGATTTCAGAAGAGTGAGCGAGTGAGTCTGTTACCTGTGTGCAGTGTACCTCGCTTTCTGCAAAGCCAAGGACCACAAGGCTCCAACTGAACCGCATGAGGTATTAGCATATCTGTGGCGAAGCTGAAGGTAAACCTGTGGGCAGGACATGAAATCTTCCTTATCTACACACATGTCAAATCCAAGCAAACACAGACTAGACCTTGGCTTCGCTAAGTGAATGGAAGCAAAAAGAGTCCATGAAAAACCTCAGGAACAGATGTTCGCATACGAGTGGCTGCAGACATCCGAACCGCGCCAGGGAGGGATGCTGAGCTCCCGCCCTTTGCTGGGACGGCCGGCACGTGGAGGTGAGCGCTGGGTCCCACAGACGTCTGCAGGAAAGGCAGCTGATGCTGATAAATCACCAGGAGGGAAGCTGAGCACACCAAATTCATTCCACCTTTTACTCTCAGCGGGAGCATCTGATGGCTGTGGGTGGTGGGTCGGGAGACGTGAAAGGTCACTGGTTAATCCCGGTAGCTGGGCTCAGAGGAGGGGGACGAGCAGGGACGCCGAGGAGGGAAACCATCCCTCTCAGCTTTATCAGCAGGGAGACCGCTTTCCTAGGATCTTTAGGAATTATGAAAAATAAGTCATGAGAAATTAAAAAAAACCCCAACAGAGTAGAAAAAGAATAAAATTATCTAACACCTCAGCTGCACATCATTATAGAAAACTGTGGGCTTTTTATACGCATTACAGTAAGGCAGCCATCCCCACTACCACACTCAGTACGACGGATCAGTAATTGTTTTCATACACTTTAATTAGAAAAACTCAGATGGCTATGAATAATAATGGAAAAGAGAGACTTTTGCACTTGAAAGGTTGAAGTCAATCAAGTGTGAATGACGGCAAAAAAGAAAAAAAAAAGACACCAATTCATCAGGCCTCTGTTGTCTCGCCGCGTCTTTAATCATAATTCCTGATTGGGATTCAAGAAGGCAGTAAGCAGCGGTTCTTTGTCTGCCTTCACCTTCCGTCAATTAACTCTCCCCGAAATATAATCATCAACCTCACATGCTCCTCTGCATCTTAATCTGGGTCTCCAAACCAATAAGTCCTGCCCTATATGTGTTTAAGTAATTACCTTTATCTACCTGCATCTCCATAGCCACAGTTCTCACCCTACTTCTACCCCTCCCTCCACAATAAAAAAAAAAAAAAAGAGAAATGAGAAATGGGGGCAAGAAAAAAAAAAGGCTGTGGTACTAAATTGCTACAGATGCAAAAAGGCAAACAGAAAAAAGCTTGGAAGAAAGTGCAGGAAACTAGAAATTCTGGATATGGATGTAGGGCAATTGCAGGCACTCCAGACAGCAACACAGGGCTGGCCCTGGGAAGCAAAACCTTGAAAATAAGGCACTGGTCTTGCTTCAGCAACTGGACCCACTTTAGTCCTCTACGTGTTTAGCACCCTTCAGGCTTCTGCGGAAAGTGCCGCCCGTTTCCTGTGCCATTTTCCAGGGCAGGACTACTCTGTCTCTTCATCCCCACGGACCACCCCCAAACAGGTAGCAGAGAGAAAAACAGTGAAAACAGGCCGCATGTCTCAAATAATTTTGCATTTACACTGAATTCCAGACTGCCCATTTTGAACTATTTGTCCTTTTACACCGCAAACCCATCCGAGGATATACCATTTCCCTGTACGTGCAGAAAATGCCTCGCGCGTTGCGGCTGCTTTTAATGTAAACAAATAGTGCGAGTACCAAGGGGGCAGAAGGGTTAGTAGGCCACGGCCACCCGACAGATAAACAAGGAGCGGTGCTCTACGAGACAGCATTTTGTACTTCAGATGTATTTAAATGGCATTAACTGTTCTGGTGAGAGAGGAACGTGTTTATCTCCAGCACAGCCCGTGTTAGCGCGTGCGGTTGTTAAACGCCCTCCACCTCCCGCTCACCTGAGCAGGCAGCACCTGGCATCCATCCTCCGCTCTGCTCAATACCTCTACCTCCCTGCTTAAACCTCTCTTCAACACCGACTGCTTCTCAATGGCAACATGTCAGTCAACGTGAACTGTTATTAAAAAACCAACCCTACAGATGTAAGTCCGACAAATGTGATTTGTCTTTTCCCTTTCCTTCTTCTGTACATACTTGTTTCGCTCTGTCTAACATTAAACTGTATCCCCTCTGCAGCTGCAGCTGCGATCTTCTGGCCCACAAGCCACAGCAAAGCCTTCCAGCTGGGAGCCACCACTCTCTGTCACACCAGATCCACCTTCGCGCTGCGCGCGGCTCCCGGAGCGCCCGGCCCCCGGCTGCTCCTGTGTCCGAGGTCTCCTCTAGGTCGCTCTCCCAACGCTACCGCACAGAAGGCACACGGTCCCCTGGACGCGCGTCGCTCTTGACCCTTCTGTCCAAACGAAACCAGGGGGTGGGGAGGGATCGGCAGCTCACTCCTACACGCTCCTTCCGGCAGCCCAGCATTCGGATACCAATACATGGATCAGGTTCTGTCTGCCGGTACTTCAAGGACTAGAGTCAGTGTCTCCACGAAAACCCCTAAGGCTGGGGCAGGCACTCCGGGCGCACCCTTCGCTCCGACCATCCCGTCCCCATCCCTGTCCCGCTCGGTAGGGCAGGGAACTTGCTTGGGCAAAGAGCGAAGGAGGGCGAAGTTCGGGCCGGAGACTGTGGCAGCCCCTCCTGCGCCCCACTTTTTGAAACATCTTCCCTGTGGTCTGTATTGAAGATGGGAACGCCGTCCGGAGAACTTCCCTCTAGAGCAGACTGCAGAGAAGCCAATTATCTGCCTTAGAAGATGGGAAGTTGTTGGAACAAGCCTCTCTTCTTCCAAGGACCCTCCCTTTTGGATGAAATTCAGATCCCCTTAAGCAGATAAAATTTCTTTATGGTGACGAGATCCACTGGCATGCGTGGGCACCCCAATTTGATGGCCATTTCTACAGACAACGTGGTCTAGAGAATGACTGTTACAGAAAACCCAAGGGCTGACGCACCACGTCTCCTGCCTCCCTGCCCCACGAGTATCCTCAGCAGATCACACATGCCCTGACACCTACAGACCTGTCACCGCTCTGGAGAACAACCTGTGGGTCCTCTCCTCACCGGTGACAACCTACAGCAGTGACAAGCGTGGCTCCTGCCACTACCGGATCTACCAGATTTTTCAGATGATGAACTGCAGAGCCGCTTATCAGCATGGGCCGCAGGCTCAGAGCTGCAACACCCCTCCCGCGCTGGCCCTGGCAGCGTGACACAAGCATATTCTTGGCACGTCCAAAAAATTAATCTCGGATAGCGTGAATAGCAAGCTCCCCTTGCGCACTGGATCTGCCCGCTCTGACTTTCCTCCGGACCGAGTGACCGAACGTGTGGACAGTCTAAGCAGTTCCTCCGTAAATGCCCCCAAATGCTGAAATCGTGTGGCTTTGATAAGAAAATCTCTAGAAGGGGTCTGAGGAGATACATTACTATCCCTATGTCCATGCAACCAGGGGGAAATACACATGCAATGCAAGGTTCCCGAACCAGACAAAGGAGGTAATTTCCATTACAAAGAGAGAGAGAGGGTGCTGGAGTGAAAAGCTTCATTAGACTCAGAGAGGCAAAGCGATGGCAGTATACCAAGGTCACTTCTAATTTAGACCATCTAATTGGCAAACATGGCTCCAAATGGCTATCATCTCACAGGGCTCAGAATTAATGAAGCCCGATTATTTTCATTACCTTCATCCGAGATGGAGAATGAGACACAGAGTGAGAGGGAAAGGGGGGAGTGAGAGGGGGCGAGAAGGAGGGAGAGAGAAAAATTGAATGACAGCAGAAGGGAGAGAGCAATAAGAAAAGACAATAGAAAAGAGGGGGAAAATGTAAAGATAGCAAGAGGGCGAAGTGAGGGTGGCAGGGATGGGCAAGAATTACTCTTTAGAGAAAGGGAGAAAAGAAAAAGATGGAAGGACGGCTGGAAACACTGGGAAGACGCCCTAAACTGAGGAAGAGAAAACTGACAACAGAAATGACGGGAGAGGAATGTGCAGAGGGATAAAGCCGTCCGCAGGAGGAGGGAGAGCTCCCCGCTCCCGGAGGCTCTCGGGAAGCCGTCCCTTCTCCCGGCTTGAGCCCATCAGTCTTGTCAATCGACTGTGCAGGCGAACTGCACTTCACCCTCATTAAGGGGCTCTCTGCTGAAGCGGTGCAGGCCCAAGATTAGCAAAGAGGCTGTTGTGTGGAAAGATGGCGATCAGACCCGCTTAGAGCGGCTGAAACGCCACGTAAAATGAACGTGGCCGCATTCGTTCACCAGCCCCACGGAAGGGAAGCCGCAGGAGATGGGGGGGACGGCGGGAACCCCTGCCCCTGCCCCTGCCCATGGGGGCTTCCCTGGCCCCCGTGCCACGTGGGGACGCGGCGCGCGCTGCCCTCCGCCCAGCCCGTGGCTGCCGCCCTGCCAGCCCCCGTCCCAGTGCCCGGGCTGGCGGGGAGGACCCAGGTGTCCCGCGGGACAGCCAGCCCGGCTGCTCGCTGATATGAAAAGGAGGGGGCACGAAGCAGCCAGCTCTGAGATGCTGAGCACAAGCAAGCAGCCGTTACTATGGCAACAGACATATTAGACACTGCAGGTTCCTGAAAGGCGTCTGATAAGGTATTATTAACTGGAGCCTCCTCCAAACGCCGAGCGCAAAGACACTGTGTCGAAAGGGACCTGGCTCCCATTTACTGGACTGCAATTCCCTCGCGGTGGCACCAAGACCCAATTCACGCGTCAGACCGAGACGGGAATCTTAGCTAGAACGAGCAAAATTAGGAACGTTTGATGCTGCCACATTCTGCACAAGTCATACCACTTCTCAAAATATCTGTCATTTAATGCAAAAAAGAACCACCTTGTGAGCCACGTGCTCCTTGACTTGAAGCAGGAGAGGCAGTCTTCCTCGCCAGACATATCTCTGGGTACCAAAGGAAACCCAGGGCCAGTGGCAATTGCAAGGTGGAAAAACCAGAAAGAAGCAGGAGGGTGAGCTTCACGGCTAAGCCAGTCTCCACGGTCCCCAGCAGAAGTCCTGCACTCTGCAGCAGAAGGACAAGGCCCTGCTCCAGCACAGCAGCTCAAGGGACCGTCCTCCGCAGTACTGCGGTTGCTGTGGCCACGTCCCCTGCGGGGTGTCCCCGAGCTCCTTAACGAGTGGCTTCTGCCAGTCTCCCTGTATCCCGGCGGGCACACACCTGCTCAGGCCAGGAGGATGGACCAGCCCAACTGCACCCGTTCCAGATGGCATGTTCTGCCAACAGCCCAGCTCAGGAACGAACCATTTCAGATGCCCTTGGCAAACCGGTTACGCTTGCTGGCCTAAGAAAGGGGCTCAGCTTCTGCTCACTGCTCCTGTACGGTCAAAATGTCTTCCACCAATTTAGTTAGAAGCTAACAAGATTCGTTCAAGTCCTCCGAAGGTGTTTACACATGTAAGCACCACCAATCAAAACGGATGCAGGTTGCAGAGACCGAGGTCTGTGCGACAGGACAGCTCTCTGACCCAGGCGCACCAGTGGCCAGCCGAGCAGAGCTGTGCCCTGCTAGTGCCCGTGGGCACAGCCAGCTTCGCAGGCTTAGCGACCTGCCGGTGCTCTTTTTCCCCGCCTCTCTATATTTTGTTATTCAGAGAGTGCTGGGACCTGTCAGCCTGCCTGCATTTTTTAATGGGTTTTACGATGCGGCGCCTACTTGGGGCAGGCGTGGTTTTCACGGGCGGTCGGGAGCATTGGGCCAGCAGTGGCCGCCGCGAGCCTTCGCAGCCTGCCGGGGCGCGGGACGCACCTTCGGCTCCCGCGGAGCCCAGCGGGGCCAAGAGGGAGGGCAGAACAGCTGGGGAAGCAAAGGGGGAAGAGAAAAAGCATAAAGGTGTGTGAGAAGGAGCCACAGGAGACTGGAAGGGTGACAGAAAGAGAAGATGAGAGAACTGTAAAAGAAAAGCTGGGCGACGCTGCATGTGCTTGGCTCAGGTGATGTCACAGGAGGGGAGCTGATAAAGAACATGAGTATTACAACAAACACCGTAGTATTCGCCTCCATTGTCAGGATCTGGCAAAGAAGGGAGAAAACAAGCAGAAATGGGGTACAAGAAAAAAAAAATCACAAAGAGAAAGAACTGACAGGAATCAAAATAAACACTTATTTTGTATACTTGGCGACAAGTTCTTAAATGCAGACACAACCTTGCCTTGAAGATTATACCAAAGAAATAACGGTGTAGAAATCTGACAATACATCCCATTTGTGAATTTAGAAGGGTTTTTGAAAATATGCCTCATTAATTGTACCTGTATCTTAAACTGACACTAGCAAATGGAAAGGCGCACTCATGTGAAACCTATGAAAAGGGAATTCATGAAAGAAACATTCTGGGACTCAAAATGTTATTTACTGAAGCAAGTGCCTGAGCGCTGGGGTAAGCTTTTATGAGCATTTTTGTGCTGCGACAGCACATACAAGTCCTGCAGAAGAGGTGCAGCAGCTGCACACACGACCACGCGTACACCAGCAGCAGAGAGAGACTCCGGGTCAGCGGCTCTGGCGTAAAGCAAGCCAAAGCACAAACCCAGGTCTCACAAATGAGGACCTGAACGCTGCGCTGTTAATTTCCTACTTCTCACCAAGCACTGGCTCTCGTGTTAGATGAATTTCGATTCCTCGGAGATGGTGTTGGAGGAGAATTCCCATGCTAGGCGCTGACAGGGCAGAACAAGAGCCTGGTGCAAACACGTGTGTGCTGATACACAATTTGCCGTCTGAAGTTTCTGCTCCCCATCAGAATATTGCAATAGCAATCACAACCCATACACAGGCACAATGTCGTTTGACAAAAAGCTTGAGAAGCCGAGTTGTTGCAAATTTTGAGCTCTATGTGAAGACAGTTGACTTTATCTAGCGAACTTTCACTCCACACTTCAGTAGCTAACTTCCTACTTCAGAGAATTTTAACTGCCTATGCTTAAATTTTAATTTAAAACCAGACATTTCAATACATCTTAAAAACAGCACTTGAAACAGTAGCTCTAATATTCAACAATCCCGTAAGGGTTCCACCTCCATTGGGCCAACGGCAGCGTATCCCTTGCTTATTCAGGTTACCCTGAAAAAAGGGAATTGTTGCACAGCAAAAGCATTGTAATTTTGGATGGAGAGACTCCTCACAGAAGTAACAGATCCAACTTATCTCATACAACCACAACAATGATCCTCATTAAGTGAATGAAGCGCAGAACATGGGCAGCACAATAGGACTGTCTCCTCTCCACGAGATGAGACCACCAAGGGAAGTTACTCTATTGGTTCTTAAAATCATATTTTAAGCAGAAACCTGGTATCTAATTTCCTGTAATGTTACCTTAATCACCCTGGCTGTCCTTCTTGGGAAGTGCTCATCAACACATGAGCACTTTCTCTCTGCAACAGGAGCAGCACAGCACATCAGCTACTGCATCTCCCGGAAGCTTCTGTGCAAAATGCGATCCCGTGCAATGACCTCAGTAGTTAAAGGAAATCATATTTATTCTAATCTCTTCACAGGGAAATTACTCAACACCGCAACACTGCTGGTTTCCACAGTGCTCGAGCACGGAGAAGATACTCTCTGTAGACAAAACATGCAGGGATGGGAAAAACCTAAATGACAGAGCCCTGACAGATGAAGGAGCTGCCCACTACAGCAAAGGCAGCCCACGCAGGTCAGGCCATCCCTTTACTCTCCATCTCTGCTAGGAAGGCAGCAGACGTGCTTGACTACGCAGCCACTTACCGTCATGATGAGTTTCTCGACACAGTCAGGTGACACGCTGTGCAGATGGGTGAGGTGCAGCTGCAAATGGATCTTGTTGTTCAGCATGTCCTGGCAGAGTGGGCAGCGGAGCATGGGCTGCACTGAGTGCTGGGTCATGGCGTGCA
Organism: Pelecanus crispus; assembly: GCF_030463565.1. NCBI lineage: Eukaryota > Metazoa > Chordata > Aves > Pelecaniformes > Pelecanidae > Pelecanus > Pelecanus crispus. The sequence goes on along the minus strand of NC_134650.1, from coordinate 48,678,214 downwards.
CCCGCAGTCGATTCACGTCTGTGTTACTGTACTTGCAATATGGACACTGATACATCTGCAGAGCAAGACAAATGAATCATGCAATTGTTACAGCTGCTGCTTTCCTCTTTCCTGACAGCTAGACTTTAATAATTCGATGCCTTCTCCTACCACCAGCTATCGCCTTTCATCCTCCTTCTCCTACTTTATTCTTTGCTTTTGGCACATATGAAACAAACTACCTGCTTGTAGATGCACAAAAGCTGGGTTCTTCTTCCTTACCTGCTCTGATTTGGTCTCCTCTGAAGTTTTTGACCATTTAAAGGAGAGAGGCGACTCAGAGCTGCTGGGAAACGATATTCGTTTAGAGGCTGCTGGAGGCTCTGTCAGCTCCTTCTCTGCCTGGCTGGCTGGTGCTGCAACAAAAAGAGACTTATATCAGGACATCCCCAAAGAGGCTTAAGCTGGACAACGACACTATTTCCATTTACTCTGCTGCTGTTTTTGAAACACATACCAAGGCATTGGAGGGGGATGAGTTTGTGGACTAACTTATGTGCTACAAAGCACGCCTGGCCAAAAAAAGCTCATTCTTGGTTCTCTTCTGTAGTAAGGGAACTCTGTCATTTATAGTTAGAAGCAGAGAAATCTCAGCTATCTCTGTGGGCTGCTCACAACCTGTTAGGCGCAGGAGAGTCTTGTCCTGTGTTTGTCAGACACACAAATGCTTGGCCAGACGTGAAGGCCAACGTGTCATCTCCATGAGCAGCTGGACCGACTCGACAAAGCAGAACTCATACTCCTAGCTCACCTAGGATGATTTTTGCACATGAATGCTCTGGAATACGTTTGCCTTGGAGATGGTTGGAAGCGGTGGCCGTCGACCCAAGTGACTTGCACTCTGTGCTGGAAGCAGGGGCACGCTGCCGGGACGGCACGGGCCAGCTCAGGCCGTGTGCCTCAGGGAAGAGCATTTGAGGGCACTTCCCAGCAAGCGGTCCCACCAAAGGCACAATGGCAGACCAGCAGCACGACCCAGCCTACAGCCCCACACTGCAACCAGCCGAGGAAAGGCGATTTTCTATCAGCAAAACAGAAAAAGGCAAATGAGCCCAGAAGTCAACAGCAAAACACTCTGCAAGTTGAGGCACGCCGAGACGCACATCCCTGACCTTTACCCCTCCCCCGAACCCTGGCAGCCTGCAGTACATAATTTGTGGGACATCTATTATTTAAAAACTGTAAGGACAAGTATATTATACACAGCCCCCGTCTCCTCCTCCCCGAACACACATTCATAACAGTACTTTAATCTGTCTCGAATCGACTTCAAACCCATTTCGCCCTTAATGGGAGTTATTCATTTTCACTTGAAAGGTAATATATGACAGCTGGATATTTAATATGATGGATCGGCTGCCGATTAACAAGGCACTGTAGCATTCTTAGACCGGTCCCCCCATACTCTTCCCCTTGTCTCTTATTCTCTTTGCGAACCCGCTGGTATCCGCTCCTTGTTTCAGAAGATGCCATCAGAGTAAGATCCAGGTAAACTGCTTCCTTCTCAAAGATCCTTCCATTCACTGACACGAGCGATATTTCAAAAGGTACCACATCACAGTAAGAAATACAATCCCCATTTCTAACCGCCTTCCCTGCCAAACCCCACCTCGAAGCGTTCAGCTAAATGGAGGCAAAATAACTTCAAAGGAGAAGGAAAATCGGTATTGCAACAGATTACAATACTGCCAGAGGCAGGCAGGGATCAGAAGAGCTCTGGTGCTACTAAATTTCTCCTGGTAGACTTGGCCACACCAAAGCCTGTTTAGAAGCGATTTCCCTCCCCGTAGCGCTGCCCTGCCGCACGCCTGCGATTCCAGCCCTGGCTGGTTATACAGCCCCCATGCACAGATGTAAAGTCCGGGCTGTATCTGAAAGCAAAACCACAGGACCCCACTGTGCTGCCAACTCCATCAAAATGTCCAAACCTGGAGTTTCTTTGTGTAACCAAGTCTGCGGTGTCAGCGCCAACTTACGGACACCAACGCAGATCCCGCTGTGCCCCCTGCGCACAACGATGGGCTGCTTCTCGGGTCGGTGTGCTGGCTGAACCCGAGACTCTCCCTGGGGTTCAGAACTGGAAAGTCATTCGAGATGGCTACAGGGCCAAAGCTACTTACTTAGCCTTGCTTACTGCCTACTAATAAAATGCGCTTGGAGCATGAGAAACGGCACCACCCTGGACCCACCTGCGGTCCCTCCCGGTGGGTTTGGGGAGGCAGAGACCACCACCGAGAACCAGCACCGTGGTGGGCAGAGGATGACCCTGCCTTAAAATGCCCTGCCCGAGCCTTGTGTGATGTGAGTGGCCCTGGTAAGGAGGCTAATTGCTGTTGACATCGTCCACTCTTCGGTGTGACCTCGGACACCAACGCATCAGCCCCAATCAGGCAGTCAGGCGTTGGGACCAGCATCTGGAGACCCCAGGTCTGCCAGCACGGTCATGCGCCCATGCGAGCTCTGCTCCAGCCCTGCACTGGGCTGGGACGACAACGCCAGCCATGACTTTGGGTCCCCTTAGACTTCTCTGCCCTGGACGGCAATTGTGCCTCCTGTGTGGTCCGGGCAGGGTCTCTCCAGGCTCTGTATCTGTCAGCTGGTGCTTCAAACCTTTGGGTGTCATCTGCTCTGCAAAACTACCAACAAGCGCTGCCACGAGCCGTGCTGGCACCGCCAGCCTGCAAGAGGGGCAGGGGACGTGAGGGAGGAAAAGGGATGACTGGAGAAACTTCTGCTCATGGATATGGGTCACCTTTCCAAATAAAGGATGGTGTTTTAGCAACAGAGTGAGAACCATGAAATACCTACAGAATTGCATTAATAAACGCAGGTGAACTCTGGGCACTTACAAAACCCCTGGTGTCCCCACCAGCGGTGGGATCTGCCCCGGCACAGCGAGGCACGAGGAGCTCGGGGAGCCCCTGGTCCTCACCCTCTGCCACCGACTTCACTGTGCACTGCTTCTAGCAGCTCACCGATGTGACGTTTTCAGATGCAGTGACTCAATTCAGCAACCCGACTGTCGACCACCCCGCAGCTGCTGAACACTAGCTGTAACCTCTGGAGTCACGACAGGTACTTTCTTATTTCCCTTCTACTGGGAAGCAGCCTGCTTAAAATTAGGGAAAAGTAAAAGGTGATTAAAATCTACTTTTACTTACCATCTCCAAAGTGCCCAATTTCATCAAAGGCACTTGATCCAACTCATAACTTTAATCCTTCAAAACCAGAATTATGAATAATTGTCCAGACCCCAGAATAACTGGTTTGTGGCAAAGTTCTGAAAAAACGCATACCATACTGAATATTTTTTCTACGTATTATTTTTTGAGTTGACAGCTCAAGGGGGAATTTTAACACTGAGACCGAAGTTTATTGTTGATAAACAGCCAAACACACAGTGTGACACATTCAGTCCACATCACAGATCAGAGGAATTAAGAACTCTCTTCTGCCTGGAGAAATGAGGACACGCAGCTCAGCGCCTGCCTGCAGAGCTCTCCAGCAGCAGCGTGGGACCTTCGCGTCTGTGCGGAGCGGACGGGACAAAAGGTCCTCGGTCAAAAATATCAAAAGTGCCTTGGCCCTGAACGGCAGCTCGGCACCGGAGAAGGTGGAGCACAACGCTTGCGCCCTAACCACGTCCAAGACCATGCTCTAGAGGTACAGGCCTTGCAGAAAATGAAACGGAATCTGGGTCTAAAGTATGATGTACGACTGTGAATCAATTAGTATTTTTATTATTTTGACTCTTCAAAACTGTGTTTCTCAACAAATGTACCCGAAAACCAAGTGCAATGGGACGATGCTGCTGCAGGCATGCTGGCCCGCCACAGCACTTCTCGGAGACCTACTGTCTTCTTGCTCTTCCTTGGCAGCTTCTGCTTTTCAGAGGAGGAGGAGAAATCCTCCCAGGTGATATTTCAGAGGTGAGACGGGACGCTTCCTCGGAAGTGGGGATCCTTTCCTTTGCTAAGTCCAGAGGCGAAACCGGCACGGGTCCCCAAAGCTGCTGCTCTCCATCCTGGTGGGAAGGGAGTCGCCACCCCCGCCTCCCAGCCATCAGGTTCTTTTAGCTAAAGTACCACTGACAGCCCCTTCATCTAAACTTCCATCTCCCAACCCAGCAACATAATGGAGAAGCCAATTAAATGATTATTAATTCATGCTGCTTTCCGTAAGCCAGAGGTTCTCATCTCCCTGCATTCCGTAAACCAGCTTGCCACTTGCCCTAGAAATTTACAGTGGGGTTTCTGCTATCTCCATTGATTTAAGGAACAACACCCTCCCCGCCCCCAGCCTACTGAAAAAAATCCCTTCCTACTAAGCTCAGCAGCCAGCCTGGGAAAAAGTTTTCAGTGGGACCAGGGAACTGTGTTTCCACTGCCCGATGGAAAACAAAATTCCATATTTGGTGGTGCCTCCCTCCTCAAACCTTCCGACGTTTTCTTGGAGCAGTTACTCAGCATCACGAGCCCTCGGACCGGGGCGACCTGCCTGCCGTGCCGCACAGCCCCGCGGTGGGAACGCCCCGGCAGCAGCCCTCACCCTGCGCAGGGCTCGCGAGGAGGATCCTTGTAACGCCTGTGGTTTCCCTCCCAAAATCCTGAGACCGCAGCAGGCTGTTTTATCTGTTTTCATGCTCATGCAGCCTTCACCACGGGTGATGGGCAAGGCCAGGCCCTGTAGTCCAGACCTACCTGCGCAGCGCCATCGAATCGTTGAGGTTGGAGAAGCCCTGTAAGATCATCCAGTCCAACCATGAACCTACACTACCAAGTCCACACTAAACCAGTCAAGGGTAGACTAGTCCGAACCATGTCCCCAAGTGCCACCTCTGCCCGTTTTTTGGGCGCTTCCAGCAGCTCAGGAGCCCAGAATAACGGCGCACAAAGTTTCGGTCCCGGCCTCTCTGGCAGACAGCTGCTACCCTGCAGAAACGCACGATTTGTATTAACACAGCAAGAACAACTCTGAGGAGGTAACTCCGCTGAGAGACTGCGGTGACACGAAAGCAGCCGGAGCCGCGCTCAGGCCTCCCCGAAAGGCGCCCGGGCGCACAACACCGCTACAGCGCTGCCCGTCTGCTGCCTCCTGCCTTAATAACGTAGGGTTGAATGTTTCTTTCTGCAACGCTGTTTACATTCCTTACTCCCTGAAGGCACCGTTCCTTCTAATAAGATGTTGTACCCAGACTAACAGGCCCGTATATTGCCTGTTGCTCTACAGTATTTTTTTCAACTCTGTATTTGATAAATAACGTGATTGCATGATAGACAGAAGTAAATACACAGAGATTTGCAAGCACACTTTTGTACCCAGACCTTTCTTGCTGCCTTTCACAAACGTGGCCCTGAAAATGGTCAAATAATTTGTTTTTCTAATGCTGTGTCATACCTTCCAGCCTGCAGTGAGTATGAACAGCTGAATTACTATTAAATATTCATATTACAGTACCCAGAAGCCCCGGCCGCCACCAGACTTTTCTGCCACGCTCTGTACAAACACAGAGCACCCAGAAAACGTCACGGAGAGACGCCAGGCAGCACAAGGGGCATGTGGAGGCAGCGCTTTGCTTGCCATCACGAGCACCACGGACCTTCCCTGCAGCCCTGCAGATCAGCTCGACCCCCGTCGGCTCCCGCCGGAGGCCCTGGGACCGGCCGGCAGCCGCACTGCTCCCGGCGCAGTGCTCTAACGCGGCGCCGCGCTGCGAACCGAGAGCGAAGGCACCGTGGCGGGGAGAGAACGACCCGTGCTGGGGTGAGAGACACCGGAGCAACGGCGCAAAGTCACGGATCAGTCCCAAAGGTTACAAGAATCCCGACTCCGAGCCAGGGAGCAGGAGAGTCGGTGAGCGACGCGGCCGTAGGTGGCCCTGCCACGCCGGCACGCTGGGACGAGGGTCCAGGAGCTCACAGGCACGTACGTGGCAGCGACTGCAGCAGAAGCTGACCTTGGCACACGAGTAGCAAAACGCTCCGGCAAACGTACCCGAAAGGAAAGGCCGGGACCGAAGCCGGGATGCTTCCCTGCTCTGGGAGCAACAGCTCCCTCTTTGCCCCTCTGAATTAAACCGAGACCTGTGCTGGGCAGGAGGAAAGACGGGGCACGTAGAAAATCATCCCACCTTGCGCCCAGCATGACCCGTGTTTGCGGAGCAGGACCCTAAGGAGCTGCACCTTTTCTTCCAGCAACGGCGTCTAAGACTGTATCCTTAGAACTGTGGGAAATCCTGAGGTTTTATTAAATTACAAAGTGGCTGAAAGGAAACAAGCAATAATCTTTTATATTTACCTATTTCATATGGTTCTTGAGCCAGCTATCAATCTGTGTGACTATTACTGTCAATTCAATTGAATAAATATTTCAACTAACGTACCTCTGAGAGTCCATATCAACTAATTTATTAAATCAATGTCTTGAGCTTGGGAGATCATCTAAACAACAGTAATTCTGCTAACTCCTTAAAACCAGCAAGAAGGGATCCCCACCACCGCCGGGCAGCACACAGCTACCTGGCAAGCAGAAACTACCGGAGAAGAAAGAGCGAACATGGAGAGCGGAGATAGCAGAGACGGCAGAGACCCACTCGTCGAAGAACATGCGTGAAAAGTATCTGAAAACAAAGCAGCCGTCGGACAGGCCCCGCTGCAGCACAGCAGCTTCGGACACCAGCGAAGCAATTCACCCGCAGTGCCACCGAGACGGCCCCTCTGCGCTCCCGGAGCTCCCAGAGAGCAGGGACTGGCGCACGGGCGGGTTTAGTATGCGTTACCACTGCTGGGGAGGGAGCAACCGGGTTTTACCGGGGTGAACATGACACGCACGTGCTGTGCTTCCAAGATCAGCGAGGGGCAAAGGCAGCCGAGAGCTGGCAGGGAGCCGTGCGGGCAGGGAGCCGTGCAGAACCATGCGGGCAGGGAGCCGTGCGGGCAGGGAGCCGTGCGGGCAGGGAGCTGTGGGGCAGGAGCCGTGCGGGCAGGGAGCCGTGCGGGCAGGGAGCTGTGCAGAACCGTGCGGGCAGGGAGCCGTGCGGGCAGGGAGCCGTGCGGGCAGGGAGCCGTGCGGGCAGGGAGCTGTGCAGAACCGTGCGGGCAGGGAGCTGTGCGGGCAGGGAGCTGTGCGGGCAGGGAGCTGTGCAGAACCGTGCGGGCAGGGAGCTGTGCGGGCAGGGAGCTGTGCGGGCAGGGAGCCGTGCAGAACCGTGCGGGCAGGGAGCTGTGCGGGCAGGGAGCCGTGCGGGCAGGGAGCTGTGCGGGCAGGGAGCTGTGCGGGCAGGGAGCCGTGCAGGCAGGGAGCCGTGCAGAACCGTGCGGGCAGGGAGCTGTGGGGCAGGAGCCGTGCGGGCAGGGAGCTGTGCGGGCAGGGAGCCGTGCGGGCAGGGAGCTGTGCGGGCAGGGAGCCGTGCGGGCAGGGAGCCGTGCAGAACCGTGCGGGCAGGGAGCTGTGCGGGCAGGGAGCCGTGCGGGCAGGGAGTTGTGGGGCAGGAGCCGTGCGGGCAGGGAGCTGTGCGGGCAGGGAGCCGTGCAGAACCGTGCGGGCAGGGAGGGCTGGCGCCAGTCTGGGGGCGTGCAGGACCATTTCTCCCAGCTAGACCTCAACAATTGTTCCACTTGGGCCAGATCGGTAATTTTGCTGCTTTTCATTTTTTAAGTAGCCATACTTCGCTAGGTATAAACAGAAAAATAAAGTTCAAAAAGAGCCATAGAAACGATCAAGCTGACCAAGGCCCTGTCAAAGGCCCTGTGCACGTGGCTGTGCTCCGCAGCGCAGCGAGCCAGCGCTGGGCGAGCCCGGCAGAGCCAGGCCAGCACGCCGCGCAGCGGGCGACCGGGGATGCTCCGGGGCTCCCCAGTGAGCCGTGGCATGGAGGCACCCGGCCCGGCTGTTTTCCCGGCACCTGGGAGCCTTTTGTGCTCCGTAGATCCTCAGGAAAACAGCACAATTACAGCCAGCCTTCCCATCCCCTCTCCTAGGTTTCCTTCTCGCAGAAGCCAGCGTTGAGAGCCGCTCCATCGCGCCCCTCGTCCCCTTCCTCCCAGCCCACTCTCGCCCTCGTCTTCGCTCTGGTCCACGGAATATCCCAGCCGTTAAGTGCTCAACAAACGCCATATATTAAAAAAAACAGAAAAAAGCGGCAGCGGGGGGAGGGGCAGTAATAGATTTCCGTCAGGATGTGCCTGACCTGTTTTTTTCAATTTCAGTAATTAGAAAGGCAGTGGGCCTGTAGGAATTATTCATAAACTGCAGGAGCTGTGCAGTATACATTTATGTTAAACATGTCAAATCCGATTGAAATCATGCCTGCCAGCACCATACTCCATAAACACACTTTTCTGCAACAATTTCCCAGCTCTCGGCAGCCCATTAATACCTCCTTTAATAGCAATCTACCATGGATTTGAATCAGGGACGCTCCATTGCACTAATTGCTCTGTGTTAGGTGAGCATCATGGATTAAAAAAAAAAAAAAAAAAAAAAATCATTAAAAAAAATAAAAGCCCTTCAGGCTAGTCCTCTAGAAATATTTCGTTTCAATCTATATTTTAAGTAGAGTTTGTTTCTTGTTTTTGTGGAAAAAAATCTGATATTCTCTATCTATACAACCGACAGTGCATTAAGAAAGTCTCGTTCATAGCTGGGTCACTGCAGATGAAGTGCTTCTCTCTAGTCAGAAAATACAGACAAGCCCCACCCCACATCTCAAAAGTCTCGTACTGATCTACTCTGGTCTGAGGCTTTAGCTGGGAACCAATGTGTTGCATATTAATCATTTACATCCTGCCTTAAAAACGGAGTCGGGAATAGCCATGATTTCGTTCCTCCTTGCTGCTTTGCTTGTGATGAATCTCACGTTAGTCATGATGAGAGAATTCCTAAAGCGCAGCCATCAGGCCAAGAGCATCTCCCTTCTCCAGCACGGAGGCGGACGGCTCTGGAGCAGAAAGGGAAAAAGGCAGGGCAGGGGCAGCTCCGGGGCGAGGGGGCTGCACCCAGCGGCGCTTGGGAGCTGCTTAATCCCACTGCCGGAGAGAGGGGAAAAAGAGACGGCAAACAGGTCCTGTCTAGAGACAGGGACCGCCAGCCCTTGCCTCGCCACGCGCACTTCTGGCGTCACACAGCAGCCCTAGTGCCTGTGAAGCACCGCCGCCCGTTAGGAGTTGAGGGGAACAGAGGCAGCGTGAGCACTGCTGAAAGCAGACGGCACCGCTGCTTTCCAGCAATCTTTTAGGAACCACAAAGATGTATGAGAAAATCAAGGTAAAATGAATCCTTATTTGGGATGGAGTTTTCCACATGTATAGTTTAATGGAAAGTATTAACTAAAAAAATGCTTCTGCTTAATATTATTCTGTTTTAGTATAAATAAAAACCCAAATTGATAAATTTACTTTGCGGCTGAGACATTTTGACAAATTTATAACGAAGCAGAGAGGTTTTTCCTTTCAGCGCTGACACCGGTGCAGCCTGCCACGTGCGGCCACGCGTACCACGGAGCAGTCAAACAACCCTGACTCATCACTCGCGCGTCCGTGCGGAGGGAGCTTGGCAGACATACTCGACATTTCGTTAGAGATCTCACAAATCTTTAAGAAAGTGGAAGAAATAATCACCCAGTGCGCAGTTAAGAAACTGAGGCACAAAAGGTGAGTGAATTGCTAAGGAACGTAATGATCAAATTGCAGCATGATGAACAGAAAACAGGTCTATCAACCTCCACTTCAACACACTATTTATTGGCTTTGAGCCTGCACTTCTTGCTCACCTATCTCCCACTTTCACAGAATTGCAGGGCTCAGAGGCACCTCCGAAGGTCAGCCGGTCCATCCAAAGCAGGATAAACTGTGCCTCCTTCATTCCTGACAGCAGCTTGTCTCATCTTTTTGAAAGATCTCTGAGGAACCTTCCCAGAAAATCTACTCCAGTGCTTCACAAGCGGTACCAGGAGAATTTTTTTTTATTTATTATCTAACCTCAATCTTCTTCCCTTCAATTTAAGCCCATTACTTTTTGTTGTCTATATCCTGAACATGGAGAACAAATTATTTCCTTCCTTTCAGAAGCATTTTATGCACACGAAGACTTATCTTGTCCTCCCCTTTGGTCTTCTCTTTGTGGGTCAAATAAGTCTGTTCATTCCGTTTTCTCCTCACAGCTGACACCATGCAGACCATGCTTTCTTCTGGGCTGTTCGTGCTGTTTGGGCTTTCTGAAATTGCTCCTCATCTTTCTTAACACCCCAAGCTCAGAAATGGACACAACCTTCCAGAGGAAGCTTTCCAGCACTGCAGAAACGCACCCATTCCATAGTATTTTCACCTACACCGTAAAGCTTGAGCTTCGTTTTGAGACTCCTGAAAAGCAGCATCAAAAGTCCTCCTAAGGAGAAGATACGAGATACCGACTGCAAACAAGACCTTCTTCACACAGAAGGAAATTGGGTCGTGTTGACGTGATTTGTTCTTGACAAATCCATGTCGACTGTTACTCGTCTCATTATCTTCCTGTCAGTACTTACAAACAGTTGTTTGGTCAATTCCCAGGAAAATCTGGGGCAAATGGAGCTGGCAGGTGTGCGGTTCCCCAGCTACTCCTTCAGTCAAAGATAAGCACCCCGTCTGTCCCCTCGCGGTACCTCCGTTTTCTGTACACTCACAAGAGAGAGCAGCTGGCAGGTCAGGGTGCTTCAGTCACTTCCTCAAAACAGCCAGGTATGAAGCAGCAGGTCACGGATGCGCCGACATTCAGCCTAACTAAACCCTTTGCAGCCTGCTCCTTCACAGCTGGAGGATGAGCTCTCCCCACAGTGCCGCCGACACGGGCTGCTCTGGTCTCTCACGCAGTCGGTCTGTTTAGTGAAGACGAATGCAAAGAAGGCTTTATGCTCTTCAGCTTTCTTGACATCATGGTTGATAGCCTTCCCACTGAGCTGGGCTGAGCTGCAGATGAGCTCTTTTCTTGCAGTCTGCTCTTACAGCAAGCGAGGGCTTCCTCGATACTGCCCGTTTCCCTCCCTGGTTACACCTCAGTTTGTACCGTGGCGTTCTGATATTCCTGTACATGCGGACACTGCTCTTCTGTGGTTGTCATGAATAACCTCACCTAGTTTCTATTCCTTTCCATATCTGAGGTCCAGAAGGACACGGCAACATAGCCATGTTCCTCAAGGGAGCTTGAAAGCGGAAACAGTACAAGACCGAGATGTGGTACCTGTTTTGCATATCCACTGTACATAAACAGCAGGTAACATTTTTTTTGTTGTTTTAAAGTTCAGAGGTAATGTTGTTAATGTTTGAAAGCAGGACCTGAATTCAACAACAGGTTGAATGCATACAAGCATACATCTTGCTGAGGCTGTACTCTTCAGCCTTGCACTGGCTCTGGACAAGGCTTGTCCAGAGCTCTGTGGGCTTACGTACATAGTCTGCGGTTTCCTTTGTGTGTTTTCCTTTGAAGATTCAACGAAGCTGTCCATTTCTTATCTGCTGTTTGACTGACATACACCAAAAATGGGTTAGGAATTTTACCGGCAGGATGAAGAAATAAAGCCACCCAAATTTAGAGTTTCTAGATAGTAAAGGGTTTAAAAAGTAGGTTCTTCATTTTTCCTTGCACAGTTTAACACATAAAAATAATCTTTTCACATAGATCAGCTTTTGTAAGTGGTTCAGGTTTGGACAAAGGACCCTACTTACCCTTTAAGAGATTTGGTAAATATCCAATACTTACATCTTTTCTGTGACACTTCATGAAGTGTGCTTTTACTTAGGATCACACAATCCCACACAACCAGAGACTAAAAATCACCTACAGCCAAACAAAATCTGCGTCTCTGGGTTGAAGAATGGGTCTGTGATGGGAAATGACATACAGAGCAACCTCAGCGACTGCAGTCTAGACCGAGAACATGAGCTTCAACAAGCATTAAAGCACAGCCTGCCTTCTTCACCAGCTTGGCCACACATCTTCCAATGGTGGAGATTGGGGTGAAAGACCAGATTTGATCCTTTTGAAGACTGTGTAGGCCAAAATACCTCTTTGGCTGTGGCTCACTAAGAGGCAACCGCAAACATGGCAGGAGAAGGCTGCCTGGAAGAAGGGTCTCTGTGCAGACTGAGAGAGGCATCAAACCAAGCAACCATACGTCTGCAAACTGACTAGACTACCGTGCAGAAACAGAAACGGGGAGTCAGAACTGCTCCGTCCTGAGTCAAGGGAAATGAGTACCGCCTCCAGAGTCTCCATGTCCACACCTACGCTGAAGCGGTCAGCAAGCGCCAGCTGAGGAGGGGAATGGCCCTCTCCAGAGGAGGACAACCTTGCAGCTGCTTTCTGCTCAAAGGCAAGGAATATTTAAAAGATTCCTCCCACTCACCTCTGCAAGACAGCAACCATCTTCTGGGAAAGACAGAGTAACCTAATACCTTCATAATTAACCCATCTAAGGATTGTGCAAAGAGAAACCTTTCTGATTCCACTGCAACAACGTACGTGTTGTTGTGCATCTGCAGTTTCTGTTTCAGGATGTCATAGCTCCAGCAGACAGTGAGCAGTTAACAGAGCACAAGCACAGGGTCTGCCTCTCTACTCTGCCTTTCTGCGTCAAAATCTTGCTACCAGAGCCAGGACCATGATCAAAAAGCAGGCTAACAGTCTCTCAAGTCTTAACAACATAGGGTGGAGTTTCACGATATGCCTAATCCACCCTAAGTGCTGGCTGCTGCAGGAAGGGGCAGTCCCCTCCTCCCCTCCCAGCTGCGATTCCTGCTGCCCAGGCAGGTCCAGCACCATGAGCACAGAGGAGCTCTGACCCACTGCCCCAGCACAAGCCCGGCGCTGGGAGCAGGGATGCATGACCGACCACGGCTCAAACTACGCGAGTGTGTCACGAAGCTACGCCAAAAGACTTCACAGAGGGTGACACTTATGTCGTGCTGACAGTGCTGTGTGGCACGGTCATTTAAGGAAAGAGTTTTGCAGACTGCTGCTCTGCAACTTCCCACTTCTGTTTCCTGGATTTAAAGAAAAAGAGGGACCAAAACCCACCTGTCCATTTACTCTGGTCCTTGTCCCCTCCACTCTCTTGCTCCTTGGCAGGCTCTTCAGCATCCCCGGCTGTTTCATTGGGCCCTTCCACATCTTCAATGGATTCTTCTGAAACAAGAGAAGCAGAAAGTGTAACATAAACATGAAAGTCAAAACAGAAGAGCAAGTAACTGCTGTTGAGCAACAGAGCAACAGCCAACGCTGAAGCACCAGTGTTGAGCGGCAAATATCATTGTCACTCAGCGTTCTCCCAATGACTACCTGCTAGCTGGTCAAGAGAGGAACTACAGAGGAAAAAAGTGAGAGATGACGACGAAATGAAGAATCTCACCTACTTCTACCACTTACAGCTACTGACGTCCCCTGTAGTGTAATGTATGGTAAAACATTTGCCTGGTATGAGAACGTTCTACCCAACCACGCCATGGATTAGAGAAGTGTCAGGGACTGACCGGAGCCTCCAGCACCTTCAGCCTCAGCCTTCCTCCTCATCCCCATCTCAAGCTCTTCGGACTGAATGGCACTGCGTGGTACTGACCCCAGTCACCAAGACCCCCAAGTTCACCGCAGAACCACCACTGCTCATTTCTGCTCAGACAAAGCAAGGAGCAGCGCTGTCTTCTGCAGACACAGCCCTGACACAAGGCACAGGAAGAAGCTGCTGGGGGTCCTGCTTTCACCCCAGTCACGGGAAGAGTTTGAGCACACGGGCAGTATCATACAGGTGCAAAAGCATGAAGGAGAAAAATACTCAGTGAAGTGAAGCGCTGAAAGCTCAGAACAAAAAAGTGCCACTGCCCCACCCGTTAACCACAGCACCGGTGTGCCGAGGCCGGTGGCACGGAGCGTGTCGACATGGCGCGGTGCAGCTCCGCGCAGAGGCCCCCTCGTCAGGTGGGACACTGGCAGCGAGATAGCTGCAGCTGCCAGACCTCTTACACCAGGGCGTAACAGCTACATTATCATCTAATATCTTGGGTATTTATGTATAATGCGTGCAGCTCGACAGCTACCATATAATTGACGGGGGCTACATCAACACTGGGAAGAAAGGGTACTTTTAAGCCATTATATCCTCTTTTAGGCAGGATAGTTCATAATTTTAACTCGCATTATCTGGTCATGGTAAATCCTAGGCTATCCTGAGGTTTTATCTGAACCACCTAACCAGTTAAAGCACCACCCCCCATCCTCCCCCTAACAAAGACAGGGCTAGAAATCAGGATTAAAAATATAGATTAGGAGATTGCAGATACTCAGCAGTGCCCTTTGAGAATGTGACAGCTTAAATCAGGGAGGAACTTCTAAAAGCATCCAGAGATCAGCACTGATATTAAAGTGGAAGCACTGTGATTTATTCTCTACCCCTCTTTCACTCTTTTAAAAGCTGGAAACTCTTGAGAGCTGCAGGGATCCCAGTGGTCTCTGCCTGGGAAAACAGGACCCCAGAGAAAGAGGTGCGACGGGTGGCATTGCGAGGCAAAGGCACCTAACACGTGGGAAGACGCGAATCACTGACGCGGGGGTGAGAGGAGCAGCCTGCCTTGCGAGCCGAGCGGTCAAGTTTGCTGGAGAGAAGGGCTGTGAACGCAGCAGCTGGATTCACGTTTCAGAAATTAAAATTCCAAAATTTTTCCCACCCTGGGGAAAAAACAACAAACCACCCCCAGCCCCCAAACCACCTTGCTGCCTCTGAAACGCTGCTGTGCAGGGCAAGGCAGCCAGCAGACTTTAGCCGGTTCGATTAAAAACCTTCATTAAGGGGTTTCTGTTATTTTATTCAAATCGTCATTTTAACCCCTCCCTGGACACCCAGCTTGCTCTGTCGCTCAGGCGCTCCCCGGCCCGGGGGGAGCCGGCACCCACTGCCCCCCGCCCCAGCCGGGCTGGGGAGCCGGCGCTGCTGCGGGCTGGGGGCCCCGGACCCCTCCAGGCTCCCCCCAGCCCGGAGCCACCCCTGGCCCAGAGCTCCCCAACCCGGAGCCCCCCAGCCTGGAGACCACCGGCCCGGAGCCCCCCAGCTCAGAGCCCCTCCCAACCCGGAGCCCCCCTGGCTCGGAGCCCCCCATCCCGGAGCCCCCCAGGCCCGCAGCCCCTCCCAGCCCGGAGCCCCCCCCCAAACCCGGAGCCCCCCCCTCAGCCCAGAGCCCCCCCAGCTCAGACCCCCCCCGACCCGGAGGCCCCCCCAGCTTGGACCCCCCCAGCCCAGAGCCCCCCAGCTCAGAGCCCCCCCGGCTCAGAGCCCCCAGCTCGGAGCCCCCCCAGCTCGGAGCCCCCAGCCTGGAGCCCCTCAGTCCAGAGCCCCCCCCAGCTTGGCCCCCCCCGGCCTCGAGCCCCCATCCCGGAGCCCCCCAGCTCGGAGCCCCCCCCCAGCTCGGACCCCCCCCAGCCCGGAGCCCTCAGCCTGGAGCCCCCCAGCTTGGAGCCCCCCCCCCAGCTCGGACCCCCCCGGCTCGGACCCCCCCCAGCCTGGAGCCCCCAGCCCGGAGCCCCCCCAGCTCGGAGCCCCCAGCCTGGAGCCCCTCAGCCCGGAGCCCCCCGGCCCGGAGCCCCCCCATCCCGGAGCCCCCCAAGCTCGGACCCCCCATCCCGGAGCCCCCCGGCTCGGAGCCCCCCCCCAGGCTCGGAGCCCCCATCCCGGAGCCCCCCAAGCTCGGACCCCCCATCCCGGAGCCCCCCGGCCCGGAGCCCCCCCCCAGGCTCGGAGCCCCCATCCCGGAGCCCCCCCCCCCCCCCCACATCCCGGACCCCCCATCCCGGAGCCCCCATCCCGGAGCCCCCGGCCCGGCCGAACAACAAAGGGTGCCCGGCGCCGGCACTCCCGGCTGCGACCCGGAGGTGTCAGCATCGGCATGGGAGGAAGAGGAAGGGCGAGCCGGCTGCCGGGCTCAGACGCTGTCTGGGCTCTAACCTGAGCATGTGGAAGTAATACACGTCTTCAAGTGCACTGTCTGGTTCGAGGGGAATAAAATAGGACATTCATAAGCAGTTACACCATCTGTCTTTATACCATCATCATCATCAACAAGGGAAAAAATAGCTCTTTAAAATGGATGAAAGCCCAGGCTGACAGTAACCGGAAAAATGTGAGCTATGAATACCAATAACGGTAGAAAATGATTAAAAAACAAGGCTACAAACGGCAAATCCTCCCGCCCCGCCGGGCCTGCGGCCCCTGGCGCTCGCAGGCAGCCCCGTCCCACCGCCGGCCCCGGGCAGCCCCCTGCACCCGGCGCCCACCCAGCCCCGACCCCGCGAAGGGCTTCTCTCCGAGGACAAGATCGGCCTCCTTGGCTCCAACACCTCTGCGCCGGGCAGGCGGTCTGCAGACAGCGTGTGTGTGCGCCAAACCCTTCTCCTCCCCCCGCCGGTCTGAGCTGATTTTTTCTGAAGAGCGTTTTTTTAAGAGCAGGATGGGAAGGGAGCAGAGCACAAGCCGCGTCTGCCCAAGGAGGCTCTGAATCAGCTGGGAAAGCCCCTGGTAGCGTCCTTACTTGGCTCCTTGCTCCCGGGGCCTTTGCCGAGGACAATCCTCCCGCTCCTCGCCCCGGCACACCCTGGGAGCTCCCTGCACCCGCGGACCCCGGGGATGCAGCCGCCTGGCACGGAGACTCGGGGAAGGGGAAGCGTTAACTCCCGGCTGCCTCGTGATCCTCTTCCAGCAGACTTTTTTGGAAGGCTGGACGCAACTCTTGCTCACTACGCTCAGCCTAACTTGTCTCGCAGCCGTCAGTGTTTAAGCCGACCCCAGGGATGGCTGGGAGAGCATCCTCAGCCACACCACTCCTCAGCTGGCTACGTGCACTGCAGAGGGCTTCGAACCGCTGAGAACCAGCCCCCAACAGCCTGCGCGCGGGGCACGGGCGTGTGATCTGACCCAGCTTCTAACGACGAGATCCTCCAACACCGAAAATAAAATGCAGCAGAGCTCTGTTCCCAAAAGATGCGCACCCACGCTCCCCGATGACAGCTCTGCAGCTGCTGAGTTGCAGCGGCAGCTCTGAGGCGCGATGGCAGGTCTGGGTAGCGAACGCGTGTGCGCATGGCACCCAACCACCTAGCCTCCTGCATTTCTTCGGGGCATCCTCCTGAGAGCACAAGGCCAGCATCGCATCTGGTAGGGGAAGGTCTGCTCTTCTCCTCAATCTGGCACACGCACCAAGGAGCTTTTCAGCTTCCATTTTCATTGTCTGTGAATCCTGGTGTCACATTGTTCCCATGCTGCGTTGGAGCAGCGCTGACCACCGTCTTTTACTTAACGTGCGAAGAGCCCCATGGGCCAGACCTGCAGCTGAGTGTGAAGACTACCTCGTGTGACCAGCTCCCAAAGGCTGCATGAGGCCGTGGTCAGCAAGATGTAGGAATTGATTTCCAAACCACCGTGAGCCTTTTGTTACTGTTAGGCCATACCTCCTTGAGGCCATACACAATGCTTGTTAGGACTCTTCACCTAATGGCTTGACTGCATTTTCCGTAAGGAGATTGATAAACTCCACCAGTCGTGTGGTAGTTAAAAAGGTACTCGGCTTAAAACCGTACATCCTAAGAAGTGTCCCAGTCAGGGTTGATATCCAGAGGGTGAGAAGTCCCTGCAGCATTTCAGCAGTATCCTGGGAATCTCTGCAGGGCAAGGACTCTGGGCAGGACTTTTGGAGAGCGTGGCGGGGGCACTGAAGCCAGAGGTGTGGAGATCTGCCACAGAGGATGCTTTGTAAGAGGCGATGGGGTTGACTCCCGACCTGGGGACCTTAGGAAGGGGATCTGCAAGGCCAGAGATGCTACTGCAGCCCACGCCCAGAGGATGCAGGTGCTAGACTGGTGCCTTTGGTTTCCAGAAAATCCAACTACACGGGGTTTATGAGCTCACGATGGGTAAGTGGGCTTCCTCCTCTGCGGGGAGCTCGCCAGGGCAGCTGCAAGAGCTGCTGCTGTGGGATTTGCGTGGAGGGGATCGTGTCCGGTTGAAATACAAACACAACCTGCCCCCGGGTCCTTGTGCCAGAGTGCCATCCACGAGGCCATGATGCTTTATTAATAAATTTTCTTAAGGGAATTTTCCAACCGCTGGGGTTCAGGTCAATACCAAGAGTGAGCAAGCGTAACTGCGGGGCACCTGGAGTCCAAGGAGCCTGCTTTTCCATCGTACAAAATCTGCCCCATGCAAAATCCTAGGAAGAGTCTTTTCTTCCTTCATGAATAAATCATTTTAGACAGTGGCATTTCCTTTTAATTTAAAATTAAAACATTCACTATGGAGGGGGGAGAGAGGGAGAAGAGTCTGGAAAATCATGAGTACTGACATCTGCAGATGTCAGGGAACCTCTGACTCAGTTACACACTGAGAATGTGCCTGAATCCTGCACGCCGTCACAGGACCACGCTGCCACGTTTCTGCCCCTCTCAAAACCCAGAAAGTTTCAGGGCTGGAGAAGTCAGCAAATCCCGACTGGATCCAGGCCAGCTTGAACAGCTCAAGACCTCTCATCTCTCCTCTCAGCTGGATTTTCCTTAACAAACCCAGATCTCTTATCTGAAGGGATAAGGGGCATTTCAAGGGTGGCGGAAATGTAGGCACGGGAGAGAAAGAGCGTGCGCTTGCCTCCCCACCCTCCGGCAGGCTCAAGAGCTGAGAAACATTAGCTGTCATGAACCACAATCAAATCAGGTTTGAAATATTTAGCAGTGGCTTGGAAAATGCGGTGGTGCAGCTCTGACAGGCGAGATGTGCAGACACCCATTTTCCATTATAATGGAAATATCAAGCCTGTTCTGAATATGTATAACCTAGAAAAATGTATTGATTTTTCATTCGGCATTAAAAAAATGAAATACCCTGCAGCTGTCAAAAGCCTTTTGTTAAAAGCTCATCTTTCCTGGAATGAGGTTTACCAGAAACAAGTTTTAATTGTATACAGGGTCTCTCCTTTGAAACAAAAAGAATCCCTAATGCTCCCCTTTTCAGGATAAGGAGCCAAAAAAGCCCGCAGAAAGACAGGACTGAGACCCGGCTGACTTCGGCAAGCTGACACTGTCGGGAGAGGTGACAGCGATGGCCTGTGCGCAGCCAGCTGCACGGCTGCACATGCACAGACACGCGTGCCGGCACCGCCGTGCCGGCTCCCTGCGAGCTGCCAGCTGGCGAGGGGCAGCTTCCCCCGCTGACGCCGGGGCCACACCACTGAGCTGCGGCCCAGCGTGTTTCAGGAGTTCAACTGCTCGGAACTACTTTGAACGGGAGGTCCGAGGGCCCTGGGAGGAGATGTGCCGTGGTCTGGGTCCTTAGGAAGCAGGAGGGGCTTCAGGTGGTCCACGGGGGCCCGATGCCCTCCCAGAGCCCGGGAAGCCCACGAGGAGCTCAGCTGCCCCCGAGCTGTGCCAGGGCCACCGGGCAGCCTGGTGCTGCTTGTCCTAGCGGCGGCTTTTGTTCGACTGTCCCCAAAAGCACGCCCACGTGGGACTACGACGCCGACTCAGAAAGGGTCGCCCACCCGCAGCTCACCCGAAGGAAAATAGGCTTGGGGTGGGTGGGCCCACCTCGCACCGTGCCCGCGGGCCAGGCGCGCTCGGCTGCGGGGACAGAGCACACGCAGAGCCCGGGAAGGAGGTCTGACGTCAACGGGTGCCCCGGTGCAGAAGGACGCGCGCTTCCCCGGAGCCTGGCCGACCTGCTGCTGCTGCTGCAGCGCGGCGCGCAGGGTGGCACCTCCCCGCAGCGGGCATCCCGTGGCAGCTGCAGCGGGAGGCAGGGCACTATCCCCGGCCACAGCCAGCCTCCGCCGCAGCGGCAGCACACCCCTATCCCCGCTCCCACCGGCCGGCTCAAAAGGCTGCAGGGTCTCCCAGCTGCTGGTGATGGTCGGGAGAGCTGCTGGGCTCCAGTCCCACAGCCAGCGGCACGGTTCTTGTTCGGAGCACATGAAGCTTCCCAAGTGGTTTGCCTTTTGTTTTCTTCTCCCCCACTCGCGTTTCTGAACACCCTGCCAGGGGACGCGTTTAGCGCCCACGGCTGCAGGTGAGCAGCCACGTGTGCTGCTGAAGCTGTCGGTGGCCCGCAACGGAACGGAGCGATGGCAAATCCCGCCGCTGCCCGCCCTTCAGCTGGCTGCAATCGGAGAGAGCACAGCCTTGGAACAGTTTTGTGGAAGAAGAGAAGCTGGCAAGGGTCAGGACACAGAGCAACACCCTGGAAACAATTTCACTGGTTTTTTGTTTGTGACCAGCCCAACAGAAAAAAAATGTTTTCCACCCCTCCCTGACTTGCAGACTATCTGCATTTGAAGATGAGACAACCCATCCACACGGAAATGTAGATAAATCCCTTTTCAGAGGTTTTTTTTTGCCATCTTGTATTCCTCACCCAGCTCCAGCTCGTCTGGGGCACGTCTCCTAAGGTAACCTTGGCTACCAGGCAGTCACTGCCCTTGCAGCTCAGATTCAGGATGCACATATATGCACAAATACATTCTGTGCTAGCTCCTAACTGGATTATTCTACATAAACTTGTTTATTCCTGTTGTTTTCCTGAACGGAAAAGCAGGACTTCAAGCAGTGAAAAGAAAGCACCAGGCACAGGTTACGGAGCTCCAGCCCTGAAGTAAAAGCTGGCGGGGAGTCCTATCATCTGACAAAAGGCTGCAGAAAAACAATAATAATCCTACATGTATCTTGGATTAATGACGCTTATTTCCAAGATGGCCCTGTTTCAGAGCATGGTCAGAGCATATCTGTGCTGCTGCTTTCATTGACAAAAAGGAAAATGCTGACCATGAACGTGCCCCCAGCTGATAAAGCCACCCTCAGCTGCCCATCTTCTCAAGGCAGGGGAAGTTTATCTGGCTTTTGTGCAGGTAACTATAGAGGCAAGCGTTCAGATAAATAAAACCAGAAATTCAACAGCAAAAGAACTGTTTGCGAACTTTTAGCTTCTATTCCTTTGCTTTCTGCTCCAAAGACAAAATTCAGAATTTTTGGCCAATTTCCCTGAACAGATCTGAAAAATCCTACAACAGCATCCAGGTCTCTGGTATCTCCCAAACAAGCTTCTTGCTCAATAGAAATGAGATCACACTCTGCTAGATGTTAGCATCTTTTCTTCTTAAATATGAATGCTTTTACTAATAGGGTTATTATTTTTGCATTCGGTCACTCTATCTGGTTTACCAGCTCCAGCCAGAGGCCCCACTTCTGGACACCACGTGGCTGAGAAATGCCCACGGTCAGTGGGTGGGGAGGACTGATAAAATCATGAAACCTTTGGCTCGGTGCTTTTGGTAACAAAATGTAGCAGCACTAGGAAAGAGGATGATGTTATCAAACCCAGATAATTAGAAGAAAAAACAATTTCTATCTTAAAAAAATAGAAGCCAGTGGTGGCGAAACCTGTCACTGTCTTTTTCAAAGGGAGAAGAGTGGGACACCAAGCAGAAAGTCGATGCGCGGCAGCGCGCAGTCACTGCTGTCGGCTTTATGGGTGCAGGAGTCCCATCCGCTTCAGTGGGTCTGGATCTCAGATGTGCAGGGAACGAGCTTGGGACAGGCCCCGGCTGCTCTGGAGACCTTCACCTCCCCGGGAAGTTGGGCAGAGCCTTGCCCCGCAGAAAACAGCATTATCAGAAAACAGCTCTACACGAACAAGCCAGCTACGAGCTGGTCCCATCTCCAGTCGCTGACTGAGGGCCGGGTTTATCCAGCAAAGGAAGACGAAGCCGGGGATTCGGGCAGCACGTTACGTGTGCTCAGGGCTCCTCACGGTGCTGGCTCCTCGTGCACCTTCCAAGGGCTCGGCAGCACCGTGGCCATCACTAGAGATACCTCCGGAGGACGCCGGTATCTCCGCGCAAAAAGACAGAAGTCCAAGAACCCCTTCCCTGAGAGCGCACCGATTTCTCCCTGGCCCTGGGAACAACGCTGCCCGTTTTTTTTTTCTAAACTGGGCTAAATTTTAAGACGATGGAACCCAACAGGGATTTGCCCCCTTGAATTTCAGCAGAACTAGAAAGGTTGCTGTTATTTTCACACATGAAACGTAAAAAAAAGGCGAATTCCTTGAGCATGTTTGTAGTGGAGCGTGATGTGATTGTGTTGTCATTTATGGGAAATAATCGCAAGCCCATCTCTCCCTTTCTCCCCATTTTCCAGTCCAAATAACCATGAAAAATTACACTTCAATGTCAGGAGGACAACAAAGGAGGGGCTTTCTCCTGCGGCTTGACGGCTTTTCAGCCCCCCCTTCTTTGGACAAAAACTACCTTCAATTCTATTTCATTTTAAACGTGATCTAACAAATGCATCTTGACAAGTTCCTTTCTTTTTTTCTTTTAAACAGTATTTTGCACAGTTTAACCTAGCTCCAAACCGGAATCAGCTGGAAAGGAGACTCATGCAAAAACACAAATGCAGATCAAACAGCAAAACAAAAGAAAGCCCATCTCCAGCTTCAGGTCTGCAGGGAGGGGACAGCGTGGTCCCCAACGTGGGGACCCGCAGGAGGAGACAAAGGGGACCAGCGGGGAGGAGGAGGCTGCAGGAGGCTGCAGGAGGCTGCAGGAGGCGGGTGGCAGAGGTGACGAGGCAGGAGCGCAGCAAAGGCCGTCGGGGACGGGGAGCGTGGTGTCCAGCCCAGGTTTTGCGAATGGGCCCTGGCCCAGCGCAGATGACTCTGCACCCACGGGTGTCCTGGGACCAGACACCCTGGGTGCTGCCAGGGAGCCTCGGGACAGCCTCTCCTGTGGCCATCTCCCCAGCCAGCCTGCAGCCGGTACGGCAACACCGCGCTGTTCTCCTCGGTTACCCGCCCCTCTGCAGGGGTCTGCAGCCGTGCCCCGCCGCCCGCTTCTCGTCCTCTACGGTCTCGCCCCTCCTCTGACCTGCTCACCGCCCTCCTCGCCGGCAGCCGCCCCTTCCCCTGGCTCAGCTTCCCTCTGCTAAAAACACAGCGAAAGGGCAGGTTTTGAGACGTGACAGGAGGACGCCAACGGTGCTGACCTGTCCCCGGCTCCCTGCAAACTCAGCGGCGCGGCATCGCCTGGGCCAGGCTCGGCCGCGCCGGGAAGCGCCTTTGGTGATCTGCTGCAAGCGTGCGTTTCCAGAGAGGCCGAGATGCTTCAGGAAATTCACATTCCACCTTTCACAAAATGCACAGGCGCTGCGCATCCGCATGTCCTCAGCTGGCGACACGAGCGGAGCAAGGTGTTCAAAGTAAGAGGTGCTTTGTGCTGAGCATGAACAAGCTCACTCCAGAGAAACGCTTTAGATTCACAAACAAAACCAGCGCTAAAGCCAAGCTGAAGTTAAAGCTAACTTCAGCAACTCTGGGACAAGGTACATCTCGAGAATATTGTAACTGTAACAAAAATGAGCTATAATTAATTGATGCTTAGCCTTAAGGGTTGGATATGCACAGGAGTACTCCCAACAACCTTAACTCCTTAACTCTGCCCTGTAACCTCATCATAAACCATACTTAAACACTAAAATGTCCCTTTTCTGGTTTTTTTTTTTTTTTTTTAATATACAACTCCTATAGCTCCTACTCTGTTCTCACTCTCCATAGTATCGCTCCAAGGAAAAGTTAATTAATGTGCTGCTGACCCTCTTTTCTCCCCCTCCCCAAGCGTTTCCCAACCTCAGCATGTTTGGAGTTCTTTTAAGCTTAGCTAAAAACTTAGGAAAGCCATAATTATAGTGCCCTGGTTTAGGGACAATTAGAATATTCTTGCAACACACTGCACCATAAGGTACAGACACAGACAAAGGGCAGCTCGGGGAGGCTGGTGGGGCTGACACGGCGCTGGGGAGCACGACCAGCTTACAGCCTGGCGGCTGCGGTGGGCGGCTCCGCGGCAGATTGGCATTCCTTCGTCCTGGCGAGGAAAGGTTTTTGTTACAAAGAACGGGAAAAAATAATCAATGGTTCTAAGCAAATGTCTCTGAGGATGGTCTGCACACAGAGCGAGTCCAAAGGGGTCCCAAGCGTGCAGCCTGGTCGGTTCGTTCTTGACTAGATCGCAGTCACGTCAGCTGTGGTGTCGGGCCGCTGGGCTCCTCCTGGAGCTTATTTCTAGGAACTAACAATCACATGAACATGGGACATCATAAATGGCCATAAATAATATGTATAATAAAAAATAAAAGAGGATCACCCCGGGGCATGCTGCTGCCCACGAGGCAGAGCAGGTCGTGGAAGCACGGGAGGGAGTCGGCAGGGCTGCTCGGACCACCGGAGTCAGGGAACAAAATGGGTTACGTTCTGCTGAAGCAGATGAGAAGTGCAACTGTGCTGCAGAGGCGAGACATGCAGCTGGTGCTTGCCAAAGACATTTCTGCAGAGAGCCTCATGGGCTTTTAAGGGGACCTCAAAGCGAACAGTTGAGGAGCATCCCCTGGGACCCCTGAGGAGGACAGAGCAGGCACACCCAGCAGGTCTCGATGGCGACAACACGGACTCCAGCCAGCTGAGGGTTCTCGACACTTGGGTCACCAGAAGTGCGCTACCTCCACAGGTTAACCAGGCATAAAAATCAGCCTGCCAGAAGCTGCAACACCACAGCTTCTTGGTGCGAATGGCTGTGGTCTCACCTCTCTGCTGAAGGACAGGGGCCACGACAGCGGGGCAGCCCCTCAAACACAGAGCTCCGTTTTCAGCCCGGCCAGCTGACGGCCCACAAGCCACCCTCTGCACGCCTTTACCCCTCCACTGTCCCCCTCCACCAGCCCCCATTCAGCCACAGCAAGAGCTCTCTGACACCAAACACAGCTTGGGCTGGCGCAGAAGAGGGAGCAGAGAACGTTTGCAAGCTCTCATACGCGCAGCAAACACGTGCTGACGAGGACAGGCAGCGGGGACCCAGAAAACTCGGAGCTCTACAGCCCCGGGGCTGCCCTTGAGGACACACGTGAGGAGCCCCACAGCACCCGCCCAGGCAGAGACGGCCACGTCCGAGAGCCGAGCTGCCCCTTCCCCGGGTTTGGGTTAGCGGCGCTGGCAGAATGCCAGTAATTGCTTTTCCCCTTGTACTAACAAGCTTTCAGCAGCAGCAGATTTCAGCTTCCTGGAGCCAACAGGCCCTTCTTCTCCACCTCTCTTGGCTTCGAGTAATTGAAAGCGACTGCAATCTCAGCCCTGACTCTCCGGTGTTCAGCTGCACCGGGGAGGTCAGAGAATGTCAAGTGAAGCCTTTCCATTCACCTCCCCACCACCGGCGCTGCATTAACGGAGGCAGCCTGCTCCGCAGCCCAGAGGAATGGGCAAAATTACGGGGGCTGCGGACAGCCCAGGAAATCCGAACACAGCTCCTCCGCAGCAGGGAGGGAGGGCTACCCAGCACGTCTCTGTGCTGCATCCGAACTGCAGAGCCCTGCTGACCCCTGGGCTTCTTTTTTTTCCCCCCTTTTCATTTAAAACAGGAGATGGGTTTCTTTTCAAAGAAACTATATATTAATCCTTAATTCTTTTGCAGCAAGACAAAACGCTTTCCCCTATGGTGCCTATGTCCCCTGTCGTACAGCAGGGAAGGATCTTTCATTCGCCGTCAAATCTAAAATAAAGATGGAGAGCGCTGAATGGCTGCTCTAACTCCTGAGCGAAACGCAGAGGACCAAGGACGAGGGAAGAGCACGGAGCGGCTCCTGAGGAGACTGAAGCTCCTCGTGGCTCACGAGCCGCCCGGCCTGCGGCCAAGCAGTTAGGCAGCACCGCGTCGGTAAATGGCCGGTGGGCTGGAGGACGGAGCCCTTTGGTCACCCTGGGACTCTCCTCGGTGCCTGCCGTCCCCGTGCTCGGCTTCCGCAAACGCTAACGAGGGCGCGCCGGGTGCTCCAGGGATTCAAAACGCTCCTGAAACCTGGACCGAGGCACACGCGCAGGCGGCGGCTCCAGCAGAGGCCTGTGATAAGAATTTATTTCTCTCAATTACGAGCGCTTGTCCCCAGTCTCAGTTCATCAGCTCAGCGCAGCCGAGTCAATGAAAGCTCAGTAATGCGCTAATCAGATGCACAGCGACTTCCCGGAGCTGCCGGCTGCGCGCAAGCGGCCGGCGCTGCTCTGGAAACAAGCGGCAACTTTGGGAAGCGGGTTCCCGGCCCTGCCCGCCCCTCTGCTCCCGAACCGTGGGCGACTCCGGGTTTCTGGCCAATTCAGACGCGGTTTCCCCGCGGGGTCCGAGGTGTTGCCTCTGCTCCACGCCCCCGGCACGTGTTCAGGACGGGCAGACGACGCAGCGCCCATCCATACGCTTTGTCTCTGCTGCCCATGCGAGTCCCTCTTTAAAGAAAGGCTTCCAAGGGTGCTTTACATATTTTCAGATGAAGTTTCTGGGTTTTTATTGGAGTCTGATCTGAAGTATTTGTTCCCTTCCACCCAAGACCATTCTGAAATAACTGTGGATGTCCCAAGTAGACAGAGAAGGAATCTAAATATTGCCCTCAAAAACCAAACATAGGACAAAAATGCCAGAAAAACATCACTGATGAGATCTCTTCCAGTGTCCCCAGAAAAATAACACTCCTGGTTTTGGACGCCCATGTTTAAAATAAGCGCAACAGGCCGCACACCACAGGAGAGGAGGGATGGAGGGACGAAGTCAAACACAGCCGTGGAGTCCCCCAGGCCCGAGAAGCATGGCAGCTTCGCCGTCACTGCGGGGTGCCGCTGCCCTGGGCTTCCTTTGTTTGGTTTAAAATAAGCAAATAAACAAAAGCACTTCCCCTAGCTGCCCTTCCAAAGTGAGCCATAGGCAAAGGCTGTTGATTCGATGCTACGACCCCAGCCCGGCACAAGCTGCCCCCACCCCGGCATCGCCGGCGCGGCTGCCACCGCCACCGCCGGCACGAAGCAGTTACCGAACTTCCCAAGCATTAACCTCTCCCAGAGCGCGGCGCGGGGGGATGCTCTCCCACTGCAGCCTGCTCAAGAGCTCTATTGATCCAACACACACTTGGTGCCTTCGAAGTTGTTTATGATCAATATGCAAATTGCCCATGGCATTGATCTGGTATTAATTTTCAATTAGGGAATCCACAAGGGGTCTCCCAGGGTCAATATCGAACAACGCAAGGTAACTCCACAGCGGAAGAGCGGGACTGATGCTGCCCCGTGCCTCTGGAGCTGCTCCCGCACCTCCTGCCCAGATCCCCCCGGACACCCCGGACACCGCTGCCCGCGCAGCCCCCCGAGGCGCCTCTCCCACCCGCGGCCTCGCAGGCCACGTCCCCCCAGCCACCCTCTGCCGCAGGCGCTTTGCCTCCCTGCACGCAGGTCAGCGCCTCACAGCCTCCGAGCGACCGCAGGCGGCACCGCCGGCGGCACCGCAGGCAGGGCTGCCCTCCAAAAGCCCCGGCCGGAGTTCTGTCTGACGACGACTCGTGCCCCTTCAGCGACGAGGCAGCCCAGCCCCAAATGGCGTGCTGCCCTCCCAGGGCGCTGCTGTGCCCCGGCCGCGGAAGGGGACAGCCCGAGCAGCCGCCGCTGGAACGCCGTGCGCGCCGCCGCACCTCTGCGGGGCACCCTGCCGCAAACCGGGCCGCTCCACAAGCGCCAGTGACACCAGCAGCAATGCGGACAAACAGCTGGCGGTCAAACTTCAGGGAGCCGTTTTAGACAACAGCCGCCAACGCGCACGCTGTGTTTTCTGCGCTAACGCAATTGTTAATACAGATGGTGCGGAGAAAGCGTAACTCAGCAGTGTGCACAACAGCTCCGGCAAGCTGGACGGAAGAGCTGGAGCGTGCAAGCAGCTTTCCAATGACACAGAGCAGGGAACCGAACACTGCGTTCTGCCATCTGAACACAAGCCACGCGAACCTGCACATCTCCGGAAAACATGTTAGAAGTGGAAAAGATCATACGTACTATGCGAAAGAAAGAAATCATTGAAACTGCCTCATAAATCTAGAGAAATGCATCCCTTCCCAGAAGACGGGACCCATCCCATCAGCCACCCCCCAACTTTCCTCCTCTCGGGCAGGCCCAGAGGGAGCCGCTTGTTTCTCGCACGCCACGGTCGCACCGGAGAGGCGATGCCCTCTTCGCACCGGATGGCCGGCCTGCGCACACCCACGGCTCTGCCACTCGCTGTGCTAACCAGCACATTAGCTACCCGGGCTAATTGGTTTATGGATAACATTAATTACCATGTTGCTCATTAATGGATGAAATCTTTATTGGTTCCATTGATCAGCGGGACTTGTTAGCCGGCCTCCTAACCAATGGCGGATGTAACAAGCTCTCTTATTGGCATATCAATTAATGCAATCAATTTCTGGCCAGCGGCTGCCATTCGCTTCCCTGCTTGTTAGACTGTGGAAGACAGAGTCATGTCAAGTAAGCATTTATTTAAAGGGTTTCTAATTCTTCTTGAGCTGACTTCCCAGCAGGCTTTCTGCCACACAAGGGTTTTCTGCCTCCAGAGACCTTCCCCTTTCCTCCCGTCGCAGAATCAGATCTATAATAGTCACTGCAAACTAAATAATTTCTGTAAAAATATTTATTGAGTTACGCAAGTAGGACAGCTAGAGGTGTCAGATTAAGAAGTCAGACTGTACGACCACCCCAATTTAACGCATCGGAGAGACGGGCAGGAGTACGAACCCACGCCCAAAGGACAGGCAGGGGCTCAAGAGCCATGCCAGAAAGCCTCCCTGCACATGGATTAATTTTAATTACAGGGTCAGTTCCCCACAATTAGCATGGTTTTGTCAGAGAACAATAAGCCCTTAAAATTTCTGCTCTACCCCACCTTCCAGAGTGAACCTGGACCATTTTGCACCTTTACGCAGTCCTGTCGCATGCGTCTGCAGGCATCCACATCCCAGCTGGTGCCTGCATCCGTTTTGTCGACCTCAACCTGGAAAAGGAGAGCAGGACTTGTGCTGCTCAAGTGCAGGATGAGCTGATGCTGGGAAATAGATGGAGAATATTACATGGTCTTGCATGAGTTTGGCAGTCTCAGCTGCAATGCTACAGGCAGTACTGGGGGTAATACAACACGCCCCCCCTGCCCAAATCTGTGGGGGAAGAAAGGTGAATAAAGAACCCAGGACCCAAATGTCCCCTGGACAGAAACTGAAGAGATCAGCCCTGCTTTCCTGAGAAAGGTGGCAAAGCGGAGAACCCGATAAAAGAGCACAAAACTGGTAGTGGTCTGAAGAAGACCGAGAGAGATTTTCTGAGCCATTTCTCCCATGAGCAAGAAGAAGGGGCTTTCAGTTAACTTGCCAGGAGGCAAATGATGTTCACAAGGAATAAGAACCCCTACTCTGACTTACAGAGACTTTGTCCTCTCCGTTTTCCATTGGTCTATCGGCCAAACAGATTTCAACAGCAGAACGTGTTCAGAAAGAGCTCAAACCCCATCCTGCTTGGGTTCAGTTTTTTTCCGCCTGTGAGAGGCCATGCTTGGTAGTGATCACAGCTGATTTCAGCATCCAGCTGCTGAATTTCTAGCTGACGCGACTGAACAGCCGGGGGTTATCCCGTATGCCCACCGCATGACGGGATCCCCTAGCCCAGGAGGATGATGGTGCTCTCAGACATCAGCTTGCTGCCAGAGAAAATAACGGGCGGCTCGAAGATGTGCCACATCAACTGCCTTGCTGCAGCACGCTTTGTTTTCCTTTGGAGCAGCATTTGCACTGTAGCAGTAAGCCTCGTAACGTTCCTGCAGCCAGATGGAAATATCAGCATGCCGCTAAATGCTCCTGACCTCCGTCCCTCTCCCCAGCTGCTGACCTCCTTGGTTCTGCCTATGCAGCTGGAAACGCAGGAAACCCAGCAGCTAATGGATCCACAGGACCTCGCAGGTGAAACAAACACTTTTTTCTATAGAATTAGACTGGGTAATTAGATTGCGGAAATCACTGTCACGGGATGTTGCTGTGGCCAAGAATTCAGCGATATTCACAAAAGGGATTAGATAATTAAGATTAACGAGAATATCTAGAGATGTAATTGCTAAATCTAACAGAAGAAATTTGGAAAAAATATAAACCTACAAGCTTTAACAGGGCACACGTGAACTGTGGTCTCGCCACGAGGGTTTACACGGGCACTTGCCCTGCAGCAGGCGAGCTTGCAGCTGACGGCCGGGGGCCCTTCTCGCTCCCTGGCTCTCCCGCGCGCCATCGCCTCCCGGCCTCTCGCGGGCCAGCTGCGCGCACCCCCGACCTGCTCCGGGTGTCCTGCAGCCTCCGCGGCTCCGGGGCCACGGCTGGGCGACAGCCCACAGCATGAGGGGCGAGGCCGCGGCACATCCCTCGCAGCGTCCCCGGCCGCCATGTCGCCGGCAGCCCCGCGCTCCCTGCCGGCGCAGCTCAGCACCCTGCCTGCGCTCCACGGCGGGACCGCGGGAAGCGCGGCACGGGACCCCGGAGACACGGTCACCGTGGTAGGGAAGCAAGAGGATGACAAGCAGCCACAGAGGAGACGTGGCAAGTCAAGAAACAAAACCCGAGCACGCCGCTGCACGAGGGCTGCACAAGACGCGCAGGAGCCGCTCGCTGCGGGTGCGGTGCCGTTCTGCCGCGCGAATGCTATCCACCCGCCACAGCACCCCCAGGAGCCGTGCCGGAGGGCACGAGGGCGTGACGCAGCGTGCCGGGATGGCAGCCCCGCCGAACGCCAGGGCGACCCGCCGGCACGCAGCAGCCCGGCACGCCCATGGCGATCCTTCCCGGACTGGTCCCCGCTCCGGATCTTCACCCAGGTGATTATGTAGGAAGGATCTTCCCCGCCAAACACAATAATAAATCAAACCTTATCAGAGCTGAACTATAAATCTGTGAAGACTCCGATAATTTCTAGCCCTGGGAATAACACCACAAAAGTACTTTTTAAACTAATTACTCAGATTCCGAAGTGCTGCCCTAATGAGCCTTCCTTCTGCCCAGAACTTACTAAGAGAAAAAAATCTACCTTCAGTGCAGTAATTGCTGCTTTCCCCTTCAAACTTCTAACTGGAGATCAATGCTGCATTTTAAGACTCATTGATTTACAATTAGCCTGGCTTTCCTGCTAAAGTGTTTTTAAAGCAGAGTTTACTTTTATTTTATTTTGAAATCTCAAAGATCTGGTTCTTGGATTTTACATCCTCATGAGAGGTGTGCTGGAAACTAAGACGAAGGCAGGCACACATCTGAATGAAGAAAGGAAAACGGGATTTTTTTGTTAGGCTGAGACTGGAAGAAAGAAAAGAGACTCGAATATTTAAGGGATAAATACGAAAAAAAGAAAGATTGAGGGAGAGAACCAAAGCTAAAAGAAAGGAAGAGAAAGTGGAAACAAGGAAATGTAAATGCAAAGAGAAA
Organism: Pelecanus crispus; assembly: GCF_030463565.1. NCBI lineage: Eukaryota > Metazoa > Chordata > Aves > Pelecaniformes > Pelecanidae > Pelecanus > Pelecanus crispus. The sequence continues at coordinate 48,646,825 of NC_134650.1, read as the reverse complement.
GAAAAACGAATTGCAGGCTAAGAAAGCAGAGTCACTGTCAGGCGGATCAGAAAGCTCTTACTGCCTCTGCTGTTTATTAGCATCCTTGGGAAAAAAAAGCAGCAGCTTTGTGCATCTTTGCAAAACAAAGCGCTAGTTAAAAATAGTGTGTACAGCAGGGACAGTGCGCTAACATGAGGGTCCTGGCAGCTCTCGCATTTGTACAATCTGTCCCACGAGGAGAGCAGAAGTAAGTGAAGCAATTAAGAATTCCATGCTGATTGCTTCAAACATGTTTTTCTATGCCATAAAGATAATAGCATCACGGATACATCCGCCTCCTCTCTCCTGCCTCTTCCCATCCCAACATCAGCCAGTTCGCATCCCTTCCCCCGGACTCCCGGCTCTTGCGGAGCTGGAACGCTGGAGCGGGCCCGCGGAGGCTGGGGAGTCCCCACCCTCGGGAGACGCTTCGGACGCCGGCGGGGATGGCCCTGGCCAGCCCAGCAGCGGCCCGGCTTTGGGCCACGGCTGGACGAGGGGACCTCCAGAGGTCCCTGCCAACCTGCGCTGCTCTGGGAGCTTCCCCGTTCCAGAGCTTCACAGCACTGCTCGGTTCTGAATCATTTTTGTGCCATTTCTGCAGCAAACGAGCTACGCCAGACAAGCCACTTCAGCGCTCCTCGTCCCTCCTTCGCCTCTTACTTCTTCCTCCAAAATAAACGTTTGGAAGGTCTTCTAGGATTAGCATGAGCAGCGACATGACAGGAGCCAGACTGAGAGGCAGGGAGGCAAAGAAAATTGCCTGCAAGGGTTTACAATTTTGGAGCTGCCATAGTGGTCTAGCCTGCCACTGCGTTTGCTGCTCTCATAAATTTTGTTCTTTACTACTGTTGGGTCCCAGGAGTCAGTGGCAGATGATGATCCTAGAGTGATGAAAGCAAAGAAAGAAAATAGGAAAGCCAGTAACGTCTCTCCTTTTTTATATTTGATTTTACAGAAAGCTGCTTAGCCCCATTTCAAAGACTAATATGAAAAAAGTGCAATTAAATCCTCGAAAAACTGACAGATCAGCAAAACAAAACCACCCGGAGGAGAGCACGATTGAGCCTCATTAAGAAAGAGTTCAGTCTGTTTTTAAAACCTTTCTTAACACTTAGCTGGGTACCTCTCAGCAGCAACCGCTCCCAATGCGCCTGGCATAATTAGTGTCAGAACGGAAAGGAAAAAAATCAACCTAGGAAACAGAAATTAAAACACCAGATTCAAGTGAGAGAAAAAGGTTCAGCTGTAGCGAAACCATCGAAATTCTAACAATAACCCCTCCTCTCAGTCTGCGGCAAAGAGCTACAGTTCCACTCCATGCATAGACAAATACATGCCAATTAAAGAGAAAAGTGGCTGGGGCAAATTTGTGCTGTAAAATTTCTATCACTAACCACTCCCAGTCCCCAAACAATATCTGCATGGCAGTCACATCCACCCGTGAGGTCAGGTTAATGACAGATGGACAGTAAATTACACTGACCTCGACAGCAATTATATCTATCACAGTTGACAATAAGGAAATTGAGATACAGGGACAAATTCTGCGCACTTTCAGTGGCCGGACCCTTTCGCAGGCTGTGCATGCAGATGCTTACATACGTACCCTACATGTGAAATTGCCAGCCTCTAACAGGACACTACACAGCCGAGATCTATTATTTTGCAGTGGGGGTGGGGATGAAACGCATGGGAGATAGAAAAGATGGCAGAGAGATGAAGCCATTTTATTAAATCAGGCAAATTCTAATTTATTCTGGGGAGATGGAGGAGAGAAAATGGATTCACTCTCAGCATGCTCACTCTGTATCGTCTGATCCAATCCCTACTGCCTCGCCGGAGGGGGAGGGGGCCTTGGCGTTCTGCAATTCTCCCACAATCTGAGAAAAAGATTAAAAAATAAGATGATTCTCCTTTCGGGTTTTGCAGCAGCCACAGGGAAAAAGCTTTTCCTGGGAATGCGAGGTGCCAACTCCCGCTGTCAGCCGTGCCGGGCGGCACGCAGGGGTTCGAGGGGTCTGCTTCTCGGGGACGTTAAATCGGCAGCACAAGGTCCAACGCTCACCACGGCGCTTGCACCGTGCGCGCAAACGTGTAGAGATACACGCGTGGGCAGAACACCCTATGGTGGTCCTGCTCTCTGCCATTTTTGGTGTACGCCAAAGCATGCACCCTCAACAGTTTGCAGGATTATCACCATTGTTCTTCTTTGCTGGGGAAGAGACATTTTAATAAAAGTGTCATGTGGGCAGCACTACGGAGGTTGGTGGTACCTCAGTCACCCACGGGCTCGCACGCTGGTGCAGAGCACAACCCTACCACCACCACCGCAACACCACAACCCTACCACCACCACTGCAACACCACAACCCTACCACCACCACCACCGCAACACCACCACCGGCCTCGGCCAGCCAGCGTGGCTGAGCACAGGCACTTTGCGCTTCGTGCCGCAGCGTCAGCGCTGCACTTCCACGGCCCTCAGCAGAAACCAGGGTCTGACCCAACTGCGGCCCTGGGAGCCGAGCCCCTCCGCTGCTCCAGCCGGCGCTTCGGGAGCCGGGGGAGGTCACCAGCACGAACGCGCAGCTGAGCTGGAAGCCATGGGCTTCTGCACCACTTGCGGACGAGCGACTCAGGTTATCTGAAAGGACGCACAGAACCTGGGGGCTGTCACGATGCTCGCACGCTGGGGGAGGCTGTCTGTCGTGACAGCCAGGTGGGGACAGCTCATGCAGAGACATTTCCAGGTGGGGCTCATAGCCGAGCTTTGTGTTTTATGGACGAGGGTGATGTGCACAGCTGCCCGACGTGCAGAACAAAGCCAAAGAAACTCCCCGCTCAAGAGAAGAAATGACACCAATCCACGGAAAAACAGAACGGTCGTTCAACAGATTTTGGAACAGGGGCCAAGTGAAAACACGTAGGTTTGGTTAAACCCCACTAACAGAAAGCAACACAGCTCCTGCTGCAGAAAGCAGCAATCACTCGGACTCACACTCCCCAGCCATCGTCCCAAAAGGAACAGGTGACTGCAACACCCTTACTGCATTCACCCGGGGAGAGGATAATTTGGGAGGGACAATGCAGGTGCACCCTGGAGATATAAAGGTGAGACGTTGTTGCACAAAGTTCTGCAGGCACCAGAACATCTCCCACTTCAGAGTTAACCAGAAGGAAACAAGAACAACATGTAATTAATTACCAGTGGCCAAAGAAGTCCAGAAGAACAAACAGGACTTGAGGTGAATTAGAAGAACGCTAAAACTAGACAGAGCAGAACGTCCTCAGTCGTCACGAGGCTATCTTTCCATGTAGAAATCACTCCAGTTAAGCTTGCAATGATTAAATCAACATTTTATACAAAATCCTTCAGAAAACACCCCCTGCAGCACTCCCGCTCCCCTGAAACCATCAGCATTTGTCCAAGTTCAGAGCAGAGCAAGGACGGCACGAGCCCATCGCGCGGCGTCCTTGCGGGGAGCACGCGGTCCCAGCACCCCAGCGGCTGCGGTAGCTACGCGGGCGCTGCCGCTGCCAAGGCAGTCACAAAGCAGGCTCCGGTCTCCGCTGCGCCCAGGCCCTAAGCTGCGAGGCTGAACCCTCGCCCCCGGCGCCGGCAGGGCCCCTCAGAGCTCCAGCCCCCGTCCCGTCCGTCCGCAGGGCCAGGGCTCGTGGGCAGCCGGCGGCGCAAGCGGAGCGGCAGCCGCTCAGAAACGTCTCTGGGCTGGACGGAATTCCCGCCCTGTGCCACCCGGGAGGCCCCGGCAGCGCCGTGAGGCAGCCCCGGAGCCCGTCCTGCCGCCCCGGGAAGAGGGAGCAGCCGGGCGGGGATGGAGAAGCCGCTTGCACCGGGAAGCGGGGAGAAGCGGGGAGAAGCAGGGCCGGCCGGGGGCTCGGGAGGAAGCAGCTTTGCAGGAGGGAAAAGGCCTAAAGCATGGGGGAGAGGGGCTGAGCAGCAGCACCTGGAGCACAAATTCCTAACAGAAGAAATTCCTGTTTCGCATCCAACTCCAGCGCGGGCAGCGAAGCTGATTTTATGACTTATTTATTTATTTTGTCTTTGATGAACAGAAGGTTAATATAAGAACAACTCCTTGGCAAACCTTTAAGGGTAATTCAAGCGACACTGATGTGAATCAATGTTCCCTTTGTGAACGCATTACTTGGCAGAAACTGGCTTTTTGTAACCCCCTTAAACCTAGCTGGCAAAACAAAAAGAGAAAAAAAAAAAACGTCCTTCAAACAAAAGGATGAGGTGAAAATAAAGAGAGAGTCGACTGCACTTTATTCTCTTTCATAGAAGCAAATGGATTTGGTGCTTTTTATACATTAATCAATCAATATCACTGACTGTACATCAGTGGCGCAGCCAAGTTATGAATGACCTTTCTGGCAAAGAGGACACTTTTAATGCTCATAAGACTGCTCATAGCTTAGCAACTTTCCGAATTTATGCCTGCATGATTACCCCTTGGAGGCAGGCGCCCGTTAGCGCTGCACTAGATATGACAAGGTTAGTCCTTGCCAATTTGTGCAGAAGAAAGGAAACTGTTGACTGTGCGCGCGCACTCCGTTGATGCAGTTAGCTGCTGCCCTCTGCGCGGCGGCGGACTCGCTCGCCCGACGCCAGGCAGCCACCTCGCCCGCCACGCTCCTTCGCACCAGATGCAGGCTCAGCCGGGGTCCAAAGCCGGCTGCGGGCCAGCAGGCAAGAGTCGTCTTGTGCACAAATCTCAGCCAAGAGAGGACGAGAACCGAGCCCAAAGCAGCTCGCCCAAGGGCTGAAAGCAGCCGTGGACCTGGAGAGCATTTCTGCCAGCGCACCGACAGGAGCCCAGAGGCAGCGAGAGGCACGTGGCGCGCGATGGGGCTGGAGGCCAGGCTGTGGAGAACATCCTCCTCTTGTCACTTCGCTGGCCGTATCGAGCTGGAACTGCTGCTGTGCAGGGAAAGCACTGCCTTACACCGTCAACAACAGACCGTGGGCAACGGCTTCCAACTCCTCTATTCTTTTTTACATTATTTAAAAGAAAACAAAAAAGGATCCAGACCTCAGAGCGCCACAGGGTCACCACTTCCCCATGAGCTGTGACCCAACTCCAGCAGGAGCACGGCCGACGTTAGGGTACTGCCACGCATGAGACTTCTATTTCACATTTCTGACTTTCGGGCATTTCCAGATTTGTGCGTGTCCCTAGTCAGCTCCCCAGGCTCTCCAGCGAGATCCAAACTCCCCACCTTGGGTCTGCTGGCCCCAGTGCCACACTCCTCCTCCTCACTACAGCTCCCTGAGAGCGCACGGCTGTCACCCCACCTGCTTTAAGAAATGAAACAGAAACGAATCACCTTGCCCATTTCAGAACCATTCTTCCTATCTTTTGAAAAGCACTGTGCTCTTCCACTTGATTTTAATCTTGCCATTCTTCTTTTCTTGAGTCTTTCCCTCTGCAACATGCACCACTGGGAGCAGCCTTCCATCTGATGGGTGCTTAACATGCCTCTTATTCTGTATTAATTACATTTTGGGGCTAGAAGTAGATCTTCTTCCTTGCCCTACCTCTCTAATGATACCCAGTTTTGGACAGCTTGACGCTCTATACCAGTAAGAGGCACTGCAAAACCCCACTGCACCTTTCAAGCAGCATGTCCTTGACAGATGGACGTTTCCTGCGTTTTCAGCATTTTCCTATTTCTGTTATTTTTAGAAGAATCTTGGTGATTCTGGTGAAACCTCTTTCCCTTCCTTCCTTTCCACCGGCACTGCTCCCTTGTGTGAGACGGTCCAAAACTGGCCCTGGCCCTGCGGCCCTGGGCACTGCACCCCACGCCACTGCTGCTCTCCTTGCACCCGCCGAGCGGCCATGGGGCACGGGGTGGCACGCTGCACCCCTCAGCAGCTGGCACACCAGTAGCACAAGCGTAAAGAGAAAGCTTAACACTGACCAGAAAACTCCAGGGAGGTGAGTCGGTCACTGCCACGTCCTGTTCACGCACCAGGGGCTGGGGTTGTCACCCGCGGGTGCGAGCTGGCTGGCTGGGATTGCTTCCAGCAGGACACCCGCAAGCGGGGAAAGCGCGGGGTCCCCCGTGCTCCCCAAGCGCACAGCTGGGAGGAAGAGGATGGCACGGTGGGGAGCAGGTGCTCGGTGAGCCTGGGGAGCTGCTGCCGTGCTCCTGACCTCGCACAACACGTCCTCCCTCGCCATCAGTCAGTGGGAAAAGCGAAATCCAGAGCGGAGCCAGCAACGGCTGCTCGCTGCCAGGATCCAGCACGAGCGCAGCTGACACCCGGCTGCCCGGCAGCCGTCCCCTTCTTCCAGCACCTTCCTGCGTTTAGGCAAAAGCCACCTGGAAGCGATGCCGGGGGGCACAGGGGCCCGCAGAGCGCTGGCAGGGCGCAGACAGCACCCGGCACCTTGCACCTGGCCCGCGGCCACCCGCAGGGACCCCTCTGAGCCAAGGTGGCCCAGGGCCCCTGCCGCTTTCGGGGGCACGAGAGAGGAGGGCAGCGGGACTGCCTCCCCTGCCGCCGGCCGCGGCCCCGCTCTCCGGCGGCTGACGCTGCTCGGGGCCGCCGCGTGCTCAGGAACCCCCGAGGGGCCCGCGCCAGCACCCCCCGCAGCTCAGCCCGCGCCCCCCTTGGTACAGGGCCTGCCCACAGCCCCCCGTCCCCTCAGCAGGAGCTCTCCATCCTCCCCGTGTCGCTGCCTTCCCACAGCACTGCCCGAGGCCGTGGAAGAGGGACCGCCTGGCGACGGGGTGACAGGGGGACACGACCCACCTCCCGCTCCCCACATCTCATCCGGCCCGCGACGGCCGGCGAGGCGCTGGCTCAGGGAATGAGGCCGAGGGAATGGGGCGCAGCTCGCTCCGTATCGCCCACATGCCTGCTTCCCTTCGCTCGGCATCCAGGCTGCGACCTCTAACCCCTTCCAGACTGGAACAAAATAAACTCCGAGCAATCCTCCACACCACACACACACATATGCATGCACAAAAGGGGAGGAAAAAAAAAGAATAGGAGGAGAAAAGTGAGTAGGTGATGTGGAAAGGAGAGGTGGCTGCACAAGTGAAGTGGAACGGACAGGCACTGTGCGCTGCCAGATTGCCTGCCTGCCTGCAAAGGCCAAAATTAATGCCATTGTTTTGCCACAAAGGAGGCAGCAAAGTAGCAGCGGAGGCCAGAGAACAATCCTAAACACCAAGCCCTAATTCACCCTTCATAACAATAAAAAGGAGGATGGAAAAGGCCAGAACGCTTCAGCTTAATTGGTAACCAAATGAGAGAGTAGTTCCCAGAAAAGGAGCAGAAGCGTCTGCCCTGCATGAATACCAGCAAATCAGAAAAGCAAAGAAAAACGCTCGCAAGTCACGCTCAGTCCATCCCCACTTTCTGTCCCTTTGAGCCTGGGGGTGAGTGATAGCAGGGGCAGCGCAGGGGCCCCACACGCACCATTCCAGAAGAAAGACGAGATTTAAGGGCTCGGGGTCCAGCGCAGGACCAGGGAGGGCATTAAGTGGGGATGTATGCGGTGCATCGTGCCAACTTCGGAAAAGGCCGGGACATCCCTGCAGGCAGACCAAAGGAAACCTGCATCTGACACGCTGTATGGGAAAGAAACAACACGTTAGGACATGTGTGGAACAGGACAAAAAAATTAAACACTGTCATTTATTTAATGAAGTGGCCACAGATGAATGAAACGGCTGAAGAGGGGTAGGAAGAGGTATCTACGCAGAAAAGGAGGAGATGAGGGCTGCTTGGTCTGAAAAGAAATAGGTGGCCTTGACAGAAGCTCCAAATGAAGGTTGGTTCAAGGGAGCTGGACCAATATTGCTCCTCTCATCCTCTAGTCTCTGGAGGACTGACAACGAACATGGAAAAAATGCAAATTTGAAGCAAATATGGATAATACTTTCTCATGCAGCTCCCAATTAACCTTTGGAACTCGTGGCCTCAAGAAATCATTGAGGTCAAAACAAAATATATGGCAAGGGCATCAAGATGTACAACTTAGAAAAGCAAACTGACTATTTGGAAGAAATAGAAACCCTCTTGCTTAAGGGCATGAACTAAATTTTAGTAGGAATAAGGATGAGACCTTTACTTGAGGTAGGTTATTATTTGTTTACAGGTCCCCACATTTCCTTCTGAAGCAGCTAGAGCAAGACATTGGTGTCGGCAGACGTGTTATTAAACAATCTCAAGTTTTTAGTGGAAAAATAAATGCATGTGGTAGCTCCTTCTTCGGCAGTTCTGAGGACTTTAATGCCATCACCAGAGGATCAATAGGCCTTACGGAAGGAAAAGGAAGCAAGTATATTTGAGAAATACAGGCAAATACCGGACCGCTAGCAAGCACACAGGAGAGCGTTCTCCTGACGTGCGAGTCGAAGTACACTTAACGGCAGCGAAAACGCTGGAGTGGGTCAGGCCAGGGGTTACTTCTAGCCCTGTGCCAGCTGCTGTAAAACCCTGTTTCAAAAATCATCCCATTGATAATGTATACAATCTCATTTTGCCTATGGCTCTTAAAGAAAAACAAAATCAATTTCAGAAACCAAGCTCTGTATCTCTTGCAATTAAGTCTATAATCCTAACAAATGAGCTGCAGGATGAGAATACTTTCCGTTTCCATAATGCCTCCTCTGAACAAAGATCTCAAGGCACTTTTTCGTTTAGGTCAGACACTCTTCTCCCATCCTGCCAGTTAGATAAAGACCATCAGACGTGCTCCTGCAGCAGAATGAAGTATGAGAGAATCAGGACATGGAAAAGTCAGAAACAAACAGGAAAGGAATTGATGCTCTGCAGGGATATTCCCTGAGGGGAAGAAGGGTGCAGGAGGTTCTCTTCCAGCATTGAGCGTGACCCTGAAAGACTTCCATCAGCTTTTATAAACAAATGGTTCTCTTGTACAGGGCAATGAAGCCTGCACCGTAACCCAAAATCAGCATGTTCAGTGATGACAAGCTTCAAATTCACCTTCCAAACAGGATGGCACATTAGCGTGCTGATGCTACAGGCCTGAGTGTGCAAGCTCTGGAAAAGCTCTCCGTGCTTGCTTTCTCTCTTTGGCACTGCTTTGGCTGACCAGTTGTGAGGGAAGCCTGCTCTGGTCGCAGCAAGAAGCAGCATGGCTGAGAGCACCCTCCCTGCAGGTTTGGCTCTTGGAAGGATAATTTTCTGTCTCTGAAGACCTGAAAGAAAGACCATGAGAAGGGCCTCTACCTCTCCCTTCCAAGGATTGAAAAGCACATGGCAAATGGCAAGGAATTCAGTTTCACAACCATTTTGAAGAGTAAGCAGATATTCTTGTTCCATGGATGAAACCCTAAATCAAGAAGTGACTTATTTCTATCGATCCATGTCAGAACTGTAATGTTGTCCAGATTTCTGGAGTTTCAGTCCCATTTTTTAACATCTCTCAGAACTGCTGAAACAAATGAGCAACATTTTTATAATCTGTAAGTCAAAAATGTTTAAAACATTGAGGAGAAAGCTAACATGTGCTTAGTGTCTTTGCTAATCCTCTGCAATCCAGAGGTTGCTTCTGGACCCTGATGTACATCCTCCATAGGCTCATGCAGTGACCTTTCCATTACTATTTGCATTAAACATCTCAACAGGAGCTCTCACTGATGGTGAGAAGCGAATATAACTTCGTCAATCTCAGAGAACACATAGGCAGGTTCTGCTACAACCAGTGCTGAAAAAGCACCACAGGAAGAGGAGGTATGAAGGGATCTTGTCCTGCAATTTTCTCTCTGATGAAAAGATGGAGCTGGAGACCAGAAATCCAGTGTAAATGTCCTGTGTGCGGAAAAGAACAGTTCCATAAAAGCATCCTTTGCATCCATCCGAACCACGTGGCTTCCTCTTTTGCAGAAAGTGTGGATTTGCTTTCTCCAGGACGCACTGTCACAGCCCAGGACACCTGGTACTGCCTCAGCCAGTCTCAGGGAGAGCTCGAAGTTTACACTGGCTCAGACATCCTTTTAAAACAACTTTTTCACATAAAAGTGCAACGTTTTCAGGAGAAAGGGAAAAATACAGAATTACTGCTACACTGAGGGAGACTCCATCTAGTCTTTGTATATACCTCTTGAGAAACACAAACCATCCCACAGCCTCTTCTTACACTGCAATAAAACTGTAGAAGGAAAATAAGCTTGGCCTAGGAGCGTCCTGCCAAACTGGACCGTATGAGCTCTCAGTTACAGGGTGAGACCTTCAGAGGCAGGTCTGGGCCCCTTAAGCTGGCAAGCTCTTGCCCACCACCTCCTGATGCCATGCTGATGCTTCCTCCAGAAAGGAAACCGCAGTCCTCGGCCAGGACTGGTGCTATCGCAACACCCTTCTGGCGTTGGCATCAGAGAGGAGTCAACCCGCTCCTGGCCCCGAACAGCAGCAGTCAGGAACATGGTCACAAGCCTGGAGAAGACGCCTGTCTTCCAGCACAACTTTCACTTTTATCCCCCATCACAGAAATCAGCCAGAAAGGCTCATTACTGACGACACATGCAGATGGGCAGGAAACAGCTGAGCGGAAGGGACTCCTGGAAACTCTGCCACCTCACAGAGGTGCTGCCGTGACACAAAACCCAAGCGTGCAGCCAAGGCAAACCCCATCCCAGGGAAACGGTCTCAACCTCTGATGCTCCTTAAGGGTGAGCCTGTACGACCGAGCGGAGACGACCCGGCAGAGCACCGCACTCCCAAGCCTACCAGGACTCTTCTGGAGTCGTTAGGCAAGTCTCCAGGCTGGCCACCACAGAGATACCAAAAGTAAGTGTGGGTGGAGCTCTGTCAGCTGCAGCAAACCCTGAAGTACCAGCTGGCAGACTGGGGTTCTGCTTACATGTCCTACCTCTCCTCCTGGCATGAGCACCCTTCTGCGCTGGGGCTGCACAACCAGGCAAGGTGGCCGGGAAGGGCTGTCTGGTCGCCATGCCCCGCAGGACACCGGGATGCTGCAGGGGGGCACGGCTGCACCTCCACACGAGGAGCAGAGCAAAACCCAGGAAGCATGAGCAGCGCTGACGGACCAGGCTGGAGGTTTGTTCTGTTCCGCGCAGAGTCCATTGAGGCAGTTGGATTGAAGCAGCGTTCTCATTCCGTATCAGTAATTACGCCCAGGAACCAGCGACTGCCAAGCCCAGCTGCTGGACCTTGCCGTACAGCAGCTCCTCAGCAAGGGCTTGAGCATGAAGCCTGGCAGGCAGTGTTCCATCTCATGGCCCCTCCTCACCCTACTCTACTGTTTACTTATAAACAAGTTAAACGTCCTTGTTGCCTTTGGACACAAAGCCTGTGCCCAGTTGAACATGACCGAACTTTTCTTTCTGCTACTGTCCCCACCTAACGTGTTATCGGGCAAATTAGTAGGAAAGAGGGTATCAAGGTATCAGCAATTCTCCGTGCTGGAGCTCCAGCCCCTTTCAGCTCAGGTCAACAGCAGAACAGGAAAAGCTAATACACCAACAAAAGCATGCAAGTGAGGCAACTCTCTAAACTCATTAACCTGTTAACACAGAAGAAGGCATGCTCATTCCACATATATTAAATTTGAAGCCCAGTAGTGTAAAAAGGGAGAAAACAGCAGTGCAGCAATCGCTGGAACAGTCAAACCTGTAGGAAAGATACTAGACCTGAGCTGCTACCTCACAACACTACGGAGAGGAATGTCATAAATCAGGGTTGACAGTGGAGGAACAGTGGCTGGAGCACGTGTGTCTAAGTTTTTGGAAGGTTTCTTTTCCTCCTTACCACCAGAATGTCAAAGCAGGGGGCTCAGTCAGACACAGCACCTGAGCAAGTGCGAGGTTTGGACAGAAGCAGCACGGTTGTGCCGATGAGACTTCAAACATGAGCTGAATTTGCTACTAATATGAGTCCTGTGTCGCTCACACTGACATGGAACCCTTCTCCAACACATGCTGCGACAGGGCTGCAGTATCTACTGCTGTTCAACCTGCAATGTCTTCAAGGCTTTACTGATTTACCCCAGAAAGGGAGAGCCCTTCAGTCTTGAATTTAACCTGCACCACTGCAGCAACCACCCTGAAGTCCTCAAGACAAGAGTTCCGTATTCTAAAACTGGAAGAGAGAGAGAGGGGAAAAGAGAAACAGGGAAGAGAAGCAGAAGGCGCAGCTGGCACCGGCAGCAGAGCTTTTGGTGACCAAAATCAGCACCAAGTGCGAGACCGCAGGGACAGGGATGCAACTCTTCAGTCCCAAAGGAAACAGCAGCTGCTCGAGCTCCGCAGAGACGCTGCGCTCTGACATCCTGGTTTCAGTCTGGCTCCGGAGTTTGTTTTGATGGGGAGAAAAAAGTAGAGTAAGAGAGGGACCAGGAGCTTCCCAGCGTTTTACTACGGCATCTGGTGATGTTTTCCCCTTTACTTTTCTTAAGTGGAAAGGGCTTTAAGATGCAGCTGAACAAGAAAAACATTCTGGAACAAGTCAGCCGTCAGAGCTTCCTCTCTTTCTGCTTAATGAAAGCCATGAGCTCCCAGTGACAAGTGTCTGCTGGAGCTAGATGGGGAGTTTATGAGATTCCTGCCACGTTTCAGTGATATTACAGTGTGCCTTTGGTCTGCCTTCCCCAGCCCAGCTATCTAACCACTTCCTTCCCGCCAGGCGCCTCCCATTAGAGAGTTTCATTAAGCGAGTGCTTGGGGGTTTGTGAAGATTTCTGTTACCCCCTCCGCTTTACCAGGGGCACATGAAAAAAGTCACGATAAACATTAATAAAAACAAAATTAAAATGATTAAACCTTTCATATCCTTTAGAGATTATCTATTCACTGCTGGTTGGTCAAAACAGCTAAGGCACAACTGCTTTTTACTTTAAACTCAAAACCAACCCCAAAAAATAAATAACAAAGGAAATCTGCCTCTGCCAGATATTAAAGGGGAACCAACTTTATCCCTGCGTTCTGTGAAGCCAGACCTCAACAGTCCCATGGCGTCCCGTATGCGCAAAGACAGGAAGATGCTGCTGGGATGGGACTAGAGTTCTCCAAAATTTAGGCGGGGGAAAGGATGCAAGGAGGGAACAGTTACAAATTATGCTACAGAATAATACCGGGACAGAGAAGTCCCCTTACGAGGACTCCCAAGTCCCCCACAGGGACTGCCTTAGAGCGTGCGGCTCTCCTCGTGTCTTCAGACCCTCCAAAGGAGCTAACTGTGTGCAGCAACCCTGACCCATGACATTTGCTGGATTCCGATAACCATTAAAGCAATATGAAACGAAAGCAGAACCAAAAGTTTCCACCTGCCTCTCTGTCCAGCTGCGAAGGAGAGAGCTTGCTATCCACCCAGCCCCTGGACATCCTCCAGAGGACACCCTGCGCAGAAATACCGCGACTCCCATCGGGAACTGGCTGGAAAGGTAAAAGGTCCTTAAGCCATTCTATCCACAAAAAAATGAAAAAATTCCAAGGTTCAGCTGAACAACAAAGGGGAGAGCAACAAGCTGTCCTCCTGCTTAAATGAACACACATGACATGAGATCTTGGAAAACAAGATGATAATCCTGCATGTGGGGGTATTTGGTGGGGTTGGCAGAGAGATCAGAAATGCTGCAGTAAAGGGGAACTGCGAGTTTAATCAGCTTAACATACACATCGCCAAGAGCTGTTTTCCTCTTTGTTGCTCTTTCACGTATGTTATTGCACCGTGGGTGAATGTTTTCTCAAAACAGGACAATAGCTTGTCTTACTGCCTATGCCTGAGGATGAGACGACAGAAACGGATTTCCTCTTCAGACAACAAAGCCGTCGCGCACCCCCAGCTGTAGGAAACAGCCCCCGGCAGAAAGCCGGGTGCACGCGACATGGCACCCGACGGCCTTCCCGGGCCCCCCTCGAGTGCCTGCTGCGGCTGCGCTGCTGCCACGCGCGCCCAGCACCTCTTTTACGATTCACTTGCTGATGATTCGGTTGGATTTACATGCAACACTTTGGAAACAAAGACCGAGCAGGCTGCTGCCTTCAGGGGGTTACAGATAACATATTGGGAAAAGACAATATTGGGTTGCGGGGAGCGAGAGGGGCAAAAAGCCTGAGAGAAGCTAATGAAGCCAGGCAGCATTTGATGTTTGCACACAGAAGCTCCGATCGTCATTTGGGTTGGCAGATTATTAAATGTGTCAATCAAGGACAAGCCTGGAAATGGCAAGGGGAAGCATGTGAAACCAGGTTAGCTGCTAAACACCAGAGGAAGGAATCTCGCTTTGAGGAGGAGAGGGTGATTGGCAGCAGCACAAGACCAGAGGAGCCCCTCCAGCAGTAAGAGGCAGGGGCGGTGGGAGGAGGTGGCATGCAGAACATAATTTTGGAACTCCTGCTTCAACCAGGTGGGAAATTTTACACCAAATCCCTCAGCGTGCACCTCGCACATTGCTCTTCCCTATCCCTCTGCAAGGGCCACACGTTCCAGCCTGATAAATCTGTGCATTGCCAGCAGAGCCAGAGCTGGAGCGTGCTTTTGCTTGATAGATGCTACAGCATAAACTCTGTACGCTGTTCTCCTGCAGACGCTGTACAAGTAATCTGCTCTGGGAAGTTTTTAATTGTTGTGTGCAATTAAGGCCCACGGAAAAGTGGAGAGAGGCTTACAAAAGCAAACTAATTATTCCTTTCTGAAACCCTCCATTACCTCTATCAGAGGTAGGAGAGCAACATGCATGTTTCTCCAGCATTAGCAATGACCACATTTTCTTTAATTGAGACCAAGTGGAGGACATCAGATCTTAATAAATTTGAGTTATTTCAAGCAGGGAGAAATATCATTTGGCATTAGCCATTTTAATTTCAAAAGTCTTAAAGTTCCACTGCAAGTACGGAGCCTGCAATCATGAAAAATCCACTCCAAAGGAACGTCTCCCATCCCTGTTGTAACAAATTACAATAATTACTCCATGCTTGATGACTGTGAATGAGAAATGCCTTGCATGGTTGCCCACTCTTCAAGGTGGGGAAAGTAACGGGACGGTTCCTCTCACGGGAGATTTCTGTGGAAGATGCCCTTCCCCTTTTTCCACCATCTGTTTCACTTCATTTTACAGTTGGGCCGATCTCAATTCCTAAGTCCAGGGCACGGCCACCAAGGGAAGGGAGGAACTGGAGAGCCTGGACAGGAGAGAGGGGAATTCAGAAAGCAACACCTCCGCCTCGAGGAAGAAGGTAACGCATGCTGCGGGACTTCCAAGTCACAAATTTAAACCGACAAATGTGGCTGACACCAAGCCTCCCTTCTGCTAAATAGAAGCTTTTTGTCGAAGAGAAACTTTTTCATACTGCAAACCACATCCCGAGCGTTTCATGAACAAATCTGCTCCCGATCACATGGGAACGTGCTTCTGTTCCCATTTACCATCACCTCTCGCCTGACGGCGATGCCTTCGCATCCCTGGTGCAGCTACAAAACTGCTTTTAAGAAAGAGGAACATTAGCGAAGTGTTTCATATGACTCAGAGTGAAAACAGAGGTGCAAGCACCATATGAGCATCCAGCTGCCTGCAAGCACCACAGGCAGAGCCAAGCTGAGTTTGGTAACTACTATTTTTAAACCACATGGGGTTTTCTCATCTGGCAACTGCTCTAGCTATACCTCAGTTCTGTTTACATACTCGGTTTCATTAAAAATTCACATCCTGATTTCAGTCTACAGTTTGCAGCCCTCCAGAAGTTCGAATACTGAAATACAAGGAAGGCGTGGATGGACAGTGCATCCGCCTCTGCCTGGGGGCAGAGATAGGGGAAAAGCAGCAGCCTCGGAGTATCCCCTCCTCCCTGGGAGCTCTGGGAGCCAGCAGCTTTCAAGGGGTTACCAGAACAGAGCTTTACAGTAAAGGTATTCCTCTAAATAATTATAATCGACCTGTTTGGAGTGGGAAGAGTGGCCGGTCTCTCACTGTTTGCTGGCAGAGCGAGGAGCACGGATGCTCCAGCAAGGCTGGGCACGGGAAGATGGGCAGGCAGCGATCCTCCTGCTGACACCCGCTCCAGCCCCTTTCCTGCCCAAACAAAGGGGCTTTTGACTGCGCTTGGCCGAGTTTAGCAACGGCTTCCAGAGAGCCTGCCCTCGCTCTTCACACGCGAGGGACCCAACAATGACTTTGTGTGTTGGAAGAAGATGGCTGCTAAGGGTTTGGCAGAGATTAGCAGGATTGCTGAAACAGTATGCCCACCATAGGGGACTGGTTCTCTGCGGTGCCATGGGGAGACCGTGGCATCCCCTTGCGGTACGCGTCCAGCAAAATAATTCTTCAAAAACTACGAGCGGTATCTCTGGCTGGCTTAGCCTGGTCTTAGGGGAACACTCCCATCTCCACAAGGACAAAGAGGTTCTCCAGAAGTATATGGTGCTAAGAAAAAGAAATCTAGAGCTGCACTGAATAGAAATATTATTTTACTTTATTTTTAGCCTTTCTACGGCTTTTCACAGTAAGGATACAAAGCTTTGTAAAATAGTCTATAGGATGACTCACAGGGTTGAGAAATGGTCAGCATTTCCCATTAAATATTACATGACTTTTCCACAAGTCATCTTATTCGTCCCACAAAGCTCTGTAATGTCCTCCAGCACAACCGTAAAGATCAACAAATTTGACTTTTTTGGACTCACTTGCCACATTTTTTGTTGTTGTTTTTTCAAAAGCATTCTCAACAGTCCCACAGATTGTGTCCACACTGCGGTACTCAAACTGCCTTGGAAACGGAGGAGGAGAAGGGCGCGCACCTTTTCCTTGCTGTGCTCTGCTCCCTCCTTGGACAACGCGGGGTGTCTCGGCCCCAGCCGCTCGTGCCTCGGGACAGGAACCTCTCCTCCAGCCACAGAGGCACTGCACAGCTTGCTTGTACCAACGCGACTCCTCGGCCGTCCAAATTGTCCTCTGCATTTACATCTGCTAAAATCTCCCCCTTCAAAGATGCCAACAAATTCAGCACTCATAGGAGAGGATGCAAAATGAAACTCCTGGGCATCACAAAACTCTAGGCGGTCTCTTGCTCGGCTCCACCTGACCCTTCTGGATCTAGTTATTCTCCTGCGGAGCCCAAGCATGATGTTTCCGTCTGAGGGACCTCAGCTCAGGTCAAGCTCACCGCAAGCCACAGGCCTTTCTCCTGACTCGAGGAGCCTGGCAGACCCTGACCTGTGCAGCTGCACGAAGCAGCAGTCCCGGGCCAGCGATGCCCAGGGCTCCGCTGCAGGTGAGCAACGCGGACACCTGACGGACACCCGACATTCTGTCCTGCACGGTGGGAAGAGTGGGTAAGCACCCTCTGCTCCTCCCCCAGGAGGACAGCTACGGAAAGGGAGAGCAGAGATGGAAAGCGGAAGAGTCAGGAGAAATAGGTAAGGGAGGAAAGAGATTAATTACGAACAGTGCTTGCCTGAAGAGAATCAGGCTCAGCAGCTGAGGCTGCAACAACTGAAATCGGCACGCGCGCGGATGGCACGCGAAGAGCGATGTGGCAGGGTGAGCGGGGGCTGCGCACGCCCCTGCGCTACAACGCGCTGGCAGTCCCACTCCCGAGCAGCTACTCCGCGCAGGGCTGTCCGAGTTATAAAATGGGCTGCCTGCACTCGATGCCTTCTGGAAGGAAACACTTTCAAAGCCAGAATGAAAATTTGGTGCAGGTTGTTTCACTCTTATTTCTATCATTATGTAATGAGTCATAAGTGCATCCATCCCTACATCTTGAGAACGTTTTGTTTTTTATTATGGGTTTGTTCTTTTTTCTTCTCTAAACCCCCATCATTAAAAATCAATTAGCTTATGGGTAACGTTATACAGATGCTTCTGCAGCAAGGGGCTGACATCTGCAGTGGCAGCAGCCCAGATACTACAGCAATAGATGTCCAAAAATACCCCACAGAGGAAAATAAACCCCCACCCCTAAAGCTGTATTCTTTCTGATCAACAAGCCTGGGCCCACTTCTCTGTCTCCTGCATAATTAGCACACTTCTCAGAGCAAGCAGAAAAGTTTAATTGTCTTTAATTATCCAGTTCAAGGAGGATTGGGTTTCTTGCCTGATGTCCATATAATTTCCCTGCCAACGACTTCATCATCCCTTTACTGGAAGCGGAGTGTAGCTTCTAAAGCGCTCTTCCATAAAAGACACAAAAGTTTCAGTGAAGGCTGTGTTGCTGGCACAAGCAAAGACAAAGGTCCTTGTGTCTACAAGGCTGTTGCTTAGGCTGCAGCATGTGTTTTCTGCGGGGTGGGAGGGAATGAGTTGCAACTAATGTGCAATCAAGAACCATCACAATTACAAATGTAAATGAACAGGCAATTGGCACTGACCTTTGTAGATTGTTAGAGGACTAATTAAGGTATGATCAGACGCTCTCTTCCAACAGATTGAGATGCATCTATACAAGCAAATATCTACGCACCGCCCCAGAGACAGCAATGCTTTTTCCTACATGCTTGCACACACCAGCGAGTCCGTACACACAGACGCGGCGTTTAACCCCGGCACCTGCTCTCTGCCAGAGCAAAGCGGACGGAGCGGGAAGGGGAACGAGGCAACTCCGCTCAGTCCGTGCAGTCCCACCCAACACAAGGGCGCAGCACGAGGGCTGAGCTACCTTTCGTTACTGCAGCCAGCAGTTTTATGTAAAGTTGGGGATGAGGAGATTGGCACAAACTGGATGAAGTTAGAGAAAGAAAAAAGCGATAAAGAATCTTTCAGCATTTCTAGCAAAGCCGCAAAGGTCTCCAGCAGCAGCAGGAGCCATCGCGCTGCCGTGTGCCGGCACCTGGCCTTGGGTCACGGCTGGCCCAGGGCAGCCCTGGAAGCAGCCGCAGCTGGCTGGACCCCACTGTCCCCGGGAAACTCGGGACCCCTTACAGCGTGATCCCTCGTGCCTGCCTGCTCTTGGTCACAGCACACCAAGAGCGAGGAGAGGAACGATGTTTCACACTACTGCCGAGGCAAACCAGCAGCGGGCCAGCCAGACCAGCGAGAAAACAGACCGGCGCAAGAAGGGAAGGGTTTTCAGCCCTGCGCTGAGCACTTGCAGATCCACAGGGAGAGGAGACAGGCGCTAGTCAAGGTTCTGCTCAGGGCCTCGGCCTTGCCCATCGGGTTTCGAGCGTCTCCCAGGATTGGGACTCCACAAACCCCTGGACAGCCAGTCCAGGGCTGGGACACCCTCCCCGGGAGGAGTTTTGCAGAAAGTAGAAAAGCTGTGAGGACTGAAATGTTTTAAGAGTCCTCAGAAAGAGCAGTGATAACAAAAGGGGACTCGCTTTGGAAAACAACGCAAGCTGATATTGTGTTTGTAGGGAAACCGAATTCAAAACAAATATAATTAACTAGAAGGGGAGAGGGAATCACAGTGATGATTACCAGGGAGCAACAGCAGCATCAGAACAAACCACTGCGCTTGTAGCGCAGCAAACCAGCAAAAACGTCACCGTCCCTCTGGGCCCCCTGACGGAGACGTGTCACAGATCAGAAAAGCACTTTCTGCTCGAGGTGGCTGAAGCACGGGGTTCCTGTGTTCTCCGTTATCACCTGAGACTCTCATCAAAAGGCAGCGAGGGAAGTCCACCTAGCTCCTCAGAAAAAAACCAATAAAAACCAAACGGGGATACAGTAGAGGAAACCATCATATCATACAGGAGGAAGAAGTGCAGAGAGCCAGCTGCAAACCCCACGTGCAGCCCTGCCATGAAGGAAGAGCGTTTCCCAGGCTGGCAGCATCGTGCCAGGAAGACCGGTCAGCAAAGCCTCAGTGAGCAACACGCACGGCTCTCCAGAACGGGTGTAACAGCCAAATATACCAGCGAAGCTCAAAACCAAGAAAAAACAAACACGTCAGAAGAGCAAACTTAAGCCTAGGTACGTGCGTATTCCTGCTACACATCTGACACCCAAAACTACAGAAACCTAACAACAGCCAGCTAAATAAGTAACAGCAGCGTTTTATAACACTGAAAGTTTAAAAGTCACGGAAAAAAGGGAAGGATCAGCCTGTTCAAGGCAGATCTTCTTACACATGAAGAAACTGCACTGAATAAATCAAAGCCGAGAAACGAGTTACTATTGTGCCCTGCAAGAGGCCGACCTTGCCCACCGCCGGGACCACCCCGGCGTGCCGGGCCGCACGCCCACCCGCCCTGACGCCCGGGAGCGGAGGCACCAGCCCGGGCACCCCCCAGCACCCGCCTGCGGCACCCCAACGCGCCTTCCCTTGGGATACGTCCCCAGCCCAGCACGGAGCCCAGCCTAGCCGCTGGCCTGTGGCTACGGGGCCACCCCGCGTTATATTCCAGTTGATGTTCTGATACCGTAACGGGATCAAAATAAACGGGCGACGAAAGCACCTGTTCTCCCCCACAGGGGTACTGCAGCTTCTCACCCAAATCCGACTCCCGTCACTGCGGGGAAACCGGGCCAGCGCCTGCGGCCGCACCAGCGAGGTGTGCCTGCTCCGTCTCGCCCAACAATGGGCTGGAAGAGTGTTTGACATGAAGTATCTCGGGTCAAAGCGACATGCAAAACAGGTCACAGGTTCCCCCCCTTTGCATTCTAGAGAGTCTTATTCTTACTTGTATTTTTAATCTTTGAAATAAAATGCAATGAAGAAATTCTTGGTGTCTTGTTTGCTCTCGTTTTTTGTTGAAGAGCCACCAAGCTTGAAGCAAATTATCTCAAGCCATTTGAAAAAGTAAAATACCTTTAAATTGAGATTTCTTTTCAGTGACTTGTCAAGCCTTTTTGTTAAAAAAAATTACATTTTTTTAAATGGTCATCAAATCCTTTTCCCTCTCAGCTAGTCAGCTTCTGCACTCTCACTACCTGCAATGTCATAATCCTGGAGGACGTACAGGGAAAGATAAGGTTTCTAAAGTAAAAGACAAAGTAAACAAAAATTTCTAAAGTAAACAAAGACTTTCAAGATTGTTCTGTGTATCACAAAAGGGCACAGATGGTTTCTCCTCTCTGTTCATTTTGCATTTAAGGAAACTCACAAACCATACAACACTGGTCAACATATCCTTTTGAAATCTGAGTGTTTTCTACAGCAGAGCATCGCAGAGAAGCAGAACAGCCGTAAAAGCTGCTGTCCCCTCTGGGATGGTGCGGCAACCACAGCATGCTTTCACTGTCACTGTGACCTTTGGGAAAGCATATTCCATGCCCTCCACTCCGCTGGGCCGCCGAGTTCACAGATCGGTCACTTTTTTCCATGAGACCGAATTTAACTCTGAATGAAAAAATCTCCCGTTTTACTTTTCAGGTGTTTTGCAAGTATTTCAGATCCTTGTTACTAACGTGCATAACAGCAACATAACCCAGGTCGCAATTCAAGGGACATTTCTAAGGCCCACGCGTATCCTCCAGCTGGTGCTGCTTTCCTTTCTCAACGCCTTTAAGCTAAGATCACTTTCCTTGTCTCTATGTGCATTAATTGCAGAATGCCAGTTCCTCAGAGTGCCTTTCTGTAAGATTTAGTCATTTCAAGAGCAGTCATGAAGGAAAGTCCTGGTTGAAGCTGAGATGAGGGTTGTGAAGGCTTTCGCTGGCATCCCCCCAGCTCCAGCATCTTCACATCCCTGACAGCACGTGTACCAGCCAACTCGGGCAGGCTCTCCTCCTCCTCCCTCCAAAGAAGACTTAATGAAATCTTGCTTTTTCCCAACATAAAAAGCTTCTTAACTTTAATGTTAACTGTTTAAATGATTAAACAAAGTACAATTTCTGTTTTGCCCAGCCTAAATGTCCCCTTTAAGGCACATTTTCGCTTGCTAGATTCACAGCTGCAATCCCTTTCCTATTATCTGTCCCTTCTGTATGAGCAAATGCCCCGTCCCTTCATTTTATCCACCTTGTCAAGAGGAGACATGGAAAACAGACAAACACTCATCCCGTCTCCTGCCCACCCCTCTCAACCAGCTCCTCCTGATCCAGCGTGGCTGAAACTAGCACTAGAGATCAATGACCAAGCTGGGACGGGTTCGTACTGGTGCTCAGGACATCACTCAACACATTGCAAAATATCTACAGAAAGTACAGTACACTAGTTTGTTCGAGTTGTCCAATTGTGACGGTAGCTTTAGATGCTTGCACAATATTCCACTGTTTAAGACACTAGCTGAAACAAACATACACACTTCTACATGTCAAACTTGCATTTAGCCCCACTGGAACAGAGGGGACCGCTTACGAGTACGAAACGAAGCACGTGTGTAAATACCTGGTGCTTCAGAGCCACCACCCACAAGCCCCGCGGGGCAGAGCTATGCTGGACACTGCAGGTACAACAGAGGTCTTGCCCCACCTCGGGGCAGCCGGGACTTCCCTAACGTATCATCGATAAGCGGTAAGCGCCATCCCCACAGCGGAAGAGAAACAAGAAAGTCACCGAGCTTGACCCAAAACTGCACAGAGGGTCTGATGCTGCTAGGCAAATCCTGTGACGCAGAGGAGCCAAGAGCCCGACCCTGTTCATGCAAGGGAGGCTGCACTCACCAGCCTCGGCAGCTGGACACTTCCGGATGGTGAAGATCTGTCCCAGGTCTTCCTCTTCTTCAGGGAGACCTTTCTGGAGGCGCTGCAGCTTACGCAGGCTTTCACTCCGCTGGTGTTTCATGGAGCGCACGTGCTGGATAAGGTTCAGCTTGGCCTTGGTGGAGTAGTTACAGAGGACACAGTGATAATAGCAGCTTTCACCCTCAACCCCGCTCTCGTGATGCTGAAGGTGCTGTGAAGAACAAAGTAGAGAGATGTGAATTTCCTGTATCATCTCCAGTCTCCCTGGGTTAGTCCACTGTAAATTGCTAAAAGCCACCTGGGAATTAAGCAAGAAACCACATTTTGACAAAGACACAGTAAGATCAAGCCTGTTTATTCTCAAGGCACCATGCACTCTCCTGCTTAGAAGCAAGAAAAACATACACGCTGAAAGGAGCACAGAAGCAAAAATCGAGATAAGCAAGATCATCTCCTTCAGTGAAAGAAAATACCAGATCCAACATTAACAACTATTCACGACCTATGCATGGCTAATTCTTTCATATTTAAAGCTTATCCTGGGAGGGGATCCAACTTCATGTCAAACAGATAAAATTAAATTTGATAAATTCTCATTGAAAACTAAGAAGAATATAACCAAAGCAATCCTAGAACACAATGAACCCATTAGTTCGAGAGGTCCTGGAAACAGCGCATGGAAGCAGAGCGCGGAGCGTGTGCCATCCTATCCATCATCCAGCGCTCTGTTCCCTGGCATCTAGGTTTTACTGCCTTGGATCTGGGAGGAAGCAGCAGCCTGGCCTGGAAGACGGCCGTGACAGCGATCCAGACTGAAAAGCCCACAGTGAGCATGCAGCTGGGTATCACTGCAAGAGGTTAGCACTTGGAAAAAAAAAATCTTGTCACCCTCTGAAGCTGTGCTATCGCAGCCAATATAGCTAATTTGAGAGTATTATACCTTGATTATTTCAAAAAAATCTATCAACCATCTGGCACAGAGGTCCATGCCGCTAGGGAAACGCATAGCTATTTTACGTCATGGATCCCAAGGATGCGGCAATTAGTTCTTAAAACCAGAGGGAAGAATTTGCTGCTTACAGCTTTGTCGGCTGCCACGGCACAGCTGCTCTCCGTTCACTTTGGGCAGCGGCAGGGCTGAGAGTTCACAGGAACCTTCCCAATTCCCACAGTGAAGGGCTTATCACAGGTTGAGGAAAAACGGATGCCAAAGTCAAATGATACGAAAGACTCCTCAGCGAAGGCCATTTGGTGTTTCCACCACCCACCTACATTTCAGCTAAGCAATAATCCGTGCCAGCTCTTACCGTCCAACCTCAAGACCTATTTTTGTCTTCTGAGTCATCTCACGAAACTCTTTCCTCACCACACACTTCACCCAAGGCACATAAGTAAGGTGATCTGGACGTGATCTCCAGGTTTGTCAATCAAAAATATTGCCTACGTGCAGCCAGGACCTTCTGGTAAAAATTCTGACGTGTATTATCTCAGTTACAGCTAAGATAAGATTAAAGACACATATTACCCAGTGCTGTGTGCTTAGCTAACACGGAGGAAGGAGAGCCCTCTGAGCCTAGGAATGATTAAAAATAGGATAGGAGCTGATGCTGAGGCTTCTGATTGGAAGGGCGAGGGAAGAGAATAAATGTATTCTAGATCTGGCTAATTAGACTAGCCTCTTTTGGGATCGCAATGTATTTAATTAAATTCACTGTAATATTTGAAGAATCCACTAGGGCACGAATCCCACTGGTGCCCTCAAAAGATTTTTTGCTGTTTTCCCTCATAAGAACTTCTTCTTCCTCTCATTTCTATTGTTTGCATGCATTACCCTCTTCCTGAGCCAGGAAAAGAGAAACGGCTTAAGACATAAAAAGCTGAGGTTAACGAGCCAGTCGCAAGAGCCACGCGACCGGCTCGCATGGCCCAGCTTAACCAGCCTTGCTCTGTCCTGCTTAGATCCGACCTCTGCAACAAAACCTCCCCGCCACCCCACCTCGCTGCAGGCTGGGGGTCTCGCTCCAGCAGGCGCACGGGAAGCCCCTTTTCCCGTCAGTCGAGAGGTGCGTCGGGGCAGCCCCCGTCCTACAAACAGCGCGTTCAAGCTCAGAAAGTGCCAATGGCTCAGCAGCAGCTTCTGCGAGGAGGCAGAGGAAACCCCCAGTGAGCAATTAGAGAAAAATCTGGTCACAGGTTCAAGGAAATATTAAGGACATGGTCTCTGTGGGAACCAGAGGCGGTCTGTACTGCTCTCATTTAGAAGGGGATTTTAGGAAAACGTTTGTTTTAAGCAGTTTAACAAAGTTGTCTTATTTCCTCCTCTTCTTTTGCTCCCACTCCACGCGTGTTCAAATATCCCTTGTGCTTGGGTCAGCTTCAGCTGCCTGTCGTGCTGGAGGAGTCAAGACCCGAGGGTGCCAGCAGCACCCAGACACGGCATGACATCGCACGCCTACCTCTGATTCATGTCAGTCTTCCAACGGAGGGAGGGAGCAGGCCAGAATAAGACAACGTGATGGACGAGCAAGAACTAGCTGTGAGTGGCTGGAAGTGATGAACCACTGGACAAGTGTAGTTATTGTCCATCATACTGTTGAGTTTTCCCCTTGTGAGAATTTATCCGTATCACAGAAAACAAATTCAAAATATTAAACCAGAACCTCGTTAGAAGACAAATCAACTTGAAAATCAAAGGAATATATTGTTCCTAGGAAAACCAACCAAGCTCTGTCAGAGAACATTGATTTCTGCAAGTCATGGGGGGTGCTCGCCCTCTCCCTCCCAATGATAGGAAACTTCCAACATCTGGTTCTTCACGCATGGCATGCAAAATATTGATCAGGTTTAGTCAAAGCTCCACTTTAAATCAGAAACAGACAGAGGAACGCTCTGATGGAAACCATACGGCTCACGAGTCCAGCTTCCCGGGGGACGCAGGCTGTTCCTGTACGTACGCTAACCGCAGCATAACACCGTGCCACTCGCAACACCTACTCCTACACGCAAATCAAACCAAATCTGGCCCATCTTCCATCGGGAAGCGCTCAAGTCTCTGGGCAAAGCTCTGCTCTCGCTCCGCGGCGCAGTGATTAGCGCCGGAGGACCCTGCTCAGAGACCTCGTCTCCTCCATCTGCCGTAACCCCTGCACCGCCTTCCCCGCAGACCTTCCCTGTGGAACACCAGTCCCTCACCAGCTACAAACACCCTGGGGCTGGTAATTTTGTCTCAGCATCAAGAGCCATCCGCTCGCCGGGCAGCCACGCTAACGCCAGCGGCCAGCGTGGATGCAGCGCTGCCCCACAGGACTGCCCGATGAGCCTTTCGGGCCCGTTTCGGGAGCGTTGCGTATCGACCTCCCCTTCCTCTGGGTCTGGCTCGGAGAGGTCGGCACGTTGGGAGGGTCTGAACGTGAAGACAGTTTAAATAAGCAAGAGAAAAATTATAACTCGTGCTTATACGCACCGCAGCGCGCCAGGGGCCAGCAGACAGCAATCAATCCCTCTGGGGCGTGCAGTGCGCATGGCCCCCGGCCCCTCCAAGACGAGAGGAGGGAGAGGGAGGCGTTCGCACCGGCACCGCCCGCAGCCCCTCAGCGCAGCCCCTCAGCGCAGCCCTGAGCGAGGGCAGGGAAGGGGGCACGGCGGGCGCAGCCCGGCGAGGGCTGGAGCGGTGCCCGAGCGAGCACGAGCGAGCATGCGTGCACTGGGACGAGCTGACCCACGCTGGACCGACGGGCTGACTTTCCAGCCCTCGCTCTCTAACATCTGGCTTGGAATTGTTGTTTTCTAATAAATAATAGCATAATAAATGTTCACAGTGTACGACTATGGAAACCTAATTTTTAAACAAGGTAAGGAACGATGCCACATTCAGTTTTTCTTTCTCTCCACCTCCATCCTTCACATACCCCAACCTTTGTTTACGTTACCATCTATCTTCTCCCCATCGAATACTGCCTCACCCACAGTATTTTTCAATAATCATGGAATTTAATGTGACAGCTGTATTAGTCTGTCTGACTGCAGGTAGCCCTCCTCACCCCCATGCCATGTGCTCAGACTACGTTCTTCGGAGATGAGACTGTTCTAACCAGGACTGAGGATCTACGTTGCTACTACTACACAAGTAATGAACTCTCCTGCTGAGTACCTTTGCAGGTGTTACTGTAGTTAATGTTCACCATTCAATCTGATTTCTAAAAACTTTTGTACGTCTCTTAAATTTTAAAAGACATTAAATCCGTATCTGCTCAAAACCTCTTCCGTATTAAGTTTATTACGGCCGCCGTGTAAAGAGCCCGATTCCTACAGTCACATGAGCAGATAACCCTGCCTATAGCGCTCTGTTGCCAGAAGGCACAATGTTATTTTCCAAACCCTATTTGCTATGTTTAGTGGGTCAGGTACTGTTTTGGGGGACATCTGAACTGTAACCCTAGCTCCCTAGGGAGATGCAATAATAACTTTGAATTATCTTGTGCTTTTGATGATTATTATTCATTAGAAAAAAAGGCCCAATTTCTATGCAATCTTAACTTCATCTTGTATAAAGCTTCCCCTTTGGAGGGCCCTAAAAGCTGCTCAGGACGAACCCATGCTGACAGCGGTGGGAGTCTCACAAGCCCTTGGTCTGCAAGCCGTAGGACCAACCACCTCTGCAAGCGGTGAGAGCCCACCTCCACCCTCAGGAAGTCTCGACGGTACAAAAAGCAGTAGACCATGCGAGAAAAGTCTCTACAGGCTCGAGGATGGCCCCCTTCTTCTGCAGACCTCAAAATGACCACAAGCAGCAGAAAGAAATTCTGTACCTGCCCCCAACACCAAGCAGCCCGCGCTCTCCTGCTCCCCTCTCTGGCGTGCGAGGATTTCCTGCACGTATCAAGGTGTCTGTACGTAGGAAAAGCAGGCGGGGAAACTGGCCTGGGGGCCAAAACCCAAAGTGGGAAAATAATCCCATGAACTCTATGCAGCAAACGGAGAACCAACACTAACAAAAAGAAAACCCTTCCTCACTCACCACCAGCTGGCTAACAGGATCACCAGCCACAGCAGCGACCGGGATCCTCAAACAACTGACCTGAGATCCGTGCAAGAACGCTAACGGGGACGGTCAGAGTCCACCGCCCCCTTGTTCACACAAACATCTTTTTTGCTTATATGGATAATTGATAAACAGTCCGGAGAAATCTCTTCCAAATCACTTTTCGTCACTTTCTCCAGCTGGCGCTCACATTACGGGACAATCCTGCCACAACATCAGAGGCCGCTCAACCACTGAGAGCTTCTTTAAGAAAAAGGTTTCAGTCTTGAACGTCTTTGGAGGAGGTTTTTTCCACGTATAACACTCTTCTTACCACTGAACTCAGCACGACATCTGCTCTGTTAGAATGGGTAAAATTAGTAGTGATTTAAAAGAATTGACAGATGCAGCTGAGGAAGAAGGAGCCAAAAAACTGCTAGAGGGTTACGAAAGCCATGGAAGGGAGCACCACTGCAGCTTTGCACCGCTCCGACTTCTTCTTGTGAGCACCTACGGCTGAGCAGCATCAGCGACGAGACCCAGAGCCAGCAGGACGCCTGGTAAGCCTGTGGTGGCACACAGAACCAGGGGAGCACCGCAGAGCTTACGCGAGATTTCGAACCGCACAAGGTTACTGTGAAAGCCAACACCAGCACGCACTCCCGTGTTCAGGAGGAGGTGCTGGAGGCACGCCAGCCCTATGAGCACATCCCCAGCACAGAAGGATGCCCAGGGATTGACTCTTCCTGAGGGTGAAGTCAGACATCGGTAATTAGTAACAGGCTTGGTAGGAAACATTCCACATGCCAGCAAGAACCGCGCCTGTGACAACGCGCTCCCGGGGAGCTAGACGAGACGCGACCCTTATACCAGAGCTGGAGGGGAGGCTACAGGTCGCCGTGGAGAGGGACCAGACCCTGCCGCAGACCTCAGAAGCCTCGTAAGCGTCTCTTGGCCCCCATGTGCCTCTGGATCTGCTGCATGAGATAAATCACACAATCCTGGAAGAGAAGAATCTAAATTTTTAATGAAATTCATGTGGATGCAGCTGTCTGATCCCGGTCTGTTCCAAGTACTCCATAAAAGTCAGAGCTGGCCCATCCATCTTGCTCTCCTTTCACACCTGCAGCCCCGGCTGGAATTTCCTGGAGCTGACGGAGATGCGGGGCGGACATGGCACGCAGGGAGAACACATGCTGGCTATGCGCTAGAAAGGGCCGGTGTGCTTGCAGCCGCCCCCCGGCCCAGATGTTTTGAAAGGAGGAAAAAATTGATTCTCCATGCAGCAGGTTCAAAAGATGAACTTACGCTCTTTTGTATTCCACCAACGTCCTGCAATTGTTTCCTGCTTCTGAAGAAGTAGCGTTACAAAACCCTTCCCACCTTCCAGCCTCTTCGGCTCCTTGCGCAACAGCTCTTTCATGCAGCTCGCAGACCGTGGAGTTCGGACTCATATGCCCACAAGTTTTTGCAGTTCAGCTTGCGGTAACTCGAGCGGCCTAACGGTGAGCATCACTCCCCCGCCTCCAGCTAAAGCTTCCTCAGCATCACCCAGGCCCTTACAAACAGCACAAGATGAGGGCAAGGAGACTTTGTGCAACAAATCTGGATGTTGATTTGGTTTTTGGTTTCTGATCTTTATTTTTCCTTCCAAAAGGCTGGAAACGTGGCACTCTCTCCTGCCAAAGAGGCTGAGATACTTGATGCAAGTCCCCGAGTCACACAGAAAGGCTTGAAGAAGAGCACCAAGCACCGCAGTTAACAGCCAGTCCCTACACCCTCCTTTCTGAATCTGCATGTTTTGCACCCTCCAACCCTGCCTGGCATTAAGGGACCCCCCCGGTACCGTGACAGGGCCAACGCAGACGCTGCGAGCCCCGGGCAGGCAGGCGCGCAGCTGCCGAGCAGAACCGAGCGTGGCTGCACGGAGCCCCCGACCACGGCACCACGAGCCCCCAGCCGCGACGCTGCCGAGCAGGAGGGAAGCAAGACCAAGGACTTTCCTCCATGAGGAGCCCAGCAGCAACACACAGGGCAGCTGAGCAGAGACCTGCCGTACCTGGGGAAAGGTCAGTAATAATGCACGAGGCCCAAAAATTCTCGGCGGCTCCAGGAAGCAGCTGATCGCCCTTGCAGCACGGAAAGGAGCCGTCCCCACGGGGTCCCGCCCAGGCAGGGGCTACGGGCCACAGATGCTGTCCCCGCTGGCCACGAGGCTGGCGCTTGCCGTGCTGAAATGCTTTTGGGTTCCCCCATAAGTGACCCCAAAAGCCACACAGCAAACTGGGTTTGCTCCACCAGCCCTTGAAGTCTCATTAAAAGCCAAATATTGCTCAGCCTAAAGATGGAGAGCTCAGCATGGATTTTACTGAACGTTAAATCAACCAGCAAGCGTAGCCAGCAAACTCTGTGGCACTTTAACTTTAAATAATGCAATAATTATTGAATTTCCTTTTTATAACCGAAGTGCTGGAATGTAAACAATGGGGCTGTAATTGCAGGAAGGGGGGATCAATAGAGGCAATCGTTTTCAGCCATGTTAATTGTAAATACAATTGCTCCAAGATGTCAGCCTCGTTCTTCTCGCTCCCAGAATCATCCTAACGGATGACAGAGTCCAACTTTCCCATTACAGCTGTTCGTTCCTTTAAGAGGTTCTCAATCAGGTCTGATCAATCTGTCAAGATAATGCATGGAGTAAGTAAGACT
This sequence comes from Pelecanus crispus, assembly GCF_030463565.1. Lineage (NCBI taxonomy): Eukaryota > Metazoa > Chordata > Aves > Pelecaniformes > Pelecanidae > Pelecanus > Pelecanus crispus. Next base: position 48,616,543 of record NC_134650.1, on the reverse strand, counting down.
CTTCCAAACACAAGCTCCCAATCAATAGCCCGGACCTGCTTAATGAGGAGGGGCTAAAGCCCAGAGGGAGGCAACAGTCCCAGCTCCTGCTCGGCTCTGGCAGCTAACTTCTTCATGGGGCCTTGCTAGGCCAACCAGCTCCTAACGAGGACATTGTTTATGCAGACTGTGATGAGCAGCGTCCCCACATATTCACGGTCCCCCAGGGTCAGTGGGCAAAAAACAACAGACATTAACAGAAAACAAGAGCCAAGAAAGGTTGAACTTGTATTCACGCACACGCCCCAATTGCGCAACAGACCTCAAAATACTAATTAATCATTCGTTAGAACAGATTCCTAAAGATGAGAGTCTGCGTGCGGCCACTGAAAGTGTAAGAGCATCACTAAAGTTCTTCCCGTACACTCGCAGAAGAACAAAGTCCACGGTAAAGCCCGTGCTTGCCCAGCTGTGCCGGCCATCCCCTTCCACCCCAGGAGAGGCACCGACAGCCGGAGGAAGCAGGACGGCATGCCAGCTGGGAACCTCCCAGAGAAAGGAGGAGGTGTGGAGGGAGTTAAGGCACCAGTCAGAGATGCCATTCTCCATCCGCATTATTTAATGCCGGTAGCACACGGGTATCCCTTCGTACAGCGGGACGCTACGCTATACACTGGCTGAGCAGCCAAGAAAGGGAGAAAAGAGCAAGGTCTCACTGCATCCAGGCTCCTTCCTGCAGCCATGAAACCCTCCTTTCTCCCCCCGCTGCGTTACAAGAGCTGCAGTCACAACAGATCTACTCTTGGGCAACTGCAACTTTCGAGATTTTTCCAGATCCCTGAAATCTTGACAGCTCTCCCCAGGGAGGCACAGGCATAAGCACTGCTATATGTGGAGATGAATACAGGAGTGTGTGTATTGATCTTGCTAATTATAGTGATAAAAACAAAGCACAATTGAGAGTACATTTCCTATCAGCTGTTCTGAAAAGTGCTGCCCTCAAACTTGCGTGCTCCTGCTCCGGCCGTGGCTCCTGCCGCAGGACCCACGACAGCCCTGCGAGTCTGCACGGACATCTCCTGCTACTCACCTGTGCGCTTCTGACAAACATGAACCCAATAAACTTCCCATGAAGTGTACTCTCCTGTTACAAATAGGGGCGTGAGGGATGTTAACCGTGAGCCGAGCTTCAGACTGCAGTTTCTGCAGAGCAGCGCAGTGATTTGGTGACAGTGGGGTTCCTCTGGAGCCTTGCAAGTTAACCAAAACCTGAACTGATGGTATTTTGCTCCTCAGAAAAACGTACATTTTGTCACTTTGTATTTTCCACGGAGGCTGTCATCTCTGGAGAAATACAACAGAAAAGCTGTCCTTTGTTTTTAAAAGCAGTGCCTGCAAAGTACCTTACGGACAGCAACAGGATGAAGTTATAAAAACAGCAAGAAAATTTTTGCCACGTCTCAGCAATGTCACCAAGGCGGAGGTCAGGTCCTCCAGTCCACTCCTTTCTCAGTGCTGGGGACAGCCAAGAGCCGAGGAATTCAAGGAGCCTTACCTTTCCCAGGGTTAGGAAAAGAAACGGGGAAAGGCTAAACAATCCCGCTACCCAGTCATTTTTCTTTTTCAACATACTTTCTACATATACTTGAAAATAATAACTTCAGTGTGAGTTGTTAAGCTGTGAACACTCAGGTGAACTAAAGCAGCCTGTGAATATGGAAAAACACTGGATAAAAGGCAAATTATATAATAAAAAGGGCTGGGGGGAACCTGAAAAGACTGCAGGATAAAAATCTGTTGTCCATATTGTAATTATATGGCTGTTGAGTGATTGAAAAAGGCTTTCCATAACACAGAACAAGACTAGGACTATCCATACAGGTGATGTATTGTTTCCTCCAGCTGGGATAGGAATGATCCATATGTTTCGCTGCGAAGGATCTCCGAGGAGGCTCCGCGTGTTCGAAGGCACAGCACGTAACGCGCACTTGGTCTTGTGTTGTTAATGCCGCTGTCTTAAAACAACTACCCAAAACCTCTCTGTATGTGTGGAGCCTGCTATAAGAATTTAGATTAAAATGGTATTTTTACCCCCATATTAAGCCTTTTGGAAAAGAAACCACCACTCTCTGAGGGAAAAGGGTGAGGACCATTTCGCACCCGCTGGGCTCCTCACCACAGCCTGGAGCCGAGAGGCGCCCGCGTGTGCTGGGGAGCGGCACAGGGAAACCCCCGCGAAGAGGGAAGCGGCCCTGATGAGAAGTGGCTCCCTTTACGCCGAGGGCGGCCGGCGCTCGGCACGCAGCAGGACGGACGAGAGGCTCCAGTGAGCCCTCCCCAGTCCTTCGACGTTCAGGCTTGGCCCCAGGCGCCCCAGCAGAAGTAGGCGCAGCGAGAACCCGTGCAGCAAGCCGGAGGAACGCCGCAGAAGCGAGGTCCCCTCCGAGGCGCCGCAGGGACAGGAGCGTGCCGCCGCGGCCGGCCCACGGCAGCGCTCCCGTGGACACGCGCGCGGCGAGGGACCGTTGTAATAACGCTCCATAAAACCACGTGGGAAATTGAACCAGCCGCAGAAAACCACACTGAGTTCACGTTATTTAATAAAATACTACAGACACAGATTAACTTCCCTCGCCCGGTATTTATTGTTTCATCTATCTCCAGAGAAGTTACAAGCACTATGATAGACTGAAGATTTCCTTGTTTTCATATAGCTTCTTTATAACTTCCTACAGCAATGTACCACATCGAATCCCAACAGATAACCATACAATAACAACAACAATACACAAGACAATTTTTTAATCCTCTCCATAAATCGAAGAATATAAATATCGAAGAGATGGATGACACAAGCTCCCCTCACAGAAGCCAACAAGGATGCATTTAGGAACAACAGACCAAGCTCATCCTTTGTCCACAGTCCTCACAGAGAAACATTTGTGAGACATGATTTCCACTTTTTCCAATCAGCTAGAGCACTCCGTATAACCTTGGCCAACGGAAGCCCGAACTCTGTCCTCCTGCCTCGCCACAGCACCCCTGCGACACAGAAACACACATCCCTAGACACAAAGCCACCAGCCCTTCCAAAACCCCACCTGCCGTGGCGTACGGTGGCACCTCCTCGGCAGGCAGGCCATCGGGACCGTCACCAGCCTCTGCTCCGCTCCCTGCTCCGGCACCGCACACTGGTACTGGTACCTTCTCTCTTCACCCAACGCGCCTGAGAGAGCTGGGCTCACGGGGTCAGCCCAGGACACAGACGAGTCCTGGACAAAGACAAGGCACCGTCTGCACTCTGGGGCACGTTAAGAGCTGCTACAAGAAAAGGAAAGCTGGACAGCGGCAGCGGTGGTGGCGTAGCTGGGACAGTCGGAAGATGTGGATGATGGGGGATTTTCAAGAGCAGGTGATAAGGGAGCAGGGAGAACCAAAGGAAGGTGCAGCGAGTTAGCACGGCAGAGAACGGAAGTGGAAGGAGGAAATACATAATATTCCAAGAGAGCTGGGTCTTGAAGGTGAAATGAAAACCGGTAGAGCAAGACTAAGCCAGCGACACCCTCCCAGCAGAGCAGCCCTTCTCCAGAGGCGCGGGGCTGGGCACGGAGCCGGGCAGCCAGGATTACCACCTTTGATGCAGTTGTGCCGCAGCATAGCCAAAACACAAGGACAGGAGCACCATCTGATTTCAGACAAGCGCTGTGAAGGTAAGTTCATTAAGCATCTGTGAAACACACAAACAGAACGCAGAGCACCACAGAAATGCCCATGAGAAAATAAATAATTCTTCATTCAGTGAAAGCTTTGGATTGTATTAGACAAAGCCTGGGGCAATGTAATGAAAGAGGAAGATAAAAAGAAACGGAATAATTACTCATTCACAGAATGAGGCAAGAATCCTACTGGAAAAATATGTATGGAAATATTTATAATTAAAAACTATAATAATGCCTGCACACAAAGGGCTGAATTAAGGCAACCCGAAGTCTGATATTTTCTATGTTTAAGATGGTTGTGAGGGCTTCCATGAACTGAATGGATACTAATGTGCCTTAAGAATTGTGTATATAAATTCAGGCAATTGCTCCATGCCCCACACCACTGAGCAACTACTCTGTGAGGAAAGCCACCAAGTTCTTGGTGAGGAGAAGCCTTCCAACTACAGCCTCTTCCAAATCGGAGAGGGAGATTTCCTCAGGCCTTGAACACGCAACGGTTCCTAGCACACGTTCTCAGGCCTGGCTTCCAACAGAAAGGACACGTCAATGACCCACAACAATTTACAGCAGCAGAACTCTTGGCTCGTGTATTACATACACGTCCTCCTAGCAGTTTGCACAGGGGAATGTTTGTCCATAATCCCAACAGACGCTGGTATGGTAAGTGCACACCCGCCCTAAGACACCCCGAGAGGTTGGGGCTGCCCCAGCCTCCTCTGCTTGTTGCAGACTCTTCCAAGCCTCTCAGTGGAAAAGGTCAGCATTCTGCACCAGCAGATCTTCTGCTTTTTATTCCATCACCGTGAGCTGACACCCACACAAGACACCATCCTTATCGGAAGGGCAGAAACTGAACCACCTGCATTTCACTGCCACAAAAATAAGAGCGGGCACAGCTGTCCAGAGCTGGGGAGCAGCCGGGGGATGCTGACAGATCTGGTGGCACCGTTGGCACAACCAACTTAGTACCACGCAAAAGGAAAAATGAACCTGAAACAAAAGGGACAGCCCGAGATACCCGCTGCCCCTTCCCTAGCTGTCAGTCTTCGTTCCTGGGCAATTTAAGCCCCAGGAAAGACGTTGAGGTGTGTGAGGAGAGCAGGAACCGGGGACAGGGGCTCAGGGTCAGAGCATCCCACTCGCTCTTCTGCGCTCGTCCTCGCACCCGCACTGGCTGCAGACCCTGCGCACCGGCTGGGGCTTTGTCTGAAGGACAAAATGGCTTTGTGCAGCTCTGAAAATAGACTGCATTTGCAGCTAAAAACCTTTAACTAGCCAATATGCTCCAGCCTTGATGATGAATATAAAACAACCCAACGTTTCCTTCAAATCACTAGAAATCCCCCACGTGATAGCATTTTCCTTCTCCCATTCTTTTTCCTTATCAGTTTCATGGTAACATGAAAAGACACCACAAAAACTCCCAGCAAAAGCTTTGCCAGTGTAAAGACAAGGTGTAAGGGCTTATTAGACATTAAAACATTGTGCGGATACATTGTGTTTAACCCCGAGATGTGCATCCTGAACTAAAGAATTGCTGAGACAACTAGGAAACACATGGGCAAGGCTTCAAGGCTACCTCAGCCCAGGGATGCAGTGGACCCCAACACGCTGAAAACTTGGGTCTCTGGTTAAATGAACACCACACTTTTATGCGTCATTCCTAGTTTTACAGCCTCAGTACAGGGTAGAGCCAAGTAAGCCTTACAGTGAGATTTCAGTTCAATCTTTTTACCTCATCCATGAGAAACTAAACAACTAATCTGATGGTGGTTGGCAAGTACCTGCACATGAAACTTCCCAGAATACAGGTTTCTTTTATCTTTAGGAAAAGCCAAAGCAAAATCCAGTGCTCACAACCTGTAGCTAAATAAATGCAGACATGAAATGGTGCACGTATTTTGAACAAGGTCAGTAGCTAACTCTTCAAACAAAAGGATACAGCAAATTATCCCTTACCTAGGACTTTCTAATGTGAGATTTTATAACTGAAAGGAGAAGTTCGAGACATAATTCAAAGTACATAGTAAGATACCACAGCTTCTCTGAAGGTCAGGCTGTAATGGTCATTCCTGGTTTTTAAAAACAAAGAACACCTCCCCTCCGCCCTGAATCGTTTTGCTATCCAGCCCATGGCACTCACAGCACTGAGCACGACACAATGAGGAAGGGGCTTCAATGCCTGGACCCATTTAGATTCCTACCGAACGTGAAGCTCCAGCTTCCCACGCTCATATGGTGCTTTTGGTGCAACTGTTAACACTGATGGCAATGTTTGAGTAAAATTTCCTATGTGTATCTAAAACCTATTTCAATTGTAGTGTAATTCTGTAGAGGGATCTACAAGAGACCAGAATTGTTCTGAATATTAGTTGCAGCTATTTCCTCCAAGATAGACTACAAAAATGGAAAATATGGAGCTTGTAGAAGTACACTGAAGCAAAAAGAATAAAACCTGAGATGATGAATGTCTCTGCTCTTTGGTGCTCCCTTTGTTCAAGTGTATCTGCATCCATTGGTATTTGCCGTATACAGGTACAGAAACTCCTGGGAAAAGCCAGGCACAGTATTCATTGGTTTTAGCAATTCTGGATCTGCAATCCACAATGTAAAGTCCACAGAGACGTACACAGGGCAAATGATAAATACTATGAAGGCAGCACTAATCAGCATTAAGAGTACTTACTGACTACTGCAATTCAGAAATAAAATGGAAGCAGCAAAATCTTTTTTGGGAGCAATGTCCACTCACAACAGAGAAGTGTGAAGAGATGACAGATTTCTAAATCCTATTTATGAAATTGCATGTGTAACTCCACTTACTCCAGTAGCCCTAAGATTCTCATTTCTGTGACCCTGTGGGATTAACTTAACTTAAGGATGCTTGCTCAGGGTTAGCGTATGCTATCAAGAGGCCAGTATGCAGGTTTCATGTCTTGCTAATCCACTTGCCCAGCCCAGAGTTAGACATTTTAACAGGTCTATCTGGGCACGGCAGTGCATACACCAGAAAACCCAGCTAAGTCAAAAACAAGGAGGCATGAAAACAGTAAGAGCAAGGCTCCTACTTTGTGGGACTACTGGAAACACGCACAGGCGGGCAGAAACTGTAACACAGACCCCATGACGTGAAAACACCATCTACAGAAGGGCTCCAAAGTCTTTAAATCTCTCCCACCTATGGTCAAAGCATGCTCAAGAACCAGCTCTGGGACAGCCAGTCTTCTCCAAGGGACTTCCAGCAGAGCACATGCATCAGCATCTGCTCCATTTCTAGCAATGCAGCTGGTGGTCAAGAGCCAAAACTATTCAACAGTACCGTCCTTCTTCATGCCTCCTCCTACGGACATCGATCCTGGGTTCATCAGCAGGTGCCACACGCAGGTGTGCTCTGCAACCACCCACCGAAGTGCAAGCACGGTCCTAACGTGACATACCTGCATGCATCACTCCCAGAGTCACAACACGGTCCCACGAACGCTGTGGGCGTTACAATTTAAATCTGCATTCTCAAACTGGGACACCCTCAGGCTTTTTGCTGGAGAGGACGCAAGTCACACCCGAAGGGAGGAAGGCATTAGTCGCCCCAGGAGAGCTCCCAGCTACTCTTCACTCCTCTGCTTACCCTGCCTAGGGATCCTCCTTCCTCTGGCACATATATGAAAACTACAACTCTCTGAGCCAGTTTCAAAAAAAGAAAGGATGGCTGATCCAAAAAGTTGGGACCTGCTCAATCAGGGGTTTCTCTGCAGCACAGGCTGGGGGACAGGAGGACAGCCAGATGGGGACAGGGCTTCAAGGAAAGCCAGCAGGAAGGCAGGCCAGGGGACAGGACCTGCCTGCCTGGAGCGTGACCCAGGTGGCACCCGGGGGCTTTGCCGCAGCGCGAGCCGTCCCCCACAGCCCCGCGGGTATTTGACGTGATCCTGTCTCAGCCTCCTCACCCACACAAGCCCCTCCTGCCTCTTCCTTCCACCCCCTTCACTGTTCTGCTACTTTTAGCTAAACCTACCTTCCAAAAGGTTTTTGGCATGCAGCTCCTCCCCTACCGGCACTCTCTTTTTTGCTCCTGACCAAGGAGCCGATCTGCACCCCGACAGCAATCGCCGGCACAAGCTCAGGCTAGCGCCGAGTCTTTGCACGGCACCAGCACCGCTCTGCTTTCCGCGGCTGGCCCGGAGGCACCAACAACGTGGAGCGGAGAAACCCCTCGGCCCTTGCAGACGCGGGCGGCCCGCACCCCACGGAGGGGCAGGGAAGCAGCCCCGTGCAGAGGGACCCCAGACCGAGGGAGGCCGGAGGACGCACTGGGACCCCACGCGCTGCCAGCGAGCGCCCCGCCGGGGCGTCTCCGGGCTGCCCCAACCCGCAGCGCACGGGGAGCCCCGCCAGACGCGGGTGCTCCGAGGCAGCCGTCGCTGCACGTGCCTGGAGCCCGGGCGGCGGAGCCGCGAGATGCCGTGCCAGGCACGCTCGCCGCCGAGAGACGAGCGCCGCGCTCCTTCCCCACCAAAAACCCCGAGGCCTCCTGTGTGTACGCTAACCACAACCCTTTGAGAGGCTCGTGTATTTACAAACTGAGGCATGTTGAAATCAAAGGGGATACCATATGACATAATTCACATTAAAATGTCAACAGGCTGACAATTTATAGAGTCAATCCACCGAAGGTGGGGAGAACTAAGACGCGGTAATTGTTTAATTCCCGCTTAAACCAACAGCAGCTTTACCTTCAAACGCGGCACAATGCGCAGGGCCTTTCAGGCGCGCTGTCAGCCGAGCGATGCCAGCCGCTGGCGCTCGGCCAGAATTAGATAACTGCCTTAACTATTTATAGGCGCTTCTCGCCAGCGGCGAGCGGGGCTGGGGACGCTGCTGGGAGAAACGCAGCACCAGCCCACCCCACGGCAAATGCTTGCCGTCGGCACCGGGACGACCTGCTTTTCAGGAAGGCAGAGCCCTCTCGTCAGGGCTCTCGAGGCGCAGCCCCCAGCCTCCGCAGCCGCGGGTCCCGCTGCCGCGCCTCGCCGAGACACGGCGCGCCTCGCCTTCTCCTGGGGGGAGACAACGCCGGGCCGGCCGCTCTGGGGGCCGCGGCTGGTGGGCCCGCTCGCACAGCGCAGGGCACCGAGCAGCCCCGAGCCCGGCCGGCACCTGCAAGCACCGTGGCAGCGAAACAATGGAGTATGAAGTGCCCCAGCCATAAATTACTTCAGGCCACACGCGAACTTTTTACCCCAGGTAGAGCGCAGCAGCTTTGCCCGTATCAAATATATCGTGGTGTTTTGTGAGACGTGACATCTGGGCCACCTCGGCTCGCTGACGTCCCCTGCCCACAGACAGGCTGCTGGCGACACGTCTTGTAGCCTGCAATAACGCATAAGGAAGGCATGAGAGAGAAATGTGTACCGCTGGGAAAAATTTTACCTGGATAAACCACAGCCAATAAATTTTCTATAAATGCCAGCTAATGCTGTCCCTTTGAGAGCGATGGGAAGGGACCGCGTGGGCTCCAGAGTCCTCTGCACAGACTTGCTGTCTGTACATAAACAGTAACACCTCATTCTCTCTTCTACCTCATTAACTGAAACGCATTAAAACAAGCGTGCATTGGGAGCAGAAAATGAGACTGTTAAACCAAGCTGATATAATCCTCATCAGCTGTGGGAAATGAGAACGCATCCATTACACTGAATCAAGCGCGCCAACTGTGATTTACCGATAATGTTAAGACCCCAAGAAAGATGCTCTTCCCCCATCGACTGTATCTCTCCTGCTTCCGTCACACCAATCCACCGTCTTCAAGACTGTCTTGCGCGTGACATCCAGAGCACGGGGGGTGCTCCCCCGTTCCAGCAGCCACCCTCCAGGCACGCTGCTGCGGGCCTTGGTCCAGCACTGCAGGCAGCGCTCTGCGAGTCTCCCGTCTCCAGAAGGAATCTGCTCAGTAAGAAGTCCTCTGACTCCGCTAGTATGAAAGTAGAATTAAAGGCCAAACGAGCAGAGCACACACCCAGAAGACGGGAGATTTCAGAATCACGCTCTCAACCCGGGACACTGGCGCGCAGCGAGAGTCTTTGACAACGGCGGGGTTTACCTCGGGCGATGGATGCGCTGCCGAGGCATTCGCACCGTGCCTTAACGTTACCGGCCTGCAGAACAGCACAACGGGGAGAAAACACTGCAGCACCTGCATATAAAACTGCCAGCACTAACAACACCGCATCGTTACGGGTGCCCCCTACTCCCCCCCGCTCAGTTTGGTGATCAGATGCAGCGGGAAACCGAATCGGGGGCGTCTCAGCAGAGGCGACGAGCCGTCACGCAGTGACCACCGACCTTCAGCAGCAAGGGACCAGCTCTGCACAAGGGTAAGGAGCTGCTCCCTTCTCCTGGGGGACACCCAGGACACATCCCTGCCCTTACGAGCGAGGACTTGCTCAAGATGTTGCAGGAACGCTCATTTTTTCTTACCCCAGGGAGCCAGAGTAAGGGAACCCTCCCGATGGCGCTGGAGGTGCTGGCTGCAGGAACCGGACAGACCACATTCACATCGGACAGACAAGTGGCTTCAGGCCCTGCACCAGCCTTGGGTTTGAACTGCTGACCTTACCCGAGCGGCTCAGGTTTCCAAATTCCCTTTTCCTCGCGCCAAGCGGCGCTTCTGGTGCAGCAGGATGGGGTCCCCTCTCCCCGACGCCTCGGCCTTGCCTCCGTACTTAGAGCAAGAATGTAAACAGCCACTTCAATACTCGCATCGGCTATTTCAGAGTTTTCAAACCAAACATAACTATTAAATGGCATTTCTCTCCGAGTGCAATCTGTTTGGAGCGCAGTCCAGACTCAGCTCTCCGGGACTCGTTGCTCCCTACGGACCTCGGGGAGCAAACAGGACACGCCAGGGCCTTAAACCCGCAGCTTCCACGCCTGTGCAAGCATTTTGAACAGGATCCATGAAGTCTGTTTAACCAGCATGATGTGTGCAACAGAATCACAAAGAAACAGGCATTTAAAGTGACATCTGTTGGATTAATTAGCTGTGTAATTAGCCGCCCCTCTGTGGAGATAGGCTTTGTTACTGCTGCCTGAAACTTCCCCAGGTGATTTTCTTTGTAACCACCGTTCCCCAAGCATGAGAAAGGGAGGAGTGGGTGGGACAGGACCGCATTCAGAAAAGGCGGGGATGAAGCCTCGAGGCCCTCAGGCAGCTGAAGGCAAATGAAGGGCAGCAGGTCAGAGGACCTAAACCACCGCCTAGACGTGGCGAGACCCAGACAAGTCACCTGCACCAAGCCTTGCAAATCCTGTAACCGCGGGCAGCCCTGCGCGAGGGACGAAAGGAGGGGATACAATTCGCATTTTTACATTCTCCCCAGGGAGATCACAGCACCCTGGCCTCTGCCTCCTGCTCCAGCTCCCCGCTCTCCCCAGCCGCGCCGGAGCTGCCGAGGCGGGAGTCGAAGCAGGCTCACGCCGCCGTGCGACGAGGCAGCGGCTGCGTTTCTACCTGAGCCACCGCAGCCTGTTCTGTTCTGCTGGGCAGAAAAAACCTGAACTAATGCTTAGGACAAAGAGGAAACCGGGCCCCTGGGATTAACTGCACCCCACTGATGATTCAATGGGCAAATAAAGGTACCTCCTTAGAAAACCACCTCCCTGCTCTAAATGCAGAACAAGAGAGGGAAGGAAGGAATCAGGGCATTCATTTCTGGTGTCAGGAAAAAAGCAATATAACAACGGAGATGTACGGCGACTCCAACATAAATCAAACTAGTGCCTAAGCAAGTATTTGTGCTGCAAGTTGATCCCAGCAGCTTTCCATATCGTGCCGCAACATCCAGACTTAATTCCTCACAGCTCGTGGCAAATGGTATGGTAGCGGGAAGGCAGTTTTTGGAGAACGATGATACAGCGCTGCAAAAAAAATCAACTGACTGCAATACCTGCTTATTATCTTTACTCTGCACAGACACGCCAAGCCCCTGCCAGAGCTGCGTGAGCTGGAGTCTGCTCCTCGTAACACGTCACCAGCGCGCAGGCTTACCGTGTCCCGGCAGAGGGGTCTGCAAACTCCCCGAAGGCAGCAAGGGACAAACCCACATCACTAAGCTTCTAAATAAACATTCACCCCCCGGGCACTGCCGGCACGGCAGAGCACAGCCCGGCAGGCGCAGAGCTCCCTGTGCCGGCGACGGCGCCCACGTGCCCAGCGCACACAGCCGTGCGCTCCCGCAGCACTACGGCATGGCACGCTTGCGCTCTGCCCTGCAGCTCTGCGGCGTGGGTAGCAGTCTTTGGCAGAGAGGCAAAGTAACCCGGAGACAAGTATCTTCAAACAGCCGCAATAAGGTTTACCGGAGCTTGTCCAACTGTACCCAAAGGCACAGCTTTCAGAGAACCTGTTGCACAAGTGCAACTTATTGCCTAATTTGAATTGCAGAACTTGAATGCACACATTACAGTGCAAGGCCAGAATTTTTAGGACTGGCAAGTAGGACCAAAAGAACATTACGGCATTAAGTTATGTATTATGCATACATTATTTATTGTAATTTAATGAATTTCCTAGGAGATAGCAAACACAGAACCTCCCACGCTGCTTCCACAGTAATTTTGGGGACTTAACTGTTACAAAAGTTTATTCAGAAATAGCTCAGTTATCTCAGGAGAGAAGACGACAAAGCGCCTTGTAGCCTGGCTGTACTAGCACAGCATAAGAGAAATCAGCAGTTTATGCCACGTCACACGGAGCAGGTTGGGGAAAGCACCTTATGGCCTCCTTCCCAGCTTGCAAATCAACCCACTGCTAGAGATGGATGTTAATGAATGGCCATCCATTATTTAATAAGCTCGTTGTCAGAGAGCCTGCAGCTGCACTGCTGTTACCTGGCCAGGACTGTTACCCATGGTGCTGAAAGCCTGACTCTACCACAGCCAGGAAAAGCAATTAAGAACATTTCCCAGGTCTTCAAGGCATACTACCTAAAGACAAACACGACCGCACAGACGGGAGCACAGGATCATCAGGGCGGGGGAACCACAGATTTCAGCAGACACCTGCAAGCAGGGGCTTACAAGCCCCGCACTGCAACTCCACTCGCCAGCTCCAGCCTCGTACAAAACCGTCCCCCGTCTCCTCTACCTGCTCGCTCCAGCACTCTTACACCCAGGCTTGTTCCAGTCCTACCTGCTCATCTTCAGCTACATGCATTAGGCGCCTGCAGGAACACTGGGGTAAGACCCCTGACAAATACATCGGGATAAGACCCCAACAAGCAGGTCGGTTACCTGTCTCAGCCAAATCTCATTTCAGCTCTCCTGAGCGGAGCTGCCTGTTGCAGTGCTAAATCTGCAGGCAGGAGAGTAGCGGACACACACACTTCAGTGCCAGCCTGCGCTCGCAGTGCCTGATCACCCAGGAAAAAAGTGCAGGTCTTTCGGGCCCAGACGAGCGTCTCTGACACACGTTCACCCTCCACGCTCTCCTCTGCAGTGGCAACCTCCCACATCAGCACAGGAGGGACGGCAGCGCCCCAACAACTTACACCGCCACAGCAAGGTCTGCTAGAGCTTCTGTCAGCAGCCCTGCATCAGAGCAATGACCGTGACCACCCTGCCCTCGCCCTGAAAGCTGGCACGACAAGCATCATGCGAAACTGGAAAAATACCTGCTTTGAAATTAATATTCATCCATGTGTTTCACAATTACTGGGATGAAAAAAATGAACCACAAACACAGACAAAACTGGCATCACGCACGGGGAAAGGTCGTACAAGATTCACACTGATGCCTCATCAAAATGATGACATCTTGTGAGAGAAGAGCTGAGGTCCAGGACAGCTCTGCAAGAGCCTCCTAGTCCCCAGCGCCCAGCCCCTCCCCGCCAGCCCACCCACCAGGGTGAACCAGGAGAAGCCAAGCCCAGCAGCTACGGCCGCTGCTCACAGCGATTGCTGCCGCTCTGAAAACCTGACAGTTTCTGCAGATTAGGATAAAAGCCTGTCAAGGTGTTTGTCAGTCGTTTGGGTTCTTTTCTTGGCTTTTGTTTGTTTGTTTTAACCCATTCTCACAAATATTTTGGATTCTAAATCCTGTTTGACAGAGAGCTTTTAGCTCTGTGTTCTGGCTAACTCCTAGCTCCTGCTGTGCTGATCACTGCTCCTGTTCCAGTTGCAGTCTCCCTCATTTGTTATTCAACTTGCTTTTACAGGGTGGTTTCTTCACTAAGCTGCTGGTTGCACATGGCTCAGTACTTACTGGAAAACTGTTGAAAGAAAAATCTAAGTGACTGAAGTCCATAAATAAAACATACAGCAAGCAGTGCTGTGTATTCTCAATAGTTTTGATTTCAACCCTTTCAAAAAGCAGTACAGAGAAAGCGTAAAGTCTGTGATCCTATACTAACGTACTTTATTATTAAATACCTAAAGGAAGGTAAAAACCTACTTTAATGCCAGGGCGATGCGATGGAGCAATCTGTCACTCAGAAACGTGCAGTCCCAAGAGGGAGGTTTCTGAAAGGGTTAAATGGATAGCAAGCGGTTTTTGTATTAAAATACTTGGAAATCCCAACAGGACGCGAAAGTAGAACCAGATCTAGGGGTTCACTCCTCCTGTAACTGGCTGTACTGTGAAAACCAGTTTTGTGTAGGAGCAAAGCGCTGACTGAGTTTCTTTAAGCCTGGAAGGCGGCAGGGCGCAGGGAGCTTGCCGAGAGGTGCTGCTGGGGCTGGGGCGACGGATCCCCCGCCCGGGAGCCGAGCCAGGAGCCCAGCCCGCCAGGCACGCGGTCCAGCTCCGAAAGCCCTCTCGGCTCGGATGCACGATGTGTGCAGACCGGGGTGTAGCTCACAAAGTTTGTCCAGCTATGAGTTCAGCAGGGCTCAAAGTTCATTCCAGATTTAAGCACGTGCTAGTCCTCAGAAGCGCTTCAGTTCATAAGCTTATCTTTCATTATGAGTTTATCCAAGACTAGAGGACGGCAGATTTGAATTAAAGGTTTCGGAGACTGGCTTTAAAAACAACTTTGTGGGGAGACTTAAATGGGTATTCACTTGTGAAGCTGCCGTTGGAATTTTAACTTAAGACCTTGTAGGAAATCAGCTGAAAGTCCCTTATGCTCTATAATTTAAACAGGCTTCTGGCACAACTCGTGCTACTCACGAGTGTAATTCAGAGCTCTGATGCTGCATCTGTAGTTCAAAAGATAAACTTGCAAAAAATAAACCCAAAACACACAGAAGGCAGACAGTGAGTAAATCAAAGGTTAATACAGCTCTAAATCCTCTGTAACGAGCACGACAGACTCTTTGTGGGCAACTTCACCCAAAGAACCTTAAAAGGCAGAGATCGAAGGAAGTTTTTGATAAAAATCAAACCCCAAACATGTTTCCTTATGCCTACGTTAAATCATTTGGGTATTTCAAAGCTGAATCACAGCAGCTACTCGCAGCTCCGGAACGCCGAGCCGAGCTCTCGCGCACCCCTGCGGGGTCCGAGGGGAGGCTGCAGCTGGGCTGGCTCCAGGGGCTGACGGCAGAGCCGCTGGCACTGGCCGGGGCAGAGCTCTCTGCCATCCTCGGGCTGACAGAAGACAGACCTCTACAGCAGCTGCAGGAGGATGGACTACGCAGAGTGTTTTCCAAACTTGTGGTGGGCCGATTAAAATGCATCGAGGAGAGAAACGCAAAAAACTTTCCACTTTAGTCTCTTGTATCTTGGAGCCAAAAGCCAAGAACTCCTTTTATTTGCTTCTCACTGATGCCATTAATTTTCTGATTTTTTTTTTTTTCTTTTTAAAGCTTGAAACCCCAAGATACTTCTTTAAAACTCTTTACCCAACAAAACATAGAGCTTTCCTACACTGAAGTCCTACAGGAAGCATCTACTGTCGGCCAAATGGTGGGATGAGGTGAGACTCAGCTCTACCTTACTGCAGAATTACGGCATGCTTAACTCACACTAAGCCAAACAGGAACAGTAACCAGATTTTAATAAACCAACAATTTCCACTAGCAGTGAAATTTGTGAAAAGAAACAGGGAAGATCTAAAACAATCCCAGTACATAATCGAGGCTACCAGCTATTTGAGACTTCACTGAGTTGTCACGATTTACATCATGTCTCAATGACCATCTGAAGAGCACCGGCGTGCCAGCTCCTCACCTATCTGTCCTGCTCCCTTCTCAGTCTATCTGCGTGTCTGCTCTCTACAACATCCCACGGCAATAAGATTCACAGGTAAATGACATGCTGTACAAAAAAAAGTAGTTTTTTTCCATTTTAAACCTGTTGCTAACTGTACCAGCTGCTCCTTACTTTTTGCGCTAGGAGGAAGAGGAGAGCAACTGCTGCCTATTCACCTCCTCTGCTCCATTCTGGATTTGTCTGCCAAGCTAACTCCAAAGTCTATTTACTGTCTTCACACAAGTCATTCCAGCCAGCTACCATCCCTGCCACTTTCTCTGGGCTTCTAGTTTTAAGTCCTTCCTAAAATGAGCTAAACTGAACACAATATTCAATGATCAGGCAAATCAAGGATTTGCACAGTTCCCTGTTTCACCCTTGTCTTTCTGCTTGCCACTGATCATTGAATTAATGTTTTCAAAAAGATTGGGAATCATTCCACATGTTGCTTGCAGGAAGAACAATTTTAACCCTCTATTGCTCTTTTTTTCTTCTTCTTCCTTTTTTGTTTTTGCATGATGGGCGGAACAGGGTGAGAAGCCCAGACATCCCTGTTAGGGCTGTCTGCCCTCCATTCCTCTAACACTCTGTGACACCAAATTTCATCTATCATTTCCTGTGAAAGCACTTAGTGTTGTAAAGTTCTTCTGCAACTGTCATCCAGCTTCACATCTAAGCGGTCTACATATTTTTAAGCTTGCTTTTTACTCCATTTTTGCATCATTTACAGACACAGAAAAACCCCGTGTTATCTTTCTAATCTTTTCTCTCCATTGTGGAAAGCTAGTTTTTATTTTCCTTTTTATTTCTCATCCTTCACCTTGCTATCAGTTCACAGACCTCTTCCCCCAGCGTCAATAACCACACCTTTGCTTAAGAGCTGTTCATGAAGAATCTGGGCAAAGACTCAGGGAAACCCACCGCCCGCATGAACCAGCCCAGCCCTGCCTGTAGGCTGGCCCACTCCTTCCAGAGCCAGCAGCGCTGGGAGAACCTTCTCTTCCGAAAGTCTGTTTTTTCCCCCTTTCTAATCCATATGCCTACTAAGACTCTTTATTAGAGTTTCTATCAATTTGCTGACTTAATGCTGTGTCGTTTCTGGCATACATTGCTGCCAGGAGTCTGCCATTTCACGTGCAGGTTCCTGCAGAACTCTTTAGTCCTGGTAACCCCAGTGACTTCGTCCTTCACCGGTACCTCTGTCTGAGACCACCTCTTGGATTGATCTATGTAAAGAGGCATCCTTCAGTTCTCTGAAACACAGGCAAGAATTCACTCCTCCTTCCCCTCCCCATCCTGTGGTCCTTCTTCCCTTTCCCTTTTTCTACCTCCCCTTGAAATACTTTCCTATTTAATCATGTTGGACTTTCTGTGGACTTTGGCAGGGCTCCCCCCCCCACTCCGTTTTCAACTTTTTCTCATGGGTACTATACATTTAATACGAGCACCTAATGTGGTTTTAAGTAAATCCTCTGTGACCTGCACACATCACACCCTTTTAATTTCTCTAACGGTAGCTCAGCCATTTGCATGTAGTTTTAACTTCAAAGCTAGATACTATTATGGTAAATGCTCTTTTTGTCTGTTTCTATTATGGAAGGATATTGAATTTGAATGCATTACCATTATCATTCAGTAACTACATCTCATACAATATTCCATGCATCATCTGGGATTAAAACCTTTTTTGGGATTTTCCAACAAGTTTCTTCAAGTTGACACTTAGAGGCTCTAGAAGTTTAGTCACTGCATCACATGCTGCCATGACGCTTTACCGCATTTGCAGAGTGCTAGCTAAAAAAAGCGTCTCCTATTGCACTTTCTACATTGCAGGCTGTCAAATTTCCCCTCGCACATCACAGCCACCATCCTGGTCTGGTAGCTGGTGACAGCCTTGTACAGTCTCCTTAATTAGGTGATGTAAATCACTGCTGGGGATTCTATAGTATTTTACTGGAGTCAAGTAAGTTAATGCACACTGCACCCCAACTCTTCTGTCACTCCTACATGTTCTACACTCTCACTCTGCAGTGTCCTTGGGGTTATCTTCTTTTCCACCAGCTTTCTCAATTGCCTATTTGACCAGTGTCTTTTTTGTCCGTTTTGGACAAACGGCCCCAGCATAGCTCTTTGATTAACACTGCATAGAACCTATGCTTTTGGTTTCTGTCTGTCTCATGTATTGTACTTAACTGGAACTGTAAGGCTTGGCTCCCAAACCCCAGCACAGCTCAGCACCTTGCTGCAGTTCCTCCAGCTCAGGCTCTCTGCTCTCAAGGGAGATGCACACACCCCTGCCATGCCTCTGGGAGAGGTGGGACGAGACACACACTGCTCCGCAGTGGAACTGGCAGCTCCCACCACCTTCTGCTGGGTTCGTAGCTGCACCTCCTCTTTGCCTTCTCACAGGTCATCTTCGTTTCAAGTCAGCACAGATCCACAGTTTCATCACCACTAGTATCTTGAGTACTGATACTAAGGGGTCGTTTTCCTGCACACTCTGCTTCTCCTAGTTAACAAAGAACCTCTATACAAGGCATCATGTAACCCCAACCCTCTCCTTCAGACTCCCTATTCCCTAAAAAAGTTAACTCAGCACTTGGAAAGACTGAAAAGGAAGACACTGAATGAACTCATTGAAAGCACTCATTTGGCAGTCTGGCCAGCAGTGTGTTTCTTCAGTAGTTCTTTGTTTAAACTTCTTCTGAGTTGCAGGTTTTGAACTAGAGATTTTCAGGAAGTTGTAGGAAACGTCCAAACTTGGCTCTTACTTGAGCAGATTAATTCCTTCTGGAAATTCCACCTGTGCAATAGATGCCGGGAACTCGTGCCCGACCTCTTCCAGATGCGGGGAACGCTGCTCTGCTTCAAGTCTGGTCTAGTCCTCTGCGGTCATGAGGAGACGAGACTTAGCTTCTGTTACAGTAAGCCTGCACTTGTCAAGGGCTTGCACAGTCTCTGCCTCGGCTTACAACCACCAGTGTAACTCAACCTCAGTCTCACTATATTCATCAGGCTGTCCTAGCTATGAGATGAAGGGTCTTCAAAGCTGGCATCTACCTCAAACCACCAGATCCACCTCAAAAATTTAAGCACACACATTTCCAATGGTACTCATGCTTTCCAGGTAGTTTCTCGGCATGTAAAAACCACCAGCTGCACCAAGGAGATCAGTAGTCACGGTGAGAGGCACAAGTACCACGTTCCCCCAGCAAGTGCAAGATAAATGACAGGATTCAGTCGCAGGATTTTAGGGGGACAGCAGGAATTCCGGGAGAAGATAAGAATAAAGGAAAGATTACCAGACCCTTCCAGTTTCTTCTTGTACACAAGGACCCCACTGCGGCATCCCTGCCCCCTCATCACTGACATGGAAGAGGTCTGATGCAAGCTATTGCAATGTGCAGGACGAAGATGGCAGCAGAAGACCAGACCTTCTCCTCCGGCACTGGAAGCATTGCAGGAGAAGACTAAAAGGTTCACCAGACTACAGGCTAACAGTGTCTCCAGATCACATTTTTTGGCAGCAAGGAGCACTAACAGAAGTGGCTCTTGGGCAACGCAAGTGGCCAATAACATGTGATTTAAGAGAAAAATGGCAAAAAAGCAGAATAAGGAGGATTGTGTGTGATAAGCCTAGTATGCGCTCTCACCCAGCAGCATCTGGAGAGGATTTTCTCCAGCAGGCAGGGAAGAACTCGATTACATCCAGTTAACTGTGCTCTAAACTGATTATGCATGTGCCAGGCTAATGGATTACATTAGCAAGAGGAAAAATAACATCCAATCAATCTCAATTTACTGCAGACCACACCAAGGCCTAAGAGAAACCATTCTGTGAACTACCCCCACTCCCGCTGCATCTTTTCAGCTATCAAAAGAGACATGGCATTACAACCACTCTGAAGACTGGAAGAATTGCACTGAAGCTTGCTTGATCCATAGACAGGTTTTTCCATGAAGTCAAACACCGACTCCAGCTACGCTGGAGCAAGACGCTGTGAATCCAGCCATCCGGTGTCCCCTGCTACAGGCTCTATATAGGCATACTAGAAAGCTAATATATGGACCGTACAACAGACGTCATTACTCTGAATCGTGTTATTCTCTGTCTGGTGTTTCACTGCTTGCACATCAGAAGTGACGCAGGGCTGTAACAGCTCTGAGAACTGCCCAGGCCTCTTACGAACCTGAAAACTGACAATTCCTCTTCGCCTGTCTGAGGAAAGCATTTCAGGAATCTTTATTACAAGCATCTATGGCTGTCCCCCAGCCTGACTTTGGCGGTTTCACCCCCACCACCACCCCAAGTGAGAGATTTCTAGTACCCCAATTGCTTCTTCCCTAGTAGAAACCACTGTAGATCAAGGGTCTAGAAAAAGAACTTTTAAACTTTTGCAATGTATATTTAAGACAACAATATTATGTGTTAAAACTCATGCTAGAGCTTTCAAACAACTCTTTTGTACTCCAAATTGAATTCCACAGACAGAGGAGATTCAATTCCTTGGTCGACTTTTTAAAGTCTCGCTGGGACTCTCCTGCCCCCAGTTTCCAAGCTGATTTTACCCTCTCAGGTCTCTTGTGCATCTAAGAGCAGAGGCATATGTGTAGATCTGACCATTTTTAGAGCCAGACTCTGCTGTGTTACGCTGGATCCCAGCTGATGCTGGTAACAGCAATCATCACAGCAGTCCTGGCCTCAACAGTGAGCTCAGCAGAAATGTGTTCCTCCTCAGAGGAGTTCCACACCAACTCCAGGCAGGTCCAACAACCATAGTTCAAGGCAAACCTATAGTGCTCCTGGTTGTCTCTTTCTTCTCTGAATTTGCTGGAACTGCTCATTCCCAGGGAAAATCCAGGAGGTTTGAAATCTGATGTGTCTGCACCATGACATGCGTGGGCTACCGTACAGTTCAATGTCAAGTTTTACATTCCCATTACATAAAGAAAAATATTCAAAGAAATAATTAAGCAGCACAAAATACAGTCTGTGTGTATATATACTTATATATTGAAAACAAAAAATCTCACCACATTTGGGAGAAAGCAGGAAGAAAAGGATGAGGACAGAAAGAATATAAAAAAAACCTGAGAGAAATGAGAAGACAATGAGTGGGATAGCATGTGTGAATGGAAGGTATGCGGCTGCTTAGATTTATGGCAATTCGTACCTGATTGTTCATACTAAAGCCATTATGGGATGATTAGAGAAAAAGGTGAAGCTTTAAGTCCAGTGAAAATCAATAGAAACGTCTGGAGCAATTCTGCTGCATGAGTGAAAGGACTATTTACTGTATCCGGAGCTCCTCTTGGGTTACAGCCCACAGGGTTCAGGCCAGCGAGGGGAGGGGGTTGTGAATGAGAGAAATAAGTCAGGAAAGAGAAGATGGTTATAAAGAAGACACAAAATGGGAGGGGGAAGAGTAAAGAAAACAAGATGGCAGTCATAGGCTAAATACTGCCGTAGATGAAAACCTGCAGTGTCTCCAAATACAGCCTGTCCATACGCACGGTCAAGCACATGCACGCATATACAGGCTTCTCCTTCGGCCTCCCTTTTCCAGCCTCAGGCAACACTTCGCATACAGATCCCAGCATTAACGTACACAGAAGATAAAAGCACAGAGACAGCGGCCCTCTTCCTCCATCCCTCCCCACTCCAGCCACCCAGCCTTCTCAATGCCAGGATGAACACACACCTCTGACAACAGCGAAAGCCTTCAAGTGCTCATGAAGCATCTCGTATGGGTTAACAAACTGCCTTATGGAAAAGAGCCAACAGAAGTGTGGCAAATACCATCTCGCACAGCGTTTTCAACAGCGCCTGGAATTTTTGTGCAACAGTATCATTTAACACATATGCAGTGCTCTAAGACATGCAAGCCTCCATTAAAGCATCTTGACCCGAACACCCACTGGCCTAAGGCTTTAACAACCACAGCTGCTGTCAGAACGCAGGCTGAAGAGCTGTACTACGCAAGTGAGACTGGGTCCCGCTGGAGAGATCCGAGCGGCTCATCTCCAAAGGATCACAATCCACTGCGGTTCAAAATAGATTTTCCTTTGTTGCAGCACTTGGGCAATGAAGGAAGATGAAGCAAAGCCAACCCTTACCTTATAGAGCTTCAGGCTGGCCTCATGCCTCGAGTTCACCGTGTGAAGACGCAGCTTCTCTAGACTGTTGGTGTAGTAGTCACAAGCATTGCATTTCAGATGTACCGGATTCCCAATGGCCACACACTTCAGCCTCCACTCATTGGCCTTGCCACCCTCCTTGATATGTGCTACCAGCTGGTATTTTTGCACATGCTTGTCCGTCTTACAGTGGAGTTGGAAGTTTGCCTTGAGCTGCGTGTTGTAGCGGCACAACTTGCACTGGTACGAGTCCCCCATCACTGCCTTCCACTCATCTTCAGGGAGGCTACGCTCCACATTCATGTGGAGGCCCAGCATGTCCAAATTATCTGTAGTGAACTTGTTGCACACAGCACACTGGAAGAGCTTCAGCGATGGGTCATTTGTTTGCGTGAAACTCTCACCCAAGTTCATTAGCTCCTCAGACACCAGCTGTCCACCACCTAACCGCATGTCCAGGGGGATCTCTCCACCCACTGCACGAAGGAAAAAGGGGAAAAAGAGGTCAGAAAAGCTGAATTCTTTACTTGCCAAGAGAAACAGAGCAGAAAATACGCTGCTCTCAGTGCAACTCTTGCACCCACCAAATGCACAGCAAAAGCTAGGCACAGCTGTTCCTTCGCTTACTCCTCTGTGCTGCTGCTGAGTACCATATCTAAAGAAAAAAGCAACTGCAGTCGGCGTGTATGGCTGGGAAAGGACCGCAATGGCCCCTGCTACCCACCCTCTGAAAGAGAAGTACCTGCCCTCTGCCCATGAAAGGTGGCAAGAAAAACCCTACAAAGTTTCAGAGGACGAAGAATTCCTTAGTACTGCACCGAAAGTCTCCATGGCCATTTCAAGAACAGCGTAACACTTTATCCTGTTTTTTCTTGCCTACCTGAAGAAGCAAGAAATGTTACCTTGTGCAGTACCTGAGCACAGTCCCTGCCAAATGAAAAAAGGTCAACAGTCACAAGTCCAAGTGATGGGAGCATTACAGTTAGGTCACCGCACTGCTGTCAGAAGTGGGCGATGGTGCAGAATGGGGCAAGTACAAAAACAATCTGAAAAGTGCTGCTCCTGCACTATCAGATCTCATGTCTTGTCCAAGAGTTCAAAATGGTGGACAGTCTTCTAAAACCAGTGTTGACAGACGCTTTGTATGCCCAAGGGAAATACAACCACTATTAATAACAAGAGTGCAAGAGCATGTCAAGGAAAGCCAGCAGGACGCTTACTGTCTTTGTGTCACATCTACCCTTCAAACCAAGAGCTGAACTCTATTCACTTACAGTAAATGAATGCAGCAAGCTCTTATTTACATCAGAGCACTTTGAAGATACGGACAGAGAGGCTTTCTTTTTCTAACGTTAACTTTTTATGCCAAAGCACAGAGACCAACCGCCAGCCTCTTCTTAGGACCTTTGCTCCACCTTGCTCTCCTTTTCCATTTTTAAGACATCTATGCTCCTCCTGCAGCTTTTTGGTATTTTACCTTGATCTTACGTCATAGCTCAGCTTAACAATCTTATTAAAGGAACCTTCAGGTCAACAGTTACTCAGTCAATCAAAAAGAGAGATTTTATTTCCTCAACTTCTAGTTTCCTAGGTTTCAACCTGTTTGCTGAGAAATAGCCAACACTGGGAAGACACTCAAAGTTCAGGCAGAACCGTACTAACCTTCCTGGAAGCATATAACCACAGTTGGTGCAGACCACAGCTTTGGGCAATGCATGTGTTATTATCTTCCCTGCAGAAATGCAATACCAAAATGTTCATTACAGTCCTACGCAGGATGAACTACAGCTTACAAGACAACCTGAATGCTGAGCTTGTCAGAGGAACAGCACCTCATTTTCATCAAGCATATCTCGTGCTCATGCAGAAAAGAACTGGTTGGAGAGGGGAAGTCCCATCCGCATGCGCTGCCAGGAACCTGTCTTTCCATCAAAGCAATCAACAATCTCTTTTCTTGATCCACTCTATCCCTCCCTGCCACGGCAGAATTATACTCTGTACAGCTACCCCTGCATACCTGCTCACTAACTATCTGAAAAGCAGCGAACCCACCACTTGCCTTCTATGGTCCGTATCTCCTAATCGTAGTGATTTTTCTAAGCATCCCTTTCAGGATATATCCTGAAATCCTCACTTTAAATCAGTCTCTCCTGAACACATCATGCAGTAAAAACCCAAAAGCAGACTCTTCTGAATTATTAATATTCTACTCAAATCCAGTTTTGGACTGAAGTGTAAAGATGGGAAAAATCTGCTTCACTTCTAGCAAAGTTCATAGCGTGTGTATATGAGTCTAACGAGCTGAGCTCGTGTCAAGTGCTTATTGACATGGCAATGGCCTCCCTCCATAATCCTCATCTCGAGATTTGCAACCATCAAGTGTACAATTCACAAATCACTCTCCAGGCAAGCTCATATGCATTCAAGGCCTTGTCATGCACTTTAGGATGCTTCAGCTAAAATACTCCCAACTTCTCTCATGCCAGATGCCCTGTGCTTCAGTAAGGAGGGGCTATGAGCTCCAAAAGGGTGCCTTCCAAGAAACCCACCACAGACAACACTAACTTTATACACGACAAGCTATACTACAAATGACTGTCAATTACATCTGTTGGCAACTTGGAGCTATTGAAAATACACTAAAAAAGACTGTGTCCTTGACCTCCCAACGATGCAAGCTGGAACACCGGGGTGGGGAGATAATTACTTTAATTTATAGTCACTTTAGTTCCATCATTTTCTTTTTCTTTTTTATTATCTCATGTTGTTGTTCTCTCATATGACTTTCATGTCCTTCTGGACTAATAATAAACTGTACTATGAATAGCTGAAGGAACGGAGAACATGCATGAGACCAATGAACCAGTAATGGAGCGCATCAGTAATAACAGCATCGATGGATGGACAAGGTTAGGGAGGGCAGAGTGCAGCACGGAAAAATTAGTCCAGAGGAAAGCAGGTAAAGTGGCAGATTGCTCTTCATGTACTTTCTCAAGGCACTGTGAAAAATTCTCAGCAGCAGCAAAACAATGTAACAGCAGTAATTTCCGTCAGCATCTGCCATGCCTGAAGCATGGTGTGGGGCTCCGTTCTGCGCCAGCTCTCACCCTACAGCGCTGCGAACCCCAAACACACCGGGAAGCACATGCACGCTGCCAGCGGCTGCTGCCGGCCCCGGGCGACATAAGCAGCCCGGGGGAGGAACCTAACCGGACCTGACCCTCTATCCCCACTCTAAGTCTAACTCTTGGACTAAACCGTGTGGGGATAGGGTGTGCCCCCCCGCGCCAAGCACAGTGCCAACACGAACACGATGAATGCTCGTTGTCAGGAAAAATGCATTTGGTAGTTGGTTTTTAAGTGGTTTTTGCCATCTGATGAGAGAAAATCTTCTCTCTCTATAGCCATTCCCCTCCAGTTTAATAATTCTCATCTGGTCAAGCCTCAAATCTTCTATTTCACACTGGCATCAGAGGAACGGTTCCAGCTCAGTTTCTTCAGCAGAGGTACACCACCCCTTCCACTGAATTCATCACAACTCTCAAAACTTGCCTACCTTTTCTTCTCAGGGCAACACAGCACATAACAAACCAACTCAACACCTGCCTTTGAGAGTGCCAGCAGCTCATCAGACCCTCTCGCAAAGCCACCTGCCAAACTACTCGCACCCCTTACCAAACCAAGGAAAAATCATTAGGCAACACTGTAGTAAGGATGATTTCCACAATGAGGAGGAACAATTAATGCCTGTCAGCAATAATCCCTATCTACTGTTTTATTAGCTCCCTACTAAAACTCTTTGAAAATGTACCAGAAAAGTAATGTATTCTCCCAGGATGAGAAAAACTGGTCTGGGGGAATGCAGAAGAGAAGTCTCCACTGTGTAGTCTCCATCCTCAACCACCACAAAAAGGCAACTCACTGCACTGCAGCTGCACTGCACAGCGGGCCGCAGAGACAGAAGGAAGGGATTTGGCACGCAGCACCCAGTCCGCACACAAGGGTTTTGCGGTAACTCAAAAACCATCCCTCCCTTACACACAGACACGGTGGAAAACCCTTCAGCCTCACCTAGAGATGGAGCCATCGTTGCCATGGGATTGGTGGGATCGAGCTGGAATCCACCCATCATGAACTGTGCATCTGAGGAAGTGCTGTCCATCTTCAAGTTGGGAAGGTTCATGTTCTGCGCCAGGTAGTACTGGTAGAGCTCGGCCTCGGCGGGGGACGGCAGGCTGCCGAGGCCCAGGTGCCGGTTGTGTTGGATTTGGGACATGTTTTGCTGAAGCAGCATCATGTTGTGCATGTGCTTCTCACTGGTCATGTGAATACGGAGGTTTCTAGCTACGTTGGTCTCATAGTCGCACACCTCGCACCGCCACGTAGGTTTGGTTTTTGGTTTGGTGGGGGAGGGGGCCCCACAGGTGCTACCAATGTTGGCCGCTGCGGCCGCCGCGGCCGCCGCAGCCGCTGCCGCCGCCCCAGCAGTGTGGCTGAAGACTTGCTCTCCCCCTCCGTTCTGCAGGTTTTGCATGTTGTTGAGATGCTTGTCGGACTGCATATGAATACTGAGGTTGCCTTTGGTAGTAGTGGAGTAGTTACAGACCTCGCAGCGGAAGGGCTTGTAACCACAGGTGTAGCTCTCACCCCGTGCCAGCCGCGGGTGTGGCTGTCCACTTTTGCAGTAGACGCAGGAGCCACCCGGCTCGGGATGTTTCTCCTTCATGTGCGCCTCAAGCGTCTGCTGGTACTTGTAGTGCCAATTGCACTTGGGACACTTGAGTGTCTTACATGAGTTGCGAGAATGCATCATAGTCATGTGGCCACCCAGCGACCGCGAGGAGCCCAGGACCGTGTCGCACTTTGGGCACTCCACGCCGCTCCCCGAGGGGCACTCCCCACCCCCAAGTTCACAGAGGGGGCCAGCATGCTGGTGATGGGAGATGTAGCTCCCGTCCTCGCCCTCCGCGCTCTCATTTGGTTCTGGTGCTGTGGCATTGTCTTTATTGGCACTTTCATCGATAAAGTCCAGCCTCCTGCCGCCCTCTGCCACGCTGGCTCCGCCGCCCTCATTGTTAAAGCTTAAGTGATTCCTCCTGTTTGCACCATCAAAGACAAAGGAAGAAGCAGAATTAGAACTAGTAGAAGGTGTGCCCCGCGACAGCGTCTGGAGCACGTTAGGCATTAAGGGAGAGTTAGAAATGCTTTGGTTTGAGAGAGCAAGGTCCTTTTTGCTGCTGCCGCCGCCTGCCACAGCCCCAGCATCCTCCTGGGGCCGGTCCTCCAGTTCGTCCTCCAACTCGCTCGGAAACAGTCCTTTGCAACCCTCATCATCCTCGTCTTCTTCCTCTTCCTCCTCCTCCTCCTCCTCCTCTTCTTCCTCCTCTTCCTCCTCCTCCTCCTCCACCTCCTCGACTGGCTCTGCCTTTTCCGAGAGGCTGTCCTGGTCGCCCCCCTCTTGCTTCTCCCCCTCTGCCACCCCAGGGTCCTTCCCCTCTGAGGATTTGGTGGGACTGGAAGCCAGCGGGCCCAGGGGGACTGAGGTAATGGGAGTCTTCAGAG
The DNA here is from genome assembly GCF_030463565.1 of Pelecanus crispus. Taxonomy (NCBI): domain Eukaryota; kingdom Metazoa; phylum Chordata; class Aves; order Pelecaniformes; family Pelecanidae; genus Pelecanus; species Pelecanus crispus. The sequence goes on along the minus strand of NC_134650.1, from coordinate 48,588,955 downwards.
CCGAGCTGGTCAGCCCGCCCAGGTTGAGGAGCGCGCCGGGGGCCAGGACGCCCGCCGGTGGCGGCTCCGCTCCGCTGGCCGCCCCGGCCTGGAGGGCCTGCTCGCCCTCCATGCGAATGCCACTGAATTTACCATAAAAACTGTGTCCAGGGCCTATGAGGTTAGCTGCGGAAACGAGAGGGTGCTGAAAGGTTTTGTTTTTTGGTTCCAGAAAGCTGACAAGGGGTTCCTTGTCTTTGCCTATCCCTTGGATGATAGCGGAGATGTTCTTATTGCTAAGAATTTTCCGCTCCTCCTCACTCAGAGTCATTCGGTGGTCGTGCACCGCGTGGGTCACGAACGAGCGGACATACCCAAAGGAGAGCTTGCACAAGAAACACATCAGGATGGGCTTCCTCTTCCCATAGAGCACAAAGCCATCGAATTTGGACAGGTCCACATTGTTGGGAACATCTTTGGATACGCAGGAGCTTTTGGCAGAACCGTCGCTGTTCAGGTAATCCTTGTTGCTTTTGTGTCGCACATCGAAGACGCGGAAGCTGTGCAGGACGGGGCTGATGCCCGCCAGGGCTGAGGTATTCGGGAAGGCCTGGTCTGAGCCCTCAAACCACTTCCCGAAGGATGAGGCTATGTGGAAGGTGTTGATGATCTGTGGGTAGACGGGAGCGGCGGCGGAGGGCTCTCCCTGCTTGGGCAGAGAGTTCGGGAGCAGTGAGGGGAGAGCCCCGCTGCCGCTGCCGCAGGTGCCCCCGCTCTGCACCAGCTGGCTGAGGCTCTCCACGATGTAGGCCGAGCCGTCTGGCTGGTAGACGATCTCGCCGGCCAGGTTCTCCACGTCGCTCTCCTCCTCCCCGTCCTCGCTGCTCTCGCTCCCGCTCTCCCCCCTCAGCGGCGGGGGTGGGCGGGCGCCGGCGCAGCGGTGCTCCATGTAGCTCTGCAGGCCGGCGAAGGAGGCGGCGCACTGGCCGCAGCTCACCTCCTTGCCGGCGGGCTCGGCGCCGGGGCCGGCCGCGGCGCTGCTCTCGGGGACGCGCTCGGGGAAAGGGACCCTCAGGCTGTCCAGGGGGCCGCGGCTCTCCGCCACGGGCTGCTCCATGCTGCCGGCCGTGTCGGGGAGGTGGGCGCTGTTGAGATCAGTCCATTGCTGGTGCTGAGGGATGCCGCACCCATTGTCCTTCCCGGGGATGACGGGCGAGTCACAGCCTTCCATGGCAGGGCCGGCACGGAGCGCTCATTGCACCCGGTACGGCTCGGACCTGCAGGCGGGGAGAGAAGGAGAAAGGCAGGTGAGTCAGGGGGGAGAGGCAGTTCCCGTGAAGACCCCCCACCACGAAGGCCGCCGATCCCGCTCTTCCGGACCAAACGGGAGGCTGTGAGAGCTGGCGCCCCAAGATGGGCTCTGGGAACGGGCGGCCTGGCCTTGGGTAACGCACCGCTGGAAACGAGCAATGGAAATACGATGGAAGCAGGAACGCAAGAGACAAATCGAAGGGAACTGGAAGGTGGTGAAAACCTCCGCCCAGCACCTTTCCTGAAGCGGGCAGGAAGACTGTAGGACCTGCGCTGCCACCCCAAAACCTTAGATCTTCAGAAAACAAGCAAAAAACCCGAACAAAAATGTAACAGAAAAGCTTTTGACAGAAACAGAGTTAAGACACTACAACAGGACAGTGCTGGTGCTTTAAAACTTTGTAAAAATTGTACTCCGTGGCTCCCTAAGCCAGAGGCTGTTATTTTCGGGTGATTCCCTTCTGCTAGCAGTTCAGGGAGCACAGAACCAGAGCTACCACATGTGCACCTCTGTGGCAGACCACGAGACCCAGAGCAACTCACAGAGATTTCGGAGTAACAGTGTTTGGTATGCACAGGAGATTTAATTGCTGTGTTCTGGACAGAGTTTAAACAGAGAGACGTCAGGAGAGAAAGCAAACAGGAAATTCCAGATCTGACAAGGGTCCATCCTGGGGACTGGAAAGCGGTCAGCCCACCACGCTCCAGGAAGCTCCCAGAGATCACGCAGGGCAAGCCTCTGTGCACAGACGGCTTCCTATCATCCCCAGAGGCAAACAGCCGATGCAGGTCCTAGAGCAGAAGGAAGGACACCCTTCCCGCTATTTCCATTCCACCAAATACGAGACCTGGAGAACTCCCACTGGCTGCCAGGCAGCCGGCGAGCGTGGGCTGCTGCACAGGGCTGACATCCGCGGCTCCCTGTCACCTCTACCCCGTCTGCTGCACCCCACCAGTGTCTCTTACGCTGTGATCCCAATGGGTCCGTTCGGCAGGACGCGCCTTTCTAGAGCTTACAGACTTGCGAGGTTAGGTAGTGCTACTGTTAGGAGCTGGAGCACGGCAATGCAGACCGCAATCAGCAGGAGATTGCCAGTTCAGTTGCAAGCCCACCAAGAATCCTGTCTGCAAAGAAGCATTTCTATAGTCTGCTGCCTATAGAGAGCTCCTGCGCAAGCCACGTGGGAGGAAACACCAGCAGAAATTAAAGCACTGTTACCTCATCTGTAAAAGTGATTTTTAACCTGTGGTCCACAGATCTCCTTAGGCATACCGATACCAAACATCCATAGAAAACAACTGAGGAAAAACCGTACAAGCAGAGGCCCACTCCTCCATGTTTTTACAATCTGTGAACCAAGAGACAACTCTCTAGATCCACTGACATCAATGGCACACAGGATTTTCTCCACAGTATTTTATCTTCTACCAACTAAACACAAGCGCCACTTTGCTCCTCAGACGATTCCGAAACTGAATACATGCTTGGGGAGAGTTTTTGCCAATACTCAGTATAAGCTTTTGGGGGGCAGGGCAGGTTTTAATTTAACAATATGCTGTTACTCTTAAACTGACTCAGTGGGATTTACTCTAAATAATATATTTAAAGTTACACAAATTATTTTAAGTCTTTCTTTAAACCTCTCTCACTTACCACAGCTTTCTCAACGCTGCTCTTACCTGAGCATCCTCCAAGTAGCTCAGCTCATGAGATACTACAAGCGGTGCCGAGTGCTGGAGCGCTGGCTAGACCAGACCTCGGCCAGGACCCCCCACCCGTTCGCACCCGGCAGACGTGTGTACATGCCAGCTGACACCTCGGGGGCTTAAGGTCTCTCCCTTCAAAGACTCCAGTCACATTAGCAGCCTGCTGCTGCCCTTGGTCTCTTTCAACAGAGACTATTAGTGTTTTGACAACCTACACTGCTATCTAAACATTAAATATTATAATTGTAGTCTGAAAGTGTTTCCAGCACTCTCTAGCTCGATTTGAGCCCATGAGACGGCAGACCCTTGCAAGCTCCTGCAGAGCAGCGCGCCTGCAGCACTGCCAGCAGCCCCTTCCCCTGCCCCGCACGCCACCGTGCTGGTGCCCGCGACTCACCGCTGCACAGACGCGCAACTGGTACTCGAACAACTGGGGAAAGAGAAGAAAAAGCATGAAGAGAACTGAAAATTTGCCAGAGAAGACCCGATCAGTTGCGAAGCAGGTGACACGCCACAGCAGCACTGAATGAAGTACCCGAATTCGTTCAAGCAGAAGAAAATGGAGTAACATTGAACTTTATCTCTTTTTTCCCCGGTTTCATTACCTACCAGTTTATTTTCCATACTTTTTCTGATTTGCCTTATGTGTTCATATTTTCCCTTTATGCTGTTTCCTACGTAATTATGTATATGCAATGACAGATGCACATACTTATATGCATGTCAGATGCACATACGTTTATACGCCTTCACTTTTTCCAAGCGCCTCTTCATCCACAACAATGTAAATTTATAATTTCTGTGATATTATACGCTAACATGAGTAACAGTATGTTAGAACAGATATGATCCCTCTAGGCGAGAAGAGGATCTCTCTCCCCCCTATCCTCCAAATACTGCAGGTCCTTTTGGGGGTTACTCCTGCACGCTCTCTGGGAATATAATCCCTAAATGCTTTTGCCTAGTACAGCTTCTGATGCCCTTTCCCCACCCGGTGAGCCTCTCGCTGCAAAGGAAAGAAAAAGCTCTCCCCGCTAGCACCAGAAAGCACTCCAGCAGTTGGAGGGAGCAGGGGGATGTCTTCTGTCTGTCCTCACCCCTGCACCAGCAGTAACACTCCCCTACACCCAAACATTCCTCCTGGGATGTGAGAAGCAGAAGTGGAAGAGGACAAAAGCAAGTCAACTCTCTCACACTGCTACCACCAGACTGGAATCCTGGGCATGCCTATTTGAAGGTATCTGGGCAGGTTTTTGTCCTATTTTACTTCTGGTGAAGCTTGAGAAAAAGTATTTACAACTACCTGTGAAGGTAGAAAGTAACACCTCTCGAAGCCAGTGTGGCGAGGAAGCCTTTGGAAGGACACGGAGGCGCAATGGCATAATGATCCGACACGTTCACACACAATATTACCTTACAGCATTTCCGATCCCCACCTTCCTTGGAACCTATGCTATACGCACTTGTCTTTGTGGTCGCACTGGGAATAAATAGCAATTTGATCTGCAATAAAAATAACCTGGTGCACTGAGTGGAATAAGAAAGAAGAGTACCATAATCCTGTTGCCAAAAGGCTCAGTCTTCTTAATCAGCCAGTTTTGCTTACCTTAGCTAAAATGACACTTCAACACTGCATTGTAATAACTCTTACTTGCACCAGCTCTCTCCCACAGAACATTTGTCCTTAGCTATGTGTTTTCTCTAAATTGATCCCAGATCCTTCTGCGTTGAGGCTGCATATTCACCTTCCCACAATACGACACGCTCTCTCCCTCTCAATGCTACCTTTTGTATTGACAACTGCAGTCCAAATTAAACAAAAACAAATTCACATCAGGTGAAAAAAAAAGAGTAAAATAACAAACTCCATAAGCCTCGTACTTCTGCCAAGAAGAGTTTGGGGAATATCTATGCAGACTTCAGAAGGCAATGCGGAACAGCAGCACCCCACAAATGCTTTTAGACAAAAAAGCACTGAGTTTGCCAGCACAGCCAGCTCCCCAGGAAACGTGCCTAGATGGGATGCAGCACGAATCTGAGCATCGCCATTATCAAGAACTCTTGACTGGCAGGAAGATGCCTGACTGACAGTTGGGCCAAAAGGGTTAGCAGGGCTGACGGGGCGGGAGGGTTAACAGCCTGATTGTAAAATCAATGTAATAAATGCTTGGTAAGTTACAGGAACATGCGGGAAGAGGAGGCCGCGATTGATAAAGGACTGCGGCTTTGATGCTGCACTGGGGACTTGTTTATTGACAAGAAAGCCAATCTCTTCTCCCGGCCAGGCCAGGCCAGGCAAACCTGCAAGCGCTTACCAATTAATTGGTGGGCTTTTCTGCCTTGGGTTGCTTTAACATCTCTCCCCCCACTCACTCCAAGTTAACCAGCTCAGGAGGTGCTGCTCTGAAGGAATCTTTCCTCCTCTCCCCCTCCTCGACACGAAGGAGCCCTTCCAGGGCAGGTGGAAAAACGCACCGCCGGAACACGGCCTGCCGGAGCCCCTGGACGCAGGCCAAGCCCCTACACAAACCCAAGCTTTTCTTGCCCGTTCAGTTCATCACCAGAGCTACTCCTCAAGAACGATGCTGAGGTAGGAAGAGGCACGGAAATATTTGTTTCTATTCGCACAGGAACTGCAGATATCATCCCCTTAAACCGAAAAGAGCCATGTCCTCGTTAAAGCAAACCAGACTTTAAGCAGGAGTACGATGTAGTTACTAGTTCGCTATTAGAGGCCCCGCATCTTCCTCCATCCCAGGCCACCGCGAAGTGATCCGCACCGGACAAGGAGAGCTGCGAGGACAGACCGAGCGATGCGCGCTCCACACTCCCGTCCTCTCTCCACCCGCCGCCCTCCCTGCTCTGTGTATCAGCCAGTCAATAAGAAAAGGTAGTTCTTACTTAAGGAGGCAGAAGTCAACTCGTCAGGTCGATCAGCACTCTGTCTGTAAACATGGTTTCCCGTAAAATCAATGAACTCCAGTTACAGAGAACAGCCTGAGTGCCGGAGACTCCCTGCGCTCCCACCACCCGAGCGGCGGGGAAGGGCTCTCCCCGGTCCCTTCTCCGGCCTCGCATCCCACAGCTGCTCTATGCGGCTCCTGCTGCTCCCGCCGCCACGCTCGCCGTGCCTCTGGCATATGGCCCACCCAAGCCCCTGCTCCTTCCCTGCAGCATCTCGCAGCCCCTCCAAGCAGATCTGGGGCCTGGCCGGAGGAGCATGGAGCCCGCGGGACAGGGAGCGCTCCGCGAGGGCAGGGGCGGCAGCCATGGCGGTCCAGAGCCGAGCTGCATCTGGACAGCACGGTGCAATCGAAAGCATTGCACTGCGTGCCCCACGCTTTCATCAAGAGCTTCTACTGACCGCGGCCGGCGGTTCGCAGCCACGCTCTGTCCAGAACACAAGTGGAGTCAATCCCCGCGTCTCCCCCCGCCACCTCCTTACAGCCCCCAGCCCCGTCCTCGCAGGGACGGACGTGCCATCTTACAGCAATGCTTCCACTGCCGAGGAGCGGCTGGTCTAAAGCAACACCCTCGCCCCCCCGGCAAGCGGGGGGCTCTGGGGGCAGCCCCCGGCACCAGGCTGCTTCCTCCCCCCGGGACACGCGGCAGCAGCGCGGGCGGCAGGGACAGGAGCGGGAGGGAGGAGGGGGTTCCTGCTGTTGCCCAGGCTTCCCGAGAATTAAATATGAACAGCCGTGCTGTGTAATTTTAAATTGTTAATTAGCACAGGGTTAATTAGGCGGCCCTTTCACAAGAGGCTGTTTGGCAGTAAACCAAGACTCGAAGCAATGAGGAAGGAGGAAAACAAAAGGAGAAAGAGACAGTGAGAAACTGTTCCCTCCGCTAATGACCCACATGGCACCATGAAAAAAAGGGTGCTGAGGACAGGGAAAAGATACAAGCAGATGCATTACATCCACGGCCATTACCCTGGAAGATACCCAGCGCGGCTCCCCTCCCCCTGCCTATTCCCACAGCCGCACGGTGGAGAGAAGCGCTCAGCCCCGTAACGAGCAGGGTCTGCTCCTCCTGAGCATCCTGCCAAGCAGCCGCGGCTCACAAACTCCAGCCAGCTCTTAAGCTTTTTGCCGTGGCTCCACAAAAGACGCAGCTCACACAAACGCTCTCAGTCAGCAACTGAACTTGAGTGGTTCCTGTTGGAGAAAACTGCACAACGGCCTCTAAACTTTGTAAACACACACCTACCTGTTGTGCCAACAGACGCTCTATAAATCAATACCATAAATACAGGCTGAGAGACAGCCCTAGATTAGCTCCAGCACAGGTGCTAGTGATTCAGAGGGGAAGCGGAAAGGGACAGAGGCGCGAGGACAAAGACGGCATAAGGACTAAAGGCGGGCTTAGATGCTCTGGGCACACCCCTCCTTACACGCTTGGCCTCAGGACGGAGCCTGGCAAGTGCTAGTGGCCAGGTCAGCCGAGAAGCTCGTCTCAGGAATGGCACTCGACGACACTTGTGCCAGCCTAAAAACTAGGGATGGACACACCAAAGGTGACCAAGCAGCCAAGTAAACTTCATGATCCCTAGGACCAGGTATGTTCAAAGCTCCCAAGAGCAGGAAGTCTGGGAGGGGGGATGCAAGGCAATTACCGTGTCCGTCCGGAGCGGTGACACAACCAACCCGGAGCATCAAAGCTTTCTGTGTCGCTTCCCCACACCTGGCGTGCTACAAAGCGCTCTCGTAATACTTAGGAGATTGCATATGGAAAGACACGATAAAAATCATTACCTAGGATCGAGAATTCAAAAATTAAGGAAGAACAGAATGCATGTTGCCAAAGCAACTTTAATTTTGCTCCTTTATGCATATGCATTATGATACTGTCTTTAATTACGGGATCACACGCTGCCTCGCTTAGTAAGCGGGATGGTCACATAAGAGCGTCAAAATAAGGTTCCAGGAGCATGTTGTCACTTTATGAGATTTATACAGCAGCTGTTATCACACAAGTATGTGGAAAGTCACTTCCTAGAATACAAAGATCTTTTTAAATTTCCTAAGCAAGAAGGCTGATATTCAAGCTTGGTAGCAATACAGAGACAGCTTCAATTCCCAGTTTCATAAAATGGTTTTATCTTCTAAATTAAACAGAAGATACAGATTCCAGCTCTCTCCCATTCATTAAAGTGCCAGACAGTAGTAAGAATACCTGCCAGCCTAAGGGAAGTGTGAGGATTCTGCAACAGGACTTGAAATATTGGGATAAAATGGTACTTATGAGCCAAAATTTAAGCATAATAGTGAATGCAGATGCACAGCTTGAAGAATGACTTCTAGTTGGGGGTTTCCATCAACATTTTACAATATCAGTGCCTTGGGATTCCTCTTATGCAAATACTGAAAATACTGGTATTTATTTGCCAAGTTCAACATTTTTAAAAAGAAATTATAAACTAATTTTTGTCTTTCACATAGCAAGTCACATCTTGCACCTGTCCAAGCATGACAAGTTGTGTTTTGGCACACAGATGGTCACAGTGGAGTTGCCTCGTCAACAAACGCAGTTTGCTGACTATTCATAGCAAGATACCAGTCTTGCCAAATCCTGAACAAGCTCTACATCTAGCCTTCTTCCTCTTCTGCAGTTAGGCTTTACCAACCAAAAGCCCAAGCTCAGTTTTGGCTTCTCCTAGAGTTTCTCTGCAGACACTGCTCAGTGCCAGACTGTTGTTTCCAGCTGGACACATGGCCATGCCCAATGCCATTGCACCAGGAGCAGAATTGGCAAGCCAGACCTGCCTGCTGCTGGAAGAGGGATCCAACCAACATTGATCCATGGGTTCCAATGCCTGATGACAAGAGTCCTGGGGCTGCACGTCCTTGAGAACCATTTTGTTATCCTGGCAAAGCCAAGAGTTCATAGAAACATAGGAACATAGGAACATTTAGGTTGGAAAAGACCCTTAAGATCATTAACCTAATACCACTAAAGAGTCCACCACTAAACCATGTCCTTAAGTGCCATGTCTACACACCTTTTAAATACCTCCAGGGATGGTGACTCAACCACTTCCCTGGGCAGCCTGTTCCAATACTTGACAACCCTTTCGGTGAATTCACATGCCTCTGTGGAAGCCCTCGTGAACATTGCGGATTTTCCCTTCTGAGGGATTCTAGCCAAGGGGTCTTGAAGGGCATGAGGTCCCAGAAGAGGATGAGGTAGCACACAGTGGTCTACAGAAAGGAAAGATCCATCAGGCACCTCAAAAGGACAGGATGGTCTTTTCCCAGCAGGAAGACAACCACATGGAGGGCTTGCCTTTGGCAGCCGACAGCGCTCCAGAACTGGCACGCTGACAACACAAACAAGCACTGCACTGCGCACGCTCATTAACAGGACAGAAAATGCAAGCGCTCTCTTACACACAGGCTCACATGCATAGGCACAGCCAGTTCCTCAGATCTTCACAGGATCATTAGCATAAACAGCTTTTCAAGCAGCAGGAAGCAAAGGAAATGCTGAACAAAACAGGACTGAAAGCTGTAGGGCTCAAGCACTTGGCATGAAACTAAGAGAAAGGGTCTCCTTGAAAAGGTGAACCTTCTGCATTATCCACATTTTTCCCTCTGTCCTTCACACCAGCTAAAATCGAGCCAATGAGAGTAATGCAAGATTCAGGCAGCTTTTCAGAAAACATTTTGTTATGAACTATTATTCCAAGTTTGCTGATCCCTTTGAGCCAGCTACTGTACTACACACGAAAATATTTATGTAATCATCAACCCACTGCCATTGAGAACAGAGTAATCCAGAGGAGTGCCAGAGGGCTTTAAGCGAGCAGCTGGGGAAAAGAGCGTTTATTCCTCCAGAGAGATTCTTTGCACTGAAAGTATTTTGTAGCAGAGGTAAACCAGCTTAAGTCACATTTCTCTCTACAAAACAAAGTAAAGCACTTGCTTAGTTCATAAGTGACATGGCATTTACGTGATCCCAGGACACGGAGCTTGTTTTCAGGTCCTGCACAAACCTCTCCTCTTGTGTAAGACACTGCAGAACTTTCAGATTTTGTTTCCACATTGGTTTGTTTCAAAACATCGCACATTCCACGATTCTGCAGTTGCGCAATTCACCCCTTTGCTCTGAAAACGCAACATTTCTTGTCAAATGCTGTTTCCAGCCTATGTTGCCGCATAACTAACTACATCTGCATCTGGTGCGCATTTTCAGTGCACTGTTGCTGACCTAACTCCAAAACTAACCAAAGAGCTGTTGAGGACAAACTGCTTCGCTCCGTCACACGCACTCCGCAGTCCCCCAAGTCCCCCCATACCCGAGCGCCTCAGGAAAAGGGCCTTACTGTCCCTCCCTTTCGCCACAGCCTGAAGCCTGCCCTTTCCCACTCCTTCGTTTTTACCCTAGCAGCCTCCCCGGTAGCTTGTACCAGGTAAGAGCTGCCACAGCTCCCTTTGGGCCACCTGGTCCCTACTACAAAGAGCAGTTACATCCGTAAGACCTTGCGCTGGGCAACACCTACGCCCATCTAACCCACAGAGATGCTCGTTAAGAGAGAAGCCCTGAATTGCTCCAAGTTTCAAACATCATAAAGACATATATGAACAAATCAGAGACGGTATTTAAATAATGAGAGTGCTGTTCCTGAACCCGAGAAAGCGCAGCATTTATAGCAAGACTGCAGGACGCAAACCACAGCAGCGACTCCTGAGAGTGAGGGATTCCAGCTGGCTTTTGTGGCTCTGCTGATGGTTCTTCCACCCCCCATCTTCCAGTTACTCGACGCGCTGAGCGGCCCCACTCAGTCAGGAACACTTGAGGCATTCGCACCGCTACTCCGAGAGCCAGCTCTTAATAAACCACCACCGCCAAGCTCCGACCAGCCCTGCAACACGACTTCGGGAGCAGACGCAGCCAACCTTGGATGGCCCAGCCTGAAAAGCTAACGCTGCGCTGCTAGCCTGCGCTCTCCGAGCGACGCGCTTCACATGCAGGCTCACATGCCTAGGGAAGAAGGCCTGCCAACGCTTTTCCTTTCTACTGATCTACCCAAACAACATGTGCGTTCCAGACTAGTGTCAAGGGCCAGGCAGAGGGTAAGAGTTAGATTCATAAGTCATACAGATCTCCTCTGCCAGGGCTCAGATCCAGTCCTTGTTAGGAAACAGACACGCTGCTTGGTCCCGGGCTCAGCCGCTCTTTCCCACCCTTCGGCAAAGCCGATGCTTTGGACAAGGAGAGCAGGCTCAGCGGCTTTATGTCACTCGGTAACCGTTCTGCTTGCTATTTAGACAAACAGCGTGGCTGTCGGATATGTTAGTTCTGAAATACACCCTGGTGTTGCAAACCCCCGTTGCAAAGGTCACCCCGATGCGTGCTCAGAGCGGCTATTAGTGTTTTGGTATGGAGTAAATTTTACCGGTCAGTTTTATCGCTGGAAGATAACCTAAAAAACCCAGAACCCCAAAACAGATAAAGAAACCTGCCAAGTATGGCTGGGAAACCTTCCCATTTGGAGTCATTTTTAGGCAAATTTTAGCAGATCCAAGAGTTCCCATGCTCCTGTAAACAGAGCATCTACACACTCATCTGCTACCAAAACAGTGCCCTGCTCTAGACTTCAGATACAGGCTAAGCATTTTCTGTATCTGGTCAAAATAAACCCTTCCGATTGCAGCAACCAAGAGGAGTCAATAACCACACACTGCTCCACGGCTCAAAGTCTCAAGTTCATGCTCTCCTAGTCCCCAGTACGCAGCCACTCTATCAGCTGCTACATCCCTGACACACTTTAGAACAAACACATCTCTTGTGAAAGTTTAACCACCTCGCAAGGGAGAGCTGACACAGATTCAGATAAATACGGGTTCCAAAGCAGGCGCCTGGTGGGTCTGCACAGGCTGCCGAGCTCAGCAAGGACTGCCCCGTGGCACACCTGGGCGGGACGCAGACGCCTCTGGAGATGGGGAAGGAAGTTGCTACACACGCTTCTCCAGACCTCCAGGACTGAAAGCGTTACTCTGCTGCTTGGCCTCTTGCTAATTGTGGGTTTTATTTTTATTTCCTATTACCCTCTTGCACGCCTGATGAGATTATCTTACCGGAACTGACACAGCTGGAGGCTGTAGCCATACATGGAGCCTCTCAGGAGGCAGTGCAATTTTATTTTCATTGATCAGAAATCAGCAGGGCAGTAAATGATGGGAAATTCCATTAGGAGAAATACTGGGCCATATAAGACCCAACTATCTAGGCATACCCAAATCCCAGAAAGTCCCGTCTTTCCTTGAAGTCCCGTCTGGATGCTGACACAGAGAGTCATCTTTCTTCCTCCCAAAATGGAGTAAGCTACTAACCTGATATCCTTAATCGCTGACTGCTCTGCCGGAAGCGGAGGCAATGCTGTCAAAACACCCCCAAGGGTTCACTTAGCTGAAAGAAAGTCTTTGGTCCAGGCAGCAGCATGCGGCTCCCCCAGCTCAGCCTGGCAGGCTGCAGTGGGCTCATGGAGTTTCACAGCACGTGCCCGATTCCACAGCCACGGCTTTTGCTCTCACAGGCCAGGCAGGTGTGAGAGGTGCCGGCATGGCAGTGCATCAGTCAGTTCTCAGGTAGTCCCAGCAGACCCAAAAGAAGCCAAGGTGTCCAGTGCATGCTCCCATTCCAGTCCCATTTGGAGCCCAGGTCCCCGGGGAAGCGTTACAACTTCGCTGCAGAGGGAGCAGCCTTCCTTCTTCAAGGGCAGGGGTCTTGGGGCATGCACTGCTTGGGGAAACCCCTTCTGACAAAGCACTACACAGCACTGTTACAAGCCCAAACTCGACTGAGCCCAAACTGAGAATCACATTTCAATCCTTCTTTTCTAAAATACACAGAATATGCACTCAATTCCACGTCCCTGGATTAAAATCCTATCATCAAGCCTCTCTGATTAAAAGCTGGGTTTGACCCATCCCGCTGTTAACTTCTGCACATGCCCAGGTTGAAAGCCGAGTCCTTCGCCTCCTGCAGCAGGGTGGACGAGCCCCATCAGTACAGCATGGGTTAACAGAAGCTGACCGCAGCACAGTTGTTAAGGTAATCAATACCAGTGAGATACTAAAGCAGCATAAGCCACATTATTGATTGCCAAGCAGATGATAAAACTGTTTATTATGATAATTGCAGGGTGCCTGCAAGATGCTTCTAGTGCTGTCTTGAGCTTTTTACAAAAATAAGAATTGCCAGGGCGTAATCTTCTGTCTGAAGCCCTTCTGAACCTTGGTGAGAGTCCTCCACACTCTGCTGTGCCAAAGCAGTAACTCCAAGCCACCTTCTCCTCCAGGCTGCTGCTTGGATGCAGGAGGTCATATTACTAGATGTAGTTCAGGGACTATTTACCATGCACACGCCCCATATCGTGGTCTCACTTTTACACACACCCCTACGCTCACCTTTCACTGGAGCATCCCCTTCCAGGGAAGCAAGAGCTCAAACATCAAAACTTGTACCTTCAGTTCTGAATGCTCCTGATCAGCTGAAAATCAAAACTCCCCAACTTCCCACTCCAAAACATTTTCTTCAGTATTGCAATTGCTTTTTTCTCTACTCTGGACTTTTCTACAGTTTTCTACATCCTTTTCAGAAGGTTTAACAGAATTTTTCCCTTCAGGGCATAAATTATTGTGCAGCGCATTAAGAGTTCTTGTTTAGAAGACTGAACTCCAGATATACTTGGTTTGGGAGATCCACCTCTGCATACCACTGGGTATATGTGCACGCAGGCCATACCTCCAAACAGGTGACACGCAGCGGCTTGTCCCCCTGCCACTGGGTGCCTGCAAGATGAGCAGCTGATCTACCAGCATAAAGCCAGACAACATTTTGATTCTAAAGTCATTGCAAATACCAAAAAGTTTCTCTTGAATTAAATGCAGTAATAGGCATCAACTGGCCTTCAGAAGAAAAGCAAAACACAAACTGCCAGATTATATCTACTCTGGCAAAAGCGTCTATTACTTCTCCATCAGCAGGAGCAGAAATGGAAACTATAACATAACCGGGCTCCACGTTGCCACCGCTGCCAAATGACAGCTGAAAATGAGTTTAACAAGGGCTGAAGCTCCAGGGTTCTGTCAGCAGCTCTACGGGCACTAATTACGGAGTATGGGTCCCATTATCTCCCAGTATGGACAAGGCTCTGACAGCTTCATCTCAGTATTAACCCAAAGGACCATATGCTACGGACTGCAGGCAGTACTCGGTGCAAACTCCAGCTTTGGCTGGCTGCTTTCATGCAATTTGGGTCACTTTCTCTAAGTAATCACAGCTGACATTTGCAAAATAAACTTTACACCAGTCAAAGCAATCTTACTATGGGCTGGCCTTGACCTGGATTAGCACAGGTGGTGCTTCTGGCTGATGCCCTTTCTTCCTCTTCCTTCTCCTCTTTGTGCCTCCTCTCATCAGTACCCAAATGACCTCCCTACTCCCTGGTGCCTCCCCTGCTTCAAAAGGCTGCCACTTGCTCCACAAGCATAGTCGGCAAAGGATTCTCAAGCCAAGTTCTTCTTCAGAGTAAAAGGCAAAACCTTACACATCCTCACAACCCTCTCATCCTTCCATTGCTGAACCAACCCCTTTTTTCCAGGCTGGTCCTTCCCAGGCACATCCATATCACAGGAGACTGGTGAGGACGGTGTTTTACCTCTCCAGCTTGCTTGCAGAGCAGTTAAAAGGTCAACGATGGAGTTGACAATGTGATCGAAACCGGCACTCTGATGAGTGAACACGTCACACCACAGAGCCGCTGCCTTAGAGGCTGGAGATTTGGACATGAGCTTCTAAAACTTGTCTGCTCTCACCCCAAAACACTGGTGGTGACGGGCTGCAGAGCCTCATGGAACTCATCACAGAGATCTCAGTGGGCTGGGGCTGCTCTTTCAGACTCTCATCAGTAATTCTGAATATAAGCAAGATGAAAACAATCCTTTCTTATTAAAATCTAGCAAAGGGGAAGAGACCTCCCTCCCTATCACCCTTAGAAAGGACCAGCCTCCGCCTTTCCCTTCCTGCCAGGGCCAGAAGGAGCAGAAGAGTCAACTGCAGCCAGCACCAAGCACCGGTACATCAGGTTCTCCAAGACAAGGGACCCTTTGTTGTTCCTGGAAAATCCGCTGTCACTTACAGCCAGCCCCAGCTCCACATCTGCAATCCTTCTGAAAGCTGACTTCTCCATCTGAAGCACTAACACATGCAGCTCAACTCTACATGTAAGGCTTCTTGGTTTAGGCACGCTTCTCGGCCACGCAGCGAGCAAAGCGCCCGCGTTACATGACGGCTAGCTCACGGCAAGACGCAGTGCACGGAGCCAGAGCCCTGCAGGGTCCTCTCTGGGAGATGAGCCGAGCATCACTGACCATACGCACTAGGGCACAGGGTGGAGGCACTTCCCCAAAGCCTGACTGGGATTTTTTTCCCCTCCTGTTCTAGAACAGTATTCCAGAAAATGATTCAGAGTCTTAAACAATTTTGTTCTACTCCTTCATACAATGGGAGAAAACAGGGGACATTTCAACAACGGACAGAGCAGCTGAACAGCTTACAAAATCAGGGAGGGACAAGTAACAAACGTGAGGCAGTAAATGCTCCAGTCACCTGTGGAAAGCTCCACAGAATACATCAACTTTCTAGCAGTGAGAAAGGCTGTTTCTACAGCAGAAGAGGACAAGTCAAATAATGGTCCTGAAGATGACTACTAAACAGCCAGCCCTTCCTTCAGACACCCACACCTTCCCACTAAGGCCTGGAAAGGTCACCACTTACAGTCAGCAAGACCAGGCAATGGGAGAGACAGATCAATCTTTTAAACACAAAACAAAAAAACCCCTAACGCAGCAGCCAAAAAGGGTCGATGAAATTTCAAGTGGTCTTCTCTGTCTTCTGTGTTGTTAATACCTCTGTGCTCAGAAAGCTACCGCAGAAAGCCTCTTAAGCCAGAGACTAACCTTAGCTGAATAACTCCAAGCTCCCCATGTAAACCGCTTTAGTCCTAGGCATGGTAATTAGTGCCATAACAGTAACGGCAGTTGCTAACCATGGTGGACCTAGATAACAAAGACTCCCCAGAAAGGATTGCTGGCAATTGTAACCTACATGCATAAGGCTCTACTCTTATCAAAAAGAAAAAAAAAAAGGGGGGGGGGGGGAGGGGGGAGACTCAAAACCATTTCAGTTAAATAACTGCATCTTCCCAGTCCTACAGCTGAGAAAAAGGATAAAACAGCTCCAAGAGGTGGATTTTTTTTTTTTAAAAGCGTATTTTTTTTTCCCCTGCAAAACCCATTGCTCCCAGGATGACTGCAGCAGTGATAGAGTCAAGCTGTTGGAAGCCACTGGGACACGCAGGACTGTGAAGTACTCAACTGACTGCTGTGGATCAAGCGATGCTTGCGGCTCACCGCTTTCAGCATTATTATCGTTCGTTCTGTAACAGCCCCTGAAGGCTCCAGCGAAGCTGGACTGCCCCGCCGCCAGCAGCAGCCTGCCTGCCGCTCCGTGTCCCAGGCTTACCACGGTCCCAGCCTCAGTGCACCGACCCAGCTGCACCCTCATGCCCCCACCTCCCGACGCCTGGCACCGAAAGGCAGCACACGTATCGGGTGGCCGCTCTGCCCAGCCGACACAGGCTTCATACTGCACCTCTATGCTTTACCAAGAGCCATCCCCGTTTGTTAAAGCGGAATGAGCCGCCCAGAATCCAGCCCCCTTCCCCAGTCCTCCTGGAGACGCAGCACTGAGGACGCCAGCTTCCACTCCTCCTGCAGAGAAGCCAGGGACAGCAGATTGGTGCCCCAATACCACTTACTTTTCTTGAAAACATCTGTTTTCATTATCACTATTACTTTTAATTAGCACTTTACAGCAGCCTTAAGCCCTCCCAGCTGGAGGAAAGTTCTGCTCCTAAATGAACAATTAGAAGGTGCACTAAGGGAGTTTTTTCTCATCTTCAGAAATTACTGTCTCAGCTGAGCTAGAAGGCAAGCCACCTGGTTAAACAAAACTCACTTGAAGGGGTATCTTCGGGCACTGCTCAAAGCCCGCAGGTCACCCCAGGATTCCTGCTGCATGAGCAGGCTACTGAAGTCAGGAACTTGAAATACTGAACTTCAGCATTACTAATGAAGGGGTCTTAACGCTTCTGCCCTGCATCACTCACTGAACGGCCTCCTCTTCCTCACCTGGTCACAGTAATTGCCCTGAGAAAAATCAAAGATTTTAATGCCCATCTCACTTGTGGAAGGCCCCTGACAATTTAATTTGCTCAAGAGTTCAGGCCAAGTACAAACTGAAAAGACAGAGCCCTATTAAATGCATAAGAAAATAGGTCCACATGAAGCATAATTATCAGAAACACGGTCTCCTAATAAAGCGCTTCTCTGAAAAACCAGCAATGAGAAACATCCACAAAAAAGCCCCAAGAAGCAGCCCCGGCCATCTTCAAAAAAGCAAAGACAGAGAGGTGGAAAGTCAGAAGGACGCCCTGGGACAGGGCTGTCCCACGGGCCACCACCTCCCCAGCACCGGTGCACAGCACAGCATCAACAGGTTCAAGGCTTTAACAGGAAACAAGCCATGCGGCTCCAAAACTTTTCAGTCCACAGTGATCAAAACCACAGCTATTGCCCTCCTCTCTAGTTCCATCAGGGCTGACATCCCGCCATCACGCGGCTCCCAAAGCACCCCCGACTTGGGCAGTCCTCCGGGAACCCGCACCCTCGGCACCCCACTCCCACGCCAGGAGGGCAGAACCCGTAAGGAAAGGTGGCCAAGGCGCTTCGCCCTCATCTTTCCCAAATCCGGTCCTGTCCTCAGATTACGGGACTGAAATTTTACAGGAGTTCACATACATGATAAAATCCAAAAGTCTAATGCACGTAAAAGGAACAGGTGAAGAACTACTGAAGTTACCAAGACCATTAAGAGCTTTCACCGCACGGTTACAATTGCACTGCCTGCTGACTCCAAGAGGCACGTTCGTCCTTTCCCTCGGTTTCTTCCTATCTCGTTAAGCTCCACCAAGGCAGAAGCTGCCCAACAACATTTATCACAAGTCAGATTTGTATTTGGAATACAAGGCTTGTGTTAGAGAGAGTATTCCAGAACCATTTTGACAATTCTAAAGTCTACAGAATGACAGGGCTTAAAGTAACACTAGTACCACCGTTTCCACTCAAATTTGTAATCCTTTAAGTCACTCTGTTTCCCCCGCTCCCCTTCGCATTTTCCTCCTCCTCGCACTTTACAGCAGCTTTCTCTTCTTCCCTCACAGCCCTTTTCTGAGCACTGAGTTAAATTCCACGTCAGTGAAATTCCTTGGTAGATGCCAAGGAATCTTGGCATCACCTTGACCAACACCTTGTGGGTGTTGGTCTCTTCTCCCAAGTAGCTAGCGATAGGACAAGAGGAAATGGGCTTAAGCTGCGCCAGGGGAGGTTTAGACTGGAAATTAGGAAAAATTTCTTTACGGAAAGGGTGGTCAGGCATTGGAACAGGCTGCCCAGAGAGGTGGTGGAGTCACCATCCCTGGAGGCGTTTAAAAAACGGGTAGATGTGGCACTTCGGGATATGGTTTAGTCTGGTCTACCCTTGATTAGTCTAGAGTGGGCTTGGTAGTGTAGGTTAATGGTTGGACTGGATGATCTTAAAGGTCTTTTCCAACCTAGATGATTCTATGATTCTATGCGAAATAAACTTTATTTACTTATTTAACCTTTGTTTACACCTCCTGTCTGGGAAAGTTTACTTAACCTACAAAGGTGGGATATTATCTGCAGTTTGTAGCCTGCGGTAATGGACAGAAAACCAGCACCAGAAGATCCGTGGGCTCGCTGTGAAACCAGAGGAGTGCGGGAGCCTGCAGAGCCCGACCGGGGGAAGCCGAGCCCGCGTCCGTCAGCACCGCACCGGGTCCTGCGCATGTGCTCCACCACCTTGCCCGGACCACTCCGAGCGGCAGCTCCCAGCTCCAAGCCCCTGCCCTCCCCACCTGCGCCGTGGGGTATCTACGCTTGAGAACAGCATTTTTGTCTATCCAGCGCTTGCAGTCCAGTAAGGATACTCATGCCACTATTTTCACTGCCCAAAGCCAGCGAAGGACCCCAAGACTAAGACACTCTAAAGCTGACACCAGTCACTCCATCCTGCTCTGCCAAAGCCCCTGCAGCCTGGCACGTAAGCGTGCATCAGCCATGCCGAGCACCAGCGCTCCGCCCCACGACCCCGCTGCCGCCAACGGCAATGCCGCAGGGAGTCGAGCAAGCCCACAAATGCAAGGATCCCTGCCCGGCTCAGTCCATCCCCTTGCTTTGTATTCAAGCATTTACTCAGCTTTCCAACACCTGTCTCTGGAGAAGGGGAAGCAAACGCTTCCAGTGTCCAATGAGCCCAGATACCGATCAGACCACAACGCAACAAGGGGGAAAAAAGGAAACACAAAACAATTAATTCTTGGCTCCTTGTTTTAGCTCTAGGCAAGGGAAGGTGCATGGCAGAGCGAGAGGAGACTGGAACAGACAGAGGCTGGGACTTGCTCCAAGAGCCCCAGGGGCGACAGCGCTGGCTCCCAACCCCAGAAACACGGGGCTGCTCTCCAGCAGGTGAGGGCTCAGTCGGCTCCCCGGGCAGAGGGAACAAAGAAAGCTTCTCAGGCAAGATTTCTTTTGACTTTTCCATGCCCAGGCCAAATGGCGAGAAGCCCCTTAGAGAGAGAATGGGGCTAAGCTATCAAATCCCACTCCTGCGACCAGGTCTGAACGCAGCCTCCTCCACACCTCCCCTCCAAAAGGGCAGCACTTTGCCGGCGAGTTCACTTACAGAAGAGCCTCACAACTGTAGGCGTTTATTCTGTTCTCGGTGGGGTTTGTGATCCATCCAGTTGGATGTTTTCCCCTCTGACAAGATGACAACTTCAGCTGCCCACACCAAGACCTGCCTGCGCCACATGCCGCCAGGGTCAGAACCGCCACGGTGGCAGCGGGAGCGAGCACAGGCGATCGCCCAAGGCAACACAAAAGACCTGGCTCACCTTTCGAACCGAGTGCCGGCAGTAAATCTGCAGGTTCACTGTCCAATACGGAAATGTCTCTGATCTCACAGACTTCTGCCACTGAAAACACCCAAATCACTGCTTTTACAGCAACACAAAAATCTCTGTAAGATGAATGTTTTAAGGATGAACCATTTAGCAGCTTTCTAAAAGGCAGCCGGGGAACACACACATCCCCAGCAGCCACACCTCAGCTGGGACAACGGGAAGAAAAACTTAAGAAAACAAAAAGAAGGAAAACAAGTACAGAGACGAGCCTGAATCGGCAGAAAGTGAAGTTCAGAGTCCCATAGGAAAGCTACCCCGTATGTGTGGTACAAGGGCAAGCGGATTACCTGCGCTCCCTTGTAAAACCAGCCCCAGTGATGGAAACCGGTTCTATGGGATCTCCAAAGCACCCAGACCAGTGCAGTTTAGATTAGAGCTTGACCTCTCCCAACATGACAGGCAGCCACATAAACAAACCTATGCAACACCGCATGCAAAAACCATTTTTTGGTTGATGAGAAAGTCAACTGAATAACTGAAATTAAAATGAAGTGTCAAAATAGAAATAATTTCTTGCTCTTTAAAGAATTTCTCAAAGAAGAAAAATAAGCAAAACCACAAATAAGTAAAACTGTTTGGTGGAAAAGAAAGAAACCTGTTAAACAACTGAACTAATATATACACTGGTGTCAGCAAAGGAAGGAGCTGGAAGAGAATGACACGAGAAATATCCCACTTCCACATCATAAGCAATCTGAACAGGAGGCTTGAAATCCAGTCTCCACTTCTAAAGGTAGCTTATTTCTTTCTCTTTGTTAAGGTTCAAAATAGAAAAGACATGTGAAACTCTTGCCTAAATCATACTCAACTGCTAGCCATGCCAGTGTGCTCTAGGGAGAATACAAGATCACTACGTACGTACGATGACCATGACGAACACTTCTGAAGGTGGCAGAAGTCAGACCGGTCACCTTTACTAAATGGGAAAGAATAGAAATCTTTCAATCATAACATAGTCTGGAACAATGCGCAGCTTTTTCAAGACTTGTAACTTCACCGGTGACGAGGGGCATTCCTCAGGGGTCGGTAGTGGGACCGGCGCTGCTCAACGTCTTTGTCAGTGACATGGACAGTGGGATTGAGTGTACTCTCAGCAAGTTTGCCAACGACACCAAGCTGTGTGGTGCGGTCAACACACTGGAGGGAAGGGATGCCATCCAGAGGGACCCTGACAGGCTTGAGAGGCGGGTGCATGTGAACCTCATGAAGTTCAACAAGGCCAAGTGCAGGTCCTGTACAGGGGTCGGGGCAATCCCAGGCACAAATACAGGCTGGGCAGAGAATGGATTGAGAGCAGCCCAGAGGAGAAGGACTTGGGTGTGTTGGTTGATGAGCAGCTCAACATGACCTGGCAATGTGCGCTTGCAGGCCAGAAAGCCAACTGTGTCCTGGGCTGCATCAAAAGAAGCAGGACCAGCAGGTCGAGGGAGGTGATTCTCCCCCTCTATCCCACTCCCACGAGGCCCCACCTGGAGCACTGCATTCAGCTCTGGGGCCCCCAACATAAGAGGGACATGGACCTGTTGGAGAGAGTCCAGAGGAGGCCACGAAGATCATCAGAGGGCTGGAGCACCTCTCCTATGAGGACAGGCTGAGGGAGTTAGGGTTGTTCAGCCTGGAGAAAAGGCGGCTCTGGGGCCTACAAGAAAGCTGGAAAGGGACTTTTTACAAGGGCATGTAGTGACAGGACAAGGGGTAATGGCTTTAAACTGAAAAAGGGTTGATTTAGATTAGGTATAAGGAAGAAATTCTTCACTACGAGGGTGATGAGACACTGGAACAGGTTGCCCAGAGAAGTTGTGGATGCCCCCTCCCTGGAAGCATTTAAGGCCAGGTTGGGTGGGGCTTTGAACAACCTGATCTAGGGGAAGGTGTGTCCCTGCCCATGGCAGGGGGTTGGAACTAGATAATCTTTAAGGTCCCTTCCAACCCAAACCAGTTCTACGATTATCACAAGTCAATGAAGATGCATTTACTCTCCAACAGTTTGTTCATGAAAACCAAGGGCATGCTGGTCCAACTTTAACCACATCCTGCCCATGCTGAGAGCAGAATTAGTACTCTACCAGAATTTGCATGTTTGGTTTTATTTCCTCAACCTTGAAATCCCACAGATCATCCGTGGATATTCTGACACACCTGTTCCACACCAGACATATGTATCACCAGCAATTACACAAAAAAGCCTAAATTACCCCTCGAGCCTGCTAAACCTGAGGGCTAGAACAGACTGAGCTTTCTCTTACAGCATCTGTAACAGAAGGGACCTAGAGCATGGAGGAGAGGAGATCCTTCTCCAGGGCCGAGGGCATGCAGCACTACATGGGAGGCAGCAACAAAAAAAGGAGGAAGGGGAAGAAGAGGTCTCTTCCTCCCACCTGGAAGATGGGAGCCACATTGCCGGGAGGCTCAGGACCAGAGCTAGCCTCCAACGGACCTCTTCGCCAAAGTACCTGGGGTCACGTCCAAGGTTCGCATACCCACCTCCAGCTGACCACTGCTGCAGCTCTGGGGGACTGGAGGAGTTTGAAGGCAGGAAACAAGCATGGGAGACTTAGGCCAGTTTCAAGGATGGTCCTAGAGGTGACCATCAATCAGGAGAGCTTCTGTGGAATGTGCTGCTCTGCAATAATTACCCAGGAACACCCCCCTGCTCAGGAACCTTCCTAGGAGCAACAGGGAAGAAATAGGACTTTTCCCAAAAATAAACAGTTCGGTTTTGAAGTGTAAAGACCAAAGAGAACAACTCCAGTACAGAGCCCAGAAGAGCCTTAAGAACAAAAACCACCACAAAATAACTGATTTGTATTTTACCATACAGACAAGATCAGTAGATCCCACTACTTATAAAGCCCAGTTGCTCATCTTGTAGAAAATCCTGGGTTAGCAATAACAATACAGAAAGTAGCAATATGTTTTTTCTGTAGAGAGCAAAAAGGGGGCAATACACAAGACAACACAGGCAGAAGTTTAAGAGAAAATTCAGTAGGGTAAATAGCAAGTGACTTAATAAGAGTCAGAACAGACGTTAAATAGAAAGTTGTTCCTTATTTTTCTTTTCAAATCAAACCCCCAAATGCAAAGCAACTATTCTTTCCAAAGCAAAACCCCAATTGGCAAAGGCTTAATTAAGAAGGCCTTCTTCAAAGGTTTGTAGAAGAGGCAACATGAAAAGAAGGGGGAAGAGAAAAAGCTTAAACTACAGAAAGGTATTGCTCTTCATCACGACGCTCCTCTGGGAGCCCCCCGAGCCCCTCTCACAGCCTGTGGCCACCCAGGGCTGCAGGGGCCGAGGCTGGTCGGCACCGTGCCGAGCCTGCCCGATGCGCCGGTGGGATCCAACCCACTGAGGGAAAGCACTGCGGTCACTCCAGCAGCAGCCTGGTGGGCTCTGCCCTAGGCAGAAATGCCCCCAAACCACCTCAAAATACACTCAGCCCAGAGAAGCCCTGGGCTAGCACTGGCCCCCTGCGGCTGCTCCTCCAGAGCCCTCCGGACCACGGAAAAGCTTTTGTCTGTCACATCTTTTCCTTCTTTTCCTGTTCTCTCCCCCTAAGCAGAGTGGAACTGTCATAGCACTGGATTCAAAGCCAGCATCCCTCAGAACACAACCACCAAGAGGATGATACTTCAGCGAGACCTTCTAGAGACTGGTGGAAGTCCGGGAACATCTAGCAATATTCCTTGATCTTGCAGCTGAGCAAGTCCAAATCCCTAACGTAGAGAGGCTGCCAAGAAACCTGACCCGGGAAGCTTCATCTCATCACCCCGGGTGTCTCCTTTGAACGACATCCTTCTACGGCTCCTTCCTTTCTCCTGCTCTCCCCCCTGCCTAGCCGCAAGGCAGAGGTACCAGCTTCGCAAGTCAGACAAAGAATGAACTAATTTACAAAACAAGTCTCTAATTTACAAACTCTCTTCCTCACCCCCACATCCCTTCCCTACCAGGCAGGGAGAAGCAGCAGGCATCCTGCCATTTGCTTGCAGGCAAGGTTTTAACTACTCGGGTAGATGAGGATAAGGAGGTACCTTCAGGAAGCAAGGCCTAAAGGAATCATTATATCATCCAGCCTGGCCTCCTGCGCATCAAAGGCTGAATGACTGCAGCTCTTCACCAGCTCTATCCAAGAGGATCAGTCCAGAAGGGAGGCTGAGAAGTAGTTTGCACACTTTTCGCAAGCTTGCACACTCCGTTTATCAATAAAAACAAGAAATACACGCTTTTCAAGCCATAGGTTATTACCGATATGTCCCTGTTAAAATGCCAAGGAATTTACAGATATCTTTCCCACTAAAAACAAAAAAAAACCAACCCAAACCCCGAAACCAACTGAGGTGCGTTTTAATATCCTTTTTACATTACTCTATGCATTTAGTTAAAGACTGAACAGGAGTGCTGAAACAGTATGCACGCAGCAGCTAGCGTCCTTCTGCCCCCCTGCAAGCCCGCACCATGCCCGTGCCGTGCCCGTACGAAGCGAGCCCTCGGCAAAGCCAGGGCAGTACGTGCTGCTCGGCCCCGCGAGCCGGGGTCGCAGGTGAGCCCGGGCCAGCTCCGCAGGCGCTGACTGAACGCACTCCTGCCACAGGAGCTCTGCTCCGCTCTGGAGAAGTGGAGGAAGGAAAGGCCAGCCATTTGCTCAAGTCCATTACGAATGTGAAGAAAAGCTGAACTTGAACCCAAGTCTTCAGCACCAACAATGCTTGGCAATGTTTCTCTCTCAGCTGAGCTCCTTTCCCCTCTTGCACGTGTGCTTTGCGACACGCTGGCTGCTTGGGGACGATGTCTCGGGGAAGGTCAAACCCCCCATGCCCTCTACTTACATGCTGGTACCTCCCCCCGCCATACAGACATGGGGTACATCCTGACCCCTGGGCTCATCCTAAACGTCCTTCCCCTTCTCCTCAGTTCGATTCAGGTCCTTCCTTCTCAGTGATACCTTGAGCCAAACCATAGCAGGAGGCAGCTGGAGCCCGGCCAGCCTGCATTCGATCGTTCAGCTGCAAGGGGACATAAAACCAGTCGTCAAATCTTTGAAACCTGTCCAACCCATGACAGCAGCGTTCGGTAGACTAAACAGCTTGTCTCTTGCCACAGATGACGCAAGACCCTTTCCCAGGCTCTCTGCAATCTGGACCTACGTATGCATCAATACACCATCTCTTCAGACCTCAACTGAATCTTTTCATTGCCCCGAACTCTTAAAGGGATGTCATAAGTTAAAGACATTTTACAAATAACATTTACTTAACTCTGCTGCCTAAATAATTTCTTGATGTGGGCCACACATTACCACAGATAATCCTATGGATGACTCCCCATCCTATTTAAAATATCTCTGGTAGCAACAGCAAATGCTAGCATTAAAAGATACAGCCGGGAACAAGATATTCAATTAAAATCCAATTTTAACACACCACAGAAAGTGGGAATGAGAACAAAACTGAAAACTAACCCTGTGCGACTACATTTTTTCCAAGGAGTACAGCTCTGGAAAACGAATCAGCTTATCAGTATTTTGCACTGAGGTGCACGTTATCCGTAAGATACATGCACACCTTGGACCTTCGGGGATCTTCGATCAGCTAGTTATTTGGGTAAAGCAGCATGCCCTTCTCCCCGCCGCTTGCTCCACGCGTGGGTGCATGCCCTCGGTGCTGCCGGGGCTGTAGGAAGTTCCATGAGTTTGCACAGCAAGAAGCAACAAGTATCATCGGCAGACCTCCAGCAACCGTGGAAGAGCTGCTCTATGCAGTGGTCACACAAAATGCAAAGTCTGATGCTCTGAAAGCGAAGCTGCAAACCAGTTCCCTTTTCTAAAGGGGGGAGATGATCTCAGCTGTAGCCACTGTCCTGCTCTTGAATTGCAATACTCAAGGCTGTGGCAGGCAGCCCTAGCCCTGCCCAAAAGCCGACGTGACAGCTCTGAATTCCCCAGAGGACCAAGGACGTACGGGAATTTCCTGAGTGATATCACACAGCAGCAGTAATTGCAGTTCTTACCCTCTGGTCTTCTGAAGCCACACACCGAGGTCCTGAAGACCTGACCAAAAATTGGAATTCGAGAGTCCCCTGGGTCTCGCCGCAGCCTCTTCAGGCAGGGAAGTCGTGTGGCTGGCTGCGCTAGTCGTAAAATAAAACAAGCTTTCTGGTAGCAGCCTGAGTCAGAGGACAACCCTTGGGGCAGTCCTGAGTCTAAGATCCTCTGATGAGGAAGAAGCTGATGTATTGTGGACTGTCAAATCACTGGTACTGGGGTCCAAGATGACAGTGACCAATTTTCTTTTTAATCATAAGCTGCAGTTGCCAGAATGACCGGTCACAGCCACAGCTCAGACTACATATCAAGCACTGCTGGCACTGTGAGCTTCTTGCAGAAATGAGATGTGGTGCAAGTCAGAAGCTGGCACGCATGCACTGCAAGCAACACAAGGCCTATCAGCCAGCTTTAACAGATCAAGGAGGTCCGGACACAAGTAAGCTGCTGGAACCACCTCAGAAAGACGCAAGGCAGAAGGCACCTGAATACACAGCGGGACAGCCATCTGGCGACCCTGTGTACCAGAGATCGCTGACCAGAAATGCAACAAACATTCAGAAAAGTAGTAATAAAAAGTGAAAATGAAGCTAAAAGGAAGAGCGGGACAAACTGTCAGACCAAATCCACCACTGCTGGCCGCGCAGAGGAGCTTCCCACCACCCACCCTACACACACTGCCCTGCCCGCACCGACCAAAACCCTCGGGGTGAAAGTATTTTTGGTCCTGACCTCTTGCGGCTTTCTAGCCACCTCCAGCAGCATGCTTGGGAGATCCTTATAGAGAAAGACGTCTGCTTTAGGAGGATTTGTGTTCTTTCAAACATTTCAATGACAATAATGTATTTAATTTCGGTTTCCATTATTCATTATACTAATTTACTTCTTGTTTGAAGTTTCGTTCAGATTCAAGCATGGAGAAAAGACAAATCTCACTCTCGCTTTCAAGCCCAGGGTGCCGCAGCAGAGCACTGTGCACTTCCCATCTGGCACACCGGCTCTCCTCCTGCTGGCACCCACGGGCCCTGCCAAGCGGGAGGCGGGCAGCGGGACGGCGCAGCGTCCCGGCGCTCTGCCCACGTCCCTCCCGGTCCAGCACGCAGCCTGCGGCTGGCGATGGGGCTAAGCTCTCCGCACTGGAGAGCCGGTGGTGCGGCCGGCGCTTCCCAAACCCGCTCCTAGGCAAAGCTTCCCGAAACGGCATGGGAGGGAGCAGTGCTCTGCGGGGCCAGTGCTGGCGGATGCGGGCTGCCCCTCTGCCAGCTGCGCCGCTGATGCAGGTCCATAAACATCGTGCAATTCTGGCTTTCTAGGGCCGCGTCCAGCCTACGCACGTGACTCTGGCAGGTCCGTAACTGCAGGCCAGTAAGTAAGCCCCAGCGACTTCAGGTTCAACTACTTCTCAGAAATACCAGCCGAGTACGAGCCTTTCCGAACTCAAAACCAGCCCAGGTCCAGGATGCCCCCGCCTTTACACAGGGCGACCGAATGGAAAGCAGGAGCGCAGCGGCACCCCTTGGGGACGCAGACGCCCTCCGCCCCGTACCCGCACAGCAGGGTTATTCATCGGATTCCCCGCTAGCCAACATGATTCACGCCTCCCTCAAAACCAGCAGCTTACCTAAGCCTCGGAACGTGCCTGCCACTAAATCAGTGAACGCGTGTGGCTCCGTTCGCTCCAGGGACAGACCTTTTGCTGTTCAGAAGACAGGAGAGGTACAAAGGAGCCACCCCAAAAGCAGCAATACTCAGCACCACGGAGCTATGGCTCAGACAACTGAAAACAGCCTCAGAATTGAGCCAAAATTCCTCCTTTCACATTCACTGGCCTCACGGCAAGGCCCACAGTGAAACACGTATTTCGTCTGGAGTTTGACTGCAAAGGGAGGAAAGATGTCCCACCCGATCAGGCAACTATTAATAACGAGAACCTGCTATTTAGCAAGGGAGATATTAAAGCAAATACATGCGCCACAGACGCTGGATCTTTAGCCTCTTCTCCCGAACGACAGAGAAGCTCCCACGCTCAGATCTCACCGTTCAAACCAGATCATAGTACGGGATTTATCGCGGGCTCAGAGGAACGTCTGGGGCCCTGCTGCAGCTTGCTGGGAGAGAAGAGCGGCTTAGGACAGACTGGAAAGCTTCTACCGAAGGATACGAGGAACTACACCTGAACTACCCACCCATCCATGCTCCTTGGGCCCGTGAGTTCCCAAAGGCTTTGTTTTCCAGGAGACTCCAGAAGATTCAAAAGTAATGAAATGTGGGCAAAGACAAACCCCGACAACTTGCAACAGATCTCAAAAATGTCCTTTCCTAGCATATACCTCAGGGTAACCCCAGTGCACCGAGCAGCTCTACTTCTGCTGGGTACGAACAAGCCAGTTAACTTCACCTGGCACCTTCGCAAAGCACGCAAAAAAATAAATACCTAAATCAGAGAATGAATTATCTGCCTGTACTTGATCTCGGGTCGCTCGGCTCCACGGCACTTGAATCTAGTCGAAGATGTCCCTGCTCACTGCAGGAGGGTTGGACTAGGTGACCTTTCTTTCCAACCCAAACCATTCTGTGGTTCTAGGAACGCACAACCGGAGAGTCGCCCTGCTCCGGTACAGACCTCCCTCTCCAGGGGGCTCGAACCCGAACCGCCGCTCGCAGGGAGTATTTCTTTTCAAACCAGATTGCGCCAGGCCCAGCACAGATGGAAACCCTTTCTCGGCAGTCTTCATCTGTCAGATACGGCCCTTCCCAAGGCACTTACACTGCCCTGCACTTGGCCTTTTCCACCTGCCCCCCAGCAGAGCCAGCACCGAGCCCCCGCCTTTCCAGCACAGGGCTGACCCAAGCAAGAACAAGCCCAGCCCGCTCACCAGAAGCCACCGCTCTCCAGACTCTCGTCCTCTACCCCTCGGCATCTCTAGGCACTCAAAGGCACATCAGCAAACCAGAACTTCCCTGCCTTTGCCCAGACTGCCGGGAGCCGCGTGGCACAGGCTGGCACCGATCGGGCACTGGTTTCGGAGGCAGGAAGTTTTGGCCAGAGGGAGAAGGACCACTGGGATGTCTCCCCTCCACTTCCACCCACCCAGCAGAGAAAGGTGCTGCAGGGAGCACCCAGCACATGCAGAAATGCTGTTGGCAGGGTAAGTCCGACACCGATGGGGCCGGGCTGTTCCCAGCATTTGCCCTGGAGCATCTCCCCAGCACCATCACCGCTCCTCTCTGCTCAGCCAGATCCTTCCCCACACAACCCCATGCCAGGATTTAAACAAGGGAAAAGCGACTCTGCATGAACACGCGCCCGCCCACCTCCCCTGCCCTCCTCTCCCGTCCCACAAAACGATCACATCTACAGAGGCAAAAAAGCATCCTGTATTTGACAAACATTTTTCATGACTGGGGCTGTAACTACTTTCACAATGAACAGTGCAAGAGTTTCCAGATTACACTAAAATACTTTCTTCTGAGAAGACACACTGTACAAACGGCAGAGCCTGGCAACCTCTCGCCACTATTAACCATTAATAGCCGAGCGTGCTCCATTTACCAAAATCCTGTGAAAACCTGACCTTCCCCTCCACTGCCCCTCACTCCCAGGTGGAGACCATTCACCTCAACTTCCAAGATACCTTCCCCCTTCATGTTTTCTCTTAATGTTTCATGATTTGAGCTAGTAATTACAGCTGTCATCACCTCCCTGAGGAACTGGAGCAAGACAATTAGGCTCAGACTTCCCAGAGTTCTCAGATGCATCCAGAGCTATGCATCCAGGCTTCTCCTGTTCAAGCACATGGTGTGTGTAAACAAAAAACTTAACCAAGACCCCAAGACTAAATACCTCCATTTTCACCTAAGATAGAAATGCTAGGGAAAAAAAAGTGTAAAAGCCAGAACAACTAATGAGAAAGAGGTACAGTAATAGAGCTGGCATAACTAAGGAAGAAGCAAAACTTGAAAATTTAATGCATGAATATAAAAAACTAGCAATTAGTTCACAATTAAGAATAGCGAGTTCATCTTAGGTTCAGCATCAGATATTCCTAACCATCCATCAGTTCCTGGACTGTGTCGGGTACAGAACAGCAAATACAGCACCTGTATTAAAAAGAGGCGGGGAGACACTGCTGGGGGGTTTATTAGCTTTATCTCGTAACAGACAAAGCTGTAAGTATTGTGAAGGGAAGAATAATTAAAGAGACAGCAATAAACGGAAACCAGGATAAAACATAAGGCAGGTTTATCAAAGACACATTGTGCAAATTAACCCAGTATCTTTCTTTACTAAAATAACCACCCCTTCTTCAATACTGTACCACAGGTAATTCAGCTGGAGAAGATGGGGACTAGCTAAGATTTTAAAGAGGCAGAAAACTAGGCCAAGAGAAGATGACACCAAAATGATTTAAAGAAAATACTGCCCTGGTTGGAGGTTATTTGGAAAGGCCTTGGGAGTCATCTCGTTAACTAACTTCACTGATGGCCTTGCTGCAAATCAGCAGAGACTGCTGATACTTGATGAAATTAAATTGGGAAGCACATCCAACACAAGCAAAGACCAGAATAATGCACAGGAAAAAGTTATGATTTGAGGACTCGAATAACAAGAAAGGAACTAAATCCAGAAATACAGGAAAACTCTGATTTTTTGCAGTAAATTCAGGGTTTACCGATCAGGAATTATAAAGGAGAAGACAGACTGATGTACTAGTCAGGATGGCAGAACCAAAGGGATGCAGCTGTGAAAGTAGCAAACATGGTCTTAATATGTTGTTCAGGGCGTTTGTAGAGATAAGGAAGTAATAAACAGCATGCTAATAGCACTGCAAGACCTCAGCTGGAATTGCATGTACAACTGCGACCGCATTACAGAAGAAATAACTTAGCTGTGAACAGATGGAGGCGGCAGCTAGCAGAGCGACCGCAGGAACGGATGTTCTCCAGCACAATACAGCACAAAACCAAATGGCTTTAACCAAGCCTTACATGTTCTGCCTGGGAGCCGGCGCGCACACAAGCGCGTGCGCACAGGACGCGTGCGCACAGGACGCGTGCACCAGCACAGCGGCAGAACGCAGGAACTCATCCCATGGGTTTGCACGGCTGCAAACCGTGTCCTGGTGAGGAAGCTGTCACATCAGCATTTAGACAGCAACGCCTGCACAGCAGTAGAGGAGAGGCAGTCTTAATGACCCAGCGTTAGCATTTCTAACAAGAGGTAACTCGGGCAACCCTAAACATACATAAGATCTGCTCTGGCAGATTTACGTTTCCAGTCTGGATACCTTACAGTAAACACTGACAGAGCAGCTTTCAACCTCAGACACTTCTGCTCAAGAAAATTACTAGGTTCCTGTGGAAAGAGCCAGGCGAGGCTTAAAAACTGCTCTATAAAGTGTTCTGAGGAAAACAGGCAATGAAGAGATTGCATACCACTGGAATCGGCTGCATGCATGTTACACCACAGCGCCTAAAGCAATCATGTCGTCCTGTATATTTAACAAGTAAATAGTTCTCTGTTTCCTCCAAGTTGAGCTTCTGGGAGACATCAGTCTAGCAGTCATCGTGCAAGCCTCAAGCCGCACTAACGCAAGTGCAGTAACAGTTTATTGGTTTATAAGTTAACTTTCCTACTTTTCCCTGTTTATTTCTTTTGCTGGAAGATAAGTCAAGAGGCCAGAGTGATTGTGCCGTTTATTATGCAACTGTTTGTCAGTTAATATTTGTGTTCCAGCGAGGCAAGGACCAGATAAGTGATGCCTCAGCAGCTGCCCTCCCTGCTAGAGACCGGAGCAGAGGGGCTGCAGAGGCCCCGCGAGCAGGTCACAGCGCGGCCACAACGCCCTCAAGACTCTGCCAGTCTCCAGATCCCGGCTGAACCGTTCCAGCCTCGCCCCTGCCTCTGCACTCCTACTGTCCACGACTGGTCCCTGCCACCGTACGCTTGTCTACAGCTACGGACAGCACACACGTGCAACACAGGCTAAGTTTAGTCCTGCTTCTCCTTGCCTCCACCTCTCCTTCCACAGCACGAGAATAATGGTGGCAATCTCTTCTGGCAGCAAGCAGAACTAAAAGGATTAATCTGCTGCATCTCTGTAGAAGTACTTCAGTAATTAAGAGGAGCAACTGCTGAACAAGATTAGCAATGGACTAGACCAAAATATAATAAGCAATAGGGACCTCTACAAAAGCACGCACCAAGGTGTTGCACCTGCCGCCCCGGCCATCCAGCACCCCAGAGTACAGGCCCGCCGCTTCGCCCCCCACTGCTGCTCAAAAGGCATCAGATCTTGGTATTTCTCATTCCTTCCGCTCTCTCCTCTGTCGCATGCCACCGCTGCTCTTCCTCACACTCTCACCAAATACATTTTTGTATTGGTTTTTGCTAGACACCTTGCTTTTGACATGCATGAAGGAAGCCAGCACTGCCGAAGGGCTTCACTGACGCTGAGCGGCCAGGTCCCCGGAGGTCCCCAGACAGGCTTCCTGGCCACATCACCTCCCAGCTCCGCCTACAGCCGCCGCACAGAGCGGCCAGTCTCCGCAACAGGCACCCGCCGCTTGTTCTGGCTCGGGACCACAACCGGGACCATCTGCCTCAGGACAAGAGCTGGGCAGGGCAGGGGGAACAGGCACACCATGCCTGGAGCTTCCTGGCAGGGAAGGCACGTTGCACGGACAGCAGGTCAATATCTGACCGGCAGCCAGCGAAGCCACACGATCCACCACGCGCTGGGACCACAGGCAGCCGCGCTGCGCGGCAGGAAACCCAGGACAGACGCGGGGCACCCGGAGCGCCTTACCTACCCCCGCTCCAGACTGAGCCCTGCTTTAGCAGGAGTCTGAAGACAGCGCGACGCATTCCCATCGCATCCCATCGTGTCCCTGTGTGCCAGCAGCTGCCCACGCCCCCCTCCTCGGGGCAGCTACAGGACAGCCGAACACCGACTGCTTTGTGCCAGCTATTTCACAAGCGTTTGGGAACAGCTTCCTCTCCTTAGGAGCAGACAGCCCAGCGCAGCGCGGTGCCCTCCTGCGCGGCTGGAAACAGATGCTGCCCGGGCTCCGGAGCACAACGGTTCCTCTCCTCCACACCCTGCAGAGCCGAGACAGCTGCGCACAGGCTACACAAACTGCAAGCACAGAGCAACAGATATATTTAAAACACAACCTGCAATATGACCTAAATTTTACTTCTGCAAAATGAAAATAGTAGCTCCAAGTGTATTCCTCATGCATCACATTTTCTTTGTTTCCTCTCATATTTAGGACGCAGGTTTTCTACCCCGCCCAGGAGGTTCAGGCACACAAGGGAAACACAAAGGGAACAGCGCACCAAAAAGCAACACCACAGCTAATGGGAGGAGATTTTCTTCGGAGTGTTTAAAATTGTTTGCCAGGCAACATACTGAAAGAGCTGCAATTAAAAACCTGTGGGAGTTTCATTGCCCCACCACATTAGGGGCTGAGAAGACTGTCCACTTGGGTCTTCCAAGTCCTCAGGACTCCTGCAGAGCCAGCACCTGATGCTCCTGCCTGAGCACATCATTGGGACACAGATTCCCTGCTTTCTCCTTCCCCTCCCCAGTCATCTTGTAGCAGTACGCCAGCTCTGCTCTCATCCCATCCTCACTCCTTCATGTGTTAGACCCCATCTTAGGGAGTTAGGTCCTCAAAGAAATATCCTGGATGTTATTTTTCTCAAAAGTATTTGGCAGCAGACGATCTTAAGTTTTTCTTAAAAGGTATGTGTGGATGCAGGAAGGGCCACTGGAGCTCAGCTGTGCTCAGCCAAGGAAAACAAAAACGCAGAACAGGAGGAACCTCGCTGCTCTGGCTCAGAGGTCCCCGGCTCTTCAAGCTTTCAGGATGCAGGATGGAAGGACCAGAGCACCCACACTCCTCCTTCTTCACTGAATACATGCAAGACAAGGAAATGTATCTGCACAAAGTTAATCCCAGGAGACCAGCTCTCTGGAGTGAAGGATTCCCGCTGTCCCAAGCAGGCTGGTCCCTACCTGCCAGTCCCAGCAGAGCAAGGCCTGGCAGCGGGGCTGGCACCCGGCCCTGCTCCCCCTCCCGCGGGTGGGAGCGTTCGGAGGAGCATCGGCATCACCACACCTGCAGCTCCGAGGCCCAGGGAAGGCGCAGGTGTGAAGGAGAGCCCAACAGTGGTTTAGCAGGAGCTGCACCTCTGGGAATGGATTCAATGTCAAGTGTCAGCAAGTAAATTGCTATTGGCTTCTCAATAAGCAGCAGTAGTGAGCTAAGTGTTTCCCTGTGTTGTGCAGGCTCTCTCCAACTCAATACAGCAGTATTGACAGCACAATCACAGGGTAATCCAGGCTCCACTAATATCTCAGCACTTCCTCATTGAAAATACACTTTCCACTTGGACATCAGCCCATTAGCGCAGGCTCCCATCGCACGCGTCCCCCCAACCCGCCAGGACATGCAGCGGCACAGCCCCCGGCCGCTCCCCAGGGCACGGCCCAGAGGATCTCAGAAAAGGGGCTCTTTTTGCAATGAGAAATCACCAGTGGAAAAGGATGAAAGGTAATCAAAAAGTCTTTATAACTCAAGTCTCTGTAGGTTCTGAAAACAATTGGTATTTCCTTGCTAGAGAACAGAAGTTCATTCGGGGAATTAACTCTCCTCTTGCCCCTTACCCTCCGTCTGTCATCCTTCCTTGCTATCTTATCTCTAAACTTAGACCGCAGATTCCTCCAGGCAGAAGCCTCTCCTTTCATTCACTGAAAACCAGAGACCTGCTCCTGCACCGCAGAAACACCCACATCCTACTCCCGTACTACAGGGAGGGGTGCTCCGGCGGGTCATCAACACTCCTCCGCTGGCAAGCACAGCCTCCGACAGACGCCGCGCTGAAGTCCCCAGGCACTTGGTTGCCTTCACCTGGAGGAAGCCTCCAGAGCTCTCTGGCAGCCACCGTCACAGCACAATGCAGCTCATGTTAAACAGCTCTGTCATCATGCACATGCGTGCTCTTGTACACGCTGATGTACACGCTGATCTTGACTGCAATGATTGCATGAAGGACTCTCACTGGAAATTAGGTTGTTCATTTGTTCTGGATAGTATAATAAAAATCAGCAAGTCCCAAATACATGGGAGTATTTTGTTTTGTCCTAATATAGCACTGTCACACATAAACCTCAAAACACAGGGACAAGCGTCCCTATTTTTACACATGGTAACTGTGTTCCAAGTTCAATGTCATTGAAGAAGCAGGGCTGAAAGTACCACAAGGTCTCAGTCAAGGTAGCGCTTCATCTGCGACATCTGGATGGAAGCTTGCATCACAGCTCCCAGAGTGAAGCATCACCTCACACGGACTGTTTCCAAAAAGGTTATGCTCTTTTTCCGAGAGTACAAGCCATAATAAGAACTCATAATTAGACACAAGCAGAGGTTGGTTCCAAGGTAGAAGTCTTAAGGAGTAGCACCAGAAAATACAACTTTTCCCTAAAACAGCTGCTCTAGAGCTGTGAGCGACACACAGGGCCCCAGGGGTTCGCCACGAAGCTTTCGGGACAGTTGGGCGTAAGCAACCACTGCCATGTGCATGGGAGGTCCCAGTGCTTTCACTGGGGAACAAGAGCCTTCACGTCACTTCAAACCCGCTGGCAGGGGAAAGTCATCCATGCCTCTTGGATATTTGGATGAGTGGGAGGTAGAGGGAGGCAGGCAGAAGATGACAGACCAAGGTATGTTTAAAAGCAGCAGACTTTAATACAATTAAAACACATATACATCAAGAATGCACAAAATATCTTGACCATTGATGCTTTAGCTTCTTGCTTAACTTACTACAAACGTACTAGTTAGCCTAGCAATGCAGAGCGCCTTGAACTAAATAACAAAAGTGACAGTTTGCTCATTTGCAGGTGTCTAATGTTAGCAACGATGTGAAGACAACATCAGAAAGTGAAAAGCAATAAAAAAAAGCCTACTGGAGCCTCTTGGGTTGGACCAACCACCTTGTGTGCTGCTAAGGCAGGTTTCCAGAGGCCCGCGGAGCCGCTCATGTCGGCAGCGCACAGGACTCACCCACAACTCCCTGCTCTAAATTTAGCCGGCACAGGCACGCGGCTCCACGTTCTCCACATTCAGAAGTTGCATTCATGTGGAAAGCTGGTGCCTCACAGCATGCAGCAAAGAAACAGGACGGCAGAGTGGGCTGATACCTTCAATTTAGCTTTAATCTATTTTGGTAACAATAACAGCAAACCCAGGAGGACAGACACTTCGAGGAAGGCCAGCCACACAGCAGCACGCCCAGGGCCTCCTGCCACCCGGTACAACTTCTCCTAAAGACCGTGCCACAGTGATTGTGCTGCCATAGAAAACAAGTTAATCTAAGGATGCCTTTTATGTTTTGCAACCACATCCCGAGACGCCTGGCACAATGCCAGGCCCTTACCAAAACAACTAACTTCTGTTGTGTCCTAGCACTGGCAAGTAGCATCTTCCACCTCACCAAGGCCCTAACAGCATCAAGTAAGAGGAGAAGAGCAGATAAACATCGAGCACTTCCAACAGCGGTGCATCCCACAACCCAGTTCCCAGCCGGCACAGTGCCGTGCTGTCCCACTGGACACGGTATCCCGCAGCAAGCAGAAGCGTTCGGAGGAGAACCCCTCCGGCACAGCCACGCTAAGGTTAAATTCCCAGGATTATGAAGGCAAGGTCAGGGAGCCTTCTGCTGCAGATAGGGAAGGTTATTCGGTCTGGAGTCAGGTATCTGGTTAGGAAGAGGTTAACGCTGCTTCAGCCTGCAATCTGATAAATGGCTCTGCAGAAAGCAGGTTCTCTCACTTTGAGATATGATGTCACTAACCTTTATTGATCCACAATCAGAGAACTTTGCTTATCTCTCTCCTGTGATATGCTGCCCTCCTGTACTCAACTAGTGTTTAATACACTGCTGGGCATCCTGCACTCTTTATAGCTCACACCACACCTCCGCCAGGCCACCGGGGACAATATTTTACAGGCTGCGCCAGCCCAGCTAGCTTGAGAGACAAAGCACAGGCGTGCATCCCTCCCACCCCACCATCTTCTGCACTGGGAACGTGCATTTCAGAGAAATATTACACACCTATACTGGAGTACCTTGCGAAAAGAGGGGGCAAATGGTGCAGCTGTGGTCCAACGCGATCCTACAGCCTCATGCATGGCAGCAGGGCTTCAGTCCGAACCCAAGGTGAGCACGGGCCCTCTGCAGCTACTGTTCCTGTGGGAGTGTTTATTTTTACCCAACTTTTACTATTTTGCAAAAACAACACTTCTAGCCTCAACTTCTTTTTCAATATTTGAGGTGAAACATGAAGTTAGGTGACTAATACAAGAACTAGAAATTAAACATTTATTCCTACGTGGCAGCAAAGCATTTGCTATTCACTGTATGCACCAAATCCAGTGGTTTTTGTTTCAAATGTCCTAGTGATGCCAGAGAACAGCTGAATAGCCAGATAGCAAAATCTGTACCTTAAACACTTAGATCAGCCATGCATAGAGACGACCGGAGAGGAGCTTCAGAGAGCCTCAACACCAGCAGGCAACCCTACATGCTGCTCTTCTGCTCGATAATACACAAAGGCGGCGCCTATGAACTACTCGCATGCATTCTGGATTTTTATTTAGCTGTATCCTTACAGGAGAAAAGCCTACGCATCAGTGGGGACAGACCCGTGAAAAGCTCCCTCCACACAGCGCGCGGCTGGGGCAGGACGGCAGAGCCCCCGGGAGCAGCGCCCGCGCCCCAGAACCAGCCGTGCCCCTGGCCCGGGCTGGAGAGGGATCGGACACCGCGGCAAAGCGCGGGAAGACCTTTACACAGTAAGAATGCAAAAATCCTGAGGTTACAAGAAATGAGAGCGCAAGGCGGAAAAAAGGCCAAGAGTTAAGATAGAAGTATTTTAAAGCAACAAATGGTAGAAAGAAGTAAATCGGGTGCTCCCGCCTTATACTGCCAAAACCAAAATGACACTCGCTTGCACTGCAAGGCAACTCTCGTGATGGAAAGCTCTGTGCTGCCAGCCACCCCTGAAGCCAAGAGATTACACAGGCCCAAAACCACACTGGAGGTACTGGAGAGGCAGAGTAATACATCTCAGGATTTGTTTTG
This sequence comes from Pelecanus crispus, assembly GCF_030463565.1. Taxonomy (NCBI): domain Eukaryota; kingdom Metazoa; phylum Chordata; class Aves; order Pelecaniformes; family Pelecanidae; genus Pelecanus; species Pelecanus crispus. The sequence continues at coordinate 48,550,653 of NC_134650.1, read as the reverse complement.
AAGGTTACGTGAACCTGTCTCTTTCAATGGATAGTTGCTCTTGTAAAGCTTTGGAAAAGAAGAGACAGAGCGGTAAATTTTCCAACATACAGATAATTGTTATAAAATAGCTGTGACCTATTTTACTCACTATCCACCGAACCAAAAAAAAACGTGCTCTTGTACCACTGCAGGACAAGTTTTAGGTTAGGAGTCAAGGTTTTCCCTCTGTTAACTACAAGGGATGAAGCACTGGCACAGGCTGCCTCGTGCGATCTAGGGCCAGCCAGCCCTGGTCTCGGCAACATCGCTCCCGTGGTACAGCGAGAGTCCCCTTCCAGACCTGCGCTTCTGCCACTCTATAAATACACTGCTATGCAGACAGGTCAGAGAAGAAGAAAATTAGGAAGAAATGTCCACTTTGCACAGGTCAAATTACTACAAATTACTGTTCTGATGCAGTCTAGCGATTCTTATAGTTTCAGAGACACACTGAACTTTCTTTCTTTAATTAAAGGTCTTTTGTACCACGTGTTTCTTAAAATAGTAAATTACACCCTTCTCCAATTTGTGGAAATAAATTAGGAACACTGTCCGAATTACCAACCTGGGCAGACAGCATAAAAATCCCAAACTTAGATTTCCTGCAGGTCAAGAGACATTTGAATTAGAGGTTTTGGACTGTAACCCATTAATAATCCTGCTCAGTCGTGAAGTTCACATACAGAGCGCTAAATATTCTGGGATCCAAAGAAGGAGAAACACAAGGGCCGATGGCCGACTCATGCTCTGTCCCTTTGACAGCGGGAGAGAAATCGCCACCGACCCACCAGGAAAATGCTTCAGCTGATCCCGATCCTAAAAGCAAACCTGGAAAGACACGGAGGTGCTGCTAATGGAGGGCTTTCATCCCGGTGCTGTCTCTCCCTGTCAAGTGCCATGCAATATTTATGACGGAAGTCACCTCGGGTGACTCCCCGCTCCGCAGAGAGCTGCGGACAGCAGCTCCAGCCTCAGCCAACAGAAACATGCGGAAAAACAAGCTGAATCCCCCATCTGTTATCTGCACCAGCTAAAACGAGTGAGGAATGATCTGCCATCCACAAAGTCTCACAAACCCTTTAGTCCAACCCTGGACCACGGGACCCCGAGCTGCGGCCGCGAGGGAGTGCAGGGAACTGGGGCCCCGCAAAGCAGCAGGAGGCTGGGGAGATGCTCCCGCCCAGGCCGGGGAGATGCTCCCAGCGTCGCACTGCATGGGGCTGCTGGCCTGGGCACAGGACCGCCCGAGCACCACCCAAGGGCCGGAGCCAGCACAGGTGTCCTGCAGGGTCCTCCCTGGGCACCGGCGCCTTTCGGCCGCACCACCCTGCAGCCCAAGGACCGGGGATTAGCACTGCTGAGGCAGGCCTAGCAGGCGCTACCTTCAATTACATCAAGTAATTACCTTGGAGCAATTACATCAGCACTCGGGGTGCTGAAATGCCCTTTCCTGTACTGACCACAAGAAGAAGAGTCAGCAGCGCACCGCTTCCGGAGAACCCCTTTGCTGCTTCAGGCCAGCCGCTACGGAGGTAACAGAACGGTCACAAGCTGCCGGAACAAAGTTCGCGTCTTCAGTTGGAGACAGAGCAAAAAACCCCAAGCAAACCCTGAAAACTTATTTAGAAACAGTAGAGAAACCTTGTTCCAACCTGCCCTTGCCTCAGGCGTTGGCATCATCAGGTGTGAACAGGATTCAAATATCTCAAATAATACACAAAGGACTGAGTCGGCTTCAACCTTTTTAACTTCTTTTTTGAGGATCTGGTCAACGCTGAAGATTTTCTTCAGCCTTCCCACTGCTGCTATTTCAGTAATGCCTACATCTCTTCTAACCAGGGGAGGCAACCTGGTGCCCGAGAGGCTGCTCCTCTTTACCTTCACCATCGCTACTCACACTGTATGTTGAGCTACCAGAAATCTAAAGCAAGCGTTCAGACAGTTTGACTGCTCAGGTATTTCATCCATGAAAAAGCTTTTGGTGTAAATATACCCTGCTGCAGCTCAGCATCTCCACTCCATTATGGATGGATCATGAGACTCAGCAAATCCCTGCCAAAACACTAGTACTTGGAACAGTTACAACTTTTAATGTACATCCTATACGCTAACTTCACAACATCAGGGAAAATACAATTCAATACAGCTAGCACAGAGGTGGCCAGATAAATAACTTAATTTCTGGAGGATACGTCTTTTAGACATAAGCATGTTCCAGGGCAGTCTGAAGGAGCTGTCTCGTACCAGTCTCGGCTACTAATTCCTACCAAGGTATTTCTGGAAACTGGATCTGCCTCGAAACAGATGCTGCCGGACGCCCAGGAGAAGAGACGTCACTGCCCAGAGCACTCTGCACAAGCTTAGGATAAAAAAAAAAATTATAATCCTATGGACACATCTTCACCTGCCTAGCAGTTTTATAACAGCGAGTACCTTTGCTCCACTGGATTTAACAAAAGGAGGAGTTTTGGTTTGGTTTGGTTTTAAATCCCTTCACCACAAGGCCCCGGGCCTCTGCTCCAGCAACTGGGCCACTCTGTACGTGAATTCCTGGAAACATCCCTGCTTCGAGCCCTGCAAATCCCTGCAAATCTGCTGTGCTTGCAGCCTCTCCTCCACCCCAGTAAAAGCCCGAATTGAACCAAAGGGGGCTGACAGAAACCTTCCGTCCGACCACGCCGCTCTGCATGCCGGGATGATTCCGCAGGAGCCTGGGCTGTGCCCCAAGAGGCAGAGTAGGAAGGGGAGGGCTTTTTCTTTTCTTTATTTAAAAGGTGCTGCTGGAGGTAGAAACACATGAAAGTCTGTGTAGGACAAGGGAAGGAATTATCCCTCCCATTGATTTTCGCTCTGGGGTATTAGAAAGAACACAGCATTTATCTGGAGATTTCTTCCCAAAGCTAACTACGGACTTTCAAACGTAAATGAGACTTGAAAGGGGCTTATCGGGCAAGGATCTGCTGGAACGTCACCAGAAAGTGGGAGCCCCGGCGGGAGCTCGCTGATCCGTGTCCCCCTCGAACAGCCGAAAGCCCCGCTCTCGCCCCAGCCCCAGCCAGGCAGCTGAGGGGGCACAGCCCAGGGAAGGCAGCGGGGCAAGAGCTGCAGGACAGCGGCGTTCCCCACATCCCTCCTCTCCAGCAAGCATCCCTTCAGACCTGCCCGCCTCTGCCGCAGGGACCCGCGAGTCCCCTTCTGCAGGGCCGGGACCCTGACAGCATCGGGACAGGCACCGGGACCTTACGGCGTCAGCCGCGCTGTGCTGTGAAAGGCAGAGGGCTGGGGGCCGCGCGTCCCGGCTACGGCTGGATGCAGCCCAGGGACACCGGCTGGCTGCCCCTCTAAACCGTCTCCGTCCTCCAGCAGCCACAGCTACGCCCCGGGAACTGCGGCAGGATAAACCCCGACCTGGAGAAATCCTTCTGCAGGACTCCCAAACACGCGAACACCTTGCTGCTGCCCCAAAAGCTGTTCCCGGAGCACCCTCTGCCCCGCGCTGGCTCTGGCTGCCACGACGCAGCCCGGCTCGCTGGGAAAAACCTCTGAATCCTCGTCTCCCATCCGCTGTCTTTCCCAGGTTGTAATTGGTGAGGCAGGAGATTAGAAATATCGGCAGCCTCTAAGTAAGACTTTAATTTACTGGCAGATCAATAGCGCTAGGGTTATATTGGCAAAGTGTCTACAACTCTATTGACTCACGCAATTCCTCTTATCAATTTATCAGAAATCTGGAAGCCAGAAGATATTGTTTGAAGAAAAAAGGCAGCAGGAGTTTGAACACTTAGCATGGGCTGCCCAATCAGGCTCTCAGCACTAAGCATTTTACAGCAGATGTATCTACTGCAAAGGATGCTAATATATGATATGATTAAGAGCTAACTTGCTTCCTCACACGCCACGCAGCCTTTTCAAGTTGCTTCTCACCTCAGACCTTTGCACCGAGAGAGTCACTAGGACAGACACAGTCCCATCAGCCCAAGCGGAAGAAGAAAAACCCGTATTTCACACCACAAGATCCTAAATTCAGACCCTCCTGCCTGGACCCTAGCCAGGCTGACCTCGGTTTCCTATCAAATCTTAGCTTTACGATGTTAAAAGCCCACCGCAGCGCTGGGAATCTGCTCACAAGGATTTCACAAAAATCAGCATTTCTGCACTTACACAGAAAATGAGAAAGGGTAACGTTTGTCTCCCAAACCTTATTTCCCACCCTCAAATGAACAGGTCAAAGCACACGGACCATTTCCTTTCCCCGTTACAGCCAGACGGCCGTAACAAGATGTACCTGTTCTGGGGGGAGCAAGGGGGAGAGCAGGGGATACAACCACCCCACCTCACCCCCCGCTGTGCCTGCCCCCAAACCCCAGCTGCTTAATCCTTAGTCCCCATGCTGAGGGTCTGCCCCTCCACGGGGTACCCAGGCAGAGGCGCTCGGTGGGACAGCGGGCGGCAGGGACAGCGGCACGGCACGACGGCCGCCCCTCGCCAGGCCGGGGGCGGCTCCGGGAATTCCGTGAGTTCGACCTGCTGGCCACAGCCCAGCTCCCCCCACTGCAGTCACACCACATGAGATGCCCCTCTCGAAAAGCACTAGATAGCAGCAGCCTCCTAACAGCTCAGAGGTGAGACTGCACTTGTGCCGCCTTCGAAAAGAAACCCTCAGCAGCAGCGGGTGGGAGTACATCCCACCCCATCGCCTTGCTGAGGCACTAAAGCAGACGAAGCGAGCACGTGGAGACCCCACGGACCCCTTGCTCTCCCGGCCTCACCCCAACCACAGGTCACAAACCCCATCTCCCCGCAGCGAGGCGGGGCGGTGGGCAGGGTCCTGGAGCCCGAGCAGCGGCCCTTGCTCCCAGCAGCTTACACACCTCCTCCTCAGCATCAGCACGGAGCAGGAACCGCATGAAACCCCGGGGCTCCTCACCTCCATCCACCCCGGGGCTCCTCACCTCCACCCAGGCCACTCGGTCTGTAATGGGCAGCCTGATGCCACGAGGAGAGGAGTTGAACTGCCGACACTGATCGCTCCTGTAAGCAAACAAAAGCTGCTCGGTGCTACCCAGCGCCTCTGCAGAGCTCTGCGCGCTGCTGGGAAGACACAGCCCCGGCCCTCTGCCCCAGCTCTGCATCGCGCCCCGGCCAAGGCTGCGCGCTGCCCGGGCAGCACACCCGAGCTGGGCTCCCTCTTCGGAAGAGACCAACTCAGCTGTAAATAAAAAAGTTTCAACTAGATTGGAGGCATCCCAACTGCTTAATGGCTCTCCTCCTTTTAAATGCAGATTTGAACTTTTCACCCAGGGTCGGGCAGCTGGAGCCCAGCCCAGCCCCAGCGGGGACCAGGCGCCGGAGCCTGCTCGGCTCTGCAGCGTGGACCACAGCATCCCTGACCCCCAGCAGCGCAGACCCCCGCGACCCTGACCCCAGCAGCCCTGGCCCGCAAGGTGCGGCAAAGCCCCGAAAAGCTGCCGACACTGCCCGGCTGCGCAGACCCCCCTCTGCCCACGGCTCCGCTGGGGGAGACGATGCCGAGGGCGACGCAGGGTTTGAGCGCGCTGGTGACTCAGCCTGCCGGTCCCAGCTTTAACTTAGCTGGGAGGTCCTGAGCAGAAGTCAGAGTTAGAGAAAACCTCACGGGAGTCCTGCCCTGGAGGAAAAACCGGATCTTTCACTGCAGGCTTTGCAGCAGGCTCTCTCACGGCCGAGTTAAACAAGACCACTGCAACCCAGAGCATGAATTCAACGTTTCCAGCCAATGCTTACAAAGACGCCAGCCCCCGGACCGCTGATGTTCAAAGCTGCTGCTCAGGGAAGCGCATTACCTGCTCCTCTGGGGAGAAGTCTGAGATGTTCAGCTGCTCATTAACGTAAACAGGTATTTGGGTTTTTCTTCCAACAGGAAAGTATTTTGGAAAGGAAAAACAAGAGAGCAATCTGGTTACAGTGACAGAATCTAAACTCTGCTCCCTGGGGTGCCATCAGGCAAGTCACTTATCCACACCGTCCGGGTGCGAGTGCTGCCCCGCGTACCGCCTCTCCCATGGGTATCGGTGCTGACAGCTCAGCCCGTCTCCTACCCACACGGGAGCCTCTGTCCCCACCCTGTCTCCAAAACGTCACCCTTCTCGGCAGAGCTCGGGCAGTGGCGCACCCCTCCAGGCGAACCCCAGCGTCCCCCGGCCCCACGCACAATCGTGACCCCTGCGCGGGGCGCGCTGACGGGCGTCCCCCCGTACGGCTTCCATCGGCTGCCAGAGCCCGCATCCGCCGCGCACGCTGCAGAAGTCTTGAGCAAGTCAACCAGAAAGGAGAGATCAAAGAAGGGCAAGCCCTGGGAAGGCAGGCAGGGGGAGGAGCAGCGGGGAGCACCAGTAAGCTCTGGAATAAGCACCTTCAGCATTTGTTATGGATGCTCAGAGGGACAAAATCTCTCTCTGAACTTTTAAGGGAAAGCCCGTCTACGAGCTGGATTAAAGGATGCCTTCTCTGTCGTCGTGGGAACCCCCCGAGACCACAGGACAGCCGGCCGGGGCCAGCGACTCCCACCTGGCACTCGGCACATCCAGCCGCAAACCACGGCCGGCATCAACGGGCTGCGCGGTGCCGCTCTGCGGCTGCGCCGAGCCAGCTCCTCACCGAAACCCCGAGGCTCAGAGGCCTCCAACAGAAACTTCCCGCTTTTATTATTCCCGATCTAGAACACCTCCAGGCAGGGGCCCTCGAGTGCCAGAGCCGGCACAGGGGAAGGTCGGAGGCAGCGGCTGGGGCGGGGGCAGAGCGGGGGCCGGGCTCCTCCTGCAAAGCTCGGGGCGGGCGGGCGCTGCCCCTGCCACCTCCCGAAAACCCTGCCCGAGGCGGGCAGCTGCCTGCGGGACAGGGGAGGCTGCCAGCTCCCCGCCGGCCGGCGCAGGCCCCATCCTGCGGCACGGGGCTTGCGCTGTTCGCGTCCTCGTGCTAATCCTCCCGCAGGAGGGCATCTTCTGCGCAGAAAAGTCTAGAAGCAGAAGGGCCGGGCGGGGGAAGGCACCTGCCTGTCCAACCCCTCTGAGTGCCACTACGAACAGCAGCGGCGACTCGCCACAGTGGATGAGCTTTAGAAAACCACCCGTGACAAGTGTGGTAGAGTTTCGTACACCAGGAATAATTGCCTCTCCTGGAGCTTTAATCATCGGGGTTGCTATGAGAAACTGACTTTTCTCCCCTTGGATTAATCAAAACCATGTTACTCAGCATGGCAGCAGGACAGGTCTGCAATTCCACGTCCCTTTGGCTTGCAGGATGTGAAATGGAAGAGTAAAAGAAGGGGAAAAACACATCTCCCAGGTCTAAAATCCAACAGTGACAAACACCGATGGGTACGAGAAAAGTTTCTTCAACTCAGAGGGGCACTGGAGTAGGAAACAAAATACTCCAAACCCCCTCCACTTCACTAGCCATCAGATGATAGTGAAAATATGCAGCAATCAGGGCTCCAGAAGCTGGCAAAAGCCTCCTGACCAGCCAGCTACCAATTCCAGCTGCTTTCACATCAGGATGCGGAGCTCCGTACTGACTTGGGTACATCCCATCTTCCAGCTGGACGCAGCGCTGCAGGAGTTACACCATTCCACCTCAAATTCACTCCTCCACCGTCACGCAACAGGGCACCAAGGCTGTAAATATGAGCAAGGCGGAGTGGGGTGGAAGAGTCGGTCTAGGGGCAAAGGGTTCCAGCTTCCCCTTGGGACTTGCCAGTCCCTGGCCTCACACTCTACGTTGTTTCCTTCCCATGAGCTAGGTGGTACCTCAACGTCTCATATTCCATTTATTTTGTTGCCCAAAGAACTTGCAAGCTAAACAGCGTCAAGTAAAAGATATGGAAGTAAATAAAGTAAGAGCCCAAAATCCAAACTTTTGAAGTACCTGGCACAAGGGGAGCGAGAACCACCACCTCTCCTGAGGAGAGCCCCCCTGCCCCGAACACTAGCTGGCACTTCGGTGAGCACCGCTCACACCCTCCCAGGACACTCAGCCCCCACCTCGAGCCACCCGAAGGCACCTGTACGCCGGCTCCCGGTGCACGGAGCCCACGGAGACCTACCCCGGCGCCAAGGGAGGGCTGCGCCGTGCAGCTCCCTTCCTCCACGCAGGGCAGCAGCGGGAGCCCGGGCAGGGATCTGAGGCTGGAGCAGAAGCCACAGCCCTACCTTCCAGGGTAAAAACAAAGGGCTTAAAAGGGGGGGGAAAAAAAAAAAAAAAGTTCTGACTCAGTAACTGTGAAAAAGCCTTGGCTCGAGGGCAGAAAGGAGGAAGGGTGGGACAAGCACGCAGAGCGCAGAGCGGTGATAGCGCGAGACGCTCGCGGAACGGCCCAGGCTTCTAACGCTGGCGGGGAACCACAGCCCGGGCATCGCCGTGGCACCCGGAGCTGCGCCCGCCTGGCGCTGCCCGCGGTCTCCTACTGCAGCCCCCGCCTGCGCCCCTGCCCCAAAGCAGGGCAAGCAACTTATCCAGCCTGCCGCTCCTGCAGCTCCGGCAAAAGCGAACACCTGCAGGGACCACGGAAACAAGATGGAATGAGAGATCAAAACGAGTAAAATCCTTGAGCCCAATCGAGGACACAAAGACGCCGTTCCCGGGAGAAGAGGAAATGCCTGCCTTCCCCTCCGCAAAAGCAAAAAATCAAACTCCCAGCTGATGTCAAAGGCCAGCAATTCCCTCTCCATCCCTGTCATGTCCAGGTCACCAGACAGGCCCTCGGAGCCTCTCCTCTGGTGAGAATCATTCATCTGATTGCATCCAACGCCCTCAATCTCGACATTAGAAAGCAAACACTCCACATTTCCAGGACATAAGAAGTGGGTTTGGTTCTCCTCCTCTGCAAAGCAGCAACTACCAGAGCCAGGCAGCAAAACGCTCACCCGGACGCCCAAAGCATCCAGCTGTGGCAGCCACCCGGACCAGCTCCTGAAGGCACACGGGACAGCCAGCCTTCCCCCGAGGTCCTCGGCGGTCTCCGGCCAGTTCATGCAACCAGGCCTGAACTCCCCAAAGGAAACCGGGAGCAGAGCACAGCCTGTCTCCCACACGCGCGCTGCTCCCACAGAGAGCCCGGTGACTGTCCTTCCCGCACCTCGGCATCACCCACGCAGCAGGGAGACGGGGACCCGGCCCCCTCGGCGCAGGCAGCGGGGACGTGGCTGGGGGAGTGGGTGGTGCAGGTCAGACAACCGAAATGGGGAGAATAAAGAGCTTTTGCTAAAGCTCCAGGAAGCAAAGAGAAAAAACACTAATTAACTCAGCAGCAAGTTGTTAGTATTTGCATATAAATGCAGCCACAAATCATTACAAACAAGCCAGGACAAGCCAGGCCCATTAGCATACGCAGATCCAGCCCGGACGGCCGCTCGCTGGGGTGGGTCACTGAGCGGAGGCAGGCTGCCAGCCGCTCCTGGGGGAGCGCAGGGAAGGGGCCTTATCTCCGCAAACACTCCTGCTACCAGCAGCAACAGAAGCCACAGGGATAAGGTTTCTTTCCATATGAAACAAAGGAACGGGATAAATCCTTCAGTCCCACTCGAGCAAAGTAAGAGCCGGCAAGAGAAAACCCAAAGCGGTGACTCCCCGCCACGGCAGCCGCGCTCCTCCTCGCCCGGGCCGAGGGCAGAGCGGGTGCTGCGGCCAGGGGAGCACGAGCCCCGCGGCAGCGATGTCGAGTACCAGGGGGTCGCAGCAGCCGCCCAGCACCCCCCGCCTCTCCCCTCCTGCTGCAGCGGCCGTCGCAGGTCCCTGGGCACCCGCCACCCACGGACGGGCCACGGGTGAAGCACCTGGCTCGCGTCTGCTGGGTCCAACTGCTGCAACCCCGGCTGGTGCAGCACAAAGGCAAGTGGAAGAGGCGAGCGTTTAGGAGAGCCTGGAGACAGAGAGGTTTGACTCCTCGAGACACCGTACAGCCACAGGAGCCTTCACCTCAGAGCTCTCCCTCCAGGGAGGATGCAGTAGGCAGCGCACATCATAAATAACAAATCGCACACCTGATGCACCAAAAGAACATGCCCAAAAGCCTGAAACGGTAAAAACGACCTGAACAGAACAAAATCCAGGGCTATTACTGCAATTCAACAAGTTCACCCTTCCAAAAGCCAGAACTAGAGCAGTTTGCTTCATCGCACTGTATTTCATTTGGGCTTGCCTCCTTGCTGCTGAGATTTTTGGCACTTTCTCCGGCGTCAGCAGAGGCTGCAGGTGCGCTCAGCAGCGCAGCCCGACCAGCTCCGTCCCTCCCCAGCACGCATGGCAAGGACCGGATGGAATCGGATCTCTTTGCATTTGCCTAATGAGGCCACTTATTACCATGGAGAAGAGGACTCAGTATTACACAAAATTTACTATTTTTCCTCTCGGAAAAAGCCAAAATATGCCATTCCACTGTTTTGGGGTTCTGCTTGTCCGTCCCCCCAACCCCGACTGGCACCTTAGGATTTAAAAGAAAACTCTAGCAATTACCAGTTTACATCAAGGCTTTAAAAAAAAAAAACAAACCAACCCACTTTCTAATTTTAAACAGGAAACTCTCCCTGGCAAGATACCAAGAACCCTTCCACGCTGACTTTTATTAAATGCAAGTTTCTCGTCACTGCAACTCTGAGCACAGACCGTCAGCTCCGCAGAAAGCAAACCGACACAGCCCTGACTCTGCAGACCGTCCTGGAGCTGCTCGCCTCTCCCCCACGAGACACACGAAGCCCCTCTGTAAATGGGACACATCCATTACACTACACCCAGGCAGGCGTTTTCAAAACAGAGTTTAGAAATACATTACCTCCTTATCTGCAGTCAGTGAGCATGCCTGGTTTCTTAGAGAGGCCGCAGCATGACACATCTAAACAGGAGCCAAGTTTGAACGATCAAGCAAGATAGAAAGGATGAGCTTCCCCACCACAACAGATAATACATAACTAAACTGTTCTGCAAGAGTACTGAAGTTGAAATATTCTAGACTAGATTTTTCCCCTAAACACAAAGTTTCCAAACAGATATTATCAAAGAAATCACAACAGCTGCTAACAGCAATTCCCATTCTCATGTCCTGCATCATCCAATTTAGAAACCATCCCCCTCGTTCAAGCTCTCGAGTGCGTGTTTGCTGGAGTAATCACTTTTATTTGTCCTGACTCGGAGGCCAGTTGTTAAGCTTACTTGTTCTCTCTGGGGTATTAAGTTCTTCACTAATGACTTTGTACAGAATAAACCACTAAGAAATCATCATTCTGTAGAAACAATCGGGATCTGGGGGCTTTATACAGGAATTGCTCTTTAACGAGCAGGAAAATGGGCCCCTGTACAAAGATGTCCACAACTGCTGGAGGAGAAGGCTGAAGCGATGGGAAACGGAGCTAAAGGTTGTATCGATGCAGCTAAATCACTATAGCAACTGATGGAGGTAACCGAGTGTGACACCCTACCCGGACAACCGGTGCCAGCCGAAGGAGAGGTGACACAGCACCGCACACAAGCAAGCGTGTCCGCGCAACGGAGCTGGATCGCTTCAGCCCCATCTGAAACGTTTCAGCAAACCTGGCAAAGTTTTCACACTTGGGTCAGCCTTATCACACGGGTTCAGCTTTGAGTCGGTAAAAAACCCATGCTTCGCTACGGATAGCGGGGCAGGGGCAGCGGTGCCGACGGTCCCACCTCCCCGCCACGTTCGCACAAGCGGTGAGCAACGTGGCTGAGCGCGCGGCACCGCGCCGGAGCGGCGCAGGCCAGCGGCTGGGCAGAGCCGAGCCCCCACCGCCCTGACGCGGACGTACAGACTGAGCGTACCTTGCCGTGGAGTCTAAACACGCTTGACTTACGAGCGCAACAAGAATACTATGCAAACACAGCTGACATCCAGGAGCAAAATCCAAGCCCAGCACAACCTGCCGTCAGGGAAAGCACACTGCGTGTGCTCGGCCAGCCCTCACCCTTCACTCGTGGCCTGTGCAGCTCTCCGCCACCCCCCCGCTACCGCCTGTTACGTTCCAGCCCTTTACAGCGTTAGAGGCATGAAAGAGAGTCCTTTTAAATGTTATTATGCATTTGCTTAAATAAAAACAAAATCAGTTTTAAAACCTGCAGCAAATATTTGTTTTAGAACTGCAGAGAACACTAAACAGAAGACAGGAGAGAGGAGATGCAGATACCCAGGGTACGCATGAACCCCTTGCAGAACAGGACAGTTCCTTCGGAGTAACGCTGGCCAGTGCTGCCGCAGAGGACCGGGGGGAAGCAAGGATATTTATTTATTTATTTATTTAAGCAGGTGAAAATACAACCAGCAGTAATCCAAGCTAAACAATCGCTCCGCGGGCCTGCCCCGGCAGGGGTGGGAGGCAGCGGCAGAAGTCACCAGGGCTCAACGCCCGCAGCAGAGGCTGGAGCCACGCAGACGCAGCGCCCAGCAATGCCCAAGGACGCGGCCCCGGGCTGCGGCAGCCCCGGCTGCTCTTGCCGGCAGCCCTCGGGCAGCGTTGAGCAATTGCCACCCTCAGCCCCAAGCAGAAGCACCAGCTCCCCGTGCCGGGGCTCCCGAAAACAGACGGACACTCAGAAGGAACCCAGGGCACTGCGGGGACCAGCTCCTCCTTCCACAGCTGCCGCACAGCCAGTCCTGGAAGGCTACAACGGGGATCCTTTAACTTTATCCATACTGTACTCCCGAAAGGAGAAAATACTAATAAAAATAAATAAATAAATAAAATCACTAGAAGCAGTGCCTTCCTCTACAGCAGCCCTACACCAAACGCGCGCTTAGGCCCTAACTCAACACCCGCTTCAAGCTGGCACGGCAGCGAAACAAGCGGTCCTCCTGCCGTCGCTCCGTCGGGAAGGGCACTCATTCCTGCCTCGGCGCTCCCCCCTCTCTGCTTCAGCACAGTGATTTCTGCAGCAACATCCCATAACACATGATTATTTCAAATTAAAGGGAAGCTGGCAAAACAACAAAAAAAGGTTTTGAGGAAGCTTCCCCCCGCTCCTTTGGCAGAGTTTTTCTAACCCAGGTCCCTTCCCTAAACTACTTCCCCATGCCACTGCACCAAAGCCCTGTGCCAGCAAAAAGAAAAAGCATGCAAGGCAGGACCAGCCTTAGCAGCTGTATCAGCTTCAAACGCATGCAAAACGACAGCCTCTGCAACACCACTCCAGCTCCTGACTCCTCTCACCCTGCACGGCACCACAGGCAGCGCCGAGCCCTCCCCGAGCTTTCCTTGCCAGGAGTCCACATACATGAGTAAACAACAGAAATTCAACGTACGGCATGCGAATGCAGCACGATTTGCTCACCACGGTGGAAACCTGCTTGTGGACATTCTTGTTTTGGTTCGAAATCAACTAGCTTTGGTACAGCTTGCAACTGTTTCCAATTCAATTAAGCCAAACTAAAATAAACCATTCTTGAACTGAAAATAATGTCCGCAGGGCATTCTAATGTGTAAGTAAATCCTTTGGAAAAATAATAATAAATCAATGCAAACTTTTCTAAGTAGGAAGGGTTGCTGGTAAGCAGAGGGTATTTGTTATGAAAATCTTTGAAACAGTCAGAATTAGAAACTGAGCACAGCTTTTTACAAGACACTTTTCAGAGCTGAATTGCATTGTTTACTTAAGACAGTTAAAAGGATATCACCAGCGTGAAATGAAGTCAACTTCAAAGTCACACAGTTTCAAGTCCTAAGCATGCCACAGCAATCTCATTTTAGGAAAACACATGCTCTATTTTTGTTAAGTGTTTCTCTTCCTCTGCTGTGCAAGAGGCTCATACAAGGAAGAAGGAACCTTAAAAAGAAAAGAAAAAAAAAAATCAAACACACACACTTTTACACTCAACACACAATGCAAACATTAAAGAACAAACCCTCTACCCTTTCTGCTACAGTATCCAAAGTAGCTGTTTCTACCAAAAGAAGCCTTATTTCATCATTATCTTGTCCTTTTGTAAACGATCTGTACCATAAGACTCTCGGTCCTTTCACTTCTAGCCGTCAGGAAGGCAGGGGCAGTTACAAACACCATCTCCGCAGCTAAGAACTGCCCTGGGGCGCTCGCGCTGCGCCCCTCACGTCCTCTGAAGGTGCCCTGGGCAGCAGAAGCGGGAGGAAGGCTGCCCCTTCCCAAATCGCACCCTTCCCTCGCCCGCTTTGCTGACTCCAGGACCCCTTCCTCTCCTCTCCCGAGGGCCGTCCGGGCCAGGCACAGCTCAGAGCATCGCTCCGTACCGTTTGCAGGGACTGAACCGTTCAACATCCCGGTAACAGCAATAACAAAGAGAGTGGAGTCTTAACAAAGGTAAATGAAAATAAAAGTCGAGAAAGCATGCACTCCTGCTCCATAATCCAGCAAGGCCTCCAACAAGACACAGAAACCGCTTTTAATAGCCCCAATATTTTGAATGGGGAAAATTGTGACAAAAATACCATCTTCTACCTCTTGGCATGCTACGTTTAAATGGAAAGCTTTAGCTTTGGTTCCCCATCTTTTTTTGATTTTTAAAATGCAGAAGACCCACTGGGCACCATCAGTAGTAAAAAACCCGAAGCTCTGCGTGACGCCTCTCCACCCACCCCTGGGCCCAGTGGTGGGGAACTTCAGTGGGGGGACCCAACCACGGAGGCGGTGCCAGCAGCCTCCCCCCACTCCCACCACCCTCGCCAGCGCCAGCTGAAGAAGGCAGAGCACAAATTCAGCAGCGGATGAGAACTTTGCTCCCAAACATCCTGCTGGCCCGTTCATTTCTGCTTAGGTAGCACCTAAACCTCTGAAGGTCCAAATCCCCTGCAAAGCTCTGTGAGGCACCCAGCTCCTCCTGCGTGCACCGGGGTGGGCAGTAAGGAGGGAGCTGGTTCGCTCGTGCTCTTTGCTTTCCGTAATAAACCGCACTTGGGTATTTCTTGTTTGGCCCCAGCAATTCAGAAGACTGTGTCACCGCACCGTCCCTGCCTTGGCACACCAGAAGAGGCCCAGCTGCGCTTTCAGCGGAGGATGGAGCTCAGCAGACAGGTCTATCATGCTGCAGACCAGTGGCAGGGACACCGCGTAATCCACAATCTCCAGACGATGGGCAGTGCTCCTTGCCAAATCTCATCAAAAGCATCCCGCTAATCATTGTTACTTCACGGGCTTTGCACCCAGAAGCAAGAAGGGGCTGAGAAAAAGATGGCTGAAGGAAGAAAAACCAGAGTCCCGACATCCAGCTCCTGCCTGAAGTAACCAGACAGTTTCACAGCCCAGCGCCACTCGGACTAAATGGAAGGAAATCTCAACGCCAAAGAGCGAGCACCTGTCACTTCAGAGACGCAAAGCGATGCTACTCAGACAAGCATTGATGGAGGAGTGGTTGGTCGGACACTTCCAATCGCATTGCCAACAGCAGGAAGACCTTGCAGGGAGCTTCTGGCAAGTAGGTCGACAGCCCCCGGCACAGCTGGGAGGTTTCAAGCAAGAAGCCAGTTGTGCCACCCCTGCTGTTAGGCTGACCCTGGCCAGCCAGTGCTGCGCAGAGCAGAGCTCAACCCTCCTCCACAGCGAGCTTTGAGCAATCCCCCGGGCGCTTCCAGAGCTTGGCTGAGTGGCTCAAACATCTGCAGTTCCAGGTGAACCCATTGCAAGCCCACCATGAAGGGAGCTTTTCACGCAGGTCTGCGCTGGCACCCGACCCACCACCTGAGGAATTTCCAGGCTCTCATGCAAACCTCCAGGACTTCCATGCCGCTCAAAATAAAGAGGAAACAGTGGAGAAGCTCATTAAAATAAGACAACTAAGGAAAAAATCTGTGGCAGCTCCTTCAGACAGACACCGCTGTTGGCCAAGTGGTTTCCGCAACAGCAGAGGGGCACGAGGTGTTGCCCACCCTCCCAGGGGCTGGGCAGCCCACGCCAGCACACAGCACACATCCTGCTCCACGCACAACAGTGCGGCAAGCAAAGGGCACAGGCTGGGAGCAACACCTGGTGCAACACATCCTCTCCCTTCTGCAAGCCACGCAGTATCACCACAAAACTCATCCCACTGGTCCTCCTCCAGCACCAGCCTGTCACGGGGCAGCGCACACTTCTCGTCCACCGTCCTTACTCCTTGGCCAATAACGCAACACAACTCCTTGGCCAGTAACGCAACCCAACCGCTGGCACGCTCCTCCACGCCACCTCTCCCTCCGACTGCGCTGCAGAACCAACACGATGCCTGCAGGAGCTCGTCCTGAGGAACAGGATGGAGTTCAAAATGTACGTGTGCCTACACCTGCATATGTGGCTCTGCTTAGACTTGGACTCTCTAACCCTAGCCGACACGACCAGGCCTCCTCCACACCAGTGCTCTGTGCTCCAGAAAGCAGCAAGAACAGGAAGGATGAAAAGACGTTACAAAACGAAGACCAACCAGCCCCGTTCCTCCAGCACCAGAGCACAGGCCTCCAGTACAGCCCACCTGCTCTGGGTGACCCCTCCGCTCCCCGGCTGCCCCCAGCCCACCCGCATGGCAGGTACCCCCCTCCCCGTCCTCACAGCAGGGCTGGCACTCAGCACACGTGTTACCCCAGCGACAAACCCGGCTCAGACAAGGAGATTCACCTCTCCCCTCCTCCCCCATCCTAATAAAGGTCAGATGAAGCAGGATGCTGGGCATCTGCAGCGATCCTGCAGAACAAGGCCTGCGACCAACGCAAGCGGTAACTGCAGCGATGCAGAGGGAACAGGACCCTGCTGCGCCGTCTGGAAGCGCATCGCTCACATGATGCACAGGTACTGCACGATGCTCGGCCACTGGCCGCAGCCCGGCTGGGTTCAGACCTGCCACGTTACTACAAATGCATGACCCCAGCTGCCTCCCTCCTCTCCAAGGTGCCAGAACAAAATTCACCGGCACATGCAAAGCACTGGGAAAACAAGCAAGGCCTACAGCATGAATTAATCCTCTGTCTACAAGGTGGATAGAGGAGGACACCCTTCTCTAAGGACTCCAGTGCAATCATGGCTAGAGCACTGCAGCCCCAGGTGGGAAGGCATTTATGTACCAGAAAGTAGTGGGAACAAAGTGTAACAGCTTGTGAATTATCTGGAAGGGGCGGGGGGGGGGGGG
Organism: Pelecanus crispus; assembly: GCF_030463565.1. Lineage (NCBI taxonomy): Eukaryota > Metazoa > Chordata > Aves > Pelecaniformes > Pelecanidae > Pelecanus > Pelecanus crispus. Next base: position 48,533,531 of record NC_134650.1, on the reverse strand, counting down.
AGGAGAAAGTAACAAAGAAGAAAATTTAAGGATGTAACAATGCTCTGGGAGCTTAAGACACGTTATGATTTTTCATAATTAACCCCCACTTACAGTCTCTGCATGAGAACTATGTATTATCCCATTTCATACTCCAGCTGAGGCAAACATTTGGTGGCTTGCCCAAAGTCAGCATCAGAGCTAAAATGGATCTTTTGACTTCCAAACAAGCTCACAGTGTTAAGCTGCTTTTAACTGTTTCTATGGAAGATGAAAAACAGCAAGAAGAAAGGAACTGGGGAAGGAAGTATATAAGACTAAGAGGGACAAAATTAACAGGAGAAAATTAAAGAGGAGAAATTTAGGCTCTGACTTCTGAAGGAGCTTTCGAGGAGCAAACGCCTGGGTGCTGCAGACCCATCTCTGAGGAAAGGCCGGAGCCCCCGTTCCCCAAAGCCAGAGGTGAAAGCACTGACCGCAGCACCCCGGGGGACACGGCTGGCGGGACCCACCGGGCACCTTCGCCTCCAGCGGCCGGGCCCAACGCCGCCCCGGGCACCTGCCGTGCCCCCGGCCCCAGCACCGCTGGGGAGGGGAGCCCCGCTGCCGGCCCCAGCACCGGAGGTGCCGGCTCAGCCCCAGCAGGCGGCTGCTGCGCCGCTCCTCCACGTAGCTGCACGTAAATCACGCCGGCTCTCGGTCCACGGCGCGCGTTACGCTGGGGGGCCGGGGGCACCTCGCATTAGACACCAACAAAGCAGAAGGTTAATTTGAAACTCTCAGCCCCGCTGCTGCGCGCTTGTCTCTCCCTCGCCCTCCCTCCTGGCTCTCCTTTCTGTGCAAAGCCTGACATCTACAGTTCTGTCTGGCACAGTCAGGGGCTGCCGATGGGAACCGCGCGCAAGGACAGCGGCCAGCCGCGCTCGCTCCCCCGGGCAGCCCGCGGCCGCTCGGCAGGGCTTCGCTCGCTCGCACGCTGCCAGGCACGAAGCAACCTGGGCCTGGCTAGGGGACACACACTGGGAGCAAAGACCACCGCGGCAATGCTGCCCGGCGGGTACCGCTTCTCGGCGGGCTCCGAAGCACCAGCAGCCACTGCACACCACTGAAGCTCATCCGAGACCAGCTCCCGCCGCTGCGCAGTCACATCTAACGCTGTCAAACACAGCAAACCTAAGGAGAACTACGGCCTCGTGGCATCACCCCTGCAGCCGTAACTGGGGGAACTTACTGCACCCCAGCGCTTCAGGGGCAGCCTTTCTGCTCTGCTTCCGGAGGTGTCCGAGGGTCTGCAACACAAGAGGTACAAGTGAAACGCACAAGCTGGCATGCACAGCCCGAATGCGGAACATCTTCGCACCACAGGAGCAGCTCTGCTTAGCAGATCCCGCAACTCACAAACGTGTGCCTAACACACCAGGCAGCTCTGTGCTTCATGCGCTCCCCCTGCTCGGTCTTCTGAACTAACCTCCAGGCCTGCTAGCACCTTCCTCCACCACACGGTATCTCACCCAAAATACCTTGGTGAAGAATGCCCAGGTTCTGCATTATCCCAAACAACCTGCACCTGACTGCAACTCTGAGCCCAACAAACCTGCACCTGGCTGCAAGTCTCAGCCCAAACAACGTGCACCTGGCTGCAAGTCAGCTGGCTGTGCCTCTGCACCCCCCTCGCCTCCCCCTCCTTCACTAAACTCTCTTACAACAAGAAGGAAAGACCAAAAACCTACAAGCCCGTCACCAGACGTCACAGACCTTCAGGAAACCCAGCAATCCAACCTAGCAGGATCAAGCACATCATTGTGATGTTACTATCAACACTGAAGTACGTGCTCTGAATTCTGCGGTGAGCATCAGTCTGTGTGCACAAGGCAGTCAGCGGCAGTGTGGCAAAAGGAGGGTTAAAACTCCTGCTACCAAACCAAGCCCACCAGCCATTTTGGAGCTAGGCTACCACCGGCCAGGGAAGCATGGCCGAGAGCCCGAGGCAAACGCGAGGCAGAACACAGGGTGCTTCGCTGCCGGGGACCTGAGGGGTCGGGAGCAGCTCCCGGAGCACGTCTGCTCCCATCCTCCCCGAGGAGGGACCAACTCTCCGGCAGGCATGCTTGGGCCATCAAAATAAACATTTACTGAGAGCTAACGTGTTACAGGCCCTGCAGGCTCCACTTTCCCAGATACCGGAGCGGGGGGAGGACGGGAGAAAACCTTTTACCAGAACTGCCATGCCCATCGTCTACTCCAGCACCGCCAGCGAGCGAAGGGACCCACGCAGCTCAGCCCTCAGCAGATTTAAGACCCGAAAGCCCGGGCAGTACAGGGCCAGCACCCTCCTGCTCCCCAGCAACGTGCACCACACAACTCAAAACACTGGGAAGTGTTTGTTTTCGGGGGGGGGGGGGGGGGAATAAAATATATTGCTGCTCTGCTTTGCCTTTTATTAGCAAGAGGCATGTTTGGCACTTGCGACATAATGAAATTACAATCAACAGCTAAGTGTCTTTCTCCCAGCAGCAAACTCAAGGGCAAAGCAGGGTGGCTGCAGCCTGCCAGCGGCGGGGCTCCTCAGCACCCACACCGTCCCACCACCCTTCCACCTCGCCGGCCAGCCGGGCTCAGCCCCGCACAGCCAGGAGCCTGGGACCCTCCTCGGCGGCGCCCGGGACGCGCCGGGAGCCACCCGTCAGCTGCGGCCTGCGCGGCTGCCGGCGCACGTCTCCCTTCCCGACGCCCCCAACCGAAAAATAATTTCAGATGGGAAAGAACTTTAAGCTGTGTTTACAGTCCGCCTCTGGAAACACACCGAGCGCACACCTGACGCAGAATGCCACCGCTCTCCAGGTGGCATTGCTGTGGAGATGAACACCCACCTCCCGCACCGACAGATGGACACGTCTGTCCGGCACGGACAGCAAGGCAGCGCTGGAAAGCGCTCGCTCCTCGCCGGCGCAGCGGGGCCCGAGCGAGACCCACGGCATCTACGGGGGGAAGGAAGAACGCCGACACGGGCAGGCTGGCGCAACCCGCTCCCCCGCCGGCGGCCGAGGGGCAGGAGCACGCCGAGGCTCCCCGGGCCGGTGGGGTCGGTGGGATCCCTGACCCAGCGGCGAGGGCTGCCGCCTCCCTGGCAGCGAGGGAAGCCCGACTCATCCACCCTTGCTTTTTTTTTTTTTCTTCTTTCCTTTTTTTTTTTTTTTTTTTCAAACTAGCTGGAATTTATCTATTTCTCCAATCCCTGCCTACACACAAACCCAACCTCAGGAGCAAACAAAAAATGCATGAATCGCAGATCAGAGACAAAGCAGGAGGCGGGACGGGCGGCCCTGCTCCCTCCTGCCCTCACCTCACCCCACGGCGCGAGGCGGTTATATTTAGGTACCGCCACGGTCTGCGGTGCCGCGGCCCCCCTCGGGCACGGCGCAGAATGCAGATTTTCCAGACAACAGACCACAACAGCTCCGTCAAAACCATTAGAGGCTGCAGCGCCCAGGCCTGCGCACAGATGTTTTGATTCCCACTCTCCTGCCACGACAGCCCTCGACAGCCCCGTCGCCGCCGCGCCGCCACGCGCTGGCCACCCGGCCCCAATTTTGGCTGGCGAGGGAGGGCGGGCGGGCGGGAAGGGCAGCCCCCCCCAGGGACGGCAGGGCCAGCCTCCCCAGGAGGGAAAGAGAAGCAGCGCGGAGGGGGGGCGGCCCCCGCGGGCGCCCCGCGCCAGCCCCGGGGGGCTCTCCCAGGCTGAAGCCCCCGCGGGCGGGCGGGCGCCGCAGAGCGCAGGACGGGCGCAGCCCCGCGAGCGGGCAGGGGTCCCGCACGTGGCCGGGCCGGGGGGAGCAGGCGGGACCCGGCTTTGTTCGCGGCCCACCTCTCCTGCCGGCCGGACGCCCCGCACGCGGCCCCCGAAGCCACACAAAGGCCGAAGCTCGGCCGCGCTCTGCTGAAGGGAAGCGGGGAGCCGTGAAACGCTCGGCCTCTTCCCAGCCCGTCCCTCCCGAACCGCACCGATCTCTCCGGCGCAAACGCACCTCCGGCTCCGGTACCGCGGCAGGGGCCGGCGCGCGCGCCGCCGCCGCCAGCACCTACGAGAAGATGGTTGCCGAAAACTCTCCCACCGCAGACGAGCGAGCCTGGCACCGGCGGGGGAGACGCTCGCGCGAGGGAGTCGAGCCCCAGCAGAACGCAGCGTGTGAATAAAGTTGATGCAAAAGCCCGCTAGTCGTTTTGCAGCTTCTCCATACAACATTTTTAAAATTATTATTATTATTCCCGCTATTATTATTTTGGGAAGCAGAAGGAAGCGTTAACGGGGAGGCTCACGCAGCCAGCCATATGCCCATCAGTCCGGGATTTAGCGATCCCCGCTGAAGCCGTTCAACCGCTGGCCTGGCCCAAAGTAAATCTGCTGCTCCGCGCCGCTCCCGGCCTCCGGCACGACACCGACGGGAACCGGGGCGGAGGGTCAAAACAGAGAGATGAAAGAGGGACACGCGCCTCTGCTTTTGTCAAAGCGGCCGCCGCCGGGCCCTGGTTTGACAGCAGCCACAACAAGGCCGGGCGAATGTGCCAGGCGTGCGGGGCCGCCCGCGCCGCCTCCGCCCGCCCGAGCAGCACCTTGGCTCGGTCCTGCGGGAACAAAAGGCAGCGGCAGGGCGGGAGGGAGGGTACGGGGGCTCCGGCGGCCGAGGGCCAGCGCTGCCGCGAGCCGACGCGCGGGAGAGGGGCTGGAGCGAACTTCCTGCTGCCCACTCCTCCCAAAATGACCGTGTTTAAAAAGAAAAGGATGGGGGGGGGAAAGAAACCCCATACAAATACAGCAGAGCAACCTCTGCGTCCAGACGCGGAGTTTCTCTCGCCTCTAATATGCCTTTTGTTTGCTTTTGTTTCTGGCCGAAGGCGGCCTACGGAGCGGGACCCAGGCGGGAGGGCGGCTCGGGAAGGAGGAAAAGCCCTGGGCCGGGAGGCAGAGCGGGAGCCCCGGCGAGCCCCGGGCCTGGCCGCGGGGGCCGGCGCTGCGTGGCGGTGGGGAGCCCGGCACGGCCCGCGTGCCGCCCGCGGGGGCTGCAGGGGGCCCGGGACGCCCCGCTCCGTGGCCGCCCCCCTCCCGGCCGCCCCCCAGCCTCTGCCGGCGCCGCAGCCGACAAGCCACGCTCCGTCTTGCGCTTAATGCCGGACCAGACAGCGCTCCCTAATGAGGGAGCATTACAATCGGCTTGTAATGCTGAATTTTTAATGCTGCCAAGGGCTCCGTTACATAATAAAGGGGGAGCGGGAGCGGAGCGCGGCTGGCGGGGCGTCCCGCTCCCCCCCGGCACGGCGCAGGTGGCGGCCCCGGCCCACCGGCCGCCCCTCGCGCCCCCTGAGCCGCCGCTTACCGCCAGCGCCGCGGGACGGGTCGCGCGCTGCACCCATCGGAGCTCCTGCCCTGCCGGGAGGGTCGCGCAAACTTTCCTCAAGTGCGTGGACGGGTGATGCCAAAACGCTCGCTCTCCTCTCCGCCAGAGCTCGGCCGGGAAACGATTTAAAAGCAAAGTTCACGAGCATGTTCGCCGCATGCTCTCGTATGTTCCCGCACATACAGTCTGCGCTGCTCCTCTCAGTCATACCCTAAGACTGTAAATCTATAACCACTGCAATGATTTAGTGATTAAAAACATGATAACATATTGTGTAACTGCAAACCACAGAATCCCTGCCAACTCTCCTCCAAGATACAGGAACAAAAATACAGAAAATGTGTTGCTCGCAGCAGTCTTCCTAAACTCAACGGAAAGATTTTAATAATAATAATAATAATGAAAAAAAGCCTAGACATCAGAAAAAGGCTGGATACAATGCAAGGCTGGAAAAAAAAAAATAAAAGACAGAGTTTTAAATACGATTCTTGCTCTAACAAATTACAATCTAAACATGCCTCTCTTTTTTCTCTTTTTAAGTTTGTCGTAACTGGAATAACTGGTCTTGTGTGATGTCTTGCATATTCAAAGTGCTTTGTAATAGGATACGGAGACCAAACCTTATTTGCCTAAACTCAATGGGTTTTATTTTTTCCCCCTCTCGCCCCCCCCCCCCCCATTTCTTTTCCTTTTATTTTCCCTCCTCCCCCCCCTTCTCCCCTAACAGGGGGGGCGTGGGGGGGGGGGGGGGGGGGGGAGGCAAAAGGAAGAGAGGGCTTTAAGCTGCGAAGAAAATACCTGAAAGGGGAGGCTGCGATTTGTAATATGGCGAGGAAAGCCAAATACTATATATGTATTTTTAAAGGCAGCTGTGTGAGTTTTGGCCTCTAAGCAGCCAACTTGACCCCGTTCTCTCTATTCTCTATTTCCCCCCTTGCAGGATTCCTGCACCTTCAGTCGGATTCGAACTCAATGTGACCCTAAGGGGGGAGTCACCGAGCCTCCAGAAAATTGCTCCATATTAAACAGGAGCGAGAAGAGGAGAAAGACAGACGGCCGGCCGAGGAAGGGACGTGTGTACATTGCATATCCGCACCAAGTACAGGACATACCCGAGAGCAGCTTCAAGCACAGCTTGAAAGGGAAACAGACCTTTCTCCGAATCAAAAAAAAAAAAAAATATATATTTTTTTTAACAAGAGTGGGGGGAGGGAGTTTATCAATTTTAAAAAAAAAAACAAAACAAAAAACCAAACCCCAAAGCACAGAGCCCCCGCGGCCCGCCTGCTGAACAACTCGCTCCAGGGGAGCGGCGCGGCGTGCTGCCCGCACCGCACCCGCGCTGTCTCCGCGGGCGGCTCGGGCGCGCGGGTCGCCTCCCTGCGCGGGCGCGGAGCGCGCCGCCCTCAGCGCAGCCCGGAGGAGAGAGCATTTGCAAATATTTAGATAAGCGCCGTGCGATCCGGCATTAAGTAATTAAAAACTGAAACTGAGACGGGGGGATCGGCCTGCAGTGGCGTTTGCTGCCTTCGCCCGCCCCATCCCCCCGCCGCATTCTTCCCCCTGCGAGCCTGCCCGCGGAAAACAAAAATCATCGCCGCTCCGGCTGCCAGGCCGCCGCGGGGCCGCTCCGCCGCCCGGCCCGGGCGCTCCGGGGCACTTCCTCGCCCCTTTGTCTGCCCGCGCCCCGCGGGCACCCCCGCGCCGCCCCGCGCCGCCCCGCGCAGCCCCGCACCCCGCGGGGCCGGGCCGCGGGCCGGGCCCCCGCCGCTGCGCGCACAAAGCCGGGCAGCGCCGCTCCGCGCCCCGCGGCCGGCGGGCGGGGCGGGGGGCTCCGCGGGCGCGCAGCGGCCCCCGCGGCGCCGGCACCTGCGCGTCCCCGGCGGCGGCGGCGGCGGCGGGGGCTCCGGGACGGCGAGCGGCACAAAGTTTGCTGGGGGATCCGGGGCGGTGGGTGGGAGCGGGCGGGAGGGGGGGCCGGACCAGCCCCATGCAAAGCAGCCCGGGCGCCCCGAGCAGGAGGAGCCCGAGCGGGGGGACAGGGCAGAAAAGTTGCCACTTACGCGGTCGCTGCTCCGGCGGCGGCGGCGCTTTTAATCCCGGGCGGCGGCGCGGGGGCTACAGATCCCATGCAGGCTGCGGCGGCTGCGGCGGCAGGAGCGCGCTCCGCGGAGGGGCCCGGGGCAGCAGCAGCGGGAGCCGGGGGCAGCAGCCGGAGCCGAGCGGGAGCCGCCGCCGCCGCCGCCGCTGCCCAGCAGCAGCATCGTTGTCGGGGAGTTTGCAGCCCCCCGGAGAGAGGGGGGCCGCGGGCGGCGGCAGCAGCAGCGGCGGCGGCGGTCGGGGCGGAGCGGAGCGGCGCGGCGCGGAGCGGCGCGGAGCGGCGCGGGCGGCGGGGCTGGCGGTCGCCGGAGCAGGAAGCGCCCGGACTCAGATCTGATGATTGGGAAGAAAAAAAACTCTTTGGATCTTTATTCTGCTAATTAGTTTCCTGCAAAAAATGGCTGATTAGTGCAGTGCGCATGTGCCTCATTACCCAGGCACGACGGGAAGGGCTAATTAGCCACCTTCTGGATCAATAAGATTCAGCCCAGGCGGCGGGGGAGGGAGCGAGCGAGCAGGAGCGGGCGGGGGGGAGCGCGGCGGCGGCGGCGGCGCCGCACCGAAACTTGGGGCAAGCGGCCGGCCCCCAGCCCGCGGCGGGGGGGCTCCGCTCCGCTCCGCGCCGCTCCGCGCCCTGCCGCGCAGCGCCGCGCCGGGGAGGGGGCGTGCGGCCGCGGGCGGCTCCGCTCCGCACCGCTCCGCTCCGCACCGCTCCGCTCCGCACCGCACCGGCGGGCGCTCCGCGGGGCCACCTGCCCCCCGCGCCCCGGGCGGGGCCGCGCCGCCCCGCGCAGGGCAGGGCCGGGCCGGGCCGGGACGACCCCCGCCGCCGCCGCCGCCGAAGTTTCCCCGGGAGCAGCCGGGAAAGTTGCGGCCGGCAGCGAGCGCAACTTTGTGCCGCGCCGCCCCGGCCCCGGCGGCGGCCCCCAGCGCGGGGCGGGCCGGGCCGCGGGCGCGGAGGGCGGCGGAGCGGCCCCGCAGCACCCCCGCGGCACCCCCGCCGCGGCCCCGCGCACCCCCACGGCACCCCCGCGCACCCCCGCGCACCCCCGCCGCGCTCGGCGGCACCTCTCCGCGCGGGACAGCGGGTCGATGCCGCCGCCTCCAGCCTCGCTGGGAGCCGGGCTACAGGTTTCACCAGCCATCGCTGGCAACAGCTTTGTCATTTTCTAAAAATAAGAAGCTAAAAGTTATTGTAGAAGAAGGGGCTTTTTTTGTCCCCCGCACAATATGCCTTTTGTGAGTTTAATGCCATTCTGGGGCTCTCTATAGCCCCGGACAATGGGGAACTCCAGGAGGCGGCTGTGCCTCTGCCTTTTTTCTTTCTTGCTTTCTCTTTTCTCCCCCCCACCCCCTCCTCTTTTTTTTTTTTTTTTCCTTCCCCCCCCCCCCCCTTTTTTTTTTTCTTTTTTAGGAAAGGATGCAACATTCCTCCAGTCCCAACAGAACCTCTGGTTTGATTAAATAAATATTTCTCTAGCCTGACGGTAACATTTTTCACTTGCTGTTCGGGTCCATCTGCGATTATTATTTAAAATTTTTCTTTCCAGCAGCTTTTCCCTCCCCATTCCAGCCCTGGCGAAAAATTTAGACGATCGCTGGGAACGTGGGATTTGAATTTTAGGAGGAGGTGAACCAGTAAAGAGCTTCTATCCAGGCTTCAGGAATATGTTTTCTTCATCTCTCTGTAAGAGACTATTTTATTACTGGCAGAAATGCAGCTGAATTAAATCATCTCTCTTGAAAATCTAAAGAAGCTTTTCAAATTGCCTTTTTTTTTCTTTTTCTTTTTTTATTTTTAATTTTTATTTTTAATAGTAACCCAAATAATTAACTTCCCGGTTTGTTTCATAGCATGAACAAGGAATGCAGTTGCGGTCAGTTTTTCCATTTGGGAGAACCTTTAATGTAGATGTATTTTATACTGAAAGGTAATAAACTGCATGTTTGTAAGTATTTTTAATGAAATGTATCAAGCTTTCCATATTTCTTAACGTGGGGGTAGTCATTTGAAATTTTGACAAGTCCCTTTAGTGGGAGGGAGGGGATGAAAGAAGAGGGCAGATTATTAGAAATGTGAAGAAGGGCTGTACGAGTTGATACGTTATTGGAAGTGTCTTGCATTTGGAAGATATTCACAGGTCTTAAGAATTGAGGTTTAATATGTACCATAGTTATTTGAATATTGTAAATGCAGCACTGATGTGTACTGTTACGATGCGCATGCTGTGTATGAGTTCTTACGGTCTGTTAAATGGAGAGACTCCAGCACATTGCCAGTTTGCCTTTAAAAGCTGCCCTTAAAAATTTGTCAGACCCTGCTCAAAATATGTTTGTCTAGCTTTATGGAAGAATAATTGTTAACATTACTTGCCCTTCAAAAAAAAAAAAAAAAACCAAACCACCAAACCAAACCCCACCTCAACCAAAAAAAGAAAAAAAAAAAAAAAGGAAAAAAAACCCCAAACCAACAAGCCCTGGGGCAAGTAGGATTTTTCAGGGCTGCTTGGTGTGTGCTATCTGTAAAGGTGCATGTAATTTGTAACTGTTGTTCTTGCTGAATATGAAACATTTTGATGATGAAGTTGAGGCGAGAATAAAGTAACCCTTGTCTCTTAGTACTTGGTGTAACTTGGAAGAAGTGCATATTTTCACCAGGGGCTATAGCTCCGGTGGACCGGTCTGAGAAGGGGTGCTGCCTATGTACACACTTTCTGCAGAGCAAAGAAAAAGTAAACATGTGGCGAAGGTGGCAAGCAAATCTAGTAACTCTGTCGATATTCCAGAGATAGGCACCTTCGCAGGAACATGTGCAAACGCAGAGTCTGGTAGCCACGTACGTTTTCTTTGCGTTTGCATCACAAAATCTAGTTTTGTGTTGCTGTCCTCTAATTTCCCATGACAACATATGGATTCCATAAATGCAAACATGCCGAAGTGCATCTGTCTGGGTAGTTAACACAAACCAAACATCCCCCTTTTCAGCGATTCTGCTGTTCCTCCGGCCGCGCCGCGCTGTGCCCTCCTGCGACAGCCTCTCGCTGCTCCGACATTCTTGTCCTTTCACGCTCCCGGGGTGATCCCGAGTGCCCCGAAGGGGAGGAGGGCAGCGGGCGGCAGGGTCAGAGGTGCAGAGACCGCGGCCGCGCCCAGGAGCGGCAGGGGTTAAGCGGGGAGCGGGGAGCGCGCCCTGCGGCCCCCCACCCTCCTGGGAGCTGGGTCCAGCCTGAGCAGGCTCTAGGCTGGGGTCAAGTCCTAGGACATCTTCCCTCCCCTCCTGGCAAGGGCAGGAGACGAGGCTGGGAAGGGAAGCGGCCGGACTGAGCGGATGGCAGAGGTTTGCCCCTCGTCCTGAACGCAGCTGTCCAGAGCCTGGGGAATGGAAGAGGTCCCATTTCTACCAGGGTGCAAAAAGAGACAGCGAGGGGGGGGGGGTGTGCGTGCGAAAAGACTGCAGGACCAGCCGGATAAACCACTGTGCAAATACCAAAACACATCTAAGGAATTAAGGAATAATTTGTACAGTAATCGTTAGGTACGATTACACATACATGCACGCGTTTCTCCTCTAGAAAATTTACTTCCATTAAGATTTCTTTGTTCTAGGCAAAAAGACAATCCAGTTGCTAAAATACAAGAAGGGACTACCCTTGCTTTAATTAGAAATCTCGGTACAGCCTCATCTGTAGTAATACGGATGCCTCTTGTTTCTATATATGTATCTCTACACGCGCATAGATAGGATTTTTGGTTCAAATAGCTTTTAATGTGCTTAGTAGAAAGAAGCTCTCAGTATCAGATCTGCAGGGAAAATAAGACTGATTTTTCCCATAGGAAACTTGTTAAGGATGCAGTTGAATTATTACATTAACCCTATTTTTTTGTCCTGCAGCATATCCGATACATTTGCGCATACAATTCTATAGTTTCATTTATACGTTATTTTGAACAGATGGAACTAATACCAGCGTTTTAAAGGAAAGTTGTTATTTGTAAAAATGTATACAGATTAAGGGGAATAACTTTGAAGCAAAATGTTTTTCTGAGGCAGCGCATATGGCTTTCTGGACATAACTTTCAGGAAAGAGGGTTGTAATCTTTGACGTGTAAAACGGGGGTTCTGCAAGGAGCCCAAGTCCTCTCGTAGAAACACGACGTGGTCGCCGCGCGGCTTAGGAGCAGCTCTGTCCTGAGGCAGGAGCGGGCCAGATTTGCTCCGGCTGTGGTGAAAGCAGTTGACTGGGGTGAATTTTTAGGGAGCCACAAGCATACAACGTTGCTCGGGCACGGGCTGGCCGCACGCTGCCTCCCTCCGCCTGGCGCTGGCGGGGACAGGGCCAAAGCTTTGAGGGGGAAGAAAGAGGCCAACTGGACAGGAGGGACCAATGCATGGCTGTAGTGAGAAAAGTTCCAGCCTATCTTTTTAAATTCAGGCTTTAAAAATCATTGGGGGGGGGGGGGGGGGAATCCCCCTTAGAAAAAAAAAATGTCCATAATATCATCCTCTTATGTAGCTCTGTGCTTCTTGGAAATATGTCTGAAGAATTAGAACAAAGCGTAGAAGGCCGGAGTCCTTGAAGGAGCTCCAAATGATAAAGTCTGCCATTCATTTTAAACACAGCGTGCATTGTGAAAACACAGGTCAATTTGAAGGCATTTGTCAGATTTCCAGTTCCCTCCACTCCTTTGCAATGGAAATTTGCAATCAAATCCCTGTACTAGAGTTGGGATGTCTGGCTTTATCAGGTTTTATTACTTTATACTCCAAGCATTGTCCAGGTAAGCTATCTTTTCATTTAGAAAGTTTGTTTGCATGAAGTTGCATACAAGAAGGGGGAAGGCTGACATGCATTAGACTGGAGCAGATGCATTTATTTAGGGGTTTGGAAAGGGGGGAAAGGGCAGGCGATCAGCAGCGCCTGATTGCAAAGGGCTGTCTAAGCTGCAGAAGCGATCTGATACCATTTAAAGACGCCCAGCAAGAGGCATGGAAGGGGATATTCCAACAGCAGCGCGTTCATTGTTGGGATGCAGAAATGCGGCAGGGCTTAGAGGGAGCAGGCTGGAGAGACGCACTGCTGAGCAATTCCAGCCAGACAGCGTGAGTTTCTTCTGGAGGCACGTACGTGGTGGTAATGGGCAGGGGCTGCCACCCTTATTGCCCGAGAGACGTGTGGGTATGCTTGAGGGGGCGTAGGTATTTCTCCAGAAGAAATACATGCTGTAGGATTTGGGAGGGATTTGGGCTGGGGGGGGGGGGGGGGGGGGAATATTCAGAGGAACATTTGTTCTCTTCTTTTGTCTTCAATATATTTCTGGTATTTTTACCCGATTATTCAATCTGTCCATCCATTTTGTAATCACTGGCCTTACTACAGCCACTGGGAGCGATGGGAGATCAGTGGGCTACTCCGGCTACCTCCAAACCTCTGGCTAGGTTGCTGTAGTAAACACCCCTTAAGTCAACCAGCAGATTTTTAATGGGAATTTGCTTTTTTCTGCAGGCCTTAACACAAGATGAGTAGATGCGTTTGCGATGGAAATAAACACTTGGAATACGTCTATATGTTTCTTTGCTTTTTTAGAGGAATGAAGAAAAAAGTCTTGGCATTTAATTAGGACTCACTAACCTGATAAATATTGAACATCATTTCTTTGTGAGCTGTTCTGTGTGCTCAGAGTGCTCTATGGATGTATTCCACAATTGCACTTGTTTAATGCCTGTATCACCTCATGCCTATTGTATTTATGTTGTCATCAATGTCAGATTTTAATTAAACAATTAAATCACTGTCACAGTAATTTCCCTAGAAAACTATTTTAAATGAAAAATCCCACAATAAATGTTTGGGAACCATCTTAAAAGGAAAAAAGAGGGAAATAAGTTAGAAAATAAAATTACAGTTCCCACAGAATTAGAAAGAAAAAACCCATTGTTTTCAGCACTGAGAAGAAGTCTGGTTTACAGGGTAGTTTCCACAAAATTCAGAGCATGTCAATACGGTGACTAGAACAACCTGGCTTGTCTCGGGGCTAGTCTGGGTCTTTCAGGCTGAGCCAGAGGCAGAGGGACCCTGGCCCAGGGCTCGTGCAGTGCTGTAGTCGTCCCCCACTATGGGCCAGGAACAAGCGACAGCATCGCAAATCTTTCATCTTCTGGCGCAAGTCAGGTACCAAACACTCCTCGGAAAACAGTCCATCCGCCTTCTTCCCCTCCAAATTATTTTAGAATTAAGACAGAGATTTGCAGAAAAGCCTGCATTGAATTACTCAGTAAGTTAAGCACCAATACCAGCTGTACTTAGTGTATAGTAACCACGTACTCAAAACCTAAGTTGTAAGCAGTGCGAAATCTGATCTGGCACAGCATCTTTGCTACAGCTAATCGAACAGTTCATCTTTACCTCTTTACAAATCTATGCTCTTTTTCCTCTTAAACCTGTACTTCTTTGCATGGAAAAATCACAAATACAAGATGCAAAATTCATCAGACAAGATATCTGAAAGAATCATGCTCTCAAACGTACATTCAGGATATTACCTGTATTTAACATAAGCACATTTGACATTTGCAGCACAGCCTCCGATGTGAGGCATGCTTATTGAAATTTGGATTCCAGCCTGTGATTTCAGTCGGCGATGTACCCTGCAGCTAACCCCGACCCTCCCCTATTAGCCGGCGTAGCGGCTTTGATTTGTGCCCTGGGAGGGCTGGGACAGGGAGCTGAGTGCCGGGGAGCCGCAGCGATGGCTGGGGGCTGCGCTCCTCCCTCCGCGCCCCAGCAGGCACCCAGCCCAGCCCTGCACCCGGCCGGGGCCGGGGGGCACAGCCAGGGCCGAGGGGGTGCCTCCCACCCCAGCACCCAGCCCGGGGCGGGGATCCCGGGCAGTATTTCTTTTATGTCCGTGCCGCATTTTTATTGGAATGCAGCTTTGCAGATTGGGTTGTGCCTGGGATGCGTGTGGTTTCTATCAGCCCTGAAGTGTTTTACAGCTGGAGATGATTTGGGGGGGGGCGCATCTAGCCTGTCCATTTGCAGCCAGGTCTGATGTTTGTCTGCCGCTGTCGCTCTAATTTTTTTCTACGTTGCCTCCATCAAAAGGTGAGATTAGCACTGGGGGGGGGCGATGACGACGACGACGACACCAGACCCATCCCTCCCTCCTCCTCATTTTAGTTTGCTTCTCGCAAAAGCAATTTGCCAGCAGATCCTCTTTCTTCTGGTGGCCAAAGCAAGCCGGCAGGAATGGCAGCGATACCTGGTGCCGGCCGCTGCCGAGCTGGGCACCCCAAGGCCCTGGACGCAGAGGCCAGCCGTGGGTAGCTGCTTTGGGGGGACCCCCTGCCCTGGCCAGCTGGCTCCACTTGTGAGTCTGGGGCGCAAAATCTTTGTCCAGCATTCAGCCAGCCATCACTAGTCAGGCAAAGCACTCGCTTTATCAGGCCATAGCTGCAGCAGAGCTGCCACCGGCCACCTCAGCAGCTGCCAGGACGGGGCAGACCCTCCCTTGGACCCATCCAGGGCTTTGTCAAGCGAGGCACTGCCACGAAAAGTAACTCTGATGAGCATATGCAGACAGAAATACATATTTTTATACTCGGTAAAGGAAAGGGGAAAACTGATGAGGTTGCACAGAACCCTCCTCCAGGCAGGAGAGGCTGTGCTGGAGGAAAGTATTGCTCATAATGACACTCAAGCCCAGACACTTGAATGCTAAAGGTTAAACTTACATTCTTCAAGAAAGGGCTCCTTGCCAGCTTGAACTGTGTTGTGTGTTCACTATTGCCTCCTCCTCCTCTTCATCCACTCTCAATCCACTTTTGGTATTTGTTGAAATAACTGAGGTTGTGGGGTGGGTTTTTTTTTTCTCCCCTAAGGTATGTTCTCTGTGCCAGTCCTCAGCCTTATGTCTGTCACAGGGTTAAAAAAAAAAAAACAAATCAGTCTAACACCAGTACAAAAGTGAAGATTTTTTTTCTCTTAGCTGCAAACTACTATAGCTTCAATCCAGAAAAGACCAGCCTCAGCACATTTTCTGTCCTCCAGTGACACACAGTCCATAGAACACCATCCTCTAATTCCTGTCCTCAGCTGAATAACCAGAATGTATTTTCTGATAGTAAGTCTAAAAAGTTACTACGGAATTAAAACACAAATTGAAAGGCTGATATAAATATAGTAAACAATAGGGTGAAGAAATAGCTTTTGGAGACAAACATCACCAGGGCTGGGGATGAAAACGGTGGCAACGCTTCCAAATGTTCAAGCCAAAGAAGGAGAAACAGGAAAATGCCCACCCGGTAGCAGCGCTTTAAGATGAATTTCAGCATAATATGAAGAAACAGAGATGCTGTTTGGATGCTGCATTTCGATCTTAATGATCAAAGAGCACCTTCGTCATATACTTTCATGCTTCTCCCCAGAGGTATTTCCCATTAAAAAAAGAATGGAAATAACATTACGGTTGTGCATGCGTTCTAAAGCAGCCCCTTTTACACAGCATCACGTAGGCTTTCCGCAGAGAATCAGTCTTAGGTGAAAGCAAGAAACAAGGATCCCTATGTCTCAGCAGCAGCAGGTAGAGGAGACCCAGACTGGAAGGCTGGATCAAACACTTTGAGGAGGAGCATGGAAAAGAGCCAGAGTGAGCTTCAGAAGTCAAACGCAATTTTTATTTGGGTTTAGCGATGATAAAGGGCTAGTGATGTTCATTTTTCCTACTTCCTGCAGCAAGGGAATGGGGGGCTGCAGTGCTCCGCTTCCCTTTAAACAACAGCTCACTGCAGTGTATTTCTTGGCACAGCCCTAATTGTATCTTCTGGTCCCAGTGGAAGTTCACACTTTTTAATATCTCTTATTGCTTCTGCAACTGCTGCCACTAGTCAGCAATCACAAACAGGAAGCCGTGACTCAGCAGAGCCGTAACCTGCGGGCTGACAGTGGCCGGAGAAGGGCCGGGGCCGGCCAGGCACCACTGCGGGCTGCACGGCGGGACTGGTGTACGGTCTGACCCGTGAAGGTATCTGGCGACTCGGTTCGTAATTCAGCACTTCAGCTCGCACCGAAACCCGGGAGATAAGGGCCCCGGTGCCGCTCCAGGCCCAGGCGCAGTAGGAGAGGTTTCCCGAAGCTGGTCCCCAAAGCACGGGGCCGTCACGGCAGGGCGAGAGAGGACAAGGGCACCAGGACCAGCCCCAGGTTCGGTTGCCCATCCATGCTCCAAAAAGCAGGGTTTTGTCCCCTGTTAGAGAGAGGCACGGCAGAGGAGGCAGCCGGCAACCCCTCGGCCAGGAGACGCCAGCACGACCCCGTTTTCACGCCAGCGGCGCCCAGGGCTCGGCCACACCACGTCTCACGTAGCACAGGGAGCCGATGACCTATTCCGAGCCTGGTTTCGTCTGTTTTCTAACTGTATTTAGCAGCGAGTTTACTCCAGACTGAGCCTGCGTGAGTAAGTGTGTATGTAAGGGTTGAGGATTGGCTGCGGCAGGCAGAGGGTTTGCTGAAAGGCTTGTTAAGGAAGCACTACTGACCATGCAATCCAATTACATAATGCTTCAAAAAATAACCGTGCTGGGAGTCATGGCTGGGCAGCGCATTTCGGCAACAGAAAGAGGTATCAAATGTCTGTCTTCCAACCCAAAGGCTGATAGTATATTTGTGCCACAATCTGACACTGCGCCTCGGCCGTAAACTGCTCTAAAGAGGAAACTTGCTTCCAGGGGAAATGTCTGCTGTTCCCTTTCAAGGCAGTGCTGCACCCTGCAGACCAACGTTATTTGAGTCCTTGTAAAATTACCACTAATCTCTGCACTCAGGATGCCTTGCATTTTATGGGTACTTGCTATGACAGCAGCTTTGTTTTCTGGGGGTAAAGGAAAGTGCTGAGCAGGGAGAACCAGGCACCTGGCCGTCAGCAGCGGCTGTGAGGGTGTTTTCCCCAGCTTTCTATCCTTGCAGTTTCTCTCTGCCGCTCCAGACAGGACAAACATACGGGTGACGCATGGTATCGTACTATCACGCCTGGAAAACGCCTGAAAAAAATACCGTATCCCGCCTGGAAAAAAAATGCGGTCCCTGTCCCAGGCAGGAGCCTGCACGGTGCTGTGTGTTTCTTCTGCTGAGAGCAGGGACGAGGGAGGGGGCTGGAGGGCCAGGCTCCCAGCCACAGCAGGCGGCTCAGTCCACGCGTTATGTTTGGGAAGGCTGGGGATTTAGAAAACCCCGTCTCCAAGCAGCGCAGGTAGTTTTTATCATAGTTACTAATTTAACTGCTAGGCTGCTCTGAAAGGCATCACAGAAAAGGCACATTTCCAGTGAATGAGGAAAGAGCAAACTAAGAATATTCTTGGCACGTTGCGGAGCTTTCTGTACCTGAACTCGTGCTGTTCGGTTGCTGGGAATGCTTCACGCGACGTAAGCCAGCTTCTACGCTTGCAACGAGCGCCTGCATTTTAACCTGTTCCCAGCCCCAGGAGCAGCAGAACGCCCCGCTCCGCCAGCCTGGCCGGCAGCGAGGGCCCCTCTGCCGCAGAGCACCCCGCGGTGCCTCCACCCAGGGCTCTCACCGGCCTCACCTGGGCTCTTCCAGCAAGGGAGGGGGTGAAGCAGGTCTGCTGCAACCACCGCCAGGAAAATCCACAAACTCTGCCTCCTTTCATCTGCCAGCACCGTCTTCCAGAGCGGGCACCGCGCCTTAGAGCTGTGACACGGCAGAGACGTGGGTTTGCTCTACGCCTCTGCGCTCGCCGCCTCCGCGCCCCGCGCCCCGCTGAAGGCAGGGGAAGCCGCCTGCGAGGACGGCAGCGGGGAGGAAAGGGTGAAGGCAGAGCTCCTCCAGCCCGGCTGCACGCTCCATCCGCTGCCTTCCTCCCATCTATTTCTAGACTGTTTACCTGGCAAGCGCACATGACCGATCCAGAAGGAAACGCTGACATCACCCGCCGCCGTGCCCCCTCCCCGCGGCCCGCCGCGCTTGGCCCCTCTCCCCGCCGCCCTCGTCCCCCTGCCCCGCCAGGCCCACGCCTGCAAAGCCTCTCCCGCGCGCCGCGGGGCTGCCGCCGGCGCCGCAGCACAGCTGCTGCTTCCTGAGGCAGCTCACAGACATGTTGTCCTGTCCACCGCAACAGTGCGGCCTGGCACGCCGCTTCCCTCCACGTCCCGGGGCGCGACGCCGGCCGCGCTCGACCCCGTGCCGACGGCCAGCAGCCACGCTGCCGACGGCGGGTGAGGCGCACGTCTCAACGCCAGCGTATCGCTCGCCGGGCGCGACAAGGCTTAAACGCACGGTTGCCTTTGCTCCCCAGCCAAAGCAGCTTCCCCACCCCCTTTACACCTAGGACTCAAACCCGCCGGGCCCACGGCACCGCACGAACTTCGCCGCCATAGAGCAGCCGCCTCCCCACCCACCTCGCTGCCACGTCGCGTCTGTGTGCCGGAGAGCGGAGCCAGGCAAACCGCGCAGCCGGCTCCTCGCCTCCTTCGCTCTCCTCCGCAGGGCCGCTGCCGGGCGCCGTCGGTGTGGGGAGTCCAGCCGTCTGCATCAGCCGCTCCTGGCAGGCCCGGGGGAGCCGGCAGCCCCGGGGACGGCTTGGGCCGCAGCCGGCGGCGCAGGTGCTCGCTCCTCCGAGGGTTATTTATCCCGGGAAGCCCGCCGCGGAGCTCCAGACTCGAGCTGCTCTGTGGAAGCTTTCTTGGTGCATTTGGGCAGGGAGCCAAAGTATGCAGTTTAAAGGAAATGTTTAATAAAGACACAGGAGCCTCAAACTGTTTATTTTTCCTCACAGAAAGGTGGAGAGACGATGTCCCTGGAAACTGGCTGCCAGGCCAGGCGCAGGCCGGGAGGCCGGAGGCCGAGCCGGGGCGCGGGCTGAGCACGGCCGCCCGCCTCTCCCTCCCCTGACAGCTCCGGCCCGCAGGGCCATAAACCGTGGGGGGAAAAGGCAGCCTATTAGTAACTCTATTAAGTCTCCATTAGTTAGGTGTGAACTCATTACCCTAATATACTTGGAGGTAGGATTCCACTTGCAGGACATTAGCGCCGTAATAAGCACGTTTACCACCAGAGCTGGACGGAGCGAGGCAGAGGAGCCCCTCGACGCCCGGAGCAGGCCCGCAGCCTCCGCAGCGCGGCCGCGGGGAGCCCTCTCCCACCCGCTCCTGTCCCGGGGAGGCCCAGGACTCGGGTCCACACGGGTCCCGCACGGGGCTCCCCGTCCCCCGCAGCGGCCGCCCCCAGCCGCCCTCTCACCAGCCCCCCGCAAGCCCCCCTTGAGACCCTCTCTTCCTGCGGTAGCGACATGGGAGTCACTAACAACCCTCCGCTCATCCCTTCATCCGACGGGCGCCCGTCCACGGGCAGCAGCGTGGGCTGGACGTGGCCACAGGCGTCTGGGATGGGCAGAACGGGTGACTGGGGACCAGGGACGGAGGGTGCCCAGCGACAGCTGTCGGGACCTTGGGGCGTGTCACCAGAAGGAGAAGGATCAGCCGGGCACGGCGTGCCGCGGCCTGGCCGCTCGCTGCTTTGCTGCTTGCGCTGCTCTCCTGCCTTTGCCTGGCTCGGCCTTTTCGATGCGCTTGCACTTTGTGACAGGAACTGTCTTCCGCTGTCTGCAAAGCCGCGCGCGCTGTGAGGAAGTCACAGCGAACTAAATAATGAGCTTATAGGAAATCAATTAATTAATAATAGATAGGATGCAGGAGCAGGGCTTGAACCGGGTTTGCCGAGTTAGCACAATAAAAACATGATCGCGTGTAGAAATCTTCTCTGCGCCTTTTCAGTCAGCTTCAACACGCCCGTGCGAGCTGCCCGCGCAAGGGCCGCACCTCTGCGGCTGGAGAAGCTCCGGCGTGTTGCAGGCCTGCTGTCCTCGGGGCTGCTGCGTGCCCCGTGTGTCCTAGCGTCATTCTAACCAAAGTGCTGGTGAACAATGGTCTTGCTGTATTTTAAATGTAAAAGATTCCGTGTTTGAGAGAAGGAAGTTGCATCCAAAATAAAGAGGATACAGAAGCACAGAATGTTGCCTTTCAGAGACAGCAAAAAAGGAACCTGAAGCGTACGGCCATTAAACGAAGCCCTCCCTTCCCCTCTGCCAAAGCCCCTCTCAACCTGTTTGCCTGGCAGACAAACGCTCTGCACCGTCTCCTCTGTATCCTTAGTCATTCTCTGAGGCCGCACAAAAGCACAGTCCACGCACAACTCTTCCCAAAACTAATTTTGAAGCCCATTTGTTCCTAAATAGGCCTAAACTGTACACGATCCCTGGAAAAAAACTGTCCTAGAGCACACAAGTATGATTTTAAAAATTATTTCAGGAGGAAGCACTGTTTCTGAGATCCTTGGCCAAAAAGAGTATGAAATTAATGGTATTAAGCACCTAAAAATACTCTTGAGGATCTGGGACTTGGAACAAGGGCCTGGCTTCTATTCCTAGCTCTGCCACAGACTTGCTGTCTGCACTGAGGGACCGGCCAGAGCAGCACACAGGGTACGCTAGAAGTGCCCGAAGATGAAGGCCTCTAGGGGTGGACTTCAAAGCTCACTCCTCTGCTTTTTGTCCTGCTTTCCTGGCCTGCAGAACGGGAATAATACGAATTCACCGTGAGGGAGCAGAGCACAGAAGGCGTGGCGCTGGCGTAAATTCTCCTGATGTGTTTCCAGACGCGCAGACGACGGCGGCATGGAGTACCACGAAACGATGCCCATTTACAGTGCACCACTGACCACACTCACGTGCCCATTTCTTCCTTTCCTACTTCCGTGGAATTAATTCTAACAACTCAAAACATCAGCAGGTCCAAACAATTATGATTAAAAAATAAAATAACTGCTATATAAAAGTGCTTTCTCCCTCCCAGCAAATGCAGCACCTCCTTGCACTGGCCTCCTGGTCAGTGGCAACTTTTCTAATGTTAAAGTCCAATATCCCACAAAATTCAGGATTAAATATATATCTTTATCCCACTGAACAGGAGAGATAGGCATCCTTAAAATACAACACTTGCTTTTAGCTCTGGAAAATCCCGACATATTCATCTTTTCATCTGTTATATTTTATCTAGGAAAAACGATTTTGTCATTTAAAGATGATTTTATGGGTCTCTCTCACCCTGTTTTACTGTTATCGTATTAACTAAGGTACCTGTTTCTACGTGAAATGCAATACAAAAATGGATTAAAAAAATGCGTAAGTTTCTAAAATTTGGACAACTTATAGTTACAGGATGCACCATGATAAAATGAGAGCCCTTCAGCAAGACCTGAGCTGAACTTGCTGGTGGCTTTTCTACTTACGAAAAAGGGACATCCCAAAGCTAATTTGATAGGATCTCAAATCCCTGTAATTCCCTATGTGTCTCAGCCATGAAATAACTTTTGGCACAGTAATTTAAACTGTTAAAGAGAAGATTCAAAATAGCACACTTCAGTGATAAATGGGAAAGGTTATGCCCCAGAGTTGCTCTTAAGACAGCACGGGGCAATGAGATGGGACAAAATCCTGCAGAATGAGTTCTGTACAGCTCCCAGACCCTGCCAGGTTTTTTCGTCAGTAACAATACTCCAACAGACATGAAAAGACAGGCAGTGAAAACCTCTGCTCACGCGGCAAAAGGGACGTTTTCGTGTGTGACTCTGTCTGATGAAATCAAGTATTCAAATGACTTCTGTTTACATAGTATTTTGAGAAATAATGCTAATTTGCAGAATTGGCATCTGGGGTACAAGAATACATACCCTGGGAGAGCACTTACAGAGCCTTTGTGAAGCTAAGTAATAAACGCTTTGTCTTCACCACACTATTTATGGGTTGCTTGGGGGCATCCTGCTCTCTTTCTGCCCCTACCTGGGCATAAAATTATTGCAGAACTAGGTTTTAATAAGACCAACAGTAAATCTGAATGACCACACATGCACAGCTATTCCTGCTCCCCTGATCTCCAGCATTAATTATAAAGTGGAACTGTTTATACAGTACATACCACTTTCCTGACTCCTTTCTTGTTTATGTGTAAACCTTTATGGACATAAAACTTTGGAATTTGCTTTTGGAATAAAACTACAATTGAAGTGGCAATAACTGTGTTAGAAAACAACGTTGCTCTTGCTCCCCTGGTTCCGTGGTCACGGCGGGTTTGCGTCTGCACTGGAACCCCCTCCTGTTGGAGCGTGTTGTTTCAGGCCATCTCCTTGCTGTCCCGTCTGGATGGCTCATTAGAAACTCCAGCTCTAGGTGGCTCAGAGCAAACGCTCCAGTCTTTCCTCCCGAGTCCTTTTCTTTCCTCTCTACTCTGCACCACGTCTTGGCCCGCTACGAGCGTCCCCGCACGCTGCTCGGGGGGATTTGCAGTGCTCCCTCACGCCTCTGCTGCCAGGCTGTGATTCAGGTTGTCACTCCTTTCACAGTCTACTGAAATGGCAGCCTCTTTGCTCCTCCAGATAAAAGAGTCGCCCGTGCCCTCAGACACCCCCACCCCCTCAGAACTTCCCTGAAAGAGAAATTTTTCTTCTACAGTAAGTTATTACAAAACCAAGAGACTTCCATCTGATGGCATACACATGTGCGGATACCAAAGCAAAGTAACTCATGCTCCACAAGCACTAAATTATTCTTCGTCGCACTGGCCTGACTACTTGTTTCGTCAGGCTGTCACATTATAAATGAATATGTTGGCTGTTTGGGGCTGAGAACTCTTTTTTCCATTTGTTCAGTAAAACAGATACTGTACACCCTGGGCACCATATAAAAATAATAAATTACTGTAGTACACAGGCAAGGTATTATTCTTGTCTTTCCTTCCCTTTATTTTATCCCCTCCATCCTTTGCCTTTCCTCTGATCAATTCATCTTCCATTTACTTTCTATTTCTGTCGGCAGGTTTTACTCTAATACATACTGCTCCAATATTCCAACCGTGCCACCTGCTCCAGAAGTACAAGTACAGAAGCTTTACTAATGTGAAGAAGAGGGAATCAGCAAAAACTCAAGGGGAGGAGAAGACATAATTACTGTAAAAAAATGAAGAAAAAAGAATTGAGCCTCTACCTGGTGTTGTCTCTTACGCTGACTTGAACACCTTCTAATTTCTGCCAGACTCCTTCTTTACTCTTCACATCCAACGCAGAAACGTGGAGACTTGCTAGCCAGAGGAACCAAACAGGCTGCTTTATGCAGACAGGTCGGGGTGGATTCGTAAGTGTTTGACCAAATCTCCCTTGTAGGTTAAAACGTCTTTTAATTCTGGTGGTCTGTGTCGGGATGAGAATGAATAAACTCTCTCTTCATTTTAGTGTCCAGCTAGTGGAAGCTGCGCAGGCTGTATGTTAAGTCTGCCCAAATTCCTTTCCTCCTTGGCAAGGTTATCCTACCTAGAAAAAGAAGAATTAAAAATAAGACTGTGTTTGGCTTCTTACAACTTCGGTTCTTCCCCCTTATTTGTACATTCCACTTTCCAGGGCACACTTCTGACCTGAGTTTTAACACATAGCCCCCCAAAAGCACCTTCGTAATAATGGTGAGTAATTACTTATGGTAATACTTAGTGCATCATATTTAAATTTTTTTTTAACTAATTAAAAAATCAACAGAATTTACTGTTTGTTCTTTTAAAAAATAAATAAGCAAAGAGGTAAAAAATAAATATTTATTGAAAAACTAAATATTGTAGCCTTGTGCAGTTATTGGCAAGAGATGCTGTGCAAATAAAACCACCATGAGCTGTTGCTTCCTACATATCCGAGCGCTGGCCGGCGGGACGCCCCGCTGCCCCAGATGCTGCCGGTGCCTCTGCCCGCTGCCGCTCCAGCCCTCTCCCTGGCAAAGCTCCTCTTTTTCTGGCCCATTCACTGCTCAGGTGGATGTTGGGCCCTCACTTTTCTCCCTTTTCCTCTCACAGTAAGGTCTCTGACCTAACCAGGACGCAACTCTAATGAGAGTTTACAAACATCAACCAAATGCCTTGGCAGGAGAAGTGGCCCTAAGGACTCGGGAGAAAACAAGGTGTATTTTCCTCGGACTCCTGAACTCTCTGCAACGTTCCGTGCGGTCGGCATGGCAGGCAGCGCCTTTTCGGGGTCCGGGGATCGGCTTGGTTGAGACCCAGGAGGACATCAGCAGAGCCAGGCGTGCGGATGAGCCTTCGGACCTGCCACGGATTTCAGAGCGTCGGCATCCCGGGCAGGCCCGGGAGGTGAGGTTAGGCTGCGTGGAAGTGGAAGGGCTCCTGCTTCTGGCATCTTATTTCCAGCCCTCCTATTCCACATGGCCGTGCATTAGTGATGGGCAGTGCTAGCAGATGGCAAAGTTCGGGCCGGGCTAATTAAACATACTGAGCTAATAACCTTCCATTTTGGGACTGGTATAATTCATAATTTAATGTATTGCTGCTGAGACATTAACCTTTCAACAACTGGCACGGTGCCCGCAGCAGCCTGAGTGCTGACCATCTTTCAGGAAAATGAGTATTATTGTTAAAACAGGTATAAATCATTCATGGCTTCAGCTTTTGTGTCAAACTGTACATGAAAATAAGTAGTAGGCTGGGTAATTTATTTACCTTTTGGTGGTTATTCTTATGATTTCATGATCGTATTCTATGATTCATAAACATTGGCCAAATGCCATTTTGTTCTCATTTTACCTTTTCAATATTGCAGTGGTTATTCTGATTTTTATCTTTAACAAGTTCAAGACTGGTGCAGAACTGCTTGATCCAGGCACAAATATAATCTCATTTCAAGGAGGAAAAACTTATTTTAAGCTAATTCCACAGTACTCAACACAATTATTGAGACTGCCAACTTGTTATGTTTTTGTATTTTGCTAAAAGAAAAGTTTCTTTGAAAAGTGGTGTATAAACACACAGATTCAAAGATTTTTCAAAAATAAAGTGTATAGTATATACAACTATATGAATAGTTTCTGGTTGAAAACAACATGGGATACTGGAAAGAGGAGACTGTAAAAGTTGGAAGTTTCTCAACAGTCCTGCAAAGCAAGGAGTCTAACTCCAAACAGCTGGTTACTGGAATGATATTACAGACCCAGGAGACCCTTACATTGACTTTTGGGACCCGGCTGGCTGATCACATCGTATTTTGTATCCCAAACTACCTCTGCATTGAATTTTCTTTTCCAGTGAAAAGAGAATAAGAGCTAACAGGTCACCAGACACCCGTACTGCGAAGCTTGCCTGTTGATACACTAGTGTTAAATGCTTTTCTTAAAGCTCCATCAATTCCAACTCTTGCTGTTATGGTCAACGAGTAGGAGTTGCTGAGATAAACTTACTACAGACTCATTATCTGCACCCTATACAGCAAAAGTTTTCAGACATTTTGGACTAAAAGACTACTTTCAGTTCTCAATATCTATCACATACTGGCACATACGCTTATCAAACAGTAACAGAAAACATTACAAAGCTAAAATAAATGAGTAAAGTAAATGAGAATAAAGACCTAAACTCTGTATTTCAGGTACAGATTGACCACAAATTGAGATGAAAAGAGTGCCAAGCGAGACCAACTCACTTCTAGATCGTGATACATCTGAAGAGGTCCCAACTGTACAGTCTGTTCTAGCCACCGTCACTAGGCAGACACACTGGAAGCAAATCCAGTCTAATTTATGCAGCAAACTTTGTCATAGTACACAGATACAGGATAGGGAAGATCAGATCCAGACAAACACAACTGTTTATTGTGTATAATGATTACATCAAGATTTCACCCCCCCCCCCCCCCCCATATCTCTGGGAAATTATCATTTATCTCTTGAAGGTATGAAACAGCAACCTGAGAGCTAAGACTCACAACAACATTCGCTTGCCCTCAGGTATCAAATATAGTACTCAATTGGCAGAAAAAATTACTTCCCTTCGTTCTTCTTAATCTTAATTGGAGGAGTGAGTACTTAACACTTTTTGAAAGGAAACTTTCTGAAAATATCCAGGCTGGGGATGATTTTCAGAAAAACACACTTCCAAGAGATGCTTCACCAATCTTCTGTTTATTTGGCTAGGGGTTGGTTTTTTTTTTCTTTTTTTCCCCCTAGCTACAATTTCTCTCATTTGCAGTATCATCGAAACAACAACAACAACAAATCTCAATGCAACAACCTACATTATGCCTGACTAACATTTGAACAGCAGGTTCAAGTCATACTGGCATACTCAAACTGGAACTTCCCACTGGATGGACAACAGCAAGCGAAGCCTCCTCACTATATAAAATGAAGTGAGTCCCCTCAAACTCCTTTGATTGTTCACATAAATGTAACGTTTTCCCACGTTTTATTTGGCCATCCACTCTGAATCAGATTGGCCGCTCAGTCTGTGCTTCCCTCTGCTCTGCTGTGCCATAATCTGTGCAGCAGGCAGCGGCCGGGCAGCAAACCTGCTGGGGTTAGAGCTGTGCTGCAAAATTCACACCACTAGTCCTAGGGCGAAGAGCACAGGCCTTGAGTGAATCCATGGCTGTAGAATTTGCATTTTATTGCATTACTGTCCAGAAATTTCAGCTTGAGTAAAAAATAATAATACAACCTCTTTTTTGTGTTGTTCTTTACAGCTACAAATACAACCTTGATTGCATCAGTGGTGCATAAACTGGAGTCTGCAGAGGCCCTGGAAGAATAATTCTAAAATGAGTGTGTTGTGCCTCTCAGTCCAAGTCCCACAGTGGTCTCTGACCACTAAAGTTGGCATTTTCCTGCCAGTTCGCCTTCAAAAGTAGCTAGGAGGAAGCTCACACATTATAAACGGTTTAATAAAGATCACTTCCTATCTCTCCTAATCAAATGGTGAACAAAGATGGCCAATGCTCAATCAAAAGAGGAAATTGTATTTCTGTCTTGGAGACACATTGAAGTTGAGTCTAAAAAAAAATCCTAAGTGGATGCTGAAGAACTAATCCATTTGCAAAAATCCTATTTTTTAACAAGTTAAATCAGAAATCAGCAAGAAGCTATTTGTAAGCATGTCTATCCACATTTAGTGCTCAGGATAGTGCCAAGACCAGGACATTTAGGAGGCATAAGAGAATAAGGGAGCAACATCAGCATGCTTAGTTTTAGGCTTCTCCTCAGTATTTTACATGGTCACTCACAGGACCATGTGAACAGTGACAGAACAACTGAAACGTAAAGCATTTGAACCTACGTACAGCAACAGCACTCAGAACCCCCTCAGAACAGGAATTATTTGAGAAGTTAAGGTTCCTCTGGTTACCTTCTTCATACTGGAAACATACAGCGTTAGCCCCAAAAATGTCTATTCTTACATTGATAACGATAGAGTAGACAACATCTCACTCCTATAAGTGATAACCTGCCTCTATTAATCCATACCCGCATTACCTGTGGCCCTGGACCGAGCCGGTGTACCCGCACCATGGGATTTGAGAAGTGTCATGGAACCAGCTGCACCTGGATCACAACCCCAGCAGCTCCTTTTTCCATGGACAGTATAGCGTCCCTGCATTTCACTCCCTCTGCTGGCTCCATTTCATACATCAAATGAAGTTTTTGAAGACCTTAAATTTGTTTAAGGCTGGAATAGCTAAAAGTTCACCTTGATCTTCAGGCTCCTGGGTCTGCTCAGCCCTGCCCTCTCCCCTGGCACCGCGGCTGGCAGGGACAGAGCCCTCCTGGCTCCTGTGCCGGGCCGTGGCATCCCGGGCTCGCCACAGGACCGTGGAGGCACCACCAGCACGCCCAGTTGCAAGTCTGAGTGGGAAGCATGCAGCTCTGCTCTAGCTTCAGTGCTCCCACCTCCAAAAGAGAGCAGGACCCCACCTTGACAGCGCTGTAACTGTTGGCTGCAAAAGCCTCATGTCCCTACGCGTAGCGGCAGTCAGGCGAGTGCCATGACAAACCATATGCGTGCTGCCAGGGCCTGTTGGCTTTAGGTACCTGCCAGAGAAAACTAGAGTATATTCAAGTGTCTCCCCTGGACGCTGCTCTACAGCATGCTGCCAGAGTTTTATCCCATTTCCATGTGATATTGATCATTCCTGAGAACATGACACTCACTTCAGTGAGGGGATATTCCTGCTCTCTCTCCTAGGAACAATTAAGCAATACTTCTGCTTTGTCCTTGCAGCGATATCTCTCCTGGTTCTCGCTGTTTACTCAGTATTATTTTTACTTCTGCATTGACAACGAAACAACAGGAAAAATACTAGTTCTGAGTCGGTCAGAAGAGGCAGTGTTGGAAGACACGCACTGTCCTTGTCAGCAGAGCAGCAGACATGGCCACTGCCAGCTTCTTCAGCTGTTTCTCCTAGCCAGCCAGCATCGGGTTCATCCAGTTTGGTTTAAGCTTCCACCAAGCAGGGCCACTTCTGGTGGACACGCAATGGAGGTGTGTGCCATAGGCTTGCTGAGGATGCGCACTGCAGCAGGCTTAGTTATCCCTAACCCCACGCTCACTGGGAAGGGAGGACCTGCAATAGCCAATAATGTGAAAAAAACCTGTGCACCATATACTCATCTCACATGGCACCGACTACCACTACACAGAGGTCAGTCTGCTCATCCTGCTGGGATCTAGAAACCCACTAAGGCTGCTGAAGAGCCAAGAAATTCAACATGGACAACCAATCTTACAGGTGCATGAGAAATTTTTTCTTCTTAGCTTCCTGTATTGCAATAGTATTTGCTTT
This sequence comes from Pelecanus crispus, assembly GCF_030463565.1. Lineage (NCBI taxonomy): Eukaryota > Metazoa > Chordata > Aves > Pelecaniformes > Pelecanidae > Pelecanus > Pelecanus crispus. The sequence goes on along the minus strand of NC_134650.1, from coordinate 48,504,393 downwards.
CTCCCTATAGTTCCAGTTGAAAAGGAAGTCTACAACAATCACAGCTCTTGTCTCTACATACAGACACGCGTTCTGCCAGGGGAAATGGCCTTCAAATATGGTATTTGGAAAAAAAAAGTTTGAAAAAAAATACTTTAACTCCATAACATTTTTTAGGAACACACCTCTTATGTTTCAAATAACATGAACGTTAACATCTGTGGGTGCATGTTAGCGTTGCCATGGCTCTGCGTAAAGACCTGCAAAGTCCAGTGCTTCCTCCATACTGCCAGGCAGGCAGCAAGGAATATTAGCCCTCTTGGGCAATATTCACTGATGCAGCCGTGCTACGCAGATGTATTCTTATGCAATTTTTTTGCTTTCCAGTAGCCATGTGACTTTCCATGGCAAGAATTACTCAATGTGCAGTTCCTGTCTGAAATGTCCTATCCAAAGCATTCAAAACAAGTTTCAAACAAACCAAGCATCTCAAGCTTCTGCATTTAGGCAGATATTATTGTTACTTTACAAGTGGGAAAACTGAGTTGTTTTTTTTTTAAAGAGTGGCAAATGCTGCAGCTATGCAGGCACTGAACATCCTCGGTGATTGTCTAAAGCTAGGAAGAAGCATTGAAAAAACCAGGTACGATAGAGGCTGTATATTTGGATGTGAATCTCCCCAAACCATTAGTGCTTTTTGCCAGGCACACATTCACCCTGCCATAGAAACTAAGCTTGTACCTCATTACCTCATTGTTCAAATTCAAATACTTGTCTGCAATTATTTTATATTTAAGACTTCCAGTCTTTCTTCCTCAGCAACATACCAGGCTGCAGACACAAAAACCAAAGCAAAAGTTGCTTTCTACACTGTGGCTATGAGGGAGTTAAAGTTCAGGTTTCTAATTGCTCTCTTGAGGCCTTATTACTTGTTGATTAGGTCCTTTTGGGAACAGCATCAAACCTATAATAATAAACACTCATTTCACTGGAAAGTTTGTAGCTGCCGTAGCAGCCCTGCGGCCCTTCTGCCTCCATAAGAGGCACAGGTATAAACTAACCAGAAAAGGTGTTTGCAACTTCTCCAAGAGGCTTGCCGGGCTGGATGTGTCTGATCTCCGGGCTTTTTAGCAGTCGGGTTAAGAACTGCATCTTCACCTTTGGCAAAAGCACTTGCTTTTGTGTGTGCTCCTATCTCCAAGCCTACAAATCAAAGCTGCAAAGCGGGGTCTGGTTCAGGAGAGTGTATGTGAAGTGAGCGTGCCTGTGCAAAGACATCTGTTAGGATTCCTTCAAAACGGTTGCTACATTCCTAAATGCTGGCAGTTTTGGGGACAGCAGCAAGCATAGGAGAAGTAAGATTGCCAGCACAGTGCTGCTTGCCGGTCAGTTTTGCGGAGATTCCCCCTATCGATGTTCAGAGTGCTTTATCTCTGTGTTATGTTGTGGCATCTGAACAGGACAGATGGCCCAAAGGTGATATCCTGCAGCCTGTGTGCCTTATGCTTCAGCAAAATAATCTGATTTATCAGGATGCTGAATGTTTGCTAGTACTGATGTAGTTTCTAGGCGATACCCCTTTGTGCAGTGAGCCTCCTCCCGCAGGTGCCCCATCTCCCAGCCAGCCCCGTGGGAGCTGCGGGCTGGTGCCCGGGTGCTGGGTCGGGGCTGGCTCTGCCGGAGGCCGGGGATGCTGCGTCCCGCTGGAGCACACAGGGCTCGCGGGGACACGGCCCCGGAGACCAAACTGCAACAGAAGAGCGTGTGCTGGTGAGAAGCTGTGACGGGACCATCACGAGACACCTACTGCCCAGCTGGTCGTCCCATCCCTGTTTCTAATCAGCACTCATGTTCTTAATTTTCCAAACCACCGAGTTCCCCTAACTAGAATAGATTGAGGTGTAATTTTCAGCCTAGGTCCTTTGAAAGTATTTGGATAGCATCGCTTTTGCAGTCTGGATTTCAGAAGGGATGGGGAAAATAACATGGTCTCTTATAATCTCGGGCAGGAGAGACGTTGCTGTGAGTCTCTGATCTCTGCAAGTCTCTGAAGTAGGGCACCGGGTCTCCTTGAAACCCCTCCATAATGAATTAGCCTGAAGTAAAAGTAGGTGTTTATCTCAAGTCGTTGCCTCAGATAGCTGGCTACCTGTTGGAAGAAGGGTCTGATCGATGCAAACTAAGGCAGCCATGCGTGAGCTGTTACACAGTGGTTAGTATTGATCAGAGCTAACGGCTGCCGATAGGAATGTGGAGCGGACTGACAGGCAGAGAAGAGGGAAGGAGGAAACGGCCTTCGCTGGTGGCAGATGTACAGAGGAAAGCCGATAAAAAGTCAATTCCACTTAACTGAATGGCTGCTAACTAAATATTTTTGGGGCCAGAGCCTTCCCAGATAGCAGCTGGAGTGTCTCTGCTCCGGAACTGAGACATCAAGCGAGCGTGGCATCTATGGCTGAGATAAGAGACGCTCGTGATGGCTGGCGGAGCAGGAGAGCCTGACGAGCCTGCATGCTGACCCTGCACGCCAAGCCCGCACGCCGAGCCTGCATGCCGAGCCCGCGCATCGGCCCCACACGCTGGCCCTGCTGCCAGCACCACCAGCTCTTCATGATGGAAAATGGGAACGGTGTGGGAAGAGTTCATGGAGCAAACATGGCCAGTACTTAAATACCTACTTCACAGAGAGAAAGCAATGATTTGATTTCAGCCCCTTTCCCCTGAGATCCCACTAAGGACTGGTGCAAGAGTTACTTGCTTGGCATGGAGAAGCAGCACAGATTTTCCAGCCCAGTCTCTGCCGGCTGGAGACACTTCTCATGCCCGTGTGGGACCAGCGACCGCCACAGAACCTGTCTCAAATCTTGAGTGTACGGAAAGTTTTAAGAGTTATGGCTCACCAAAAGTAGTTTCAAAAAGTTGGCGAGATGCTGTGTGGGCTCGTTTGGGTGGCAGTGCTCTTTCTGCCTGAAACTGCCAGCTGACGCCATCATGTTCATGCCCCCATTTTCCAGTCCAGAGGTGTCTCTGCATTGGGAAGGACTTCAGAATTCAAAATACGTATGTAATGGTTCTGTAAAGGATGCACCACGCTATGAAATTTTACTGTATGAAAGGTGCTCAGAAACACAGTGGCATCACCCTGTGTCAGGAGGAGACCGAGGAGCTGCCCTATAACTGTCTGCTTCCTCCTCAGCACATCAGGACAGCTTTTGGTTGTCTTCCTCTCGGAACTGCTCACACTAGTGCTGCTTTGGGGTCTGTTACACTGTATGGTCATACACTGTAAGAGAACACAAAGCAATCAAGAATTGCTTTTCCTGGGCCCAATACTCAGTATTTAGACTGTTTCAGGCCATCTTTTAGTGGACTGGATCAGTGCGTAAGGCACCTAATATAAAGTAATTCTCTAACAGTTTGATTAATAGGGTCATAGTCATAGCTTCAGTTCAGGTTCAACCTTTTTAACATTTTATTATTTTACAGAGTAATAAATCAGGACAGCAGGAAAAGACAGATGTAGGAATGTCCCTGTCTACCCATCTGTTCATGAAGACAATGGGTCACAGGATAATGGTTTCCACGGTTGGGGCAGCTGATATTAGAAAATCTACTGGAGAGGGGTTTGTAATAGAGCCAGCAACGCCCCGAGGAAGGAGGAGGAAGCTGGAAGCCGGTTCATGTGTCCTACAGAGCTGGAGTATTGACAAGGGGACGAGCAGGTCAGGGGTCCCAGGGAGCTAACTGGGATGAGATGTCTCCTTGCAGACTGCAAGAGCAAAGGCAGCCGTGTGACACTGCCAGCCATCCCAGAGTGAAGTGGGATGCTGCCCTTTCTCATGGAGCAAATGAGTCTGTTCCTAAACTTTCGGCACCAGCGGTGGCCAAATCAAGCTCACCACGTAGGTCCTTAATGAGCTCAGTATTATGGTGATGGAATACAGCTCCAATATCGTCATGGGAGACTACAGCTTAAAGAAAGAAAAACCAAGATGTGTGGGTCCAGTGCAGACTTCAAAGAGGAGAAAGCAGAAGCTTTGCAGTTCAGTTTGTGGGAAGTGATATAGATGATACAGATGGAAGAAAGTACAGAGATGTTTTTATGAGATTAAAGGAATGAAAGAAATAAGTGTAGAGGTTCAATCTCTGATGAAGCTGAGGGAGAGACTACAGGAACATGAACTTAAACAGGAAGGGGAAGGACTGGAGGTGGTGAACTTGAAGCTTGACTTGTTAGGAAGGAGGGATGGAGAAAGAACAAGAGATCTGAAGGGATAAAACGGACAAATCAAATACTAAGGAAGACTGTTATGGCCGTGTATTTTATATGGACTGAAACGTGTGGGATGACAAAAAGAAGTGGCTGTGGTAATCCGAGCAAGAGATGACGGAGCCTTGTAAAAGAGGTTTTGTTTGAACAGAGAATGATCAAATCATTCAGAAATGGTGAAGGGTAAGGAAAAAAGTGGAATTCTGGTTTGGTCATATTAAGTTAAAAACTCCATGGAAAAGTAGCAAAAATCTAATGAATATACTTTGCTTCTCATATCAACTGGTTTGTTATGTGCAATGCAAATTTAGGGATAGCACATATAGATGCAAATAAATTCATGTGTAACATAGCGAGAACAAGTCAGACTAATGTTTGAAATTTCTGCCCTATATTTATAGCTTGCTTCTTACATTGCAGAGCAAAGCAAGTTTTATATAGAACAAACATTTCACTGTTTTCCATCTTACTTTAACAGGATTTAATTTTACTTTTAAATTTTAATTAGTTCCATGAAGGGGCCTGGCAGTCCTAATGCATAGGCATTACAACTTACAAATTATTTGTCACTGTAACTTAAAGACTGTTAAAAGAGGTATAAGTCACAAATCAGGGACCTGATTATCAAAATATTGTCAGCAGCTGGACTCTTCATATGAATGTATCTGTGTATGTTGATATTTTAGGTGTTTATAATACAAAGCTCTAAGTCCTCATTTCTATCATTGGCTTGCTTACACTACTAAAGGTATTTGGCTTTCATGCAGCTTTTGCAAGCTGAACTGCCTGGGCCACAAACATAAACAGTGCACATCTACATTCAGAAATCCTACAGTTTTTATATACATGCTTTTTAAAGATCAATGCTTTGAAACCGTATACTTACTTTTATACTAAAAGTTAAATGTGAGATTTAGGCCACTTCCTGACAGTGGACCTTTAATTACATACTGAAGGCATCGGCACAGCCTGAAAACTCTCTTCAGCATGCACATACCACTTGCTGGACAAACAGTAAGATGATTTAATGAAGAAATCAGTTCTATATTTCAGTATGTTTTTCTGCTAAATACTATGCAATTCAAAACCGGATTGAAATCCACATGTTAAGGCTCAGCCTATTTTATTCTGCTTTCTTACCAGGCTGCATCCCTATGCTGTGTTATATTGTTATGTTTTAAAGCTGACACAGTACAGGAAAAACTAATGAAATCTATTAGACTCACAGTACAAAAGAGGAGAGATTTCGAAGAAATACTGCACAAAAAAGCACAGATTAAAAAATGGAAGCAGCGGAGAACAGCAACTATGTGCCACAAAAAGATAAATACAAAAAGCTCAGCTCTCTCTTATAAGACACCCACAGTCTCCATCTGTCATCTCAACCCTTCCTCTCCCAACTGTTCTTAAATTAAATGAATGCTTCTAATGGGAGATTTTCTCATGAAAGCTTATGAGAATTCATCCAAAGACAAATTAAAACAATGCAGTGTAATCAAGCAATTCACCTCTCTAACAGGTTGCCTGGCTTCAATGTTCACATTTACAAAAGGAAAAAAGCAACAATAAGACACCCAAATAAAGAAAAAACAACTAAAGAGCAAACCTTTCATGGTCTGAAGCCGATATAGATGCAGGTCGCTCCCTGCAACCATTCTTATAGTTGTATAGCTGAGACTAAAGGTTATTTTACTCTGTATAAGAAACTACTGTACACATCTGATTTAATGATTTTGTTCTTTGTAGGCCTTGCAGTTTGAACAGGTCTAAATGGATCAGCAATGCTAAAACAATATATTATTTTTTCTCTTCATGTAAATAAAACTAGCTTGGGCTACTGAGTCTAAAGTCTTTTTAAAATACATTTTTATACTCATCACTTACCATTTTAGTTGCTTTTAGTATCCTATCTAGCATCCTATTCATGTCTGGACATGAATAACATGTCCAGACTTTCCATTTTCACTTTTTGTTTCTGTTCAGCTTGATTTTGGGGTTGCTGTGCAGTAACAAAATTCTTCAGTGTTTGGGTCAAATACATTTAATTTCTATCACTTGTAGCCTAGATAGATGTATTAGCTAAATCGTAATGCAATTTATCTAGTAAAACCGGGTCTAAAGGAGGACCCTTGAAAAAGAAGCATCTTAAATTCGGACACAGTCAGCCGTCAGTGCCTTCTGAAAAACAGACGTTAGTTTCCTCTGTATGTCACTGTTTTGCTCTTTGAATTCACAGCAGGTAGTCTGGTACCAAATGGTTGGTGTTTTAGCTAACAGTCCCACTAAATTTAGATCTAGCAGCAGAAAGGAACTTAAAAGGAGACAAGCCCGCCCGTCCCCCAGAGCAGGTCCCAGCACCGGGGACGGGCCGAGGCTGGAAGCGCCTCGGCTGAAGGACGCGTGGTCAGGGCGTTGCTCCTCGGCGGCCATCAGGTGCACGGCCCTCGCCGTGAGCAGGTCCTCGGCCAGGGCAGCGCTCAGGAGCACGCTCGCCCTCTCCGGCCGGCCCCACTCGGCCGCCACAGCCCTGGCCGGGTAAATCAAGGCCTCCTTGCTCAGCCACCTCTGGTCCAGACCCCTGCCTTGCTGCTGCGGCTGCCTGCTTGCTTTTCTCTGGGCCTCAGCACCTGATTGCAGCCCTCGCGCAAATCACAAGTCCCCTTGGATTTCCTTCTCTGTTAGCTTTAATCTCTCTTGCTCCCTCCTTGTTCTTTCGCCCTCTTTGCATGATTTCTGCACTCACCCTCTTCATTACCAAAGTCACTCGGGCTGTGGGAGTTCACAGGGAAAGGTAACTGAAATCCTCCCCAGATTCCCCGGGCTCTGTTATTTTCTCTGTGCGCTCTTTCACAGTTTCTTTTACTGAAGTCCCTCACTGTTGTACTTAACCACTGTGAGTGACAGAAATCCAATGCTGACCACTTCATTATCTGCCGACCTTGTCCCCCTGGCCTCCTGCCCCTCCATCTCTCTTGGGCAGTTTGCCCTACGTCGCAAGTCCTTGTTAAAGGTCAAGACCCCAAACCATCAGAATCGGTCGTGTTGTTTTACTGTATCACCAGAGAAATCAGGCCTGTCGGATCTCATTAAAGCCCTATTTATGGGTGGAACGCCACTCCTGGAGCAGGATGAGCTGCTACCTTTGAAACGCAATCTTCACCAGATCTGATCGGCATCGCACAGGGATTATATTCCACCGGTCAGTCTCTCATAATCGCTCCCACCCTTATTGGCACGGCTACCGCTGTCCCTGCATGAGAAAGGAAATCCTCTTAAACAAATACGCTCCGTGGGAGAGAGACTCCACTTCCCCACGAAGAGGTGCAGGATCGGGCCTCTCGGAGGAGAGGCGGCCGCACAGGTTCATGCGGAGGCGCCTGATCAATAAGCCCAGTGCATGGCATTGTTCTTCGTGCAGCAGCTAACCATAGACACTTCATACTTAATATAGTGCAAATGATGGAAAAGTGTTAACTGATCCTCTCAACACGCCTTTGAAATGAGCAGGGACCTGTCACCACCGTGCTGGAGCGGGGAAGTGACGTGACTTCCTGAGTATGACATTGCAAACCAGTGGCAGCACCGAAAGTATAATTATTCCCAGCCTTGTAAGAACTTCATTATAAGAGGGACATGACATACATGAGGGGTGCAATCGCAAATGGCCTTAACTAAAACAAGCATACATTTTACTCCAGATTCTCAGGCAGGTTCTGGGAACGGAGAGAATGAGCTTACCACATGTATGAAAAAGCCAGCAGATCTGCTGTCAGGATAGGTCACTAATTCTGATATTTTTGCATCCATTTGGGTCAGCAGGGTCATAAAATATGACCTTTCCATTTTGCAAAGTTTCTTCTAAGTCATTCTCCTAAGAGCTTCTTTAATCTGTTCTTAACCAGAAACAGTAGGGCTATCTCAGTTGGCCTCCTTTTAAATTTTCATGCACATTTACAGACACTTACTGAAAAGGGGTATGATTTTCAATAGGAAAAGAAGAGCTAAATTAGGCTAAAGCATATTTTAATTTAATTCAATACAATTCTTGCTAATACTGAAAATATACATATATTATATCTGACACTGTTTAACATTTCGGTATTTGCTTAATTAGCAATGCCTCATAAGAACAAGTTACTCCTGATGACAGCGAGCGCGTTTCCTTTGGAGGTTGCAGAAGAGGGATCTCTTCTACCCCAGGAGAAGCACAACGTGGGCCGATTGCTGCAGCTCCCTTTCTCCAAGTGGCTGCAGTGAATTTGCTGCTTGACTGCAACACTGAAACTGTCAAGTCCAAAGCAGAAAGAGGGTTTGAGACGCAAACGTGATCTGTGATCAATATCCTAACAAATCCAAAGGAAGCCCCAGCTCCCGAAGGGTTAATCCAGAGAAGAAAAGGCATCCGCATGTTTAGTGAGCTAATGTGTTTATTGATGGGGAGGCCTTTAAGTCCTCAACAGGGAAAAGCTTAGACAAGTGACGGGAAGTTCAAGTCAGACAACCTGGTTTGGGTGGAAGGTAGTTAGGTTTTCCGGCTGATTTACTTTTCAGGCCCCTGGGGAGTCCTCCCACAGGGGCTCTGCACGCTCCGGAGCGGAGCCAAGCCCACCCTGGAGCAGGGGTGTTCCCACAACAGGGAGTGTCTGGGCTGGCCGCTGCGGACGCAGCGCAGGCACCTCGTCCCAGCGAAGCGATGGTGGGCTAGGGTCCGTTCAGCGTATGCCAACACCTTTCAGCATGTTCTGATTAAGCGTGATACTCGAGTATGTTGTAACCATCCATCGAAATTCTGCACTTGAAACCCGGACGCTCGCGCTGATTGCTATAGGGGCGTTCTGTAATGTACAACCGATCCTCTGCTGAGAGCACCTCCCCTTCACAACGTGGCGATAACGCTCCGCTTGCGTGCCGGGGCCCCCGTCGCTGGCCATCGGCGCGGCTGCCCGCGAGCCTGTGGGACACCCCTGCCCCGGGCCACGCTGAGGAACTGCATCGGACCACCTTAACTCCCCCGCGTGCACCCGCCGTGGCTGCGGTCAATGCCAGGGTCAAGGGTCGGCCGTCCGCCTGCTAATGGAGCGTAAGCCAACATTGTCCTCAAATTGCTGGAGTAAAGGGACAATGCCCACCTCCTGCTGACGGCCGTACCCCGGGGAGGGGGTATCGGCTTTATTGGAAAACTGCCCATCTGGGAGGTGATGGAAGCGGCCGATAGCAGCTACGGACGGTTGGATTGCTGCTGGAGAGTCGGAAACCCTCTGAAAGGCTGTTCATTGACCGACCCCGCGGAGCTGCGCGCCGACGGCCGGGTGTTCCTCGGTTCCTGAATCTCCCCAGCTCCGCACGGCTCAGCCCCGTTCGCCAGCCGGGAGCCTGCTGGTTCGTGGCCAGCCCCGGGCTGGCCTTTCCAGCCCGATCAAAAACTCCCGGTGACCAACTCAGGAGCTTCCGCAGTGGCATTCACCTCCCCGCCGCGTGATGGCCAGACCCTGCGCGCTGGCGCGAGCGTCCTGCAGCCAGACCAAGTGCGAGGGAACCGGTGCCTTCTGCACCATTGGAAATTACTTTAAAAAACAAGACAAATTGCAAAACCAGGAGGTGCGAGACATTACCAGAATTCAGTAACAGTAAATGTACAGGTTTTGATCTAGCCCAGGCCATAGTATGCACCTCATTCAAGACGCGAGTGAAGGGAAGACTCAGTAGATTTCTCTGCTCTTCCGATGACAAACACCTGTGATTGCAGGTACCACAGCTGCTACTATAAACATGTAATGATGGTATGTTCATTACGGATTTCTAAGACCTGCCATATTGGGAAAGTATTGTAACTGATCTAGATATATCACATTTCTACACTAGTTAAGAGATTATAAGAAGATAAATTAAATTAATGGTCCATCTAGCCAATATCCTGTCATCAACAGCGACCAGTAACAGAGCCCTGTAGGCAAGAGTATGGAATAAGTGAGCAGGCAGTGATGCCTCCCCAGAAGCCACCAACAACTTGCGATTAAAGGCCTTTCTGAACTACAAGTCCTGTTCCACTTTTTAGTAGTCCTCAATGGATTTTTCTCCCATAAAGCTGTTCAGTTGCTTTTTGAACCCACATACTGCCAGCATCTGGAGCCTTGCTACAGAAGAGCTGCGCAGCATAATTTTGTCTTGTGTGAAGAAATGGCTTAATTCCTTTGTCTGCTTGTTTTTAACTTTCTGGCTGCAATTTTCATTTGATGCCCCCTCATTCTTGTACTGGGACAGACAGCGGACAGGCATTCCCTATTTACCTTGTCTATTAAATTACAATTTCGTGACAGTCACCGCATCGCATGCCAGTTGTCTCTTCCAGACTGGCAGGACCCAGCCTGCTTCATACTCTTCCCCTGCCCAGAAGCTGGTCCCTACTTTGATCACCTTTCTTGCACTTTTCCGAACTTTTTCCCATTCTCTTACACCTTTTTTGAGATAGGACCAGAATCGCACAGATTGTTTAAGAGCCAAGCACATAAGAGATGTATACAGTGGCACAATGCTCTTTATGTTTTTTCTCTGCTTCTTTCCTAATAATTCCTTACATTGTTTGATCTTTTGATTGCTACTAAGCACCAAAATGATATTTACAGAGAACTATTTATTTTAGCCCCAAATCTCCCACCTGAGTGGTGACAGTTAGCTCCACACTATACGTTGTCTCATTCTGTCTTGTCATTTTTCAATAGGGGATTCCAGATTTCATGGCTGCTATGGAATTGTATCTTTGATAATTTGCACGTTTTAATTTTACTTTGGGAATACGGTGTTGTATTGCACTGTCAGAAGCCCTTGCAGTTCTGCTCCTGTATGCAGAGATTATCAAGAGATGCCAGTGTCCCAAGTGCCTATTCAGGAAACAAATAAATACCCTGGAAAATTGTTCCCTATAGGCCTGGCAATCTGGTTTAGAATAGACATGAGGAGGCGTGTGAGGAGCAGCACCACTGCAGCCTCAGGGAGGAGAACAGGCAAAATATATACTGGCACCGCTACCGATGAAAGGTGTAAATTGGACATACCTGCATTTGAGAACTATTTCCTCAAATATATCAATCTTCTAGTAACTTTGTGCCAGTTCCTAAAAACACTTGGGATCTTACTATTGATTAGCTGCAGACAGAAGAGAAGTCAGATCGTGTAAGATGCTCAGAATAAACTGGGATAATAATGACTTCTGATTTCTTATTACTGGTAGCATCTGTAAGCCTTATGTCCCACAGAAGAGAGGGCTTGCAGCACACCCAAGCGCTGCATGGTGGGTTTCCAGAGAGCCTCCAGTTGGCTTGGTCGGGATGACGGTGACTCCAGGCAGACCCCTCGGCACAGCCGCTGTCCTGTCCCTCTACCGAGGGCGGAGAGCAGCTCTGCGAGATGGCGGGAGCCGTTCTCAGCTCTGCAGAGTATGTGCATGGCTCTCCCAGTCCCAGTTTTATGGCATTAGACGGTGGCTTGGTAGTCCTGTACAAAGTCGAGGAGAACGGGATATCGGATTCAGCAGCTTTAGGCTTGGTCCTTCCTACACTGGTTGAATCAGCGCCGATTCCAGCGAACATACCGACACCACATCAATATGCAACCATTTTAAACAGTTCTTCCACAAATCAAGGCTGAACTGATGAGTGGGCAGGCTTCTAGCTGGGACCCCAAGCACAGGCTGAATAACGCCTGTGTCGTCTTGGGAGAGGGGAACAGGCGAGGGCGGACGCCCAGTCGGCACAGGGACTCCCAGATGTACCAGGGCCACCGGTAAACCAGGTTCTCCGCAACTAAAGGTTTCCAACAGTCAGAGCTAGTCCTGCTACAGCTTTCCAATAGCCATGCTGGACGCAAGAAACCTGTAACCGGTTCTGTGCTGGAGTTCATCAGTCTACGAGTGAGGCTCTGGGGTTGTCTGCCGGAGCAGGGGATGAGGGCTGCGGTCCTGTGCTGCCCACCACGCTACATGGAGCCCGCAGGAATATTTCCCTTCTGCAGAATCCCAGACGGGGAGTAGGGTGGAGGCGCAGGCTGAGCAGGGAGATCTGACGACAGGCTTACTGAGCGATAGGACAGTTTAGTTTTGAGATGTAGTAGCTCAAGATCCAGATTCTTCATACTGCTCATGGATCGAGACGTTTGATTGACCAGACTATCACGGGAGATGCCATGGTTGGTTCCTGCTGCTCAGGCTTCTCCTTGCCTCGATTTGCATATTCAAGGATCGCCGCCGATGCCTGGCTGTCAGAGATGGTGACAGTTGTGGGGGTTTTTTAGCTTTATCAAGGGGGATTATTTTTAACCCAAATTATTTTGCATTGTAAATGTTTAAATCCACATCAAATCCAGATTAATGCATAAAATAGTCCAAGAGGGTATTTACTGGAAAAAAAAATAACAATAAATCAAATTATTATGGCTAGCTCCCATCTGAAGTGTTTTAAAAAGGGGAAAGTCTGAGGTTTTGGCTAAAATATCACTTCAAGGAGAAGATTCAAATAAACCTCTCTGCAAAACGGCCGAAGTTTACATACAAACTGGAACCCTTAGTACTTTTTCACAACATGACTGGAATTAATAATGCAGATAAATCCTAAATAAATCAGGATTAGTGTTAACTACGTCTTGAGGTTTAATACGCTGTACGAAAATGAAAGGGGGCCGGCGGGGGAGGAAGGAGCTTTGCCTTAAACCTTGCCCGCCAGCGAGCAGAGCGGTGCCCGGGGAGGAGGGCAGGGGCGCGGGCGCTGGGGAGCCCCAAGGAACCAGCCGAGCAGGGCAATCAGCGCGCCTCTAATCGCTGCTGCTCCGGGGATGTGTTCAAAGGATCTTGTCTGGCCACAGGCTGCCTAAGGTCACAAGTGAAATGCAATTGCGGGGCAGGGGGAGGGGTGTCTCGGATTTTTGGACAGCCCGGCTGTTTGGATCTGTTTTCAGGAGGTCAGCCGGATTGCAGTATTTTACTGTCTTATCAGCAAAAAGATTAAATTTCCCTTCGTGGTTAAAGAGCTCAGCCCCACTCTGAAGGAAAATATAAATAAAACTGCCAACACAATCACCCTAAGTAAAAACTGCCACAGTGTGCCGGCGCTCACTGCACAGCCTGGCTTGCCGCTTCCCGGTGACCTCTGCACCGCCGTCCCCGCCGGCCGCTCTGGCGGGATGTCACTGACATCCTCCTCCTCCTCCGCGGTGTTTAACGCAGCAGAAGGGTTAAAGCTGTGAGTGAGTGAAGACTGAGGGAGGCACAGTTGCGTTTGTTGCCTGCAGTGGCACGGGTCGCTCCCAGTGCCCCCGCTGCTCTCCAGGGCTATTGCACACGTGGGCAAGGACCGTCGCCGTCCTCTCCTGCTCCTTGTGCTGGGCGAAGCCAGGGCTGATGAAACACTCTCACTCTCTGATACGAAAGTAGATTTTTAAACTTTTTTAATTTTATGTTTTCCAAAGCCACAGAGGAGTAGAAAGGTGCTTCTTGTGTTCACCGCATTACCTGGAAATTCACTCTGTCCCTCCCCATTCTTGCTGTCTTCTTGCGCGTCTGTGTAAGGACACCGTTGGCTCTGTGCTGCCCTGCCTTTCTCAGGTGTGAGACTGGGCTGAAAAGGCTCAGAAATTTGTGGCGTTTTAGGAAATCTCATCTCCCATCTGTTTCCTGTTCCTTTTTTCAGCACTTCCCCGGTGCTCACACCAGCTCTAAGGCTCAGAAGAGACAAGGGTCACATTCTCATCTGCCTTGTGCCACAGCTAATTACTGACACCTGTGCCAAACGACGAGAAGTGCATCAGAATACTCACACGTTACACGCTGCCTCTGCCGTCCCTGGTCACTTTGCACAGGTGTGTGTGGCCAGTGCATAAAACAACAGAATCCTTACGGAGCTGGGGTCAGAGCCACAAATGTGCTTCCAGGGTGACCATTTGAAAAGAAACTTGGAAATGTGAAGTTTGTGTGTGAGGTTTTTTACCGAGTCATCTTTTGCACACGATAATGCAAGGCTGAATTTACAGCGCTGCTTCCTTCCCGCTGCTGGCAGTGAGCGTGTCCGACGTGTGAGACCGTTGTGCTAATTTCTGAGCTGGTAGAAATCTACCCAGCTCTGAGTAAAGATTTGTTCATTTTGAAATGAAAATTTTGACGGTATGGCAAGGATCTAGGCAAAGAAATAAACAAGCGTGCCAGCAAAAAGCCTGTACCTCACAATGCTCACAAAGCTGAAACATATCCCAACTCTTTCCATAAAGCAGTCAGTTTGCTAAACTTTAATGATAACTTGTTGTTTTAGATTTTATGTGAAATATTTACACATGATTAAACATTGACCAGTAAGCAAACAGAGTAGGTTTTCAACAATTTTTAAATATTTAAGACCTGAAAATCATCCTATTATATATTACACATAGGGAAGTGCCAGTAGTTAGTAGTCTCATTGCTAATGTTAGTTGTTAAACACAACATCTACTGTGAGAATGAACACGTGTCTCCAGTCTCTTCAGGAACAAGCCTGCAGATCTGTATCCAGAGCTACAGATCTGAGATGATCCTGGCAGGGCCAGTGACGCTTCCCGGCAAGTCCCTGTGCACGAGTCGGCACAGCTACCTTGGTGGCGTTGAAAACTTTTTAAAAAGTTAAAGAAAATAAATAACAAATCTGTCTTTTCTTTAGGGGAAACTTAAGCATAGGTCTAGGAAGATAAAGATGAGTTGCATAAGCATAAGAAATCCTAAGATATCTTTGCTTACTCTAACTTTTGCAGAGATAACGCTGGCATTTGACAAGAAATAAGAACGTTGCATTCACCCACAGGTTCTGTGCTCCCCGGAACAGCCACCCATAGTGAGCATGAGGCCACGCACAAACTTCATATGACCTTCAGGTCGGTTCAGATGAAACAAACCTAAAGGATGCTCTCCAGCAGCTGGAGAGCCTGTTGTGGCCCTGAGGCAGGACGGGCACTTTGCAGGGCTCACAACAGCTTGGGACGCTCATTCGTGCGGGTACATGGTACCACCGTGTAATGTGGAGAAACTCTGGTTCCACACCATACCGACCCACCCATGCATCCAAAAATCCTTCTGGCTGACATCGATATTTAAACAAACGCACCCAGGCACCATAGTGTGTCAGACCAAACCAACCAACTCGTTCATTGCCCAGTTCTGAGAAAATAAGCATATTAAGAGCAGTGTCAGAGCTGTGGGACCGGGAGCAGGGCCCCAGCACCTCTGACTTCTGCCCGAGACAGACCGGTCCTGCCCCAGACCCCTCCCCTGTGCCCTCTGCCATTTCTTATGGGCAGAGCTGAGTTTCTGTGTCCAGCCCGGGCAACCGGTGCCGGGTTCAGCTGCAGCCCACAAATGCTCTGCAGAGTTTCAGGGAACTTTTCTAGACTGGCTTTGCTAGTCGCGGAAAAATGTTTCTGGATGTTTTCCCAGGATTCTCAACGTAAATGTTCAGAAACCGTGGGATATTAATAGAGAAGAGAAGCTATTTTATTTATAGTGTGATGTTTGAACGTTTAGGCTTTGCTTTCAGCCATTTCCAGTACCAGAAAAAGGAAAAAAACAGGGGGGGTGGGAGGTCATTGAGAAAGGGATGTAACGTGCGCTACATCCATTGCCATGACGTGGCAATGCAGCATTAGACCCTCATCCTAGCGGCAAAACTAGAGTGAAGTAAATGCACGAGGTGCCTAAGTACAAATAGCCAAGCCTGGTTATATTCCTTAAATACCACGTAGTACTATTCACGTGTGTTTGAAAGGAGTACATTTCCCAACCCTAGAGACACCTGTGTGGAATAGGGGCTGGAAGAAACAACCTGAAAACTTTCTGTGAAAACTGGCCAACATTTAAGAACAATTTACTTGGTGCCCCAAAAGCTGCAAATTTTTATTCACAAGGAAGTTTATACAGTTATAAAAAACAGGAATCAAAGTATAACAAATTAAACAAGGAAACATCTGTGACAATTAGCGCAAGCCAAAGCTAATATATGTGAACAACTTGTAAGAAAAGTCAAACTTATCAAGAGCTATCAACAAAATGCTCACAAACAATAAAACAGAGATTTTTTTAAGTTCACCTTTGGTACAAGAAATTCTAGTAATTGATTATGTGCAATAATTAACTGTTACTAAACAGAGAGGGCAAGAATGTCAATAACTCTGGAATAAAACACTCCTGGTGCACGTTTGTAATCAAACTAGTTGATGTAAATATATAATCAAGGTCATATAATAGCAAAGGTGTAGGTTAAATAGCATCTGTTAAATATAAAGATATTTAAATTACCAAATCTGAACATTTGTATCTAATAATTTTAAAGGAGTCATTTGGAAACTATTCAAAGGCTTCTGGCTAATCCTTAATATGTCTTTGAGAAATGGGAAAGTCTCCAGAAGACTTGGGATGAAGTTCGGTTGCAGGTCTTTAAAAAGTACACAGGATTGACCCGTATATGTAATAAAAGGTCAACACTTGACGTGTCAGCAAAGAGATGAAGGATGGAAATATGCTTAACACTAACTAACATTATTGAACTGGAAGTAATTATTCTTTAAAATTTTCTCACCAATGTTCATTGTGAAGACTCTTAGATCACCAAATATGACTTATAACGATGTTGTAAACCTGTATCAAGCCGTGATTTCCCAAAGGACATCTATCAGAAAAGCTTCCAGACCTCCATTCAGAAATGGAGAACCCAACACTTTATGTGACAGCCTTCGTCCATGACACGTGAAGCAGTAAGCGGAGGTCTGACAATCAATGTCCAGGAAGGCAAGACAAATAGGAATGTCTTACTTGGATATTAAAGCAATTGCATAGGAAGAGCCCTGTTGGTTACCTCAGGGCTCAGCAGATTAGAAAATGATAACACTCTTAAAAATATTTCGATTTGCAGGGAATCATAATGCTTGTTCAAACAAACAAGCAACAACATCGGTATGGAACACTGCAAGGGGGAGGAGGTAAACCTGTGGAGGAGACTGCTGGAGGAGACCAAAGAGGGGAAGACGAACAAGGAGCTCGTGCAAAAGGGAGGTTTGGTGGCAGCCGAACTGAAAGACGTGGCAGGAACCAAGGGTACGTATTGATGTAGCTTAGAAACGAGGAAACCAAAATTTGCTGTCAGGGTCAACTAGCACTTGCTGCCTGATATTATGAGCTAATTCAATGAGAAGTTAACCGACCTGAGAAAAGGATTGTGAAACCCCAGCAGGAAGAAAGAGGGAAAACCACGTAACCGTGCATTGTGCCAGTTAGAACTCAAAATAAAATTTGTGACAGTGACTCAACACATAAATTATGTATTTGAAACAAGTCTCTATACTGTATAGCAATTCCTGATAAAGTATCTAAAGAAATGTATATTCTGGGAACCACTAACGATGAGGGCTGTAAGTCACACTGACATGAACGGTAATTTGTAAAGCAGTAAGTTAGTGAGGTTTGAGGATCTGATACTGGAAAATGCTTCTTACAGCATATCAAAAGAATTCTATATTTTTTTTAGGTACAAATAATAATGAAGGCCTAATTGTAGTTAAAGGGAAGCTAGGCAACAAGGATCATAATTCAGTTAGATTTTTAAATAGTACAAAAATTAACCCTAATAAATGAATAGTAATTATGCTCAATTTCAGTGAGGCAAATAAGGAATGAGAGAAACATTGGCCAGAATTGAGTATAATGAAGCAATAAAAGAAAAGTTTTCAAAGCAAAATGACAATGGACCTATTTCAGCAACATGATTAATTTTGATGTTCATGGGATTTATGTGTACGCTTGATATCCTTCCTGAATGGATATGGATTTTTAATGCAGGTCTACGTGCTTCAATGAATTGGGGCGTCTGTCTTACACTGGATAATTATGAAATTAAACAGAAAAATAAACAGAGAAGGAGAGAGAATCTGATTTGTCCAAGGCAAGAAAACAGACTATTGAAACAGTAAAATTTTAAAATTAAAATTTTACCCAGAACATGTTAAGATTAAATGTTTTAATTTACATAAAGAAAAAAGATAAATAAGGATTTCTGAAAGCTCTTGATGCAAAATTTGCTAATAGATCATTAGCCATTAAAATTACATCTGATTTTTGTTTGACTTTTCATAAGGACCGGTGGGGACAGTTATCTTTTCTTTGGCAGAAAAGAAATATGAATATCAAAGGGAACCATGATCATGCTTTTACGAGAAAACTGCTTTCTTATTGGAAATTTTGACTTCTCTGAAGAGAAAGGTATACCAAAAAACCAACCTTCCGCTCTCTCTTTTGGGATGCAGAGCCAAACTTTTGATTGCAGGATAGGATCCCACTCCACCCCGCCGTGCAATAACTTACAGAATTTAGCCATAAAAAAACTCCTGACAAAACCTGCCCCTAAATGCCAGGACATATAACCAGAGTGCTCGTCTGAAACTTTAGTGATTCCTTTCACTTGGGAATAAGAACTTTTCCTAAATCCCGGGATAACTCTTCTGCCGTTACTGGGCAGAACAGAGGGAACCTGCAGACTTGCCCCTTGCAAAGACCCTGAATTTAAGTCCCATTTTTGTTTGTTTCTGTTGTTGCTGTCACAGACAGGTTACCTGACCCGATCAAAGAACAATTACCAGCAGGCAGCAATGCGAAATTTGCATCTTCAGCGTAATGGCCCCTGGTCCCTGTGCAGCAGCCGGGGGCACCGCCATGTGCACCCACGGCCCCTGCCACCGCCTCCGTCCTCGATGCAAGCGCTGGCCTTGAAGTGCCACTAGCACCGCGTGGACAAAGATTTGAGGGCAAAGCTCTTAACATGCATCCGTGTTTAAGGATACTGGAAGCGGGCAGGAGCACCTGGGGGCCATGGGCAGAGCAGGACCTCCCTCGCGCAGCCGGCACGGTCCATCCCAGCCGTGCTGTGCCTGCCGGTGGCACAGACGTTGATGGGAAACCCTCCCCTCCACGGCTGCGTCCCTCCTAACTCCATCCACTGGTGGGGATGGACTTCCTGGAGGAGGTGTCGTGCTGAGCCATCCTACGTAATGTATGAATTGAGTTTTATTCGGGTGCAGGACTAGAGCTTGCCAAAAGTTTTGCTACAGGTTGCATGTGCAGATACAGGCTCGACTTCAAATACCTGCCTGCCTCTTCAACTGGCATAAGCCGATGCTATTTCTTCCTTAAATCACTAATGCAATTTTGGTGAGAACACTTTTCTTTGCTTCAAAGAATGCTATAAAACCACATAGAATTATGACCGGTTTGTTAGGCTGTATTAGCAAATCTAAACCCATGTTTTCTCTGATACAAGAGTATTCAGCTCTTGAAGCCACTGCCTCGTGACCCAGCAAGCAACGCTGCTCTGGCTCTCGCGGCAGGACCAGGCTCAGGGGCAGCAGGACGTGCTCGTGCCCGCAGGCTGGCGCTCAGCGCCAGACCTCAGTTTGGGAATTTGGCTTTTATGAGTCATCTTAGCGATTTGTTCTTTGGTTGCACAGCATGTCAAAACGTTTGACTTTTTTTTTTTTTTTTTAAAGATTCTAACTTTGTAGGTGAATGTTATAGTGTTTTTTGGAGAAAGGGAAAGAATATGGTTTTGCATAGTTGCCTTTGCAAACCTCAGGAGATTCATTATGCCCGGACTGATAAAACTAGTGACTGCTCAACCTCTTCACCTGTCGAGCTGGCTTCCTGATGTCTCTCTTAGGAGATGAACACTGTTTTATGACGGTCTGTGAGCCCTCCTAGGTGTCACATCTTTTGTGAGGGTCGTTGTAATACACAAGAATTGCCCATTGCCTGGGAGCGCTTAGTGATGCGAAGACCTTGGTAATGCACCCTGGTGTCTAAAGACCATACAGAAGACATGCTCAGGTAAGAATTGGTCTTAGTTCTCTTCCACATACTTTGCAAATAAGACGTCTCACTGGAAAAAGGTATTGTTTTTAGAAAAATTGAAATTAATTACGTTTCAATAGAATTTCGGATTTCTGTATGTCTATATTGAACTCGATCTTCCTTAGTTGTTCCCTGAGGATTTTGCAGCCCAGCATTGCTCTGTTTATATAGTCTCTAAAAAGCAACCCTGTATATACCAATCAATTTGTGGTGAAAGAAATTGCAGAAAACTGAGTGAGCTCATTTTCTATATCTGATATGATTAAAACTTTTTGCATGTAGAAAAATAAGCTATATTTGAGGTTCCTGCTTAATTTGACTGAGCAGCCATTGCTGCATATTTCAGAAGTACATGCCAGAGGAACTGACAGCAGTTGTAAGTCAAAGGAGTCTGTTCTGAAAACAAGTAACTCATAGAATAACCTAAAAATATGTTCTTTGCCACCAGAAGTAGTTCAAATACTAAGTTCCTCTGAACACTTACATTTCCAGATTTGTTCCATTTTTTGCCTTGTAGAAGTGACATTTCATGGGGTGTCCACCCAACAAGTAGCTACAGAAGATAACCCTTTCATACAATACAGAAGATGCATTAATCCTGTCTTTTTTTTTTTAATTTCTTGGCAGACTTTTCCAGCTTTGCCATCTCTTATTTTCTAGTCAGTACCTATATCAGACTATGTTTTTAAGTTAAAAAAACCCCCAAACCAACCAACCGAAATTCAACTATACATGTATCAGTACATCAGAGAATGGTAATGCTGTTACGAAGACCAGTAAAATCTTCTGGCTCACCATTGTCTTTACATCTCGTCCATTTGAAAGATCACTGACAAGCAATTTCTTGCAAAGCACACTGTTAAAACCAGTGTAATGGAGTCTTCCCCGCACCTCTTCCTATGGGTCTTTCAGCTCTTAACCAACTAATGATTCCTCTTCCCTCTCTCCTTTTTCTCCTCTGGAAAGAACTGCTTTCCTTATTTGTGTGTGTGTGTGTGTGTGTGTGTGTGTCCCCGTCCCGAATCTGTAATAGAGCAATAGCTTTCCATGTCAGAAGAGATAACTGAAGATTTAAGCACAGTTGCTCATGGTGAGGGGGTCCCTGAACAAGGGCTGACAAACTCGATCCGGAGCTGGAGGCCATGCAGCGACTTACCTCCGCTGGGCCTAAACCCGCTTGGGACAGCCGGTCCTCGCACCACCGGGACCTCCCCCGTGCTACCGTATCGGCACACAGCGCTATCCTGCACCAAAATTCATTGCATGATACTGACATGTTTCATGAGAGCTAGCTCGACCGCCCCACGTGCACAAATGCAGTTGTTCTGTTCATTCCCAGACCAAGCTCATACTCTCTGTGAGAGCTGCAGCGTATCTTTTGAAAAGATATCATTCAATCTTCAATTAAAAATGCTAAGTGGCATAGATTCCTTCATCTCCCTAAATAACTTGTCCTAACAGTCTATTAGTTTCATTGGATAAAATACCTAGATTAAGTTTCTCCAGTTTTTCACTGCAAAGTACATTTTCCAGACCACATTCACCAAAACTAAACTCAACTGATGAGAGCTGGAACCCCGACAGTAGCCTCGCAAGTGGTGTAATACACTTTGTGATGCCCATTTGGTACACGGCCAGGAACCTCGTTAGCTCTTACAAACACATCACTGCCACGCTCCTGTTCAGTTACCTAGCACGAGCCTAGGTCCTTTTCTAAGACACAGTAGCTTTAGCCGCTAGGTAACGATGACTGTCTGAAAATCAAGTCCCTTTGCAGCATTTCAAGCTGGACACCCAAAATTATGAATAACTTTGGTCTATTGGCCACAAGGTTGGGTTCTAAACAAGGAGGTGTAAGATGTTGTACCAGGTGGCAGAATTCAGGAACTGAAATGAGAGATAGCAAAGTTGCTGGAAATACACAGAATTAGGAAAAGAAAGAAATACTCAATAAATTAATACACAAATAATAACTGACTCTAGAGCCAAATTTCATATGAGAGGAGGATGCGTTAAGAGACGTGGAAAGTTAGTGTTTTCCTACAGCATTTAAAACGTAGGTTTTCATTTGGAACTATCATCATCTGTGCTCCCTGATCATGGGGATGCGATCTTCATCTTCCTCATCTCTTTACCTCCATGTTTTTTACTATTGTCAGTTTTATTTGGCCTTAAACTAGATATTAATATTTATGGACTAAGTATCACATTTTCTCATGAGCTTAACAGCAAGCACTATGACAACCATATCCTGATTTAGATGCTATTGACATAAAAGTAGGATGTAGCAACAATTAATAATAACGATGATGATGGTGATAATGATAATAATAATAATAATAATAATACAATGAAGGCCTTCATCTGAGGTCCCTTTATAATTGCAAAACATAACTTACAACAAGTGAATGATAAAGTGCATAACAATGTTATAAGTAACACCAAAAAGCACAGTAGTCTCACTAGGGTTTGACAATTGAAAAAAAATGTGAATCTCAGGAAAAACTTCACTGATAATTCAGTAATAATCTATTATTATCCAATATGTGCTGTCTCTAACACTTCTACCCTAAAAATCCTATCTGTATATGTATATGTGCATATATATATATACATATATTTCCTAGGGAGTACACAACGCAAGCCAGAGTAATGCTTGGTGTTAACTTTCTCCTAAAGTGGTTAAATGAATGCCGCTGTTCTTGGCACTAGCTGATTAACCTGTGCAATGTTAATAAAAGACACAACACTGAAAAACAAAATAAAGAGTAAAGAATTATCTCCCCCCGCCTCACATCATTTGGCTGTGTTCTCCATATGGCCAGAAGGAAAAGCCATCTCCCATTTGCCCACCAAACCACATATTTAATCCATGTGCTTATGTCAAACTTAATTACAGCACATTTGGCATAAAATAACAATCCACATCCTTGGAGAGGGGAACTTAAGTAGTTAATATGTGTGATTGAATGAAAGTGCTTTGCTGAATGTTTATGAGAAACCCAAGACGAGCGAAATGTGGTGATATTTTAACCATTTGCACACCAGCCCTCCCGTGCTGCGCTGGAGCCCCATGTCCCCCGCTGGCACCTGCCCAGCCGCCGCGCTCCGACAGAAGCCTTGCACCAAGCAAAGTGCTCTTGTACGCAAACCTGGCCAAGCCTCGCCCAACAAACTCACCGTCCTCTTAGCAATAAAGTCATGTTAGTACAAAGGAGCGATTTTGATACCTGCTTGCACCCCTATTTGATGCCCCACAGTTTTAGACACCAAACTTTGCCACAAGAAGCTGGGGATTTCCCTACAACCGAGGCAGCGGTCACGGCAGAGAGCAAGCGGTTCTCCTGCCCCGGAGATGGATGGCACAGCCCGAGACCTCCGGAGGAAAGCTCTCGCTCCAGAGCAGGGAAAAGGCTGTCCCACCATCAGCCACCAGACTTCTTCAGGTTGCGTTGCAGCTGCTGCAGCTCCAAAAGGAACGACACAAAAATCCGTGCTCTGGGTTTTAAGACCAGTTATGACCTTGCAAGCTGACGTCCCATAAGGCAAACCAGAATTTCACAGATACTCCTGCACTGAGCTTCAAAGCTGTGTTAAAGCTGAGCCATTTTTTCTTACAGAGGAACAAAGCCTGATTTAAAGGCTCCAAATAATCTTTTCATTTTCTTTTTCCCCACTTCAATGTCCAGTGAGTAGTTCTCCTTCACAGCAGACGCTGGTTAACTCTTGTTTCCTATGACTGTACTTGGAAATGAAGATGGCATTACTGGAGAGGAGCCCTGGTTCCTGGTACCTCCATGCCCTGCTACAGTGCACTTCTTCCCTATAGGGTTTTGTCAAACTGTCCTCTAATAACCCACTTACAAATGGTGCTCCGACAGATAATATGAGTCTTCCTGCCCTGGTCACTCATTCTATGCCTTAAAAATATCTGGATACTTCTTTCGCCTTTTCACGCCAGTTTGTAGAAACCACAGATCTCCAAAATGGAAATTTTCTATCTCTGTAGTCCCCAGAGTCTCTAAAGAAGCATACCCAAAACCTGACAAGTGCGTCTGGATTTACGTTCTGGCACAGATTTACTAGGGGCAGGTAAGGACAGAGTAAAGAAGACGCAGAGATGCTTTAAGTCCCCCATGGAAATGAGTTGGTGTGGCACAAAGGCAAATTTCAGGATGAAAAGCCTGACTTCTAAGCGCAAAGATGTGGCTACGATCTCTGGCTCACAACATCCCTACGCCACAGACCGCTACACCGGGACACCAGGGAAGGACCATTTTCCCCAAGAACACCCGGTGCTGGGTGATGCTGAGAGCAGAGGCTGGGGTCTCCTCTTGGCCAACCCTGCACAGCTGTTCTTGAAAGTTTATGTTCTCAACCTTTCCATTTACATTGGAAATGTCTGCTAACATTGGATATTAGATTAGCATCTGTGCCCCCGATATGAATATATTTTATTTATTTACATAACTCCTTAGGTGTACATGATGCGCTGCAGGCAGGTGGAAACGACAACGCTTTGCCTTGGGGAACCTCCAGTCTAAAGTAACCATGACCCAGCAGCGGTGGGAGCTGAGAAGGGGTACGGGAACATCAAGACAGAGCTGCTGGCGTGAGGCGCAGGCTCCGCGTGCTGCGGGCGGCCTCCGACACGAGGCCGGCGTCCTCGGGACGCGCTGGCAGGCAGAGGTGAGCCCTCCCGCGAAGGGCAGGCGCAGGGCTGGTGGGCTGGGCAGGCACGGAGCACGGAGCACGGCAGCAGGCGAGGCCACGGCAGCAGCGTCTGCCGGCCGGCGGCGTGAGATGGTCCCGAGCCCGGAGGCAGGGACTGGCCGAGACGCCGTGTGCCACGGAGACGGGCACGGCCGCGTTCGCCGCCCATCCCGCCCTCGCCGGCCGGCCGTAGGTGGGCAGAGGAGCCCGCCTGCGCAGCACGCGCAGATCCCCGCCGCCTCTGAGCGCCGATCCGGCTGCACGGCGGCCGCCAGCACCGTCCGCAGCCCGCCTTCGCAGTAACGCTGCTTGGCAGCGCTGCCCGGGCGAGCTGGCTTCAGGATCGCTCCGAAACAGGCTCCGAGGCCTCCTGGCAGCAGCCGGAGCCCTTGGGCTGTTGCGTACCCTCAGCTGATCTGGGGCACCCTGCTCGCAGGGAGCCGTGGGGCGCAGGACAAGGTGCAGGCAGGCTCTGGCTGGCTCCCCGGCCCGTGAGCCTGGGGACCGGGAGATGGAGCCAGCAGGGACTCCGGGCGGGCTTCAGAAAGGCACCAAAATTCATAGCACTGACCTGGAACGCTGGGCAGGGCGGAGGAGTTTAGAGGGACAGGCTGAGAAACGCGGGCTGTGCGATAAAAGGATGGAGCCAGGCCCTTCGTGGGGGTGCGCAGTGAAGGGGTGAGCGGCACTGGGCAGAAGTCTGAGCAATGAAAATTCTGATTCTCGAAAAAATGTTTCATGAAAGTAGTCAGAAAGTGGAACAGGTGCGCAGAGAGGTTGCAGAGATTTTTAATGCCTGACTGGAGAAGGCCCTCAGCAACTTGATTTCTGTTGGCCTTGCTTTCAGCGGGGGCTTGGACAAGGTGACCTCCGGAGGTCCCTTCTCACCTAAATTGCACCACGATAACCAGGAAGGCTAGAAATGTGGAGGTCGCTGCAGTCGGCACCCAAGATCACAGAACGCGGAGTAAAGTTTCTGTGTAAGAAATGGTTTCTGTAGATAGTGCAGGGAAAGAATAAAAAGTGTTCAGCAATGACCTTGATACAAGGAGCAGGAACAAAGAGGAAATAGCTGAATGTGGCAAGGAGGTTATGAGCCCTGGTAATGGCCTGCTCCTGCTCTCGTACAATGAGAATGGAAGATCTCCTATTAACTTCAGTGACACTGGACCAGGCTCTAAAAGAGCAGACACTAAAGTGGATGACAGTGTCAGAAAAGAGAGGAGAAAAGAAGGAAAAATTTAAGTTTCACTTTCATCATGCTGAGTACGAGTTAACTGCTGAAATTCTATTGTTCCCTATTTCAAAAATGAAAATAAATAGTTTGCAACATATACAGCGGAGTGACTGCCACTGGAGTTAATTGGCTCTGTATCTTTAAAAAGATGGCATGACTTTCTTGTTGCCAGAGATTAATTCCTGATGATTTGTCGGAGTTAGTGAGAGTCCTTCACCCTGACCTGGATATAAGAAAGGTGACAATAGCCTAAGAACCATCAGATCGAGTGCAAAATCCTAAGGAATGTGTGCTATACAACAATTTAACCTGAGCACCGTGCATTGGATTTTACATCACCATCGTTACACTTCCTCTGCAAGTAAAAAATAAGATTAGTTTGGACACTAACTGAGAATATATAGATGTATTTTTTTTATATATATCCTGGTGGTAGCAGGATTATGGAGGACAGACTGGTTATGGAGCCTTTGATATGTAAATGTATGTAATGCAATCGTATATTTCTGTATATATCATACATATATCATGTAAAGCGCACGCTGTTGAAGAAGTTGCAGAGTTTCTGTAAAAAACATGGTTTTACCTAGGGTGGCTAACACACTGCCCAGACTAAAACATAAATTATATTTTTTGGTATGGGGAAGGGTGTAGGAGGCAAATACCAAGACTCATCAAAACCCCTTTGGAGCAAAGCTGTTCTGTAGCCTGGGGCTATTGCTCGCTGCTACCACTTGTTCTGTTTGCTGTGGTGTTTTGGGTTATTTATGCCTCACGAAGAAGCGGTGGCCTTTTCTTTTTGATCCACGGGACACGCTCCCCCATGCCAACACAAAGCCGAACGGCAAATACCCGTGTGTCGAGAGGTAAGTGACTGAGCGCTGCGAAGCGAAGAGCAGCTGTCAGCCCGGCACGGCCCCAGGCACCAGTGCCAGCGCTGCTCCAAGGAGGGGGCATCCAGGCGCAGGGGCATTCAGCACAGCCTAAACTGACGCCCGGGTCTGCTCCGCGTCCCGCAGACAGCCTGTGGCTGACCTGGGAACGGAAGCCGGGGCTGCTGGCTCCCAGGCCAGCGCTATGCCCTGCGGAACACGCTCCCTGCGCTTATCCAAAATTATTATTGATTGCAGATAGAAACGACCCGTCCTGGCATCTCCCGGCCCCCGTTCAGTGACGTTCGGGCATCTGCCAAGTGCGGTGCCCTCTTCCCCTCGGGGCTGGAGCGAGTTCCCCTTCCCACGTCTGCCGGAGAGCCCTGTCTGCTCAGAGGGACCCAGGATTCCAGGCAGAGCTTTCCCATGCCATCGTCCCTCAGAATAGCTCTGCTCTCCGTATTTTTAGCAAGGCTCTAATGGGCCAATATGTTTGATTTTCCACTGTTTCCACCCTAGCTCAAGTCCCGCTCCTCGGCAGCCTCCCCGCGTTTCTGCTGTCGTGTCAGGCCAGTGGTGGCAGGGATGGGGGACGCAGGGTGGAGGAGCCTTGGAGATGGTAGCTCTGGCAGCAAGAGCTGCTTTGCATACTTGGAGTTGTACAAAGCTGATTTTCTGAGAGAGAGAAAGAAGGAGAAAGGGGTTTCTGTAAGTAGCGGAGACAATGAGAACAAGGCAGGCACTATGCCAAGCACGGGATGGCTGCCAAAACACATATCATTAGCTTGGACCAGCTATAAGCAAGGAAATGAGAAACATATGTTGGAGAGCAAGGTTAGGAGCGAGGGACTATGGGTCAGTGACAGTCGTCCGAAAACTTTTCCCTTGTTCTTCAGCTGTGGCCCGATGGTGTCAGATGTCATTCTGACAGCCTTCATTTCTCATGACGGCCAGGCTTATTTTGGCCTGGTTGTTTTTTGTTGTGTTTTCTTTTCCCTCCCCTAATGGGAGTTATTGAGAGGAAGAAGAGAACAGACAAGAAAGCTTTTGCCATTTTTTTTTTTTCCACAGTTATGGGAAAATAACCTTGTTTTCTGTGATGTTCTCTGAAATCCTCACCCTTTATAAAATAACGGTGTCTCAGGACTGGGATTCTGCCTGGCCCTGGTGAAAAGAAAAGGGTGGGTAGTGTATTCCTAAGTAGTTCTTGCTGTTCTTTCTTAAATATAATTAGATGCACCTCATTACCTCAGACTAAAGGCCTTTTGTACTTCTTCAGAGCTGTGTTTCCTGAAAGCCACGGCATGCCACGGCTTGCAGCATCCAGTCTTATTTTATCACATTAACAGTGAATTTTTAACATTTTTACCCTTTATCCAAGCTGTTTGCAGATTATTTCATTTTCCTCCAAAGACTACACCCAGATGATACGTTACTCACCGACGTTTAATGACGTTTTGGATGTTCCCGCTCCCTTTCCCAGCACCATTATGTCTCTCCTTCCTTTGATGGAGTTTTCACTAGGTAGAACCTCAAAGTTCATCGCTACTTCCCTCCCAAGGCTGGAATATTCCCAGATAGAGAGGAGCCGAATAGGGATCTTAGACAGCATCCCAAGAAACTTTTGGCTACTGTTCTGCAGCAGACTACATCTGAACTTGATAGGTCCCTCCACCTCATCAGCGCAGTGCTGAGGGATGAGCACCTTGCAAAATCTCAGATAACCTCAGGTCTGAAAGTAGAAGGGGTTCATTTTGCTTTTGGGCTTGGAAATGTGGGCAGAATGGAAAGAAATGTGAGTATGCAAGGAGGAAGAGCAGACATAAAAAGGCAAGCACCTTTCTTCACGGAAGACCCTTGCACCAACAGGTGGAAGCAGTGGCGTTCGACCTCCACTGCACGGAGAGCAGCGTCGAGCAATACGTGCGGGGCGCGACGGAGAGCCGTGGTCCCCTTGTCAGCCCGTGCTGCCTGCCGCCAGCCGGGGCAGCAGCCAGTGTGGTATGAACTGAGGCCATCTGGCTTGAGCACACACGCTTTTCTTTTAAGTTTGGATTCCTTGTCCTGAAAATGTGTGCTCTCCTGCTCCTGCAAGCCTATCAAAGATGTGTAACAGGTGCCAAAACAGAAAGGGCAATAATGTGTGAAAACTTTTGATAGTTGGACATACCACGTGTGACCCACATGGCATGGAGTCTAGACCTGCTTAGACCTCAGAGATTGGTTTTTTACAATATTTCAGTCACTGGGTGGTTTTGTTTTGTTTTGTTTTATTTTGGTTTGGTTTTATTTTTTAAAGTCCAAAGACTACCTACCTTTTTTTTTTTTTGTTAAAGAAAGGTTCTTTTGTACAAATTTGCCACAATGGTTTTCATTTACAGCCAAAAAACATAGACTAAACTTGAGATGGTCATGTATTACATTTACTTTATTCTATTTTATTTGTTTGCTTGCTTATACATGTGGAAGTTTTTCCTCCATGATTTGCTTTTGCACTCATCTCATTTAATCCAACTACTGCTCTTTGCTTACATGCTATTCATTTTGATTCAGAGTAAAACTCTTCATCCCTAATCTGCCAAAAGGTTGTCAGCCATGGTTTGCATAGTGCAGCAGAAAAAATGATAAAACCACTAAATATGAACTTCTATATCTATATCTACAAGTTTGTCTGCACGGGGGCATCTGAGTTTATGCTGGAGAACAGCTTCAGTGTTAACTTAGAAAGAAGAACAACAAATTGAATCAACCACACAACACCTGGATTTTCTGCAAAGGTTTCCTATTCAAATTATAGATGTGAAAGACTCCGTTTTGTTTAATGGGAAAACCATGACATGAGTAGTTTGACAGTGCGGACTGGCTGTTGGCAGCCTGGTGTCTGCTCTGCCGTGCTGCTGTGCTAGCAGGAGCACACTACTGCGCATGTAGCATGCTACTGGGTGTTCTCCGTGCCCCTTGTCGAGGATGTGATTGCTCTAGTGCAACGCACGGTGTGTTCCCTCACAGGACATCGCTGGCGTGATGTGAGTGAGAATACGTAAAAGACTGGTTTTACAGCGTCTTCTACAGCATTGGCTGCAGTTTGGCTGATGGGAAACCATCTGGTCATCTCTGATGTTACACCTTGGTTACTCTTGCTCTCTGTCTGAACCCCAATGTGCTTTAGTCTAACCAACTGAGCTAACCAGTCTCTTTAGGACTGAAATAATTTAACTGTTGTGTTTGGTCTTGAGCGGGGACGTCTTGGTGAAAACTGGTGTCTAATGCACAGGAGCTCAACCCAGAGATCTCATTCTGGACTAAGGTCTAAGAAGCCACAGTAAAACAAAAACGTTATATACTTCCCTTTACATGATATGACTATGGAAGTAGTCTAAAAAGAAAAATAAATACCTCCATGTATACATGCACAGTAGAAAAAACATTGCATGCAATGGCTGGGGAATAAGCAACTTTAAGAGAGGACATTGGATAGTCAAAACTTAAAAGTCTTAACTTGCAAATTGCTCCCAGTATGACTTGTTAGTTGGATGACATAAACCCTCAGATCTGAAAGCTTCATCGGGTTGGCTCAGTGACAGACAGTGCCGGGCTGCTCTCTGGACACGGTTACACAGAAAAGTCCTGAGAAAAGTGCAATGTAACATACCATGTCTAAAAGTTTGCAAGAAATAATTTCATTCCACTGACTTTTAATTGCTTGCTATGCCCTAAAGCCTGCTCCGAGAGCCTGTCCACCCTGCCTGTCCACTCGCCTGCTGCGAGGCTCCTGGGGGAAGCCAGAGTATCAAGTTTTGAGGGAAATAGGTGAGGCCCAAGATCAGGTCTGAAAGGAAAAGGGAGATGTAGCAAAGGTCATACATGGACTGACAGGTGGCAGAGACCCAGCTCAGGGAAGAAATGATGAGGACAGAGCTAGCCAAGGAGAAGACCGGCTCAGGCTGGGGGTGGCTGTTGTTGCACTTAGCTCGTCACCTGGGCTGGCTCCAGCCAGGGAAGAGGGATGACAGACGTGTCGTTTCCAAGCACTTCAACTCTCCGACTTTGAGGAAGGGACTGGCACAGCACACAGGCACTGACACACGCTTTGTCTTAGGCAGCAAGTTAAAATGCTTGGACATAATATTCCTCTCTCCCCATCTCTGGAGCCTGGGCTGGGCAGAAGCAGTGACAGCCCGCTCCTTGCAGCAGTTGGCAGGCATCCTTATAAACAGCGCAGCATCCTCTGCCATAAATGTCTGCCCTGAAAAACATCTGCAATATAATTTCTGAAGGATTTGCTATTTTAACATACTCTCTGGAAATCTGATATCTTTGACTTTAAAATACCATTAGAAAGACTTGCTGGCAATTTTTTTTTTTAACTAAATGGTAGGAAGACATGCTGACTATCAATTTTCAAATACCGCCTGCTTTTCACACAGCCTTGACTTGTAATGTAAGATAATCTAAGATGAAATGCAAGGTTTAAATAGAAATCTGTAAGCCACGGTGCTTCAGCTCAGAGTGCCCAATCAACTTCACCAGCACAGAGCCCAGCAACTTCCAGTCATCACGGCCCAAGAGACAGTAATTGCTTACTTATAATTACATGCAATGTTCCTGGTTGGTTGGGGTTTTTTTTCTGAAATGAGATATAAAGAGGAGAATACAACTGATACAGGGGCCCAAAAGCAATACATACCATAAAAACTGAAGTGACACCCAAGATTATTGAGAAGCTGTGTATCCTTGAATTCAGTAGATATGTTCAACCAACAGGGAATCTGGCTTAAGAGTGGAGGTTCTTCACAAAAGAAAAATAAACAATACTCTAACTCTACCACATTTTCAGGAATCCTTGGGAAAGAAGATATTAACCTCTAAGTTAATGATAAGTTAAATTCAAAATTGATGATACATATTAGCTCAAAGACACTGCTGAGTTCTGGAGGATCGTTCAATGTGGAGCATATTTCAGCCCTCATATTTTATCCCTTCCAGGAACACACCTTGTGGCAAGCATTGGGTATTTTCAAAAGCTTAATTTGCTTCTCTGAACTTAAAATCACATTAATGTGTTTAATTCAGATTTACAAAGCAGCAGGTCACACAGATCCAACGGTATGGATTTGCCAACAATTTTGAACAGGAAATTAGGGGGTTCTAGATAACCATTAATTACATTTACAGGCCATGACTTCAGCATAACTTCTTTGCAAACTCATAACCACTATTCAGATGTAATTCCATTTTCTCTACTGCTAAGGCTAGGTCCAGCCGTTTCCATGCACCCCTTTATTTTTGGAGATGGAAGGGAAGGCTTTTTTTGGCCAGGATTTTTTAAACCTTGGTCATCTCACTTGTGGTTTGCAATGTGGCTGCAGAAACAGTTGTATCAGCGCAGCTGCAGAGATGGCAAACCACCGCCTGGGAATGGGAATGTGTAATATAGGGAGGACGCCTGGAAGTGGCAATGCCGAACTTCAGCCTCGATGTCTGATGCCCGTTCCACAGAGAAGCCATGAGCCATACAGGCTCGTATGGCCACAGGTACCCAGACACGACTTGACGGCAGTCGTTTTCCTAAAAGGAGCTTCCTCAGAGATTCAAGAGCGATTCATCAGCCGCTAGTTACCTGCTCCCAGGCAGAAGGTTGGTGAGAAGGTCTTTTCTCCCACTGCTTTAGAGACTCTGTCCCTCATGCGCGGGAGGTGGCCGACCTGTCCCCCGCTTGTGCAAAGAGCCACGAAAGACCAGCGGGTGAACCGGGCTGAGAAAATCAGGAGGAGACCATCCAGGGAAGGGAGGCACAAAATCCGAAGAACCCTTATCTTCCTTTGACTGTCTGAATTACGGTGATGCTAATGCAAGACAGTATCTCAAAACAGATACTGCTTGATTAAAATTATAGACTCCAGTTAGAAAACATCTGAGCAGAACTGAGAATGTGGACTAAGGAGACTAAGTGAAACTGTACGGCGTTAATTACAGTCTCAAATGCATATTTCATCTTTTACTCCGTTCTGAGCAAGGGTTACAAAGAATTCAAGCAGCTTCCGTAACTGTAGATGGATGCGCAAGGACTTTGATGTTTATTTGGACTTGTTAAAGCACAGAGAGGCACTGTCCGCAGAGTTGGAACCATTCAAATCAGACCTTATTTCCTTTTTACTCGTATTTCATTATTTTCACCATTTGGTCACATGCAGTTATTTCTCAAATTAATATGGAAGTGTGCAGTAATATTTCACATATCTCATGCTTATTTATATCTATTTAATTAGCTTCCCCCAGGCAGAGTTATGACGCATTTGAGGTGATAGTAAAGATGTTTTACTAGGTGTTTGCTATAAGCAGATAAAGTTTCTTGCTATTGTCCATATTGGACAACATATAACTACAGAAAGATACAGGAGGGTATTAGCATTAGTTTGTATTTGCATTGAGCAGGAACTCGACCAGACAAGTCCTTGAGCAACTTGATCTATCTGTAATTGCTCTGAGCAGGGGCTTGGCCCAGATGATCTCCAGAGGTCTCTTCCAGCCTAAATTATTCTATGATTCCCCGATTTTATTTTCTGCTTTTACACCACATGTTCCCTTAGCAAAACAAAACAACTTATCAAAAATGCCTGTGCGGTAGCATGTAGTCGGGTGGTATTATTTATCACAAACCTATGGCATACAAGCCCCTGCGAAGCGGCACCGTATGTATGTGTGTGTGCGTGCACATATAGCTGTGCCTCAGTACCTATCGATAGATAGTTCATGTAAAAACACAATCCCTGTATCTTCAGGGTGTTTATCAGGTAATAAACTAGCATACATTAAAGAATTTTAAAATGTCAGATTGAAAATCAAGCTTATTTAATATTAAACAAAATTTCTGATGTAGGCCCTGTAACTACTTAAAGACTGGAAAAACAGGAAGGTGTAAACAGACCAAGAAATATATCTTTATTGAAAGATATACTACTTGGATTTACATTTAGCTTGAAAACAGAAGCAGCCAAGACGCAGTGTAATTTTTCCACATCCCTGCAAAGTCTGAAAACTGCAGGCTGCTGTCAGCAATCCTTCTCATTTCATCTTTTTCGAAGGATTTAGCAGGTCTTTTTCCTGCTGCACTGAGCCACTATCCCGGCTGCGTCCGGGAGCCTGTCTCCTTCCACCCCCCTCCGAAGCTGCCAGTGTTCCTGGTCACACACCGTACACTGGCTCTAGTTATAAAAAAGCACCGAGGCTTTTAAAAAGGAAGTTATGCCCAAGTCTATAGAAATGACGGTTCCTGCACCCATCTGAGCTTCCTCTGAATTGTTTCCAGTGCGTGCTTTTGTCTTTGGATGAAAACGTGGGTTTGAAGCAGATACATTCGTTACAACTTCATACGAGGAGACATAAACTAAAGGGCAGCCTCATCGTTTCTTCCTGACTGGGGATCCAGCTTTACTCTGGAAAATCACAGCCTAAACCTTTGTAAAATTTTATTCTTATTGAGCAAAAACAAGAATAAAGAGATGTCAGGGAAGAGGTACCCTGCAACAATGGTATCTTGCGCAGAAGGCTACGACAGTGCTAAATTAGCTGTTCATGGCAGGGCATAGCACAGAAGGGTGCACCTTTTCCTGCGAGAAGCCCAAGAATAGAAACTCCCCCAAGAGAAAGTGTTTTGCATTGGCAAGACGGGCCAATGGGAGATTGTTTTTAATTTAACAGAGATGCCGGTCTGAGCTGGGGGGATTAACAGCTTTGCACAGAAAGACACACACACACACGCTGCCACGAGACGGTGTGATCTGATGGGATGCCAGAGGCTCATCGGGAGAGAGCTCAGATCGGTGCTTCTCACCCTGCCGCTGACCTGTCGCGTGGCCTCGGGCAAGCTCTGCCCCGTTCATGCCTCTCCTGCCACGCCTTGCAGGGGCTAGACCCAAAAAAGTGTTCAAACCCTGAGCTTTGGGAGAGGGATTCACGAGGCCAAGTTACTCATCTGAGTCTCAAATGCAGCGGACGGGAAAGGATCCCCAAGCTTCGCAGCGGGCCAAGGCCGGCCCTGCGCAGGCGCCACGAGCAGGCGCGCCTGGCACCCTGCGTCCGACGTGCACCTAGGGCTCCGGCGTGGGCCTGCGCTCGGTGCTTCTGTGCAGCTGGCGTGCAGGGCTCCAAACTGCGCGCTGCACTTAGGCTTCCCCTTGGGCACAGGTGACCAGCCGCCTCCGACGTGAAAGGGGAGGGGGCGGCGATGCCGCCCGCCCTAACAGCCTGGTGGTAAGGGTGCTGGAACAGGAGGTCGATCTCCTCCCCCGCCTGAGGTCCCTCGAAAGCTTTTCGCTTCTGCGCGGCGGGCAGGAAGCGTCCCTGGAGGCACAGATGTGAGTTTGAATCCCGTGGGGTGGCGGGTGTAATTCCAGCCAGCCTCCTGCCAGGCAAGCGCCCGGCCCACGCTCCCCTCTCATGCAGGACGGTAGCACCGAGCTCCCCAGGCGCGCAGGGGCTCAGCGCGGGCACTGCCTGTCCCCGGGTCCGTACCCCGTGCCCGCGCTGCTGGGAGGCAGACGTCACGAGGGCTGTCAGTGCTATCGCACAGTCGTGCTGACAGTCCCCTGCTTTCTAGGAGCTTCACCAACGCCAGCAAGAGTGGGACCGACTGCACGGGGGAAGACTGCAGCAGCGGTGCCTTTCACAGAAACACCCCCTTGCCTTGTGAATTTGTGGTGTGTTGACAGGAAACAACCAGATTACATTAGAGATCTAGTCCCTGGCTCTGAGCATCCTAAAATACCTGGCACTGCCAAAAACCTGCCTTCAGACCACTGGCTTTAATCAAATACTGTTGATCTACGTACACTGCTCCACCAGTTTGTGATTAGCAATCATACGACTGAGTTGAGCCCTCTGAAAGCACCACAGCTCGCACATTTCACCAATGCCACGCGTAGTTTAACCAATCCATTTAGATTTTCGCTTTTGATATTGCCGTATAAGTCAGGTGCATAACTACTAGAAGATGTAAATGACAGACATGGACTGTAAATCAATACTTGAAAATCATGGCAACGAGCTACAAAGCCAGGAAGATGAAGGTGTGACTGCCCAGAACTGAAACAATTCTGATCCTACTGCTGTACATAGTAGATGCAAAAACAAAACCTAAGAGCAATCTTAAATTATTATGTACCGAAAATAAGTGTGCTCCGCTAACTATGGGGGCCACCTCTGTCCCCAGTTGAAATGTTTACGCTCTTGAATCAGGAGAGGGGACTAAGGAAGGCAGGCGGAATAGATTGAAGAGAGTGTCATTTCTTAAGCACAAACATTACCAGCAAGAGTTAGTCCTGCAGCTACCTGACTGATAAGAAACACAGCTGAAGAAAGGCTATACATAATTTTCATTATTTCAGGGCAATTCAGAGTATATTCAATTCAGAGACTGACGATGATACCAAAGGCTCATTTTGGCAGGCAAGAATCAGATATATATCTGGGACAGGAGAATATGGGCACACAGTCTGCTGTGCTGGCCTCTGCGTTATCCAGGTATTCCCTAACTGAGCAGGAATCACCTAGCATCTGGCTGCAGTTTGGGGTGTAAATATCGATGTAGAAGAAGCTTAGCAAGACCAAGAATGGAATCCAGGTATGTTGGACTTTCTTGGGGGAAAAAAAAGTATTTTCTGGGCTGACCAACCATGGTTCTTTGTGAATGAATCAATTTAGAGATCACTGTATTTAATTTGAATGTAATCAAATGCTTTAAAATGCCAAAAATTAATATGAGCATCAGCATCTTGGAAAATAAAATAATGCATCACAAATATTTAAATTTCATAACTACTCCTTTATTCAGCTACCGACAACTTTATGCAAATGTCAGCCGGTGAAGCTGGAAGAGTCGGCATAAAAGGCCACCCTAAACATGTTTAACTTTGGGAGCACAAGCTTCACTCTGTCAAAAGCTCGTGACTTTGGGCTAAGAGTGTCCAGGTGGGAAACACAGCGCAGGTGGCACTGGCAGTGCGCTAAAGCCAAAAAAACCCAGCAACCAAAGATAAGAAAAGACGAGATATTGTCAGAAGGACTTAGTTCAGTATTATCTTAGCAAGAGTTTATACAAATGGAGTTGGTTATGAGCCGTAGCGGACATTTCTTCTCAAGATGAATAGGGCTCGGAACACTTTGGGTTGGTGTTATCACTTTCTATTCTGCTGGGAAATTTAGCCACTAGAAACCCCCGAATCTATCACTCGGCAAAGAAGCAACTTTAAAGTTAGTCTCTGAGCCTTTCCAGGTAAAATGAAAGGTTTGAGGAAAATAAATTGACGGAGGAGGACATGGACATGTAAGCCCTCCCCTGTACCCGAGGTTAGCCATCAAGGCTTGATCCTCACCGATTCTCTGGGCTGACGTAACTGCTGCTGAAGCTTGGTGTTCTAACGCAGGCGGCGCCCCAAGCGCCATGTCACAGCCTGAAGTGACGGCACGTCAGCCCCGTGAGAGCGGGATCCGGGGACGCCGAGGCACGGGCCGGGCAGTGCCTCTCACTCCCTCCCTGCCCGCGACAGGAGGAGAGCGGGATACTGGGCGGAGAAATCTGATTATGGTCACAATTAAATCCAATTTAGGATTTTAAAAATGAAGTAATTAATAGATTTACAAACTGTTCACAAAAGAGTTATAAGCAGTAGGATCTTCATTTTTTATTTGATTCAATGGTTTTATAGAAAGTTATACAGTGCAGTATGAGGCCCTACAGGAAAAACCACCTTGGTCGTTTAATTATTCTTGTAGG
Organism: Pelecanus crispus; assembly: GCF_030463565.1. Classification (NCBI taxonomy): domain Eukaryota; kingdom Metazoa; phylum Chordata; class Aves; order Pelecaniformes; family Pelecanidae; genus Pelecanus; species Pelecanus crispus. The sequence continues at coordinate 48,466,650 of NC_134650.1, read as the reverse complement.
CAAGCTATAGTAGAAGCTATGATTTTGAAAAATAACTACTAGTAGCTGAGAAAAATGATAATTTTAAGATTTTTGAGAACTTAGTTAGAAAACTGTATCTTGATATTTATACAAAAGGATTACTAAAAAGAGAGGCGACAAGGAAGAACACGCTGTGTTATTTCATAGAATCATAGAATGATAGAATCGTTTAGGTTGGAAAAGACCTTTAAGATCATCCAGTCCAACCATTGACCTACACTACCAAGTCCACTCTAAACCAATTAAGGGCAGACTGGACTGAACCATGTCCCCAAGTGCCACCTCTGCCCGTTTTTTGAACACTTCCAGGGATGGGGACTCCCCCACCTCTCTGGGCAGCCTGTTCCAATGCCTGACCACCTTCCCGTAAAGAAATTTTTCCTAATTTCCAACCAAAACCTCCCCTGGCGCAGCTTGAGCCCATAATACCAGGCAGAGAGACTAAAAAAGTGCAGTTGTTGCAGATGCAAGGCTCCAGCTGAAATGGGCTGGCTGCTGGCAAGTGCACCAAACGCTGGAAACACCTGGACAGATATTTGGACAGTGGCTGCGTAGGCTACAACTGAACGGGGCAACAACCGGAAGTACTGTGACATTTCATGCCAGCAGACACAAATGTAGGTTTAAAATTTATTTTTTCTTTTAACTTTACTTTAAACAGCAGTATCGCTTTAGGCGCTCAGGTGCTTCATACGGACTGCCTCGCTGCCACTGTGACGGTGCTTTTTATATCTGTGATTCTGCAATACCAGGAAAAGTGCAGCCAGTGGTTACAAGGAAAACTAACTCTGAGAAGTAACGAATAGTTCCTAGTTCCCTTCATTGGGATCTAACCGATCAACGGCAAGCTGAACCCAAGTGAACCATAACCTTTCCGTACTACCACCAAAGAAACTGCCATAGCCCAGAGACCACAATTTGATGACATTTGGTACTTCACCAGGTTATAAAAAGAAATTAAATTAAGTGAATTTATTTTGCCTCTCCTTCAGGCTGTCCCACAAGTAACTACAAAACTGTGTAGAAAGGTGCATTAAAAATTAAGAAATAAAGACTCTTTTACAGAAACTCATGTTCCTCCTTGCCTAACAGCATAGTCCGTTCTCCAATTTAAAACACAAATGTCTTCCACGGCTCTGAAAACAATCATGTCCTTCATAAGCAAAACGACTATGTAGCCAGGAAATCTTAATGGAATATCTTTACAAAGAGAAAATATTAATAAAAGATATATCTTATATAGAAAGAGTACCTTTGTGGGTAGATGAGATTATTTGGATGAAACACTGAACCCAGTATGAATAATAAATATGGTAAGTTTTCTCTCAAAAATTATCAAACTTATAATAAGCATGGAAACTTAAGACCCCCTCATTACTAGGACAGTAATTTTTTATAAAGTAGGTATTTAATTTGAGTTCAGAGGTCATCACACTTCAGAAATATTTTCATCTAAATGCTTTGTTTATATCCTGTTAGATTAAGTCTGAGAATTCAGACCAAGTTGGTAGCTCCAGAGAATGTATAGATACTTTTGAAAGTGGAAACTATTTTCATGCTTATAAGTAATTCTGTGGGAGTGAATGTATTTGCAGCTTCCAGGCCAGGCAGGATGACCTTTCCAGGACTTGTAAAATCAAATCAAATAAAAATAGATTCAGACTTTCTTAAAATGAAACTGCTTGAAAAAGAAGCCTACAAACTGAAACGCTGGAAGAAAACAGAACACGCACTAGCAAATATACTTAAAAATGAAATTTTAAACTTAGAATGACAGTATTTATGTCTCTGTCCCTCTCTTTCTCACTCTGCCATTTCTATCTCATTCTTATCAGAGCTCTGTCAGCCCCTAAACTGACATTTTCCCATCCTGATCATTCCCAGGATAGAGAAGAAGGAATTCTTTTTCACTTGGCTGATGCAAACAGCAGATCATCCTACAGAGAAACGTCAAGGACAGTTTGGAGTCCTAATCCCTGACCTGCCTGCCCTTTCCTAACTAGCTATTGACATTGAACTTAAAACGCTGCAATGCTGAGATGAGATAATGAATTCTGTTTGCTTTTAGTGTGCAGGAGGAAGAGGGCGAGATAGGGGAGGAGGAAGGGCTCTAGATGTAAAGGCTCTGTTATGGTGCCAGCCTAACTGCAATCTCCTAATATCTGAAACTTGTTTAAGGAAAATAACTGGAGAAATAAACACTGTTTTTCCCCTGGAGCACAGTGGGTGGGAAGGACGATACAGGCTAAAAGCATCATCCGCTGCTGGCGGCTGTAAGGTGCCCGCCAGGATTGCGCAGCCTGGCCAGCTCCTGCGAAGCCGGAGGGTCGCGCTCGGCGCGTGCCGGCTCCTTGCACTAAGTCCAGACTTCTTCCTTGGCATTTTTTCTGGCTCTGCTTCTTGCTTTGCTCTTAATGCATAGAAATGCCCAGAGTTGTGCTCTCCTTAACCAAGCAGGCCAAGTGACCCCGGCTCAGCGAGTTCCTGAGCCGCAGTCAGTGAGCTCACTGTGACCGCACGCCGACGGACGTTCGCAGCCCCGGCTCGCCCTTGCAGCCCGCGGAGAGCATCTCGGCATCTCGCTCCCGGCCATCGCTGGCCTCCCACTTGGGCGCAGCTCAGGTCTGGAGCTCCAGCTTACGTGCCGGCACAGGGACCGGTCCCCTTCGGAGTCACCATCGCTGCTCCACGGACACATCCAAGGAAGACGAGAATTACTCGTCTGGCCATCAACCAAGACTCCAAAGTCTTCTCTCTTTCTTTCTGTGATCAAGTGCTGTGTCCTGTAGCTCTGAATTATGTTCTTTATCCCTTTGTATTTTTAAGCAATTATTTGTTGGTTTGGGAAAATTTAGGAGAGGGTACTTCTTGTATTTAAAATTCGTAGAGTAGCTCATCTTCAGAGATGCTTCTGCCCTAATATCACTTACTCCCCCAAAACTCCATTATAGTCTAAAGTGGAAAATGATTAAGTTTTCCTATCATGATCCCAGGAACATTCAACTTTGAACGCCTGCCATCCACATTTTTAGAATGTTGAGTCAGAAAACCTGTAATTTGTAAAGTAAGTCATAAGACTTAGTATTTTTAAATAGCATTTGCTACTTGTTCTTATATCGTATATTGATATTTTTATGAAGTTTTCAATTAAGGAGTCATTAATCACACCCCGAGGATAATGATTCCTGCTTCCGGAAGGTTAGCTATTTTGTTATTTTGTATTTTTTAGCACTAAATATTCACAATTAATACTGTAGTAATCCTAAGATGCTGAGTGAAAACAACACAATTACCGCTCCTGTTATCAGATATATGAACAAAAATACATTTCTAAATCAGTGTTAAAATTCTGAGAATGCCATGAAGATACAGCTCTTCTAGATATTGCCAGAGCTAAGCACAGAGAAAAATAATACCAGTTCTGGGATGATTCATTAAGAAGAGTGAACAGTTGCACCAAATTATGTAGCCTTGTGTGAATTTGTTTACTTTCTTCTAAGGCACACAGGATATGCAGTAGAAAAAACATACTAAACTCTGCTATTTCTTCCTTCATATTTAAGTAATTTTGATAAGTAGATATTACTGGAATGGAAAAGGAAATCAGAAAAAAATATGAGTTGGAGAAATCAAATTACTTTCAGCTGTACTTCTAGAAGGATTAGTTTAGCAGTTTATAAAAATTATTACCACTGTTAACTATTAATATTGACATTTTTTTTTAGCTACTCCTACTAATTACCACCAATGGAAAGCCAGATTTTGTCTCGCCTGACCCTGAGATACTGTAATACAAAGTCAGCAACTGTGTATGAAATGCCAACTTTAACAATGTCAAAGGGACTTGACTACAAGTTAAAATTAATCCTACAAGTTTAAATTCTTGCATTCTACTAACTATATCTATGCAGGAATACTAATCAGCTAAGCATTAAGCTCCACGTAGCAGAGGGATTAACTATAAAGGGTTATCTGCTAGTCTACAAATGCATAAACCATATGAAAACTTGACGCAAATTTTGAGATGTAGCGTTTTGTCAGTTCTGCAACTGACCCTCGTCAATGAGGAAAATACAAAGTCAAGCTGACAAGTGGGTTTGAAATGGTTATTTGACAATTTTCTTCACTCATTGATATGTCTCCCCATTCTTTGTGAAACAGAGCAAAACAAAACAAAAATAAAATCCAGCTGCTGAAACAGAGCTTTTCCTCTCATCTCTTCCCAAACATGCTAATCAACATAATTCATGGTAAAAAGGGAGGAAAATGAACACCCTCACATGGATATTTCAAGATTCTGGAGCACTTCATAAAGCCACCTCTTTTAGAAACCATAAAATGAAACAAGACATATTTCTGGGGTTGTCAGCAGGTAGATCCACTGGTTTTGTGGTAAGTAATCTCTTTGGGAGGAAGTCTTTGCTCTGATGTCTGTGTTGGATGTTCTGTGGCTCCCCCCAGCCGCACCAGTGCAGGTCTGTTCACTGGAAGAGGAGGCGGTGATGATATTGCTTCTAACAACCAGACTGAAGTATAGCCCCGGGCTATCTTCCAAAGCCCCCTCCAAACAGCCTCTAATTAATTCTAATCCTGCCACTCCAATGAGTCCCAAGAGTGCAGCAACCAAAACAAAAAAAACCTTCATCAAGTCATTCAGAAAAGCTTTGATGGCATTGCTTCAAGATTTTAGGGCTCCAAGCAGAAAGCGCTATAGAAAGCTTTTAAATGCGATTTTCCTTCAGTTTCTTTATTTTCTGTCCTCAAAACTGTAAAAAGCCTACTTCTGATGAGCAGTATAGTTCCCATTCCTCTCCAGGCCCCACAAGTTCACTCTACAAGGTGGGTGGCAGGTCTCAGGGAAGCCCACCGTGGTCATCCGTAGAAATGGCTCTCCACAGCCTGGGCTAGCGTGGCAGACCTGTCCCCCTTTACGCTCGCCTGCCGCCCTCAATCGCCAGGCAGAAAGGCTATTTGCAAAAGTGGAAACAGAAGCAACGTACGACCAACCAGCATTCTGACACTGAACATCCAAAATCATAACCTACATCTCCAGTCCCGTCATTGGCTTTAACACCGCTGAACCAGCTGCACATGGCAGGAAGAACTGCTCTCTAAGTTCATAAAACGGCCTGCTTATTTTGTCATACTCTTTAGTAAGAAAGTAGAAATGCTTGTTCTGTTTTTGTCTAGCAGGAGTGTTAATATAATTGCTCACACAGCCGGGTGAATATGAAATTTTGGGAACACTCTCAAATTTAGCAGTAAAAACCCTCTGCGTGGTACACTTCTCTGCATTTACCTTTCCACCAAATTTTATGCAATTTGATTTTGCTGAAAGAAACACTCATAGAAAACAAATTTCTAAATTGCTATAGAAAATCTCCCAAACTGAATTTTAAATTTGCATGTATGTAAGAATATTAGTAATGGAAGATGTTTATAAATAGAATGGAGGTGTTCATGCAAAGGGAAGCTCAGGAAGACAAGCACTAACAATTACACTGTGATTTGAATAGGTGGCAAATATTTCCTTGTGAATGACCGTTGCAAAAAATTTATTCCTCTGTTGGTTTATTTGATTTTAGATGCTTCATGTAAGGAATTATGTTTTAAGGGTTTCTTGGGAAAAGGACTTTGTTTGGCTGGAGGTGTTTGTGTGAGGAGACAGAGACATTTAAAATGGTCTCTTAATGACATATCAGAGACAGGAACATGAAAGAGGGCTGGATTAGAAATGCAGACAATCCCCCCCCCATCATATAGGTTATAAACTGGGGGCCACGCAGTATTTTTTTCCCCACATTTCCACAGTTTTGATTCAGTATATAGAACAGACATACATATTTTTTCCTCATTGCTCAGTGCATGGCCCCCTTTATTTACTTTATACAATTCAAACGCTGCCCTGATGTCCAAGTTATTAAATTCCTCATAAGCTTTTCTTCAAATCCCTCGTGATACAAGGTGCTATTATTACCTCTATTTTACTGACTGCAGAGCTGAGATCTATAGTGATTAAAGGAAAAGTATCTTCTAACTGTGGATGCCTAATTAAGAGAGGTCTACAAACTGCTTTCTCAGAACACTCCTTATGTGTCCAAAATGGTCTTCAGTAGCAGTTGTGAGTACAAATTCAGACCCCTGCATCTCAAATGAACCATGAAGAAATTGAAGAATACCCAATTAGTAACAGTCTGTGAAAAGTTAGGTTGAAGTGAATTAACTAGCATCACAAATGAAAAAAGGTGGCAAAGGAAGGGAAAACAATCAGTTTTCCAAGGCAGCATTCAACCATCTTAACCATCAAATAATCCTTTCTTCTCCTTTTCTTAGGCTGATTCGCTACTTCCAACTTCTGGAGCAGACAAAAGCGGGGTCCTGCAGACAGCAACGTCCTCCACCACAACCCCTGGCCCTTCCTCCTCCTCCTCTCTTGCCGGCCCCAGCAGGGGTCACTCAGAGCCCAGGAACGACAGACGGCCCGCGCGGCTCAGGCTCGGCGTGGGCAACCTATGGATCACGCTAACATCACGGTGATGTGTCACCAAGCAACATCAACATCATTTGGCATGTTTATTATCCCCGTACTTCTGATACTAACTTTGCACCCAGCGCGCGCCACGCCGTGCAGCTAGCCTGGCTTCGGTCCGCACCACCGACCTCCACCTACACCTGGAGGCAGATGGTGCGGGCTCAGCCTCCTCCTGCTTTCATCAGCCTCCTTTCCTGGAAAAGGTGGTGCTATCCATGTAGTCCCGCCGTTTCAAAAAGAGATGGTAAGAGTCTTGATACGGATGAGCTTAGCTTATCCCCTCCCCTTAGCTGGTGATGATCCTCTCTCCCCAACAGACCCTACGCGCTGTTGTGGAGCCCTTGTTGTATTGAAACGGGAGGCTCCTCCTTCTCACAGGGAAGGGATGAGAAATGCCAAACACAATGTTATTCTGTAGCTTCCACCGTGGGGGGAAGATGCCAAAGAGGAAACACCAAAACCACGGAAATTCTCAAGAGCATCGCACATCTCTAGGGCAAATGCCACAGTGTGGTACAGCGTGCAACAGCTCGGAGCTGAAGCTGAGGGACGATCTCAACATCTGGCTCACGGCAAATGGAGCCTCGTGGGCATCTGTTCAGATCTAACCCCACCCTCCTGAACACGTGGGAAAGGCAGGATTTGGAGCTTTCGTTAAAGCTTACAATGTGGGTAAATGATCACAGAAACAGATAAATACCTGATGCAAAATCCACCCGCTGCCAAATGTAAAGTTTGAAATCTGGGCTGGAGATTTCTGGAAAAAAGGTTGGTAGAATTCCTTAATATAGACAAACAATGTATCCCTAAGTAATTTTTTTTTTAAAGAAATCAACTACTTGATTGGTGGGGAAAACAAAGAAAGCCTGTGGCAGATACGGAGCATTTCTAGTCCAAGTGGTTTATGCCTGACAAAGGTAGAAGCAGCTGAAAATAGCATTTCATAACGGGAAGTGTAACTACCAAGGGCTTGTGCTGTGAAACGCTAGCACAGCGTGTCTCCGAATAGGTCCACAAGACAGGGATCCTGGCCAGACCTCACCAGAGTTCGCAGTGGCGACAGACGCCTTGTCAGGGCGATGCGAAAATGCAGGGAAGCTCTGCGTCCCTACGTGGAGTCCCCAGCCCTGAGGGAAGGAACGGCTCTTCAGAGTCTGCTGGAAACAAGGGGGTGTCCGCACCGCGCGCTGTGTCTGACAGCACGGAAAGGCTGAAAAGCTGTACTGTGTCACTAGCTTAGAAATGTTTCCTCCGAGTTTTTCTAATGAATGCACTATGGAATATTCTAGATTTACACCAATATGATCCTCATGTGCAAAGAAACGCTTTCTGCTTCTAAGGTCTACGTATTCTACTCCATTAAATTCCTCAAGATCTTTTTAGTATTTACGTGCTACCTCCTTGCAAACAATCCCGTAGTATCTGGAACGCTCCAAAGTGTCCATGCCAAATACAGTGATTCATTGCACTGCTTTAATAATGGGCAAGAAAAGAGGCTTTTGAGTTCTGTAACCCATAACAACTTTGAAAAGAACAAAGGAGCCTCTCCAAAGTCACTGAAGTTAATAGAGCTCTTTTCACTAAAGCCTAACCTGAGTTTGTGGAACGACTAAATATAAGCTCCCTGCCATCTCGCTCAAGACATTCTCTAGCTGGGGCGATAGTGGCTGTTCATTTTCTGCATACCACCATAATGAAACAAAATCATGGAAGGTTAAACAAAGACACTGATGATCTATAGAGGTGATTGGAACCAATGAAATGGAACTAGTATCCTCTGAACTGCCTGCTCTCCCCAACACAGCCAGCAGCACACCCGGTCTTCCAGAAGGATTTTTCAATCCTGTGTCTGCTTAAACAGTAAGCATTAATCTATATCAAACAGATCATTCATGCACATTAAGGAAACCATTTTCTCTCCTCCTTTTCCAAGGACCACATTTCTCTGTCCACCTCTGACAGAGGTCTCCCCCAGAAGACAACACAAAACCCACCTTCCCAGGCAGCGTGCAGAAAGGCACAGACAAAAGCCTCAAGAGAAAACCAGAGAAGGTCCATTATTTGAACCTGGCTTTCAGGTCTCTTGGGACCAAACAGCAGCTCACTGTCTTTTAAACCCATTTCTTTTTACAGGCAGATACAGAGAGAGGATAATAGCTTGATTAGCCATAAAAGGCTGAAGTGCAGGGACTCTCCCTTAACACAGGAATGCAGGCTGGTTTATCTTTCACAAGACTGATTTAATTTAGTGGTATTTCAGTCATTCATTTTGTTTAAATCCATTTTAACTATCTTACATATCCATGTGGAAAAACCTCATCAACACTAAGAATTCACTCCAGAGAATCTCATAGTTTGCGGATTTAAACAAAAGACTCTCAAGGCAACACCCAGCTTGTGTGAATTTGTTTGCGTTCAATGTTTTTCTTCTTTTGGAACCGACTACTCTTTTTGAACCTGATTTTCTAAGGACATAATCAGGAAATGAGATTGCCTGCCCACCTCACTCCCAGTTTGGCCAGTTTCAGCCAAAATGCAAGACATTTTGTGTTACTACAGATGTTGAGAAATTGCTTGCCGCTTGGAGGAAATGGTGGTCCCACGGAGAGAAAGCCCAGATGCTGCACAGGCCGTGCAGCCGCAGCTGGCAGTGGCCGGCACGAGCCTCGACTGCATTAGCCACAACGCATCGTCCCTCACACAGCCAAAATGCCAGAGAGCTGGAAAGAGGTGTAGTTATTGCCATGGGATAGACGGGGGGGTACAGGGAATAGCCTTCATGGAAAGCTAAGCCCTGTGGATTCACCTGCCTACAGAGCCGTTTGTTTTACTGCAGGATATTGTAGTTCAGAAATGCATAGTCTTAGGTTAAGAAGGACCTTCTGATACAGACACCAAAGACAAAATTCAAGTATCTCATAAAACCTTTGATTAGTTGCTTTTAACATTTTGTAAAAGCGTTATGAAGTGCTAGGCTTCCCTGGGAAATGTTCTGCTGGTGTTTCCCTGCTTGCCCGTATGAGATAACCAACTCAGGATGTGTAGATGTGAGGATTACTGGGAATTAGAAAGAGGCTTAAATGACACTTGACGCAAGCTGACATGAGTCCATCACACGCAAAGGCAGAAAAGCCATACCCACTGCTTCGTTAGAAAAGTGAATGCCTACCCAGATCACCACCGCAGCATCCACTGCGCGCTAATGGAGGGGAGGGGGACTCGGAATTCAGGAGGAAGCGCACCCGCACCTCTACACTGCTCTTTTGTATTTCAATTTTCTTTGGCCAGTGGGGATGATTTTATAGCATCACAGCAGAACATTATCTTTTATACTTTGACAAAATGAAACCGAGTCCTTGGGATTTTTTCACCCATTGCTCTCTTGGCTACTTCACTGCAGTACTATTTCATTACTTATTGATTTTTCAACATGCTGCCTGCATCGCTGTAATTTACACAAGTTCTGATAGCCCTCAGCGATTCTTAACACCTCAGGGTGAGATCATGGAGCTCACTTGAGATACCAAAGGTAGGCAACAAGTTCTTCAGAAAAGATGACAAATTGACAAACTTGATAGTCAAGGAGGAAATTTGAGCAGCTGGAGGCGTATCATACCCTAAATTATCAAGATATTTTTCTTAGCCAAATTGAATTAGAGCAAATTTGTACCCCAGAAATTACTCTTACATACAGCTAATAAGGCGCTGCAAAGTGTATGGCTAAAACCCAAGAAATTAATAATGCATGTCCCTTACATGGCAGTTGAGCTAATGCTATTTTTGTTGTAACTGGAGATAACCACTGGTCTACAGATAGGCTTGTTACTAGAGAAAGCAGCTTCATCATGAACAAGGACAAGGAACTACGAAGAGCTTCTCTTACACTGAGGTAAGCAACTGTTTCTTCTTCAAGCACTCATTTCTGCCATTTTGAATAACTCAGAGGCAGTCACCTGTGGCAAGGGTGGTGTTCGCCTTGACCAGAAAGGACTGACAAACCTGATGTCTCCGATACGATGTGACGCTGTAAGAGCATATGTGCCCATCTCCGTTCTGCTGCCTCGGAGCTCCAAAACAGGGATGCTTCTGCAGGAAACCGGTCACTGCTTAGCGAAATAAGCTCTAATCTTATCAGAGGGTCTGATCCTACTGGTATCATGCACACTGATAGCACTCAAATCACTTTAGGAAATCCGAGTCAATACTGACTGGCCTTTCCTTCTTTCCGAGTAAACTACAAAATGCTTGAGACATTTTTTAAATGCCTATTCCTCTGTGGTTGGAATAACATTACTATGAGAAATCTTGACTTTTTAGCCTGGCTTACCTCTCACTGAACTATAATTTAGGAAAAAAAGATTTATGTGGAAGTCTAAGATGACTTTGGGTAAGGCCTAAAGGTCTCATGAGCCCTGTGTTATAGACTGAGGTATCTACACGTGCGGAAAGTCTTTTACCCTATAGGAAAATAGGAGACTGAATGGACAGATGGTGAAGTAAACCCAATAGCTAACAGCTACTATCAATTCTCTTGCTAAAATCCCAAGAAAAGTGAGTTTCATTACAAGCAAAAACATATGTAAGACTTACAGAATTTATCTAATGAAGGATGAGAAGATCTTGTGAGAACTTTATGGGTGGATATTTAGGATATTTTATCACCAGCTGTACTGTAAGGAACAGATAAAAGTAATACAAAATAAAATGTGTAAGAACCTTCATGGGGTTAACTGATGAGCTGGAAGTATAAATCTTTCTTATGGTAGCATATGTACATATGGCAGAAACGCTTTATGGTATGCAATAGTAAAATCTGAAACTCTGAAGACCATTTCTCTCCAAGGTGGCTAGCTAGTGAGCATCCTCCATGTAAAGCGTAAGCAAGTATGATTCAGGTGGATGGGGCATCCTTCTGAAAGACCCTGTGTAGAAGATGAGGTAGGTGCCTTGCAGGATGGATGGAGGTGCTCACAGACTGCCAGTTTGGGTGGTCTGCCAGAACTGTCTGTAGTGGGGGAGATACTAAAATGATTTTGTAGCACACACATCAGGATGCCTGGCCAATGGTCATAAAATCTTGGAAAACAGGACTGGGATGCCTCTCTAGAGGCTGTCTGTCCCGTTTTCCTGTACCATGATCTAAACCGACAATCCTCTTGGTGCTATATATGCCCGACCAATGCCTTTCAGTCCTAGTATTTTTATGTGCAGGTGGATTTCCCGATAATCTCACTGACTTTCAGTTTGGAGATGCTGCAAGAGAGCTCTTTATAGGAGTACAGCAGTATCTGAAATAGCAGATAAAAACCCACATCACCCAGCACACCTTTAACAGACCTTCCGCAAGCTTAAAGATAAAAGGATTTCTTCCACAATCAGGTTGTCATAAAAGTCCGAGGCTCTTACTGCAGTGTGCATGTGAGGGTTTGCCTGATTCCTGACATGGCTGTATCTCTTTGGGGCAGAGACTGCATTGCTACTCTGTGTTTGTATTTTGTCTTGGAGTTCTTGAGTGTCCTTAGGCACTGTGAGAGCATAAATAAGCAGAATAACAAGCCTGTGCTGTGGCACAGTCTAGGACTTTCCCTATGAATTCCAGCGTCCAAGAGGATGTTAACACCAACTTAAAAAAAATATTAAAAATTAACTGAGGCATACAGTATTGAAAAGCTTGGCAGGCTGATTAAAGGGGCATTTTTTTTTTCCCCTGGAAAATATCCCTAGTAAGATACAGGTATAGTTCGATTTTATTCTTTCTTGAGCTAGCTCCCATGACAGCAGGCATTATGATGTCATGAAGTGGCAGAAATCTGCATTAATAGCAAGATCTTCAGACACTTCTTGAGGATTTCATTGATACTTTTGTGAGAAAGGACATCCTGAATACTGAAAGCTGCCCATCACACTGCACGTCTGGCAGGAGGCAAGAGAGGCTGCGAGGGCTCTGAGCTGTGGCCGCAGCACGCGCGGTGGAGCTGGGGGTTCCTCCTCGGCGGGGCAGGTGGGTGCGACTGCACATGGGCGACCTTGCAGAAGACCTCATTGTTTCACAAGATCTTACAGAGAACGGGCCACCGAAGAAGACCATCTGTATGACTTCGTGTGCTGACTAAAATGACACTTCGGGTTTCTCCCGTTCTTATTCTTGCTCTTCTGAGCTCCGTGTGGTTCTGCCTTTGTGCATCCCCTCAGTATAACCAAGCGCTAGACAGCCACCAGCCTCGCACAGCCACGAGCCTCCAGCTCGCCACGGCGTTGCGCCGAGGTGGTGGTCACAGCTATAGGTTCTAACTTTTATACCTTACTCCTTAAATCAGAACCAGGGAGTACTTACTGGAGACAAAAATGGATTTGTTACAACACTGGATAAACAGCATCTAAGGAACACCAACACCACCACAACTTGGGGAGTCTACCCTTGATTGGCTTAGAGTAGACTTGGTAGCGTAGGTTAATGGTTGGACTGGATGATCTTAAAGGTCTTTTCCAACCTAAACGATTCTATGATTCTATGATAATGCCAACAACGATACGGAGTTCCTCCTAAGGAGAAAGATAAAGAAATAGCAAACCCATGGCCTCACAGCAAAGGGCTCAGCTTTCCAGGCCATGCACTGCTCCTCCAAGATCTCCTGTCCTGCCTCTGGCCACGCTGCTTTCCCAGGGCTGAGAGGGGATCCACTGTCCCCACCGAAAGAACCCGATGCGGGCCAGAGGCAACCTGGGGAAGACTGCGGATGAATCGGCTTTACTGCATGAAAACGGGTGAAGGGAAAAAGAGACAAAGCCAAAAACAGAGCAAAGAGGATCTGAAAATGTCCTAACAGTTGTTTATAAAACTCCACAAATGTAATGAGAGGCCTGTGAAATTCAACCCAAAGACTGCACAGAGCCTTCTGCTGCTTCTCTTCAGCTGGGAAGCTCCACATTGCTCTCAATTTTTGGTAGTACTTTATTTAATCTAAAAATGCTAAGTTTTATATATCAAGTCCTTTATTTACATAATACTAATTTTTTTTTGACACTCTAGAAAGCTGTCACCATGAGCTGGGCTCTTTTAAATGGGCCTTTAAATGACACCCGTGCAGGTCCAGCTGGGCTCAGCCTCTCAGCGTCCCACGCCGGGACGCATGAATCCAGCCAGACCCGTGATGCCCATCAGGCCTTGCTGGGGCAGCAGGAGGGCTTCTGGTTTAAGAAAATAGCAGTGATTAGAGTACAAGTATTTCAGTTTGCTGGAAATCAGATTAAAAAATTCTGCTTCAACCCAATTTGGATTTTTCAAAATATTGAAATTCTGCATGAAGCAGAAATCCCACATTTCTAGAAGAGATATTCATTATAACTATTTAGAGTGATTTATTGAATAACTCAGGAAATCAAATTACACATAGCAACTTTTATATCAAAAATATCAGTGTTTCATAAAACTCAGCTCATATCTTCAGAAGAGATTTAATTTTGATGTAAACATTTTAAGTGATAATCTGTTTCTTTATAATTTGTCCCAGGGCTTAACTAGCCAACCTGTTACAAATCTACACTGTATCTCATATTAATTTACAAACTTCAACTTTCAGCTATTGGGAGTTTGATGCATCTTTCCCTGGTTGGTTAAATGCTCTCTGATTTACATACTCCTCTTTATACCCTAACTGTAGAACTTTTAAAATCTCTCGTTATTCAACTGCAAGCATCCTTGCATTCCTCTTCAGAAACCAAAACCAAAACAAATTTAAAAAAAGACTGAACTGGGAAAAAAAATCAGTGCACAAGGAGCTGGTCTCTCTGTTTGGTGTCAAGGAGAAAGAACCAAAAAAAAAAAAAAAAAAAGCACATTAATTATTAATATTTTTTTAAATGACAATTAATTTGGGGTATAATTCTTAAATATCAACTATTTACTTCTTCAGCGATGGAAATAGATCTCAGCTGGCTCTCTGGAACGCTTGCAGAGGTAAGATGGGGATGAGTGCTCTGGCACCTGGAGACTTTCTCTGAAGCTCCAGCATGCTTCTTGCAAACTCGTCACGGATGTCTCTGAACTGTGGGGTTTGAGTATGACCACGATAAAAAGCAATCTGACTCCAAGGTGAATAAACAGAGATGGCTTTTTCATTCTGTTTTTCTTTGGGAAACCTGACCATTAAATTAAAGATGGAAAAATCTTTTCTAAGTAGTGCCAAAGCTACGGAGTTAAATTTAGAAACTCTGGAACCAGAGGGCTCTCAAGTTCTTGCTTTGCATGTGAATTTCTGGTTTTATTTATTTTTTATAGTTTTTAATCAAACAAGTACCTTAAGCTATTGCTTTTAAAAATTGTCAAGTACTTACATAAACTATATCTGCAAATGTGGCCAAGTTAATGATATTAATATTAACTGACCCACAACAATATATTTTATTCTGTAACTTTAAAGGAAAACACGAATGACCTTGTAAGAACCTTAACTGCATCACTTCCTGACTTTGCTTTTTTATAATTCCCACGCTAGATTAAAAGCTTTTTCTGTTTCACAGATGCGCACTTGCGCACACATATGTGCATGCACACTCATACTTATTTACAATTTTGATTGCATGAAACTGTTTATCAACATTGTGTGAATAATGCCAGGAAAAGATGCTCTTCAAAAAATCAATACGTTGAAAGTGCTGTTTTAGGGTTGCAGTAGTTGTTGGTTGTGTTTCTGAGTTATTCCTATTGACCTGAGTTCAAAAACAAGGTATTGATTTATAAAGTACCTTCAGTAAATAAATGCACATTCTTTCTGCTAACCCTAATAACCTGTAGCACACAGAGCGGGGTTTCAGCTCAGCTCAGCTCAGCTCAGGAAAGCGCTGCGTGGTGCGTCAAGAGTCTTCCAAAAGCTGGCAGACTTTTTTGACAAAAAGGGTAATGGAGAAAACATTACGAAAGCGATGTGATTGACTGGGCTGTGAGCAGAGATTAGAAGAGGGGGGCGGAAACGAGAGGGTGATGACTCTTTCTTAAAGGAAGTGCTGAAAATTATTGAGTCGGGTTTGTTGCGTATTTGCAAGCGGCATACAGGAAAAGCTTGGCTAGCTTTATGTGATGGTGTGCACAGGGACTTATCTCCACTTGTGAACAGTCAGGATGTATTTTTAACTTTCACGATAAATGCATCCTTCTCTGCTTGAAGGATGAAGCCCATACTAATTTGTAGAGATGGGTTTTAATTAAAAAACCAAAACATCCAGTTTTAGAATAAAGCTGCTACCTCTAAACTGGCAACAGTTCACAGGCGTGATCACCTGAAGGGGCGAACGGCACCCTGCAGCTCGACCTCACCGCTACGCAACCCGGCCCTGAGACCTGGCTGGCAGCGTCACCACGGCGAACCGCGTCCAGCTAGCGACTGCTGCTACAGCGCAAGCACCTGCGCATTCAAACCGTGCATCGGGCTTTCAAAGTCGCTACAGCTGCTCTCTAATTTGGGGCTGCCGTCACAAGTATGCCTGTCACCAACACTGTGCTATTTTATCATGTACCGAGCTTTAGAGAGAAAAATATCCCATATTTTCTCTTTACCTTACAACATCACAGGAAACCAGCCTTATGGAAAATGAGACAAATAGAAATGTTAACAAAAGAAAAATGCAAAGAAAAAGCATACATAAAAAATATTCATGCGAGGTGACCATGCTTGTCTCGATAGCCCATGCTCTAAGTCTCTCATGATATTTACTGTTCAGAGTCAAAAAAAAAAAATCTAGCTCGCTCAGTATGAGAATCTGGCTGTAGTGTGATTATGAATTTCTATTACACTTGTACTCATGTGATGAAATGCCTTTGCTCCTCAGAAGTTTTCAGTTTGGGTACCATCTTGCTCGAGCATCCCAGGGGACTGCCAGCAGCAGACTTCAGGGAAAAGAGACCAAAACTGGTAAATCTGAGAGGAGACCTGGAAAGGCAGTCTTTATCCAAAGTATATATTCTGATTTAAAATAAAATATTTCTGCTGTCACTGTTTTCCAAATCAAGCATTTACCCTGAGAGTCTCTCTTCTTCTAACAGTAACAGCAAATATAAGGCGGGTTGCCTCCACAAGACCAAGTTTCCATTGCCAGCAAAGTGACAACGTGACAACCATAAAGAAGATGGTTATTAAAATAAGAGAAACAGAATTATCAACAGAGCCCTGCTCTCACGCTGTTTCAAAGGATAGTTTCTATTTAGCTCTTCCATAGCATCTTTCATCTTATTTCCCACTGCAGACTTAAAGGAATTAGACAGTTCAGCGAGGCAAGGAGTAAGCACACAGCCGAACGCTTTGCTCCGGCGCTCCTGCCTTGCTCTTACTTGGAAATCAAGTTGTTTAGAAGGTACAAAAATCCATCTGAATTTTAATGCATTCAGAAAGATTATAATGCCCATGTATTGTCCTCATTCTCATTGCTACGGAGTGATCTTGTCAACAACCTTGTCTTTTTATTGTCCGTCTTTATCTCTCGGTAGCGCGATGCGCACCCACACCCGGTGCACAGTCCCGAACCAGGGCTGAGCGCAGCTGTAAAATCTGCTGGAAATTGTCCAGTGCAGCATTTTTTCATGCGATTTGTCAGCCATGAAACACTTTGTGGGAATGTGTTAGTTTAAGCCCATCTTGTGAGGAGTCCCGGCAGGTTTTTGACAGACACCTGCCGACCTTCTCCACCCTCGCACACCCTTCGTACAGCCCTGCGACGCCTCGGCAGCTCCCACCCAAAACTCAGGATCCCACTGGCGCGCCACGCTAGCTATTCCGTGCTCCTGTGTGGTGGCAGTCCGCTAACACCGACTGCGTCGACTGGGTCTCATCCTTTCCTAAAGCCATCAGACAGCTACTAAAATGAAGGAAGATGTCTGTGTTAGCGAGCACATCTCGGCGAGATGTCCTACACCCTGTATAAACAATAAATATTTCCGGTATTGATATTGTTTATGAGAATCTATCAAGTTTAGCTCATTATGAAGGGAAAGACAAATGCATCCAAAATTAATGAAATTTTTCAGACAATAAAATTTTTAGAAGTACTGCATGTTCATTTTAATAGTTTATGAATTTGAAGTAGCCCATCTATCCCTATTTTTACTATCGTAAACCATTCGGACGACAAATGTTACATGTATTTCCATAATACTGTTATAACTTAAGTTCATTTCATAGTTTTATTTCATACTCCTCAACCCTTGTATTTCAAAATTTATGGTCTTGCTACAAAGGTCATATACGAACAAGTGTAAGTCCTCTAAGATCTGTTATTCAGAAACACTAAGCTGATGTTAGTTTAATTGATTCGGTGGAAGCAGCGATGCTTGTAACTCCTGAGAATAAGGGCTTTCCGCAAACTGGCAAACTTTCCAGTGGGTAAAATAAATATTCTTATATCCTTGTGTTAGAGGGTACATGAACAGCACGCAGTTGTACCAACGCACCTCTTTAATGATGCAGTTTAGTTTAAATACTGTGTCCTACAGATCCAAATGATCACGCTTTGTGGAGCACAAGCCACAGACAAAAGCCAGTAACACCTCCCAAGCGTTTCCTTTCTCGGGTGCAGGCTGCATTTAGCGGGGGCCCAAAGTAAAGCCCAAAGACTGCAATAGCCCGGACGACCACAGCAGCCCGGGGTGACCCAAGCTGCGCCGTCAAGCAGCCAAGCGAGCCCGTCTACCGGCACAGGTTCCCTGGGGGTCCCCATCAGCCTCCCCCCGCCAGGCCACGCACCGCACGCAGTGACGCGCTCCTGTGGAGCGTCGGACACACCAGCTACGGGATCCCGGAGCTTTGCTTGTACACTTTCCAGGACAGATGTAATAGAACATATTTATTGCCCCTTCTCCCCAACGGGATTATAGAAAGGTAAACAAAGGAATTTTGAGTTCTTCAAGGAAAGGCTCCTTGAACTTATGTATGTGACTGGGAGATTTAAGACCACTTCTCCCAGAGTCTTGGAGTAAAGCTCTTCTCCATGCATTTCTGCAGAGCTCTGGAGAAGACACAACAGTTCCGTTTTGAGGATCGTTTCACTTCAAGATAGCAAAGATTTATCTGCAGGACTGCTTGTGAACTGGGGTGCTGATGCCTCCCTATGCAAGGAGGCAATTCAGAGCCTGGCCAGAAACGCGGGCTTAGAAAGCTCACTGGATGCTGCAGATTAAGGATATGAAACTAATTACGCAAGCCTCATAAAGTGTTATAGAGCAAATCACAATCAAACCAGGGCCGATGACAGCGGATACATGACGGGAGGAAGACCAACAGCTTGTCAGAAACCTTCTGAACACCCCACACCTCCCTGCCATCCCCGGCCCCATTTCCCCCCGTGCTTGCCCTGCACGACGGGTTTCTGCTCCCCACCTCCCGGCCAGGCAGATGTGAGCCCAACTTCCACAGCTGCACCGCAGGCAAGCCCTAAACCGGATCCAGATGGGCAGCCGGCAGGCAGCTGCCGGCAGCGCGTCCCAGCGCTGCCAGCCATCGCTCCGGCGCCCGGCAGGGCTCTCCTGCACGCAGCGCGGCCGCGTGGGGAACGGGGATGGGGACGGGGACGGCCGCTGCTACCGTCCTAACAGCTGTGGCCAGACCGAGGTCTCCCCAGCACCGTACCCCTACCTCTGAGCGACGGTGCCAAAACCCGTGCCCCCCGCGCGCTCCCTGCACGCTCCCGGACCGAGAGCTGCCCCACGGGAGGAAGAAAACAGAGCGCTGTAGGTTTTCTATGAGTTTTGCTGATAATAACATTACGGTTTTCCCTGTGCTGGCAGTCAGATGAGAGGAGCCTCCAGCCTTCGGAGGGATCGATCCGATCGATCCCAGAGGCTCCATGTCATTTCCAGGGGATTTGCTAAAGAAGCTACTTATGTCCCTTTTTCATTTTCACCAACTCATTACCAGCTGCTGCTGCTCCCTGCATCTCAGCAGCACCTTCAGGAATGAAACCATCCGCTCCCCTCCACCTGATCCTGATTTAGATACCTTTTCCACAATTAAACGCCGCCGATCGGAGCCGAAGGCTAAAGGCGGGCGACGCCAGCGCGCGAGGTTCATTACCCACCTCTCCCCTCCGCGCAGGCACACACAGACACTCTTTTTTCTTTTTTTTTTTTTTAAAGGGCAGCCCAGCACCAGACTAAGCAACTGATCCCCTGGCTTAACTTTTAAATTAAGACCATTGTAAATTTGGGAACTTGAGAAGAGATGGAGAGGACACCCATAATCCTTTGCAAATGTCAAGTGGCTCTCGATATTGGTTACTTTTCAAAGGTAGCTAGGCTACAGCGTGCTGCAGTAATGAAAAAGCCCTGCCAGGCCCACTCCATAGGGCTTCAGTCAATATACATAATATTATTGGGCTTTGCAAGGATTAAAGATTGTTTCTTTTGCTTCCTTGTAATATGGTGATCTCTTGCGCTTAAAACTCCGAATGTGCCTTCTCCTTCAGGGGAGGATGCTGGAGACGGCGGGATGCCCCGTCGCTGCTCCCTCTCCACGCCCGAGCCTGGCCCGGCCGTAGCCGGCGCCCTCGGCACGCCGCCCCGCACGGCTGCCAGAGCCTCCCAGGGCTTGGTCCCTTCAGCTGGTACTGGTGGCAAAGGCATTTCACCGTTCTTCCACGCTGAGAGTGGAAGGGGAAGTGAGAAATTTTAAAAATAGAAGTTAAACAACACTGAAAGTCTCCAACTATCAACAGGACCCGAGGGCGGACTGGAAAGTGTTGAAATATTCAGAAAAACAACGTTATTCTCTACATACTACTCGAAAAAGTTCACAGATCTGTGTTTTGACTGCAAGAACTCAGTTCCTCACAAACACCCATTAAGTACGAGAAATCTTAACAATTAGCACTTATTTGAATCTCCCAGGGCTCCTCTGGGCCATCACGGCAGTTTTGCCAGAGGAGGCAGCGCGGGACGAGACCGCAGAGCAACGCGACTCCTCACGTTAGACCTCCTCTTTGAGTTTGGTGTTTCTGAAAGCATTACCTCCTGCAAAAGGCACACGCAGACCTTGATTTAAGGGGTCTCGGACAGAGGACCTTGCAGATGAATTACTGTCAAACCCGTATTTTTTATCTTTTCACATTTGTATTTTCTTGTTCTGATATTTAATTAATATTATTTCATTGAATATGGTGAATTTTTCTTCTCATCTACCTTGTATATTATTATTATTATGGCAGGATTCCCTCTGACTCTCCTTTTTATGAAGCCAAATGTGAAAACTGTTGGCAAGCCTCTGCTCTCAGTTGTAGTCAAGAGAAATGGAGAACCTGAGACTCCTGTGTAGGAGAGAGCAGGCTTTGGCATAGAATCATAGAATCATTTAGGTTGGAAAAGACCTTTAAGATCATCCAGTCCAACCATTAGCGTAACATTACCAAGTCCACCACTAAACCAGTTAAGGGGAGAGTAGCAACCCCACGCCTGCTGGCTTGGTGGCTGGATCATCCTGCACTTCTGCAGAGCCTGGCGCTCCCTGAGCTCCCTCTGGTCTGGAGTGAAGCTCCCGTGATTTAATGGCAAAGACGAGGGTTTCCAACACCTGAGCTGGTTCATTTTATTAGATGTGGACTGATCACTCGCCATTGAATCTTTACTGAAGTCATTAATCTCCAACTGCTTTTCCCCTTACTATTCTTATGATACTATGATCTTCAGCAAATGAGGTGGAGACCAGAATCTGCAAACCCAAGAAGGTGAAGAGGCAATATTTTAAGCTCAGACCATTGAAACAGGGCGAGGACAAAGTTTGATTGACTTTGGACGCAGAAATGAGAAGAAATGCAGTATCGTGCCACTGTAACGCAAGGCGACACAGATGTCCTGGCACAGTAAAATGCACAGCAAGGTCTTACGCTCGCTGTTTCTGAATCACTTATCCCAGTGGGACTCCACGGGCACTTTCACACTGAAAATTACCCGGATGAGTAACTTGCCTTTTCAGCAGAAGACAGGAAAAAGGAGAAGAGGAACCAGAGGAAATGTTAAAAGTTTTTACACAGTATCTTAAAGACCTAAATCTTGTGAAAATTTTAAATTGAAACCCTAACGAAAGTGCTTCTGCAGGTTTCAATCCATTAATCCTAACTAAGGCTTCCCTGCTTTAAGGGCTGATCCAATGTCCATTGAATTCAAAGAAAAACCGTGTAGCTACGGCAGTGAATAAAGCCTTTGATTTCAGATTTATTTCAAAAAGAAAAATGTTCTATATCAAAACAGCAATAAATAATATGGAGCATTTACAGACTAGATTACATGTTATTTCAGGTGCTGAAAAGAGTTTTTCTGAGGTCAGATGGGACAACCGGATGGGTGACTTCCCACCCAAGTCCTGCTGCCGGGGTGCGATGCTGCCCTGACCCACCGAGACTGAGCTCTGGCCAGCTCCGACGCAGCCAGTTGAGCTGCTTTTGCAAGTTTTGGATGAGTCCTGAGTTAGCTGACACTCTGGCCAATTGTTTACGGAAATGTAATGACCATAAATGTCCAATTTAAGAAGGATTTTGGTAATCCTGCCGTGTCACCAGAATTAAAATAATGCTCACAAAAAATTTGCAGTTTTGCTTTATTATAATGCAAATTCCTTTTAGAAGTTCTGGATAAATGAATTAGTAAGATATGAGGATCCAAAGCCCGAGACAGACAGCTGAGTTCTTAAGCATTTACCTTAACTTTCCAGGGCAACACGTATCTAAAATGGAATAACCAAAAGGTTCCAAATGTCTCTGGTCTGTCTGATGCTTGTGGGGATGGGCACAATGACAGTGATGACATACCAGTTTAGCAACGGATATCCTTGATGAGATACCTCAAGATACCATAAACTTTCCTAACATCTTGTAAGGATTTTATAAATGTCACAAAAATCCCACTCAGACTTCAAAGGGTCTGTAAAACTCTACTGCACCACTACTGCAGAAATCTGCAGGTGAGGAATCACACGTGAAATGAGGGTGGAAAGAGGAAAGAGAACCAAGGGAGCAGCACAAGACCAATGCAGAGACTGGCGCCATGGACATTATACCGAGATAATGGGGAAAAAAGGGAATAAGGACTGAAAAGGTGTCTATATAATGACCAGGAGACCTTTTCTCAAATAAAGTCTCTTTACAGGTATCCCCCTGTCGCTTTCTTCTTCTGCGGTCACAGAAATCTCAGGCTTGCATGGCGCTTCTTGTCTGGCAACTTAGAGACCTAACCCTGCACTGCCTGCAGGTGTTCCACCTACCTCTATCGGCAAATGGTTCTTAAGCGTGTTTTTAAAGACTATGGCACAAACAGCCTAAACCCATTAAAACAAGTGAATTTAGAAAAATAAAATCAAAAGATTCTAGACTGCCAGGGTGATAAATTAGAGGTTAAATACCTAACAGTTGTTCATGGATCACTTTGGGGATTTTGTTTTCCTTTTAATGGTAATTTGAATTTGAATTTTCAGGCCAACAGGTGTATTGCTTGAGAAACCTATACCATTCTCCTAGCAGCTTCCTTTAAAGAACTGATGGATCTTCACAATCCAAATTCCGATTTAAAAGATTTGTCTGTAAGAAAATCCCAATCTCAATAAAATGTAATGCAGCTGAAGCTCTTCAAGACAGGCTGATGGCAAGAAAGCAGCAGTAAGTTTCTATTAGCTAGAATAAGTTAACAGATTCCTAGTAATCCTTTGTATTACCGCTAAACACCCGAATACAGATGCCACATGGTAAGTGAAGATGGCTTTTTAATTTCTGGAAAAGTAAGATCTCATGCACACCTTGTGCTGGGAAGGCGATGAAGGAGGGAGTGGTGTGTGTTAGACCTTCGCCAGTAAAAGGTTTCACATTGCAGAAGTCCATGGGGTGCTGCAGAACGGTAAAGTCATTCATCACATGTATTTAAAGTTGAATTTTCCGATATTTTATGGTATTGGATTTTATTTCTATTAACATTTTATGCTGAAATTACAGAATGATTCGTGAGTACTGAATTTTTGATTGCTTTTATACTTGCTGGGACACTATTAACGTTGATTTACGTTAATAGCACTGTAAGAAGATATTAACAATGAAATTTCCAAAAGCACTTAGCATCCCATAATTGGAGTTAAATGACAAAAAAAATGAGGGGATAATAAAGTATATAGAGAGACAGAATTTTTGACAATATTCCCTCTAAACTGTATTTTTCAGGAAGAATTCGTGCAGGACAATTTTATAAAAGAATAAAGTCACCCATCAAGAAAGAGAACACTTTCTGTACTGACTAAGCAACGAGATGGCAAATTGAGATGTAGGTCAAGCACCACCTCCCTCAGGCGCCGGAGACAAACCGAGGATCTCAAGGGAACGATACGGATTTCACATTTTCACACCAGATGGGTGCCGACAACTGCAAGTCTGTAGAGCGCTTTTCTGGACTGGAATCCAGGCAACAGCCGTGGGAGGCTGATAGAAGAATGACATTAAACAGCACAGAACTTAGCCAAGTTTCATCTTTTGATGCTGAGAGAATGAAGTTTCTCAAGAGAAGGATATAAAATGAACGCAACGCAGGTGAAGTACGCAGAGATGTGGGACAGGGAGCAGCAGAAGCAGCAAGGTGCGCTTGTCTCTGATCCAACACTCGCATCTGCCTGTTCTCCTTGCATGGCAGCCATGCCACAAATTATACCCGGTATAGGGTGAGACACTCTGCATGTGGATGGAGTTAAAGAGATCTACACCAAGATACACCACTACCAGCTGTAGCCTAGAAAAATCACTGTACAGCTGTTTGAATGAGCTGTTCCCTAAGAAAAAAAAAAAAAATTAAAAAGCTTTAGGTTTAAATAAGTTCTTTCCCACTTGATACTCCACGCACAAAGGCAGTGACAAAACCTCACAGCACCCATCTACCTTCAACACCTTGGCCCCTTCTGACTTATCGATTCTTGGTAGTCGCTGGACAGCATCGTGCTCTACCGATGGAAGTCCTCAGCAAGTTTAGGAATTAGCTCTAGATGACTAAGGTACCCGAAGGAGTAGAAACAGGATGTTTCCAATTTTACTGTACAAATTTAAAATAAAACCTCTCTTAAAATTGAGTAGTTTCTACACTTTGTTTCAATCATGCGCATATCTCAGGACACTCAGTAAACTCGTCCTGAAAACCAAGCAAATGGCTTGGTAAAAGCGGCGCTCTGGCCCGGCGGGGCTGGTTTTACATTCTTATGCTAGAGCTGTGCGGAAGACTTTGTCCTCGGTGGAGCGCGGGCTGCCCGCATGACAGCCAAGGAGGTGGTGCAGAGAGCGTCTCACTCGACGGAAGATGCAAGAGATGAAACTAGCCCAAACAGAGAACTCTCATTTCACAGAACACTTGTGACTTTCTTTGATCTCAACTCAGGCTAGAACAAATTTAATTTTTTTTAAACAGAATTTCCACAAATTCTACTGTGATATCACTTACATATTGTTTTAAAACCTCCTCTTTCCATTAAAAAAGCATCAAAGTGCTTTTTGTTAAAAAGTGCTGCAATGCACTTCACTGTTTTCAACACATGCAGTTAAATTGCTCATTTAGTCAGTCAAAGAACATATAGGGCAATGTGACAAATTATATGAAAACTTGGAACAAAAAAGTAAACTTGAAACAAAAATCTTAAATAGACAACATAAACAAAACACAACACTTGATTTGCTTCAAGTAGATCTGGAAAAAATGCAAAAAGTGTTTGTATAGATGTGTTTTATCAGTTTTCTTTAAATGACATTTTTGTGGGGGGAAGAAGAAAGAAGATATGCCAAAACATTTCCAGTTTTAATCAAGACAGTAACTATGAAAATACTACGCTGGAAGAAGGTCATTTTGTCGTTTTACTCCGACCGGGAAGGAAAACCATGTCAGAGTTTTGTTAAAAAGAAATTGTACCAGCATAATTTTATGGTCCACTAAAATGTGGAAGAAAGTCATATTAGAAGTCCAATTACACAGTAATGAATGAAAAGCCTTGGCTGTACTCGGGAATATAAACATGTAGCAATAGCAATCTTACCGAAGTGATGACACAGCGGGCGTGTGATTCAAAAAGGACAAAAGCCAAGGAAATCTGAAACAGGACCAAATCCAGCTCTGTTTGAGATCTGCAGACTTACTGATTTTAGGGTCAGAGGGACCGCTGGGATCTCGCAGTCTAATGATTTCATCTCCAAATTTAGGTATGAAGCTGCTGTTGCAGCTTTTTTGAAATATAAAATAATATCTAAAGAAAAGCATAAATCTTAATGTGAAGACTTAAGCTGAATAGGAATCTGTGAGATCGATCGATAAGTTGGCCAATGACCCCACCTCTTCCCAACACACAACTTATCTCCAGCTGAATTTGTCTAGCCGCAGGTTACAGCCGTCGGCACATGGAGAGTTCTTTCGTCTGACCGCAAACAATAAATACATTGGTTAGTAAACACAAGATTTGTTATTATACAAAAGTAAAAAGAATTTTTATTTTGAAAGACTAGACGATATTTCCTTTCAGTGGAAGAACAACTGATTCATAGAGAGCGCTGTATTTTGGCTACACCTAGTGAAAAACAAACCAACCCCAAACCAAACCCCTTTTATCAGCAGGAACTATATTTGCTTACACAGAAGATCTGTCAGCAGACCAGAGTAAATAGATCAAATGGAGCTGACATGCTACTAAATTTAATATGCATCCTCGTGTCTTTTAAATTCCTATCTACCCATGCATTTAAAAGGTAGTTTTGTGGACTTCTTAAGTAATTATATTTCCGTAACAGGCCAGACTACAAACACATGGAAACTTAACAACAAAACCACTGACCGATACATAAATTAAAAACTGATTGATGGATAGATAACTTGGATGAACCGTTAACTCGGCAAATGATTGGAAACACCCGACAGACGAGAGGCTTGTGCCGTGCCCCAGCTCAGCAACTGTGGTACAGGCGTACCCGCGTTAAGGGCTAAGCAGACGCAGCAAGCGGTAAGAGCTCGGCTCGTCGACAAGTAGCTGATACGCAAACGCACAGCCGGGCGCGGGTGAAAAGACCGGACAGGTACCAGGGTGTCAAGGAGAAATACACAGCTACGGAACCAGGTGTACGAGGAGGCAATTGCCCCACAGCCCGCCACTCTCCTGGATGCTCTCCCACAGCCTGTTTCCAACCTGCTTTCCACCGCTGCAGAACCACCACCTCCAGCGGGGCTGACGCTACAGCCTGAGGGGACCAACACCGAGAACACCGCCCCACGAGAGCAGAGCTGATGCTGGGGCACCAGAGAAGGACTATTTCTGGAGCAGAAGTATCAGAAAAAGATGGCTGGCACGCGGAGGAGCTTCTGGGAACAGCAGAGAGGAGGCAGCCGTGCCTCTGACAGCAAGCACGACCTCTGCAATGCCGAACCCTCCCAACAGCCCGGTGCCTCGCTCGCCTCTCCAAGCTGTGCCGCTGGCCAGCGCCTGCAACATCTCAAGTGGAAAAATGTAATTTTATTAAGGCTCTTCTAGCTTCACTTTCAGCATCTGCACTGCAGCAGAGCATACAAAGAAAGGTTATGAAGAATCTCTCATTACGGCCATGGGTGCAGGATTCATAACGTCCCCCGGCCAAGCTCCGTTTCCTTCCCCCGTTAATAAAGCGCGCGGTCCGCCTGCCCCCCGGCCCCTCGCCGCGCCGCCCACAGGTGCCCCAGCCCCGGGCCACCCGGCGTGTCGCCCCCTCATCCTCCACGGAGGGGAAACTCCTTCTGCTTTGCCTTCTCTAAATTCTTATTTCATGGGCGCCTTCGTTTGCAAACCTCCTCTTGGAGGCCCAGAGCTGTAATTAATCCATGTCAGAGGAAAGATGTAGTGTCGGTAGAATTTATGACTGGCTCTGAGCTGCCGTGATGAGCAGGGGCACCTCAGCCCCCTTGTGATATAAATGCCTCTGCTAATTGGATTGCGGGAGCTAATCAGAAGCTGGAGAGAGAATGAACGCCTTCAGCCTCCCCGCTGCTGGCGCGGGCTGATAAAGCCGGCAGCTGCGCTTGGGGAGGAGGCGCGGGGATGCAATTCCCGCGTGGAGCCTCGCCCGAGATGGCTATCGCAGGGTGCCCACGGCTGCCGCGGCGCGGGGCGGCCGCGCGGGCGGAGGAAGGGAGGACCACGGTCGGCCGAAGGAGGTTTTACTGCCCACCGCGGGCGGACGCACGCAGCGGTACCCGGAGGGGGTGCGCGCAGGTGGCCCGCCAGCCGTGGGAGGCTGGTGAAAAGCCCGCACAGCCCCGGCAGGCTGTCTCTGGCCAGAAGCCGTCAGAAAAGCCCTCAGAGCCTCCCGACCGGCCGCGCTGGCCGGCAGCACCACGGGCAGCCCTGGGCACGGTGCGGCGGCGGCACCGCCATGGCCAGCTGGCTCCCCAGCGCAGCAGACGCCCCCACGGCCCCGCAGCAGTGCCCAGGTCTCCTCAAGCGTGAGAAAGGCGGCCGCACACTCAGTGATGCCAATACCACGCCTCTCGATACCTCTGGCACGTGCCTTTCCCCACAAAGACAGAGAACCAGAGGGATGAAGGTGGAAGGAACACAAGGACGTTCCCGCAGTAGGAGTAGGGCTGGCCGCGCCAGGAGGAACCGGGGCGAGGTGCTCCGCGCGGGCTGCCGGACGGCGGGCAGGAGGTGGCTCCCCAGGACGGGGCCAGGCTGCTCTTGGGATGGATCCAACCGCAACCTTTGGAGCAGCTTCCAGCTCCGGTATCATCCCCACCTTCTGGTCAGGGCTCACGGGGAGATGGAAAGAGCCCTGGCCGGAGAGGTCTGACCTGACTCCGCACCTGCACAAACCGGGCACGCGCAGGTGCCCACTGGAGAACGGGGGGTTTTTTTTGCAGTCTAAGGCTCTTCCACATTCAAAGAGCTTTTAGTCTTCTCCAAGTCCTTCTTATTGCCCTTTATTTTCCTCTCTACCTCCCTTTCTTGCAAATACATGGATTCAAAAGTAAATCCTGAAAATGATGACTAAAACCAGTAATCCCTCCTTACAGAAATACTTTTCCACCTTCTTAAATCTTTTTGGAGGCGCAAGGGAAAATAACCCTTGTATTTATGCAAATTTAAAAGTGGCGTGTGATGATGGAAACAAAACAGTGCTGGACTGCAGCCAAGGCATGGCACTGATGGGGCCTCTCAGCTGCTCGCCTCCCGATTCTTCGGGGGAAGCAGCTGTAGAGAAATGAAAATACAGAAGCCCCCGCGCACACCCGCCGCCGCCCGCGCACGCATTCCAGCACCCGTCACCTCGGAGGCGGCAGGACGCGGGCTCTGGCCAGGCGCTGCCTGCAGCCGCTGCCCGAAGCACCCTGTCGTCCTCCACAAGCCTCCCTGTCCCGCTGTTCCCGATTCCCCTTTCAGGAATTTACAAACATTTTCCGCAGATCAATATCTGTATTGATTATTCATTGTGAGCGAGTCGTGTGTCTTTGGTGATCCAACCTGGCAGAGTGAGCAGCCAAAGGCTGCTGCAGTTACGGGGGGGGGAAAAAAAAAAAAAAAAGAAAAAAAAATCCACAGAAGGCGAGAGGGACCCAGATCTTGCTGGGTTTGCCGCTGCCAGCAACGGAGACAGATGGAGAGGAAGGAAGGAAGAAAACGGGAACGGCATGAAAAGGAATGAAGAGATGAGGGAGCTGAGGAGAGAAAGCAAGAGCAGGAAAAACAAAGTCACCGCTGGAGAACTGGTGCCGGGGCACGCCGGCAGCCTGGAGAGATTCCCAGCCTCGCGCTCGCTGTTCTGCACACAGATGCGGTGGACTTATTGCTCCGGGAGCGAAAAGTGACTCACGGTTTTGGTATCTGCTACGTAAGAGCTTTGGGGGGATTCCTTGGCTGGCTGACAGAAAGGGAAGAAAGCAGCAGCAGTGAGGTAAAACGCGATCCCTTCCTCCTGCCTTCCTGGGAATACGCGTCGCCTGGGCTGGCTGGAGCAGCTCGCTGCTCGCTTATGATATGCAAAAGGAGAATAATTAAAAGCGCCAGCATCACTTGCAAAGTGAGTAAACACAAAGCCTTTCAAAACATGCTCTTCAGCTAATGAGAAGCTGTAATTTCTTATACTTAAAGGCAAAAAAGACACTGATGAGACTCAGTGGAGTGTGTGTGCATGCGCGCCTGCGTGTGTGTGCATGTGTTTGTAGATATGAGAGAATCAGTTAATTGTTGATGATGTTTAGAAAAGGGATTATGAGAAAAGACACTGAAATGATGACAGGGAACATCTTGGATCAGAGCCAAAGAAATAAAATAATCAAGGACAATCAAGCCTGCAGCTCCGGAGAAAGCGCCGACTGTTCTGCCGGGGACTTGGAAGGAATTTCCCCGCGCTGCCGAGCTGCAGCTGGAATACGTGCTTGGCACCAGGAGGGAGAACTGCAAGGAGCAGTTTGCTTGGAGCATGAAACAACAGAAGAGAGAACTATGGAGCTGTGCTATAATTCAGAGGTTAAACAGCTTTGTCTGCCTATGTGTCAGATGGAGACTCGGTTTTGCCCACATCTGACCTGCTCTCTGAAAATGCAACTTCTGAAATACTCTGAATGCGAGCAGAAGCTGACGATTCTCCATACGCCTCTCCAGAACTGCTGTGACGTTACGAAAACAAAGAAAAGGGAGCTTGAGGAATTAAGTTCTCCTGTGGCTGCAGGACCTGATGGACCTGACCATGGGAACTGGCTCTGGAATCGCTTCCTTCCTTAATTCTGGAAATCAGAACCCCCTTACTCCGGGTGGGGGGTTGCAGCTCACTGCCTCCAAGCACACAGGAAAGGTGACAGCCATCGGGAATACCAGGAGCAAGCTTTCCTTCCCACCTGGGCATCTGATTGCTGTCGTGAACGAACGGATTTTAATAAACGTTGGCTTTCTCTTGGGCTGAGGTTGGGTGGGGAGAGAGGATAGAGGGAAATTTAAACCGTCTTGTGACCGTTATGTTGTAAGTGAGCTACAAAAATGCCATCTCTTTGTTTTGGATGTTAAACTCCGTCTTACTTCATTGTTGCTGAATTTTGGCACGTTACACTCTGGGCTTCTCCAGCAGCAGAAACACATGGTCTATTAAAGTGGGAACCTTTGGGGACGCGGAGGCAGAGGAACGAGCCAATCATACATGGCTTTTCCACGTTTCATGTTTTTCAGCATTTGCAGAAAGCTTTTCGGATGGTATGTATGTGTGCGTGCACCAGGGAGGGCGGGAGGGGGAGAGGGGGTGCGCAAGAGGGGGAGCAAGCGCTTGGCAGAGGCAGGCACGGTGCTGGGGCGCGTCTGTCGTGGGCGCCGCGCGCGGTCCGTGCTGCCAGGCAGACACCCCTTCCCCTGCGCCAGGGCTCTGCTGAGCCTGCTCAGACCTGAGCTGAATGTTAAACGCAGAGGACTAGATTAGCATACTAACCAAGTCGTGTCAACCCCCGGCAATCAGCAAATGGCCATCTCCTCGCTACAGCCGGTGCGGCAGAGCCTGCCAGACGCTTAACCGTGTCCTTTGTCAGATCGCTTTTTATGTTTGTATTTAGCTTTTGTTTCCCAATCAGCCCCTAGAAATTCATTAACAAGAATGAAAGGCAGAGATGCAAAAACCTATAATGAAAACAAATGATCTATTTAAACGGTGCTCAGGCTGAAAGGAGGGGTCTCACAGCGCTGGGACCAGAAGAGAAGAAAATCCTGCAGCCTGGAAAATGCCTGGACCACATGCGTGTCCACCCCTGTGCCAAGGCTCCAAGGAGACAGTCGCCACAAAGCCGGTGGTCTGTGTAAGGATGTTGTAGTGTTGTCTTTACAGAGCCTCAAAGAAATGCCAGCCACCGGCCAAAAAGAGAAGTCTTCATTGTTCCTGCTCTGGCCGCTGTTAAATATCGTAATTACTACTACTGCTACTAGGCGGGCTTTAATTAGGAAAGAAGCATCAGCGCCTGTGAATGTAAACTTTTAAAATCATTTGAGTCATTCACACTGTTCCTCCCGTTCCGAACCAGCAGCAGCGGTCCTGCAGCTGAGCGGCGAGGGCAGCCCTTGCAGGGAGGGCACGCTTCGGCGTGCGCTGCGGGCGACGCCGGGGACGAGGCGCTGCTGCGTGCCCCGCGGCTGCAGCGCGCAGCCCAGCCAGCAGCAGGGACGCTAGACCTGGTGCAGCAGCCTGTTCGCATGTCTTATCTCCTGTGTTATTTCTTAAACAAATTATTTCACAAATGTTAACGTCCCCTAAACTGTCATATGGTTGTGGAGAATAAAAAGATTTAATCCACGCATGGCCTTTTTATCAGGATCTATCACATAAGGGAAAATTTGAAATAATCTGTGTCGCATGATTTTTGTGCTTAAACGGTACGTGTAGGCTTTAAATATCACAGAGGCATAGCTTACATATTTGTCAACAGGATTTTTATGCAAATATGAACGTGGAGAGGAGGAGCGTGTGATCGGCCCCAGAGCCCCCTGTGTGGTTTGCGTGTGCAAGTCTGCCAGGTCAAAGCCAGGGACGCAGCCTGTCCGCCCAGCCCGGCACGCTCTCCCTGCTGCTCACGCCCCGCTGCAGGAGCCGCAGCACAGCAGCCCTGACAACGTGCCACTGCCACAGGAATTCTCTGAGCTCCGAGAGTCTGTGTCATTTATACTTCTGGGAAGCAGGAATGCTAGCAGGGAAAAAGGAAAATGTGTTTCAGCCCCCTTGGTCGTTTTGTCCTCTGCTCTTACTGCAGGCTGGGCGATACGGGCAAAGGCTCTTTGGCTCTGTGTGGCTAGTGCGGTATCTCCGCTAATTCCAGCTGATTTACACCAGCTAAGAACCTACAGCTGAAATGTCTTAAAGATAGACAAAGATTTTATCTGTTGAAGAAATTGGAAGGAAATCTCTCCTGCGTTTCAACACCTGCCATATGTCCATACCTTCCAGTAAGGAAACCAACCACCGAATCAGCTAACGTTTAAGGAAACCTCTCTAAGTTACACATGGTGAGGACATGCTGGATAATTTTGCTCAGTATAGTTTAATCTACCTTCACAATTAGATAAACAAACTGAAACCATTAAGAACCTTCAAAATGTATCCTAGATTACAACCAGTCCTTATCATCAAACTTTTAATTGTAAACACGGCAAATAGTGTGAAATGTTTGCCGCTTGCTAGGGATTCCCACCAACCACTGCTGGATTATTTATGATGTGGGACCAGAGTGTTTTGCAGCCACTGAAATAAAACCGCATTTTCACAGTAGCTTCTGAAAGATCCTTGTGCCAGTTAAAAAAAAAAAAAAAAAAAAAAGCATTTTGGGAAATCAAACAGGAACTGTCTATCATATATGCCAGCATATCACCCAGGTGATGAGCTACAAATACATAACCACTCTTTTTTCAGTATTGAAATAAAATAGAGGAAAGTTACTAAAAATACATTACAGTCTTATGCCAGAAGATCAAGACATACCTAAATTGAAGAACAACCTGAAAAAACATTAGCAAATAGAAAGGCTATGGCTTTGGGGGGGAATCTCTTATTTAGGATGTTCATCAGTAATTAAGGTCATTTCTTACCGGCTCAACAAACAGAACAAACTTTAGGCAGTACCTGCCAACCCCAGAAACAAACAAGGATTTTCCAGCCTTTTCCTTGCTGTCAGCAAAACCCGCAATTCAGAGCATGTGCTCCACTGCCTGACTGCAAACCAAACCTCTCTCCCTCAAGGGGAGAGCTGCAGGGCAAATGTTATTTGCCCTCTGATATGGAAGCATGAATTGCTTGGATGTAGCAGTTCCCATGGCCACAAACCAAACCAGCCCAGCAGAGGCGAATCCAGCTCCCAGCCAGCCCTGTCCTCCCGCTGGACGGCGGCACACCGTGTGCCCTGCGATTTTCCCCGGGTGCTGCCCCAACAAGTGCTTTAAGTGCAGCAGGGCTGATGCCACGGCAGCAATACAGAGGATTTAGAGTGCCGGATCTGATAGGAACTTCAGCAGGCTGATGTAGTGCCATGGAAAACAAAAATGTTCCTACCAAGCTTTTCCTCTGCCCAGGAATCTTTGAGGTCAGGCTGTGTTGCTCCTTGTTTGTTCCAGCGGAAGGTGCTGCAAAGAAATCTCAGTGCTACGAAAGGACGTGACTCACCAGCTTCAGAAGACGAGAGTTCTGGGTGTTATTAACAAATGCCCCCTTGTACTGTGAAATACAGCGTTGGTCTTTCTTACTTTCTCCACTTTCTTTGCGCTTACTGAAGAGCAATTAGCCAATAAACAGGTAATTATAATAATATCCTATAATAAAATCTATGACACCTATAGCAGCAATATGAACAATAGCATTTTCCTAACCATGCTAGGTTGAAATAAAAGCCTTCAGTTTAATAACCAAGTCTATTTTAGATCCAAAGGGAAAACCGAGACTAGCATGCAGAAGAAAGTCCCTTTCTACAAAGGAGGGTAACGGAGCCGTATTCTACTGACGCCACTTGGTCCTCACAGAATTACAATTGTTGATTCCTTCCCGCAGCTGGTTAAGGATTTGGGTCCCTTCTGGAGGCAAGTGAGCCTCGCAGTATCTTGCCCTTTGGTAAAATAACATTTTACCTGCTTCTACCAGCTCAGCTGTACAATTTTTAAAAGTAACAATTCTGCTAAACCAAAGCCAGTTTTCACATGGACATTTAGAAGTACTGTTTTCCTCTTAAGGCTTTCTCCTTGCCAAACTTTAGTCTAACTGTTCAGTGCTTATGAAGCTCAGAAGTATTTCGTAGCAGAAATTTGTACTACTGCATTGTTATCCTGAGATGTAGCACAGTTTTGCTTAAACTGAAAACTCATCTCAGGAGGAAAATCACAGCTTGAAAATGAAAGTTTCTAACAATTAGGAGAAAGCTAAAAAAACAGTGCGTACAGCAAAAACGGATATGTACCCTGGATTCTAACAACTATACAATTTCTACACATCTGTCAAACAAATAAGTTAAATAATACTGTGATCATCAGCAGAAACATGGGCACGGCTACCTGCTTGCTTTGCGCTGTTTGGGCATACCCATGTACTAGAAACTAAACAGGCTTCCAGCTTATGTCCCCTTGCAGCGAAGTATTTCCCTACTCATCCCATATGGCTTGCTCTCCGCCATGTGTCCTTGTCTCTTCAATAGAATCAAACCTGCCGTTTAAATGAGCTGAGATGGTCAAGCCAACCATCCACAAAGTTATCTAATACGTTCACTGGCCATCTTTATTCTGTTTCACCCAGATGCCAGTTTTTGCTGTGTTTTGTTTCACCTTCTCATAGGCCAGTCTTCCCACGCTACGGCCAATCTGATGAAGGTGGCAGGTCGGGGGATTCCCTCAGCATACAGCTACTTTTTCTGCCACAGTCATTAATGAAAACAGTAAACAGATTGGTCCCAAAATGGATTCCATTTGCAGGTGTTAGATGTTTTTAAAGAATACTTACAATTTACAGTACAACAAAATTAGTCAAGACATAATAGCGTGAAAAAACCACAATCAACCGCACGTGTCATCTCTCCAAAATGTTTCAAAATGTCTCAATTTCAGCCTCCTTTATTGTTCATTCTCTTCCACCTCTCTTACCTTCTGCCTGCTTTTCCGTTCTTTCTCTGTTCCATCCATCTTTCCCTCTCATTCTCAGATCAAAGTCAAGAATATTAGTTCGAGCTCAGGGAAGGCGGGATTTCGGTGTTAATATTCCTCACCCAAATCTTTGGATTCAGTTTACAACATTTGAAGAACATCATGCACCCCACACACAAAGAATACAAAGGCCTGAAAAGTTTCCTGACTAAATGGGAAAAAGTAGATGCTCTACTCAGGATCCTCTGAAATATTAAGAGCGCAAAGAGAGTGAATGTCTTTGTCCATCACAGAATTTCCCAAGGTTTTCATTTAATTTATATGTCTGATGATTCTCAAGAAATTGAAGTGTGCACTTATGTTGTAAACAAAATACTTCAGAGAAAAACATATGAAGCAAGCAAGAGAGATAGCTTCCTTAAAGGATTAAAAAAACCCCAAGAAGTAAATACAGGAAAAAAATCCAACTGCAAACTTACACTTCTCAGTTTTTAATCTAGATAGAGGATACTAGATAGAGGATACTGATGAGTATTTTTTGAAGCCTACCATTAATCTTTCTATGGCTATCGATATTACACAAGGTTAGTTTGATATTACGGAGTATCCCAGACATTATAAATGACTTTATAATGACTCAAGATATACAGATATATTAAAACTAGGTATTTCACAGTGACTCAGTGAATTCTAGTTACATAAAAAATAATTCTGAATGAAATTACTACATTTGGACAATAGGTACTTTTTCAGCGTCAAATCTAATGGTGGAGACACCAGTAGGAAGAGAAAGGATATTTTTTCCCGTGTTCAGGAAGATGTGTTTTCTGCCAGCACATCATTTACCACAGTTTTGGGAAACTGAATATCTAAGAACTGAAACAGACCATCCAAATATCATTTACTTTAAGCAATTCACATGCAAAATGAAACAGGCCAGGAGTCTCAGTTATTTTCTCAACTTTCCTTTCACCTGTTTGTCAGAAAATCAGGGGCCAGTTTTCCTGCTAAGAAGATTAAGCCAAAGACACTAATCATTTGGCCTGTTCTTTAATGACAGAAACGAAGAGTTAGGACCAACATAAATAAGAGACCCCTGATGGTTCCTCGCCAGCCCACATAGAACTATAACCTGGTATCAGCTTGAAGACATCCATGAAAAAAAAAAAAATATCTATGGATGGTCTTGTTCAAAAACCACCTGTTAATTCATCTTACTGCATTGAAAATAAGATGAGCCAACATTACTGACCAGCAAGTCAGGTGCTAAGAAATACTTCATACAGATAGCATTTATAAAAAAACCCCATAGAGCCATTGGAAGAAAGAGCAAGCAAACACTGCTGCTCACCAGAATGGCAGAGGATAAATGACACAAAGAACTCTCAAATCTCTGCCTGAGAACAGCACGGTTGTATTACATGCAATCACATCTCTTTTAATCCATGTCATTTACATTACACATCCCAGGAGGGCTACCAACACAAAAATCCCTTCTAGAAGGCCTAAGAACATTAGGTCATAGAAGATCTCCCTACCTCAGTATGGAAATGCAGAGATGATGTCACAAGATTCAGCGCCAACGAGTGGAGTAGGGGAGATGGTTCCCATTCAGACTAGAAAAAGTTGGTACAAACTCTCCAGATCAATGCCTGCAAATGAAAGAATGGGAAGTATATAAGGAATCCTGAAAAATTTGGAATAATGCACCAAAAGAACAAGAAGTTACTTTACAGCATGGAGTTTTTAATACTTTTATCTGTGTTCAGCTCTGACTCAGTCAACATTCCCAACCATTCTACCTCTCCTGCAGCTGACAGCCGACCTGTAGCACCTTTATATGACAGGTACCTGTTGCGTTCCAGACAAGCTGCACTTTCCAGCTTCCTGGCTTAATACAGAAAAGACTGCATCAGCTGCATTTAGGCAGCCTTGCCAATGGAAAACCTCCAAGTTAATCTGTACCGTGGACTCTGACTCATCCATCAGCAAAGACAGAAGTTCTGTGGTCTTATTTTTCTGTTTTAACCACTGCAGCTCAGTACTGTTACTCATGCAACAAGCAGGGGAGCAGATGTATAAGGAAGGAAAACAAACACCATGAAGAGTTAGGAGAAGCAGCTGGATTCATGAGACGCCTTCTGCTTCCCAGAGAAAAGCACCACTTCCAGCACACAGCTTGGCATCCAGATGGATGGCTGAACAGGAGGTGTGACGCAACCGATGTCAGGAGGTCTCCAGGACAGGAACTCCTCCATTCTGCTGGTGGGTCTTGTTGCAGTCCCACCTCTGCAGCTGTTGTGAATTTATGACTAGGAATTGCAGAAGCCTACTGAAATACTGTTTGCCTCTCCCCAACTTGTTACTCCTCTGTCTACCACCTCTACACTTGAATGCATGTTACCGTTTTCTTTCTTGATAAGAGATTTGTCTGACCACTTGAGTATCAGCCTCGGCCTTGGATGGCACCTGACAGGGAGAAAAAGCATGCAGAATTCTAGCATGGGCTTGAGAGAGAAATCCCGGCCAGCTGATGGTTATACCGTTACGGGCTCACACTGCAGCTGAGACAGCAACCCCCCAGTCTGCAAATCCCGGTCACGGGCAGAGCCGTGACGATGATAATGGTAATGATGCCTCCTTCTTGCCCTGACTTAGGGAGCTTTAGCCTGGAAGTGAGTGGTGCACGACGACACAACCATGGGACACAAATGTGTGCGAGACACAGCAGGTGAAAGGCTAAAGTAGCACTGATTCAAAGCTTGGTTTGAACACAAACAACAGGAGGAGGAAGCTATTTGAAATAAAAGATACTTTTGGAAAAATGGAAGTTGTTTCCAAACAATGAAAATAGAAAAGGGCATAAATCTAGCAAGCTAAATGCAAAATCATGATAAGGTAAGCCAAAACAGGTCCCAAAGAACAATTGTTATGAGTTATGAGAGCTAATAAAAACTTTTCAAACACAAAAGCAGGAAACCTGTCAGTCACCTAGCGCAGCTGATGGATGATCAAGGCATAAAGGGAGGAATTAAGAAAGATAAGGACACAGCCGCAAAATTAAATTAATTCTTTGCACTGCTGTTCGCTATGGAGGAGGTCAGGAAGGTTCATACACCAGAGCAACAAATCACCAGAGGCAGACACCACTCCCTCAAGAGTTTCAAAAGAGCTCAAATACAAAATTGCTGAACTTACTTTCTTCCTTTGTATCAGAGGATCGGAAGGTGACAAATCTTAAAACAGGCTTTAGGAGAGATCGTGGGAATTACAAACCAGAAAGTCAGATTTCCAGAACAGGCAAAATGGTAGAAAACTGTCGGACCAATCTGAATTAGCAGAGATGAGTAAACGTGGTGTCTTGGGGACGAGTCTCAAAGCCAAGAGAAGAATTTATACATATAGATCTGAGTTGTCTGAAGGAGGAAACAGCCCCGCTAATATGGGAGATTTGGGCTGATATGGTGGAATCAGATTTTCTAAAAGCTTTTCTAGAACATCCCTCACTAAAGGTTCTTAAGGAAACTAAACTGTCATGGAGTAAGGAGGATTAATCTTCCTGCGAATTCCCGATAAAAAGATGGGGAAAAAAGGGTAAAACCACAACGTTAGCAAGGGAGGGGAGCAGAAATCCTGCACTGCTTCAGCATACTCATAAATAACCTGGGAAGAGGAGATAGTGAAGTGACACACAGATAATGAAGTTAACGCACAGAGTTTTTCAGGAAAGTCAAGTTTAAAACTAACTGAGGAGTTCCTGAAAAACCTCACGGAGTTCAGCGACTGGGAGATAAAATGCAAGCACACGGCCCTGGTTGAAGAGGATCCTGGTTTTAACCAG
Source organism: Pelecanus crispus (assembly GCF_030463565.1). Taxonomy (NCBI): domain Eukaryota; kingdom Metazoa; phylum Chordata; class Aves; order Pelecaniformes; family Pelecanidae; genus Pelecanus; species Pelecanus crispus. Next base: position 48,427,673 of record NC_134650.1, on the reverse strand, counting down.
GCATTTCAAATCTGCCTTTTTTTAAAGGCAGATATTTGCTTGCTTAGTGAACGGGCTGGCTTGGGGAACAACTTGATCCCAGTGTCATTTGGACTAGTGGGAGAGGAAAGGTTAAGTCCCAAGAATGCTTTTTTTTTTTTTGTACACAGAATAGCGTCCCCCAACCTTGGGGAATCCTTAGAGGAAGAGCAGAGGAACAGAAAGCTAAAGCTTCTCATTTTGGCCATATAACAGGATTAATTACTTGGACTTTGGCAGGTATTTTGAGGATAGATTCCCCCAGTCTCCGCAGCGGTACTGGAGATGAGACAACATCCTATTGCTGCTAGCAGTTGGTTACAGGAGAATACACGACTCCATCCTCTGACAGATTAGATGAAAGAAGAAAGTCCTGCCACGGATGGGAGAATTCCCCTGGGTTTGGGAGAATGGGGAGCAAACACCTCCCAGCTTGGGGAATCGTCCTCCAAACAAACCCGACTGTGAAGTGGAGGAAATCCCTTTTGCTGTTCTCAGCTGGACTCGGGTGGGAAAGCGTCGCTGGAGTCGCTCCCCGCGTGCCCAGGAGCGCGCCTGTGAATGGCACGGCGCTCGGAGGCTGGAGGGGCTCGCTGCCGCCTCCCTCCTGCTCCCGGTGCCACGCCGGCGGGCAGGGGCCGCGTCCCCGGCTCTGCGGCGCAGGGCGAGGGGCAGGTAGAGGCTGCGCCTCCTCCGGCACCCAGGCTCTGCCGAGGCGCGCATGTGGCTGAACCTGGGGCCAGCGGCTGCGGCACCTCCCGCGGCTGGCGGGACGGTGCGGGGGGGCAGGAGGAGGGAAACCGCTCTGACCCCCGCCACAAAATTATCTTTTTCCAGAAAGGGGGCTCTGGTGGCGATGAGGCTTGTCCCTCTGCCTGGCCTCGTCCGTTCCTCTCCTGGTGCTCGCACTGACGCGGGAATCCCTTTTGCCTGGCTGTGACTGACGGGGAGCTTTCTCCCTCAGCAGCTGCCTTGATTTTACAGCAGCTGAGTTACTGTACGGCAAATAAAGAGCATCTGACAATGCCTACACTAAATTAAACCGGAGACCTTCTGGCCAGCGCAGAAGCAAGCGCGCGGCGAAGGGCCGTGCGGCGGCGGGGAGCGGCTGGCGGTTGCCCAGACGCCCGCGCGCCCAGGGCAGCAATGCGGGCAGCACCCTTCCCTGCCTCCCCGGCCTTTGTGCGGGGCTGCCGGGCAGCGCCGCGGGGCACCGCTCTCAAAGGCGCGTGCTCTTGTTTTGTCCTGCTGCATGCCCACATACTGAGGCTGCTTGTTTTCGTCTGATCACAATTAGCACCGTGCTAAATTCCTCGTGCTCCGCGCTAATTCAGGAGGATGGGCATGTCACACCCTGCCAAGAATTACAGCCGGCCGCTGCCGAGACGGGGGCATGCCTACCCTTTCATTAAGCTTTTGTTTCAAAAGGAGGGTTTGAGGACTCTCCCTTTTTGTCAGAAATACCCACGGAGGCGCTGGAGGGTGCAGAGGCCGCGCAGCTTGGCCTAAAGCGTTGGGGGGGTGCGAATGCGCAGTAAGGCAAGGGATTGGTGCCGCACTCCCTGGTCCGTCATGGCTAACCGGCAAATTTAGAAAAATTCTCTATCTCCAAGACGCTGAAAATCCAGACCTGCATCAGCGCTGCAAAGCTGGTGCAGCGCGCTGCGCACGCGCTGCAGGATGGGAGCAGGGAGCGCATCCCCTCCCGCCCCGTCCCGCGAACGAGCCGCAGAGTTACGAGCCAGGACAAGGCACGCAGCTGGACGTTGCGCCCACTGTCCCACCCTGCTTCGCGGCTCTGCATGGCGACGACTAAACCAGATATTCTGGGGGCAAGGCGATGCCTAGATTGCACTTATCTGACCGCATGCAATGTCATTCTGAAAACCTGAGGTGAAAACGGAGAAAAAAAAATTGTCTGCATTCATACCCTGTATCTGATGGAGCTGGCTATCCAGCAGCCACTCCTGTACACGGGCAGCTCCCGGCGGAGCCATCTTCTCCCCAGGCAAGGGGGGCAGCGGCTGGAGGGAGGAAGGCTCCTCCGGCGACCTGCTCGGCCCCTGCGCCCAGGTCCCCCTGCGCACCCAGCCACGCTGGGCGAGGGCAACGTGCTCCTTGCCGCCGCCTTTCCCCCAGTTCTCATTCGAACATCGCTGCTCGTATGAGCTGGGGATGTCGTGATGAAGGCCAAAATACCATCCACAGATTCCGTCCATCAAGCCGTTGACGTTCCTAACATTTTTGGGCGGTCATTCCCATGTGCCTGGTGACGGCCAGCGCCTGACACAGACTCAGCAGTTTGGCTCCTGAAGGCCACACTTAGCTCTCCTAAAACGGGCCTGTCTGCAGCACCCAACGCCACCGCAACCTGCACGTACAGGCTACTGTAAAACCTCAGTAACGCACGCCGATTGCGTGGAGAACGTTGTGAATTACTGAATTTGTCGGGTTAGCAGTACGAGAGCAAACTGTTCAAAAAGACAGAATAATGGTTCACAAAAAGCAATTTAACTTATTTTCTTAATTGTAGGTTGATTGCTATTTATGCTAATTCATAACAAATTACGAACTGTATTACGTAATTGGCAAAACGACAATAATACTTTAGTAATCCCGGAGGGGGCTTTGGTTTGGTTTTGTTCTTTACGCTCCATCGCGTACGTAGGTAGGCGCGCACACGACTGGACCCGCGTCCCCATGCAACCGACACACAGACGTAGGAATGCCATGGGTGTCAGAGCACAGCCTCGCTCCACGCAGCAGCTGAAGCCATTTCATCGAGTGCTGGGATTACTTTGCGAGGAACTGTGCAAGGGACACGGATCCTCCGTGTGAAGGCTGAGGCACACCAGTATGCAGCCAGGTACGAGCACACGGCTCCGCTTGCTGGAGTCCTCCCCAAATGGCTGTCTCCGAGCGGGGGGCTCTGGGTCACATCCTGCTCTGCTTCCTGACGATACTCTGAGGGCTCGGAAAGAGGACGGACCAGCCGGCAGTGACTGACTGCCGAAGGGAAAGAGACACCTGCAGCACCTCGGAGAGGAAAGCCACCGCTACAGCATTGCAGCGGGACATCTAATTATTATGTTTTAAATCTGTTTTTTATCCCTTAGTGCGTGTAGCTAATGGGGCCTGAGCTACAGAGAGCGAGTTGGGTGTGCATTCGACTTCCAGAACTGGGCATTTGATCTGTAATTGTTTTCCAGTGATTGTATCTTTTTCTGTGTTATTGCTTTACATGGCTAGGCTTTGTACAGTATTGAAAATCAATAAAAATGCATGAAAAAATGTTTTCCCACCCCCCTTAAAAGTTAAATGATCTTGTTAGGATTCTGGCGCCGCTATTTTAAATCCATTAGCTTACGTTTTCCCTCCCGTGCTGTAGGACAGCTGTGGGCCGTCGGCACGAGCCCCGGCCGCAAGAGCCAGCGCTGCGGTTGGGTTGAGGACGGCCAGCAGGTACTGCCAGCAGAGCCCGCGGCCCCTGGCCGACAATGCTCTTGGCTGCCTGCTTCAGGCCACTGCTACCTGGAGCAAGTCCGAGATGGTAGCACCTCTACGGCCACAGACGCTTTGGCTTACGAGGAGGAACGCAGACCATGGAGGGAAAGTGACTTTCCCCGAGTCGTACGGGAAGCACGGGGCAGGAGGACCCGTGCTCCTTGCCAGGATAACGCGTCTCAGGGTGCTCGGATGTCCTCCTGCACCGCTGGTCAGGACCAAAGAAAGCAAGCACGCTCGTAGACGCACAAAGGGTCGCCAACATTGCTTCTTTTTTTGTTTCCTTATGTACACAACAAACCGAAGTACAACAGAAGTGGAAGAATCCCCGCAACAACCTATTTACTCACAACTCCAGATTAGGATTGGGATATAGATGCTACATGAGGTAATGAGCAGGATGCGATGAGAACGGGGGAGCTACTTAAAGAGATTAAGGGATTCACTGCAGTGTAATCGGAAGGACCAAAGCCGCATCGTGGCCGCTCATAGCTAAGGGAAAAGGAGCCCAACCTGCTGCAGCATTAAGCGGCGAACCCAGCCAGAGGTGACAGTGCCAGAGAACGGTGCAGCTGGGCAGGTGGCAGGAACCTCGCGGTTGCCCGCAGCACCCAGCACTGCGTCACGCTGACCCGTGCGAGTTTGTACAACCTCACCACGTTTGGATGCAGAGATACACCATGACCGCTTAGTTCTGGTTTGATGACCGACCATGAAAACTGGAGCCGGAAAGAAGTGTTTCATACTAAATGGAGACATTTCTATTCCTGACACGAAAGTAAAAAATATTTTTAGTTTTATACGAATATTTTGTTTGATGCAAGCAAAATCTTTAATTTCAGACTGTGGGGTTTTTTTAAAAGAAGTTCAGTTTCAAAAGAAAACCTTTTTAAAACAAAACAGAGACAACGTTCTAATTTTTCTAAATTTTCTAAAATATCTAGGCTTTTGTTCAAGCTTCTGTCAATTTAACGTAGCTTTGCAAACTTTTAAAAACTGTTTTTCTGAAAATAAACAATTTCCACTTATGTCCTGGGTCACTGCCTGAGACCTTGTACCCATGGTTACGCAGGGAGAGGTGATCTGCTTTCCACGCACATTTTGTGGAGAACTTTCCCTTCGTGTTACGTTGTGGTAATAGAAGTACACCTGGCCATTAGCGTTTTATTTACGACGACGATGCGTATCCAAATTCACAACATGCACGTGAGAAAACCCCAAACCTCAGCATACGCAACGCACACACGGCGTTGTGCCGCGCTGCAATGGGATGCCAAAGGCGGGACGCTGCCCGCCGGCGCCTCGGTGGCCGCACGCCTCGCCCGGGGATGCCGTCCCTCAGGCCGCTGCCCAGAGAGAGCCTTCCGCAGACGGGCGTTACACCACCGCGATTTGTAACGCGGCACGCGTTGTGCCACAGCCCCGTCTGGTATAAACACGCACACGTCTCTTAAAGTTAACATCATTTTGTCACGTTAGCCTGCTGATAGATCTGGCTCCACAGTTTGGAATTCTTCAGGAATTAAAGCCTTACGTAAACATATTGTTTAACTTTATTGCAGTATAATAATGATTTTTAAATAACTTGTAATATGTTCTATAATCTTTTTTTAAAGTGCATATTATTGTACTGTCAGGGTTTCATTCACTCTGTAGCAGTCCAGTCAAAGCAACAGATACGAAGGTAAACACAACTGAGAAGGTACAGAGTGCTAAGTGGCCCCTTTCCCAGGTTTATAACTTGCTTTTCCAAACTGCCAGCTGCTCTGTAGACAAGCCATACTAATTGTGGGACAATTTGTGTATTCTTAAACTAAAATATTTTTCAGTTAAATCAATGCATAAATTATTTATTCATTTGTATTTGCATTTAAATAGTTGAAAAGTGTCCAAATTAACTGCTTTGAAAATGGTTCCAAAATTTCCCCCTAGGCTGTGACCTTGTGGCCAAGTTTAATCTCAAAGCAAACTGAAAGAAGGGTTTATAACTAAAACGTCAAATGGCACTGAATGTGCTTTGCTTCAGAGAATCGACTTACCCTTTTGCAAACTCAGCTAAGCGTTTGGTTTGAGGCATAAAGCTTGGTTTTCAAACATGGGTTTTCCACCCAGTCACCCAAATCTAGTGTTGACCAACTCAAGATTTTGTTGGAGAGGTTTTGTCTCACGGTACTTGGTGGCTTCCTTAAAGCTCCTGCTTGCGGAGTCACCTGATAACGTAAGAAGTTCAGCCTTCAGTTTAAAAAAATGTTTCTAATGCTCACGGTTCTGGTGAAAAGCATTAAGTGTTAGAAACCAGAACACAAATAAAACTATGAACTACATTAATTTTAATAATCTATACATAATTGTGTCAAATCTGAGATTTAGGAGGCTCAACTCACGGCCACGACAGTATTATTAGCCTGGCACCTAGCTACAACCATTTCTGCAGCCAGAGCCAGAGTGCGGCACCTGAAGACACCAGGCTGACGCCAAGCCTGGCCACTCAACTCAAAAGCCAAACATCATTTTGTTACCGTTCCTATGGTAAGTTTAACTGCATGGAAATGGCTCTTCCTTCTTCCTTTCTCATAAATCTGGTTTCTTCACATGTCCTGAAGATTAATTCATTACACTTTTCCCTTGCAAGGAAAACTGCTGAGAGGGAAGGGAGGAAGCCCAGGCACCACTCTAAGAACTCAGCCAGCAGTAAAATGTCAGGAACCAGCAAGGAAGGTGGTTTCCTGACAACGTGTGTCCTGATACCAGCCTTCCCAACGCGCTCCCATGCGGAGGGGGAGCTCCTGTGCTCACGCCTACGTTGCTTTCAGGAACAGGATGAAGAGAACAGATACAAAAGAGAACTCTTAAGTGTACAGAAGAGGACAAAAGTCAGAAGACTTCAGTTGTCAAACCTTCAGTGGAATAGACATGTAACTAAAGAAGTAGCCAAGAGGGTTTTTTTATTTCATATTTATTTAAATTTAATAGTAAAATTCAGTCTGCCTGACTACGTCAAGAGAGTTGCACGTGGGTTTGGGGTCCCTAATATAGCAACCAACTCGACAACTTACCTACGAGCATCTGCTCTTTGAGTGGCTCTTGAAGTCTGCAGACTTTCAAGAAGGGGAATATCTCAGGATTTTGGCCCCACACTAGTTTGAACTCTTAAGAACAGGTTCACGGCACGCTACAAAAAATCTCACAAGTTCTTGCTGGCCCTCTGGGCAGAGATGTTACCCCAGCAAGCCCTGAGCGCGTGCCTGGCTGTGCGGGCTCCTCGCGCCCGCCTGTGTCGCGCCATTTCAGGTGGGGGGCTCGGCACAGGAGAAGGAGCTGTCGCTGCTGGGGGCTGCGCTGTCACTGCGCTGGAGTACACGAACCACCTCGCATTGCACGTTACAATAGAACAGTAAATGTGTTGCTGAAACAGGGGTGAAAAGGAGCTGTCATGCTGTGCACAGTATAATTGCTATTTCTTTTATATGATTATAAGAGTGTGTGATTCTTTAATAAAACCTTAGAGAAAACATCCCAAGTGCTCCCCCTCCCCAAATACTCACATGTCAATTTATATAAAACAAAACCAATTTACTAACAAATGCAAAAATATTAAAACAGAGATCTAAAAAGCACGTTAGGCATTTCAGCTACCTGTAAATAAGTATCGGTTTAAAAATTAAAGATAGAAAAAAATACTACGTGCCAATCAAGAATACATGAACTGACTGGTAATTGCTCTGGCACAGAAGGTTGGCAGGAAGAAAGCAAGCAGAAGCGCCGGACAACCCCAACGGTCGGCACTCGGGGACAGCATTAAAAGACTATCAAAGCCTCCACTGCTACTTCAGCTCCTTCTCATTGCAAGGTCTCTGGGTTAGAGCCCTCCGCAAACCAAAATCTCCGTTCTGATCTCTTCTCCTGCCTTGAGGGCAGCGCACGCTGGAAACACAGAAAATAAAAAGATTTTCTCAGGGAATGACTCAGAGTTGGGACAGAGGGTGGGGTGGCAGGGAGAAGCAGCCCTGCAATAAAAAGACCTTAAACTCCTCCCAGAGGAAGCCTGCAGCACATGCATATCTTGAGATAAGGTTACCTCACCTTCCCCCTCGCTCCTTCCCAGAGCAGCGCTAAACTAACGGCACGCTGGCTACCTGCCTAACTGTTTCTCCCTCCTTCCCTTTGAAGTCCTTTATTGCCCTCATTTTAATATTCTCCAGTTCTTGTGTTTTTGCCACCCATGACTTCAGCTCCCCGCACAGCCGCGTGAATCGGCTGACGGACCGTCTACGTCCTTACAGCAACAGCAGCAGCAGCAGCAGCAGGGGTATCGCGGCACAAAAGCAGGCACCAAGAGCCAAGATTATGTCTTCGGCATCTCGCAGGCTCACACAGCACGTATATATCTTCTGTAAATAACCCTCAGTTTTCACATGGATTATTTAGACTTTCTGATGAAACCGCAGAAATGTCAATGCGGCGCCTGAGCGCCCAATCAGGCAGCGGCTCCCTGACCCCTGCCCTCCTCCTCTCCAGCATGACTGCTATTATCTTCAAGGGGAAAAACCCTCCTTGTCTCTCGTTATACCTTTTTTTATGATCTAGGATTCTGTTAATAATGACTCCATGTTACATAAAACAGATACACTAATGTCACCAAGTCCCAAAAGTACTGAATCAAGCTGACTCCTTCAGAAAGGAAGAAAGTAATAGATATAAGCAAGGGAAAGCCTTAATAAGAGCGCAGATCCTAAGGATGGGAAGAGCTCCACCAGATCGCTTTCTCCTTCCTATTTGAAACGGGGTATTTAAAGGGCCACACGGCTAGAGAAGATCAGAGTCGTGGCGAGATGACTGTGAACACACCATCAAAGTGAGCAAATCAAACATGCGATTTTAGGTGGTGCTGCAAAAGCATGCACAGCCTGTTACACTTGCGTGCTCCGGTCCCAGGTGCTAATGGGGAAAGGAGAGGGAGAGGCTAGGCAGCCCAGCAACCTGGCGCTCACCTTTCATCTCCGAAATAAAAGTGCTGGCTTAGACCAACAGCTCTGGAGAAATAAGTTACCTGGACTCAGTTGAGAGGAAAAAGTAGCCAACCCTTTGACCTATGCATATGGCTGAGACTATTTTTATTCCTCTGCAGCTGGAGCAGACATTACATTTAAAAGCAACACCCAGTGATTGTTAGTGCTGGACAAATATTAAAATAGAACAAAATCTCTAATCAGAGGTATGAAGATATTTAGCAGCAGAACTATTAATATCTGAAAGCTTCAGAACAGAAAACCCAGGATAGTCTGGCCAAGCCATCTGCTATAGAATATAATGCAGAAGAGTGCTGTGATCAAAAAGAAACATTGGCGGTGCTCACACAGATACATGGTACGCATCTGGGTGTCAAAAACCCGTGAATTATGTCCAGGGAACATGACAATGGATTACTAAATTTGTAAGTAGTCTCAAGTAGTTTAAGGAAAGAAAAATGACATGCAAAACTAAGTCACATCTGCTGAATCTTGTGTGGCCAGGCATCGAGGTTTTTTCCCAGCAGCTATAGACATAGGAGGTATTTTGATTCCCACCTTGATGACTTTGGGAAAGGGTACAATCTTAAGGCCAAGATGAGGCATGTAAACAGATGCAGCATCTTTTATAGACTTACACTAACATGTAAGGCTGAATTTGGCCCAACGAAAACATGAGGAGAAAACGAGGGGCCCTGTGGAGCCCCTGGAGTGGTGCTCCAGAAAGCTGAAATCAGGGCAGGAAAATAACATTAGCCACGATGAGTGCAATTTCCAGAACAAATCAGGAGTTACCTCATGTACATATGTAACAAATAGGGAAAAATCTAAAGTCATGGTGAAGGTCCGAGCCACAGACTTTTCTTTCCTGCTTTCACCTGGCCCATTGAGCCTGGAGACCACAGGATGCTGCTCTCCTTGGAGACAAGGAAGAAGTTCCCGTACACAACGGTCTCTGTGCATAATGGGAGAGCGGATAACCGAGTAAAGCCAGTAACACACAAAACATGAGGCTGTTGAGTAAGAGAGAGGGAAAATGAGAAAGTAGCAGGCTACGCCATAGGAAGCCTTCTTCAGGCTCCATCAACACATCAACTCTCACCGCTCTGCACTGTAACAGCAAATGCCTCTCGCCACAGACACGGTTTGTGGAACAGCCCTGTAGCAGTGCTCAAGTGCCAGTTAGACTCATCTGTACAAACAAATCCAAATCCAACTCCCCTGACAGAGATCCTCCAGAGCATTAGATCTATTAAAATTTGTATTTTGCAATTACTTCAGTTTACTTTGCTTCTTTTCCAGGTTTTATGCTAAATTACACGGAGGGAGGATCAAGCTTCACTTAAAAAAATCTTTTTTTGGGGGTTGTGGCACTGTTAGAACAAATTTTAACTCATGTGATGCAATCATCATCATCATTTTGATTCATAAGTTCACTGCAGACCAGCGTCTGTGTGTTTAATAAAGCAAAATCTGACTTAATCAACTAATTTCTAATTTAACATAAATAAAGTACGACACGGCCATTTTTCTTAATTCACTACTCTCTTACAGTAGTGATGAGGTTTGTGTTTATGCAGTATACCATAATACAGCAGCTCCACCAATTCCTTCCATTTCTTTGGGTGAAAAAGTTAACATCTCCATGTCTCTGTTCCTAATTCATAAAATGGACATACCAATTTTCATCTCAGAAGCGGTAGGAGGATTAATTTGTGAACAACCAAAAGTATAAGTGCTAGGTGCAATTATTTTAAGTGCTAAATATCTCACGTAAGACAGCAATGAGACTGCAATCCTGGTTTTTTTCATTATTACATAGACAATACTAGTAGTCAAAGTATGTCAGGCATTTTCCAGATCAGAAGAAAATGTGATCCCTACTCTGAGAGTGCCTGATCTAAAAAGTCAAAGATGAAAAGAGGGAAAGGAACTCAGGATACAAAGGAATCTATGTAGTGACAGGTCCCAGCTTGTTATTTTAATTAAAAATATGCTAAATCCTTCTTTTTGCCTCTTTCAGCCCTCTCATCCAGGCTCTAAGCTTCAGTTCCAGTGTCTGCATAACCTCCCCTAATCATCCAACGCTCCCTCCACATAAAGGGGCTCTTCAGAGCCCCGGTCAGTACGGGAATGGGGTCCATGGTGGAATGCCACAGTGGGCAGGACGACAGACCCTGAAGACTGGAAATCCAACTGATCCAGCCCAAATATTTTTCCAGAGAGCCACGTACATTCTACCAACAGGGGCCCTTGACTTCAGAGGCTTCTCGTGACTTACAATGACAAACAGGGGGTAAATTGAAGAAAAAGCCCAGAACACCGGATCCCCCTTCACCTGCACGTGCATACGTGTACAGCTTGAGAAACGCATCCGCTGCATTAAACGGTCTCCTTTCTCAGAGGACCCTGGCATGTCCTCAGCTGGACCACCAAATCCTCTGAGCCAAACACATAAAAAAGCTACTTTATCAATTAATAGAAAGTGAGCTGGCAGTGTCGTGCTACTTTAAATCTTCCAAGAGTTTTACCAGGGGTTAGAGATCCCATCTGCCCCTTCCCGATGCCTTCTAGTCCTTCCCGTTGGCTTGCCCCCAAACCTGAGGCAAACGTCTCCCGGCGCAGCTGACTGCGCTCCGCTCCCCGACTGCCCCCGGAGCCCAATGGATATTCCTTCAGATGTCTAACAAGCGTTGAACACAACTGAGGTTTAGAGAGAGACAGAAATCAATACCGCAGCTTCCACTAGTCACGCTGAGGGATTAGCCGTCCCAAGGAAAAGCACAGACGGCTGAATAGGGGAATCATGACTCCGAATAACGCAAGAGGTTTATGAAGCTGGAAAGCAGCCTCTGGCCTTGATAACCTCCAGCTGGCCTGGAAGAAAAGCAGGCAGTGGAAACACGCACTCGTAGCATCCTCCCCTTTGCATCAGCGGGGCAGGAGCTGGCCTCGCTGCGTCCGCTGTGACACGCTGGGGAGGCACTGCGAGGCAGCAGGCAGAGGACGCCCCGGGTCCACGCCATCACACCGCATGCTGCGTGGCCATCGGCATTTTCCAGACCTCCGTTGCAGCTGGGTGATGTATTTCAGCTCTGGAGTCTGAAAGGGAGCAACCCCAAGAGCAACAAATGCCAGGAAAGGCAGGTGGCGTGGGTGAGATGCAAAGGCAAGGAGCTGAACCCACCTTCGCCTCAGTGTGAAAGGAGAGGGAGAAGACATGGAAAACTGTTTGGCTCATACCATCGCCAAAGGAGGCCCCACAAACCTCTAATAACGAGAGATACGGGATCCGGTGTCGCTGCTAACAAGTACCTCTGTCTTAAGAAATCCCAAGCCTCTTTGATCTGGGAATGCTGCAAGAAGCATCTATTTTTGATGGGTAGAGGCAGGGTTAGGACAAGCACTCAAAGAACAAGCTCGTCTTTAGCTTAGCTAACATTACATAATTTTCTGTGGTTTTATGAGTTGAGGACTTGTTGCTCCCCGTTGCTCTCACTTTTGTTTTGGTTGTTGTGTTAGGACTCCAAAAGCTGCAGGCATGAGTTTGTCTTTAAATTCTCACAGGTGAGGAAATAGGGACTACAGAGGAGAGGAAGGGGGAAGCAATGTTCAGAAAGCCTTCAAGGTTTAATGAGGCATTGGTAATATATTTACATAGTTTGAGAGAGGTGTTTAATGACCTCTGAAGTTTCCGACATTTCTGAAGTTTACAGCCCAGCATAAGGTTTCTGGGAACACCGAGTGAGCAACTGCTCTCAAGCTCCCTCCTAGAGCCCACACAATCACAGACTCACAGTTTGCTTCACTGCCCAGGAAGCATCATTGATTGTCCATGGGACTTGCAATGTCATTCTGTGAAAGCAGATGAATTCTTTACAATCCAAATTTCACCCACGGTGAGAGAAGAGCAATGAGACAACAGAGGTGTAGAAGAGCAGACAAAGTTCAAGTAATATGCAGAAAAATGCCTCAAGGTAATTTTCAGTCACAAGCCTCTATAAAGGACTATTTCTTTTTTATTTAGCTTTCTGATTTTTTTCAAGTGAATTAACACAGGGGGGGAAAAAGGTGTCAATACTTCTCAATATAGCAGCTGAACAGTTACAGCACAATAGAGGATTAGCAAGATGCCTTATACATATCTTCCTGAAAATAAGCCCCATTTATGACCCAAACACTTCTGTTATTTCATTTCCCCCCAACTAGTCATATTCATCTCTCCTGATGTCCAACAACTAAAACTAAAGATGATATGGAACCGCATACTGCAAAGACACTCACAGAACTTCCCTCTGCATTTCAGAACGCTGTCTGGTCCACTAGATATTAAAATTTTTCTACCATAACTGGAGTTTAAATCCATGACCTAGAACAGGTCTGTGCCCTGTTGCCTGGTCATGCAGGACCATAGGAGAACAAGCTCTGAACTTCAGCTCAAAGCTTTGGAGCTGCTTCAGACTTGCTCCATTTTTAGGAACATCTAGTAATTTTGAATGTGCTAACCAATTATTTGCAGAAAAGGACGTAACAGTAGACATGGTGGAAGGGGATCAGGAACGTGCCTGCCCTGCCTGTGACTGAAAATGTGATCCAGCTGGGTGATTGCCTTGCGTAGTGCCAGATTTGTACAGCCAAACACGTGAGTGAATATTGTTTGCCCATTAACCAGGAGGCTGATTCACAGGAACCTGCTCTTTCGCCCCAGAATCCGTGGCAGAAGCTCTGCTATCAGCCAACCCTCGCCCTGCAGGCCTTTTGCTCTTAGGTTGGCTAGCAGGGTGGCACGGTGGGACCGTGGTATCTTAACCTGGCCACTGTCAAGCCCATTAGCCACCCGCCCAGGGCTGCGAGTGGGATAGCCTCGTCCTTCCCTGTCTCGGACAGCGTGAGGTCAGATGGGTCTGCCTCGGCCACGGTGCATTGCTGCGGGCTGAGATCAGCCTCCAGCACGGGGCGTGCACCGCTCCCTCGTGAGACCATCAATCTGTCCCCGTCCCCACCCCCACCGCTCCGTCTCCCGCATTAACCTAAACTATGAGCGCATGTGCTCGCCCCCAGTGCTTCTGCTCCCAGAAACCACCCTGTCCCCTCCCTCCAGCGCTCCTTATCTAAGGCAGCGTGTCACTGCAATTTTATGGTCAACATTACAGGCTCAAGCCCTCCTTTGAGCCAATCGCCCCGCGCCGCATCCGTTAGGAGAGCAGCCAGGCTTCCCGCGAGGAGCTGCCTCCTGCGCTGCGCTGCCTGACCCCCTCCGCCGGCAGCTGCCATAAATCTGCCGTACCTGATGGGAGATGGGCTTTTTAGGATCTCTCAGGGTGCTTTGAGGTAGCACTTCTATGAACTCCGTGCCACAATAAATAATGCTACCTGCAATATGTCTTTGGGAACGTGTCAGCAGCGGCTGTCCTGCCATGAATTTTTATTCTTTGGCCGTCTGGAAGATAGATTCCAGATACAGCATTTCCCCGCACTTAGTGTCAAATCTCTTTACCCCTTTGCCCCGGCAGAATGACAGGGACCACAAATAAAATAAAATAATAAAAAAGAAGCATAGGAAAAATGGCCTGAGAGCAGAGGGAAAGCACTAAACTCACCTCTCTCTGCAGCTGAGCAGCTTCAGAGATGACAGCAGTGACTACAGGCAGGGGCAATTTGGAATAGGAAGAAGGTAATTTTTGTACGCTGCAGATAAGACTTCTGCAGAAGGATTCCGCAGAAAGGAGCGTAAAGAAAAAATTGCTATAAAGAGCATAATGCATGTAGGACCGGAAGGCACGGGAACATGGGTATGTGTGCCATCCCAAACTGCTGTGCCACAGATGGGGAAGCACTGACCCCGACAAAGGGAGGGGTTTTTTAATGAAAAAACCCTTTCTCACTATAGATAAAAAGGTCATACAGAAAGACTAATGAAATGGCCTAAATATTTGCAAATCTTGCACTGCAGATCTGATATCAAGGTTAGAGTGCACAAGGAAGAATGCAGTAACAATTACCAACAGGAATCCCATGAAAAAAGAATTTGCAATTGGCATGAGAATCTTGTAACGTTCATTTGGATTGCTGAAAAGCAGTGTGCAGCGCACCCCAGGGGTCAGCTGGGGGCCAGTGGTGCTTAAGAGCTTCGTTAACGAGCTGGACATGCACAGGCAGAGCACACCTTCAGCAAGTCTCTGTGGATGACAGAAAACCGGGAGGAGCAGTTGACACCGCAGAGGGTTGTGCTGCTGCTCAGAGGGACCTCAAAGGGGCCAACAGGAACCTTGAAACTCAGCGACGGGAAAAGCCCAGTCCTGCACCTGGGGAGCAGCAACCCCAGGCACCACAACACCCCAGGGGCCGACTTGCAGAGAAGGACCTCGGCTTCCTGGTGGCACCAGGCTGGCCACCCTCATGGCAAAGGTGGCCAGCAGCATCCTGGGAGGCATTAAGAGGAACACTGCCAGCAGCTGGAGGGAGATCATCCTTCCCCTCGGCACTGGTGAGGCCACATCTGGAGTACTGGGTCCAGTTCTGGGCTCCCCAGTGCAAGACTGGCAGTGTGGCCAGCGGGAGCAGGGCAGGGATCGGCCCCCTGTGCTTGGCACTGGGGAGCCTGCACCGCGAATGCTGTGTCCAGTTTTGGGCCCCTCAGCACAAGAAGGACATTGAGGTGCTGGAGCGTGTCCAGGGAAGGGCAGCGGAGCTGGGGCAGGGTCTGGAGCACAGGGCTGGTGGGGAGCGGCTGAGGGAGCTGGGGGTGTTCAGCCTGGAGAAGAGGAGGCTGAGGGGAGACCTGATCGCTCTGCAGCTCCTGACAGGAGGGGGCAGGGAGGGGGTCGGGCTCTTCTCCCAACTAACCAGCGATAGGATGAGAGGAAACAGCCTCAAGTTGTGTCAGAGGACGTTAGATTGGATATTAGGAAAAATTTCTTCATGGAAAGAGTGGTCAAGCATTGGACCAGGCTGCCCAGAGAGGTGGGGGAGTCCCCATCTCTGGAGGTGTTCAACAAACGGGCAGAGGTGGCACTTGGGGACATGGTTTAGTGGGCATGGGGGTGTTGGGGTGACGGTTGGACTGATGATATTAGAGATCCTTTCCAATCTTAATGATTCCTAGTTTTACTTGCATTAAAAATAATCTAGCCACCAAGCCAGGAAACATGAAATTAATTATTACCTCTCCCCTTAATTGGTTTAGTGGTGGACTTGGCAGTGTTGGGTTAATGGTTGGACTGGATGATCTCTTTAAGATCATTCCCAACCTGAACGATTCTGTGATTCTAAGACAGATATGGACTTGCTGGCTGGATGAGGCAATCTCCAGAGGTGCCTTCCAACCTCAGTGATTCTGTGACTCTCTGACCTATCTGAGGAATCCAGGCTTTACTTTCTGGCTACCGCATATAAGCAATTGAATAAACTACCCTTAGGACTACAAAATACTTAAAAAAAAAACCCAGGCAGGTAAAATATTATTAGTTGTACAATTCAATTGGGAATATGAGAAATATCTGCTCAAACAACAGTATAACAGCTGGAAAAACTCTATAAAAAGATAAACAGTTCCAACTAGACAAGAGTTCACAGTGCACAATTTTTTTCCTCTCAGTTTCCCTCTTCTAGCTCAGTGCTTTATATAAAAACAAAATAATTACTCTTTTCCACTTCAGAATACTGCCTGGGCTGCAGTGCAATCTTATCTTAATTTGAAAACATTATTTTACTTTCCTCCTTTACTCTGATGAAATTACCAAGTTTCACATCCTTTACATCTAAAAGATATTAGGATGAACACTCCAGCATCTTCACGTTAATATTCACATGCCGGTTATAACAGTGTCATGGTTTAACCCCAGCCGGCAGCCAAGCCCCACACAGCCGCTCACTCACTCCCCTCAACAGGACAAGGGAGAGAATCAGAAGGGGAAAAGTGAGAAAACTCGTGGGCTGAGATGAAGACAGTTTAATAGGTAGAGCAAAAGCCACGCACGTGAGCAAAGCAAACCAAGGAATTCATCCACTGCTTCCCATGGGCAGGCGGGTGCTCAGCCATCCCCAGGAAAGCAGGGCTCCGTCACGCGTAACGGTGACTTAGGAAGACAAACGCCATCGCTCCCAGTGTCCCCCCTTCTTCTTCCCCCAGCTTTATGTGCTTTATTTGCTGAGCATGAATCTCATACAGTATGGAATATCCCTTGGGGCAACTGGGGACAGCTGTCCCAGCCGTATCCCCTCCCAGCTCCTTGTGCACCCCAGCCTGCTCGCTGCTGGGGTGCGGTGAGGAGCAGAAAAGGCCTTGGCTCTGTGTAAGCACTGCTCAGCAGTAACTAAAACATCCCTGTGTAAGCAACACCGTTTTCAGCACAAATCCAAAACATAGCCCCATGCTAGCTACTATGAAGAAAATAAACTCTATCCCAGCCAAAACCAGCACACATATGGTACATTAAAGACATCACTGTTCCACCATTAAGTTGCCATTGTCCAGTCTTCAAGTGAAGTCAGAATATATCGATGCCATATGAAATGTTCCCTTCAGCATATCTGCTTCCCAATTCACACCAAAAATGACGACACTGTAGTTGGAACACAGCTACCCGTTTGCCCTAACGTTTGTGCTCCTCCTACTTCTGCCTTTGAAATAGAACTTTCAACTCTGGAATTGAGACTTTCTTAAGTATGTATTACTGAGCAACAGTCGTACAAAATAAGCCACCCCAGATCTTTCGTTCCCCAAAGATGTTGAGCAACTGCTTTTGCCACACAGCAGTGTTAAAGTGGAGGAGATTTACAAGGTCATTGACAAATGCAAGTATTGATTGAGTATTAAAGTGTCTTGTGATTAATACAGCCTTCGAAGTAATTAGTGCAGAAGATCTCTTATATCTCACCATGTTTAAATAATGTATCTGTGAACATGCAGGCCCCCTGTCAATCACTCTGGCTGAGGCCAAACATCATATCACCTGATAACTCATTTGGAAACTAGGCTTCCTGCCTGCTGAATATCTTTCAAAAACAGCAATTCTTCCCTAATTGCCTGGGGTGACCTATATTTAGAGCCTTGCAGTTCACTGTGGGGGTAGAGAAGGAGAGGAGAGCTAGAAAAAAATACTAAAGCGTGCTATTCCTACAATGGTAATAAAAACCCAGGAGAAATATCAGAGGCACTGAGCGCAACTGGCTGAGGGACCCGTAGCAGGAACACGCAAACAGCATTTGCTCAACCCAGGTACACTATTCCCATATCTGATGTAGCCATACAGCTCTGCTCCATTCACACTTAGGTAAGAGTCCAGACTTTTTCATACAGTAGTCGATATTAAAACTGGGAATTACAGGATTGCAATTTGTTTTTTAATTCAAAGAAATATGTAAGCCAAGATGGACACAATTTCTGCCAGGTCTCCTAAATTTTTATTGGGAAAGGGGTGTTCAGCTAATACTTTTCAAGCTATATCTGCATCTGGCTCACTAGCAGATCCCAGAAATCTATGATTAGAATTTCTATGATTAGAATAATAGACAACAGGGCTGGAAAGGACCTCAGAAAGTCACTAAATTGATCTTTCTACCCACAGGCAGAATCAATTACACCTAAGCATCCTAGTATCCTGGCATCCTAGATTGAAAGGATGGGTCATGTTAATCTAATAGAAACTGGTTGTACACTCTTGATCAATCTGCAGTCATCTGCATCCTCACTAATTTTTCCACTCCCTGGGACTTGGGACCAAGAGGCTCATAGCAAAGTCTAACTGCTTCTGAGGTACAGGACTGCAGAAATAAGAATAACTTAAATGCTAAAAGAAAAAATATGCTCCAAAACCAGAAAATCTTCAGGAGAAAGTAGAAAATGGAAAAAAAAAGAGGGTGGAAAAGGTATCTGCAGTGTGTAGGAGGTACGGAAGGATCAGGGGAAGGAGGGCAAAGACAAGGAATACGCACAATCAAACTCAAAAAAGCTTACGTTTTGGAAACATTATTGCTCACTTATTTCCCATTTCTTGCAGCTATTTAAGGAATACTTTTTTTTTTGTTTGTTATTATATACTGGAGCATAATACCTAGATAAAAAATATGCACAAGCATGTGCTGAGAGGAGGATTATAAAAAGACCTAAAAAAGTCACCCTGCTCTTCCACATGTGCTGAGTGACATTACAAAACCACTGTATAAGGAAGCTCTCATTCCTCATATCAAAGACTCAGGCTCTGTGAGGAGCTCTACATTCTGTATTTAAACAAACTCTTTGAGCCCCTCTCGGTTAGTCCTTGAAGTAACTTCTGCAGCGGGAGAAACCTCAGCTGATGCCGAGGACTCTCAGGCTAGGGCTGGCAGCCTCATATCCCTGTCTCAGCTCTTGGTCCCCACCAGCATGGCCTAAATCTATCTGAAACGAGGACACCATCATCTATGGGAAGATCAGGCTGTCAGCAGTTACTAGAACTACGCGTGAGTTTCTCTGGAGCGAGACAGCGATTATCGGTCACCTAGATCTAGGAGGTAAATGTTCTGCAGCAAGTGCCACTTCAGCAAAATAAGCAACTTTACACCTTCTGGGTGCTTTCTGGAGTCCATGAAGCACCAGGTACTCATCTAATGTCTTCTTAATCTCTTTCCTACCATTTTCTTTAAACAATTGTAATCACATGGTTTCTCTGAAGCACACTTAGAGATCGTTAAACATTTACTGCTTATTGGGTAAGTAAGGCTCTGGGAAACAGTTTCCTTCAAACTCATTCATTTCTGAACTGCTATTTGATTCCAGTTTAGAAAAAGCAAAGAGCTGAACAGCAACCCCGCTCTCCATCTCAACCTCTCTTACACTTTTCTCCAACAGAGCCTAAGGATGGGTGTAAAACGCACAAACATGCTGCTACGATGCAAACATTGCGCACTCTTGCTTACTGGCCAGCATCAAGCGGGTGCGCAGCTGCCAGCCAGAGCATTCCCAGGTTAGAGGAGAGCTGGGGCCGCAACATCAGCGTACTTCTGGAGAAGACACAGTCCTCGCCTTCCACTGCCCATTGAACTTTCAGGGGTTAAAATATGCAACATATGGAAGCTAATCACTCTCATACATAATCAAATCTGAGCGATTCCTAAACTAATTTAGAGGAGGTAAAAAGAAGGAAAAATCCTTCCTGGAAGACAGTGAAAGCAATCCAAACCGTGGACTTGTGGCTTTTCCTTTAGACAAAGCACTAGAAATATTCTCCTGCCTTTCATGTTAATCTCACTTTCTTTCTTCTTGCACCTGCTAATGTTCCATAACTCATAAGTCCTTCTTCCTTCCCCTCTTACAAGTTTATTTATTATGACTATTTTACCAGCTATTGGTTCAACACACTCGACTCAAATATTCATCATTTAGTTCTCTGGGTAAATCGTATTTAATCAGCACAGGAGAGAAAATAGCATAATTATAGATGCCAGATGCCATTACACTCAGAAGAAATTAAACCTTGTCTTAAGCTGTCCAGCGGTGCCTCTGATGAAAACAAGCAGGCTGCATCGCTAGGGAGGTTACCGAGAGGTCGGTGGCCATGTAGGGCCAAAGGTACCTTCTAGGATCTCCGAACCCAAGGAATAGGGAGTGGTGGAGAGGCACAGAGGGAGAAAGAGAGAAGCTACTATGGATAAACAGAGAACACCAGAATTTGTCATAATGAAGCCAGTAAATGCCTTTTTTTTTTTTTTTTTTTTTGAGAATATGGTAAGTCAAACTCCTGCATTAATTACAGTGCAGAAAACCAAGGTTGCTACACAGAGATGTGGTTGTTGTAAATAAATTCTGTCCACAAAAATCCTCTCTCAAGAGCAAGGACAAAGATAACGCATGTTTCATCTCTGGCCTTAGGATGAGGCTTGCTTTAGCAGATGGTGAATTCTTCAGACTAGGAGCCAGGCGTCCTTGGTTGGTTGGCCTGCTTAGCACTGCAGCACTGAGCTTTACCGGACTGCAAATAAACGGTTCAACACCAAAATGGAGGGAAGAGAGGACATCCACACAAATTACCAACCCACGGGCAGTGCCCAGTGTACTTTGTGCCAATTATAGTACTCCTGTGTAATGCTTCTTTTTTTTTTTAAGGTAAATAATTCTATTTTAGTAATACTAATGGACAAATTCTTTACTGATCGATAAAGTCTGAAAAGTTATTATAGCAACAAAGATGCAAATAGATTCTTAAAGTTTCCTGGAGAAAGAAGCGGGGCAGTCTTCTCCAGCTGGCACTGAACCACTTAAAACTTGACACTACCCTCGTATAAAGCATCCCAGCTTACCCAGGTTATGGCATAAAATGCTGTAGGAGATGTTTTACCTGAAGACGCTTCTTATTCATCACTTGACATCAGCGCTCAGAAACGACTACCCAGGTTCAGCTAGAACAATGGCCAGAAAGGCTGAGTGTTGTATTTTATTTATTATTTATTTTTTGCTAATAATACATCTGAGGTTTAGATAAGTAACTAAGAGGAAGGAGAGCTCCTTCTAGTCCATCCTGCTGCCGACAATTAAGAAACCTCAAAGTAATTTTTGAAAATGTCAGCGTCTCATTTAGCAAACGGATAAATAATGAATGAAGCATAATCACTGTCCTGTGCTGGTGGTACAGCTTCGCGGTGTCATTAGTAAACTAACGGTATAATATCTTCGTGTCACAGTTTAATTATATCTTGTAATTAGTTTCAGCAATGGATTGCACAGAGTCAGGCCCCCTGAGCTAAACAAAAGGTAATAGAACTTTCAGAGTCCTCGCATAAATCAATTATGAAAGTGTCCTGTGTTATTTGAGGCTTGTTTGCTGTAATTTTATGCACAAAGAAGAAATGATCCCTGCTGCCTATGGAGGGTGATTCACCTTACCAATTGCCTGCCTAAATGAGTCTGAGTACTACAGGAGCACGAGCCCATCCTGCGCCGCACATCTATCAGCGCACGCTCATCTGAAGAGGGCTGGGAAGCATGGCTGCCGAGAGCGAGCGGCACGAGCAACGTGTAAAAAATGCACCTTGCCCGGTTGTGAACACCACAAATACAGCAACATTACGTGCAGGCACAGTAAGATGGGACTATGATATTGTTGTTGCTGATGCGTTACAGGCTAGTCCTGAAGTTTGGCATTTTACAGGTGCTATTCGTGTAATCCCCTGCTTCCCAAGCTGCATGTTGTTGCATTTCTGTTCACTATCCCGAGAGGACCACACCACCATCCAAACAATGCCTACACCTTCCTTCTCCTTCTTATTCATCCACCGAGCGAAAAAATCCCTCCGTCCGAGACACCCGATCTCTAGCTTGCACCAGCACATCAAGACAAGCCACCAGCACCGGTTCCCTTGTACAAACGTGCTTGGGTTAGTTCTCTCTCCTGCTTAATTTCTGGTATTACTCACTTGCTGCCACGTGAATGAATCAAGCAGGAGAGGGCCATATTGGAAACAGATCCGTACAGGCTGAAGGGTCCATTGAGGTTACGCAGTTGTAATTGCAGCAGATCAAAATCTCTGCTGCCATCCTGCAGGCTGCTACTTAAGCTCCGGAAATTCTACAGAAGACGCTCTTTTCTTAAGAGCTCTTTGTACAGCACCAGGAGTGCGTGCATATATAAACTGCGGATATAAAAACCCGTACCTGTAAAGTGGCTGTGAATGATCTCCACTATCCCAGCCTATAACTTCTCACATAGTTTCAGGGGAAAAAAAGAGTTGTATTACTGGAATTAAGTGTATAAAATAATGTTTCACAGTTCAGGCTTAATAGCTGTATTTTATTTGCATATTTTTTCCACAGTCGTCTTAAGAGTACTACGTATTCTGTTACCGTTCCTCTGTGTACTGATGCACACGCATGGCTCTCACTGCTCTGGTGTCTGAGTGCCTGAATCATTTGTCTTTTCATGTTCCTCCTCTGCCCCCACTGCTTGGTGTTGGAAGCTGCCT
Source organism: Pelecanus crispus (assembly GCF_030463565.1). NCBI lineage: Eukaryota > Metazoa > Chordata > Aves > Pelecaniformes > Pelecanidae > Pelecanus > Pelecanus crispus. The sequence goes on along the minus strand of NC_134650.1, from coordinate 48,405,204 downwards.
ATGTTACGTGGGATGGAGAAGGGGGGGCGGGGGGATCAAACCTTTCAGTGTGTCTAATTTTGACCTACCGAGATCTCCAAAAGCAAAAAAGGCTCAAAGCAGAAGCAAAGGGCTGTCCGCAGGTCACCCAATCCCAGTCTGAGTGTCTGGGATCCCTACTGCGGGCAGCAGAGGAGAAGTGTGGAGAAGAGTCTGAAAGGTGCCAAGACATGTAATCGTCTCTGTTATGATCAAGCTGCAAAACACACCGGGGTCCTGGTTCAAAGCCCTCACCAAGTCTGCCTTGAAAGTGAATCTAGTGGCATGCTGGCCTTTCTGTTTATACAACAACTTACAGGTTTAAATGAAAAGCTGCTTGATAAAGCAGCCTGAATCCTCCTATTGTGAGCCCTTCAGCAAATTTAACAAAAGAAAAAGCACTGACTAGGAAAAAAGGGAAAAAAAAGTCCACTCCTCGGAGCGGTGCTGCAATCCGGCTGGTTGCCATGGCGACATGATGACTTGTTCACATGGCAACATACCTTAGGTCCACTATTAAAATGATGAGAGTAAACTGGGTTGCACTAAGTATCGTACCCTGTCTGCTGTACAAGCCTTTCTCTGCAGTGGGAGCTGGGACGGACACCGGTGTACGGGAGGAAGGAAGAGGAGAACAAAGCTGAGGATGGGAGTTTTGGTGGGCAGTGGAAAAATAAGGGGGATAAACAGAGTTCTAGATCGGTATCGGAGATGAATGACAGCCACACAGATGATAAATCAAATTTCGCTTTGATAGAAAATCTGCCTTTATAAGCTAAAGGACGTTTTCCATACATCAGTACTGTGCTCCAAAGGGCACTGAACTCTTCAGGAAGTGAACTCCAGCGAGAGCTGGCAAAAAATAAGTTGGGGAAGGGGGGGAAATGACTGGAGAACCTATCAACACAAAACTAATTGTGTTAAAAATAAAAGTTAAGAAATAGCTGCTACAGCAGTGAAATGCAATCATGTAGTTTGTCATTTACATTAAAATCCTAAACAACTAGCAAGTTGTAAATTGTGCAACATCTATTTAGTTGGAATGAATACCCAAGATTGCAAAAAATATATCCTCATTGCAACATTATTGGTGTGTGTTCTGCAATTCTTTTAATTTTAACAGATTTAAACACCTCCTCCTGATAGCACAGAAAATTGTGATACTGCTGGGGAACTCATCATACAGTTGTCCCTTATTTAGATGAAGGACCGGATGAATCTCCTTGGTTTATGAAGCACGTACATTACACAACAGAAACGAGAAAGTCTCTTAAAATACAAAGCATGAGAAAAAATACCTTTAATACAGATTCTATTTGAATTTTGCCGGCTTCCTTTTATTACCTCCTATAGAAGGCAGTAGCCTGGTATCTGTCTTGCTCACCAACTTTAGTACAAATTTTTAGCTTAAAATCATATTTAGATAATGCGGTGATTTGGAGCACCAGCAATTTGAAGACACCAAGCACAACCTACCAATGTTTACTCTTATCACTGAACAGTTAAACAAATCCCGCAATGGCATGAAGCCCACCATATGAAGAAGCATTCATTTTCCCTGTCCTTGTCACAGCTACAGTCTCAGCATGTCGCCCTTCATTTGTCTGCGACTCTTTTCTATCTCCTCAAGATCTCCAAAATTTGCAGATGACTTCTGGGCAGCTCTCAAGCGCTGCCTGCAGTGCCTGTGCGTTGCCAGGCTCTGCCCTCGCAGAACGAGGGTGGCGATAAGGCTGACTGCGGTCTTACTGCTACGCTGGGCAGTGCTTAATAGATGGCTTCGGAGGCCACGCAGAAAGCTCCTAGCGTGGAGGGGATGAAGGCCCCACAATTTTAGCAGATGTCACAGCAGAGGAGAATTCCTTTCATCTCTATTACTGATGAAACAATAGCTTTGTCCCACTCCCTGAAACACCGTGAACGATAACTGCCTCAGAAGGATGGTAAACTGTACGTGCAAAAAAAAAAAAGAAATGAAACCTTCTGGTGTCTATCAAGCTATCATGACAGCTGCACTCATGTTTCCTCCTGAGGACCAAAATAACTACAAAGTGCATGAAATCATTAAGCACATGAAAACCCCAGAGGTAGGCTTGGGCTAAACCTCATGATTTCCCAACCGAAAGGCATCAAAGAACAATCCCTCATAGTTCATTTGCTGTTTCCCTTCACTCTGCACATACCTGTATCAGTGAAGTTTGCCTTTGCTTGGTAAGCACAAGGCATTAACTCTGCGTACGCTCTGTCTGCATGGAGAGAAGCTTCCCTGCCCGTCCTTCTGGGCCGTACGGCAAAGGTAAGCAGTCCTGGGGCAGACAGGCGGGAGAGAGGATGGCAGCAGCTGGAAAGCCCAAGTTGGGACAAAAAGCCTTTCAAGTGCATCGGTACGTTTGCACAGCCACATCTGCACATTCACAGCATGTAGGAGCTTTCCCAAACAACACAGGGAATCTGTCATTTGAAGGTAAAGTAAATATCATATTTTGCATGAGTCAATACAACGGCCCTTGCAGGAGCACCGGTGATAAGGTGCTGGCTTGGTAGGAGTCTGGGAAGCTAGGAGATGAGGTGCCATTTTTATTCATGCTATTTAGGCGATACACTAAACAGTTCAAATGAACTTAGAATTTTTCAGCATGACGCAATGCTTTAATCTGACCTGCAATTTGATGTCCAGTACAGAAAGTTGTAGAGCAGAAATTAAGGCTATATCTGACCAGAAAAATCTAAGAGCAAAGAACAGACTTCATATTTCCATTTTGTAAAGACTGATACTTAACTGTAGAAAAGATACCTACAGTATTTTTTTCAGTTGGTGTAAATCATAGACTTTCAAAGTGGGCACAGAAAGTCTTTTACAATACTTTTCTTCTCTCACTCCACCCCTGGAACATTCAGAGATGATTTGCTACTTCCCACTTTCTAATGGTTCAGCACACACCTACCTAATCCCTCCTTTAAAGTAGTTGCTCCTACAAATTGCAATAATCTTACTATTTAAAAAAAAAAAAAATCAATCCCTGTAAAAAGCAGAGAAATGGAATCAAGTTCACTGATTCCCAAACTTTTAATGATAAATCTAATTTTAGAAATAAGATTTAGCTGAAGGATAAATCAGGAGGGAATTTCAGCCACTTGTAAGAACTTCATTAATGGAAAAGGAACCTGGAAGGTTCACCAGCGAAACAACAGGTGTTTAAACAATTCCTTCTACCTATGCTCTCACGTCGACTTTATTTTCAAGTTTCACTCAATGATGGAGTTGTTTCTTAGCTCCTTGTGTGCTTAGCCATTTAATTAAAGCAATCCATATTGAATTCATGTCCAGATGCCTTGACCAGCAGAGCCAGATCCTCATTGGCATGCCAGCTGCTCAAAGAAGAGCACAGCCCCTTGCATACTAATCAGAGGAGAAGGCAGTGATTCATCAGCCTACGATACTGCTTCAGCATCTACAAGCACTTATGACATGTAATTGGTGGTGCATAAGCAAGCCAGGCCACATTAAAAAGCCTACAGATAGTCAGAGATAAAAATTAATGACTTTTGCTTTGTGTAATCCTGCGTGCATAGGGGGGGAGGGGAGACTGGGATTAATGGACAAATGTAAGTAGGCACAAAGGAACAAAGAGTTTCTTGGCCTTGTTTACATATTGAACAATAATAATAAAAGAAAAGTGACAAGTTATGGGAAAGGCAAGTGTGAATTTTCGGCACGAGTGAGTTGGAAGACTGCTTGCAGTTCATTATGGATGCAGAATTTCCATACTCATTATTCCGAAACAAACCTCCTTAGAAGGCCCTTCTGGGACCAATGGCAGCAGTTTTTATTATTCATCTTTTGCTAGTATTGAGGATGTCATTATAAGAGCTGCACAGAGCTCTTGCTGCATGGCATACAGGAAGAGAGGAGTATAACTGTCTTGGGAGGAATAGCTTATTTTTCATGAGGCCAGAGCAACCGAAGAGTCAGGGTCAGAGTGGGCCACAGTTGTAAAATCAAGGAAGAGGAGGGAGGTAAATCAAGGACAGCAGACAAAGACATTACGTTATGCACCCATGACAGCAGCTTCTGTAGATCAAGTTCTCATCAAAATATTCACGCATCAGTGTTGTCGTTTGAATCTCCCTCTTCCTGCCACAAATCCCCTTTCTTGCCCAATGATGGATACACCCTCCTTGAAACAATTTGGAAGAAAATTGCAACTTTTCTATTTTTATTTTTTCTTTAACAGTTGCTTTCTCTTCTGCTTTCTGAAGTCTTGGTGAGATGTGTCTATCAAGGAGAACTTCAGTGGAACTGAAGTTACTTGAGCTGTCTTTCTGCTCAGAGGTGACAAAAGGCGGGAACAAAACCGATGCCTGTGATGGTATACATGATCGGAAACTTACTCTCACCTAGTGTCTACCTCCAGCACACCAGGCACAATAACCTACTTCAGCAGCTTCCAGGGGTAGAGGTCTACTGATTTCAGCAGAAATCTGCCCACGTACAATAGCAGAGATCTGGTAGCAGACTTTCCTTCTGTCATGAAAATTGCCAATTACATGTACAGCTGCGCATTCTCCAGCACAGAGGCCGATACCTCGAGTTTCATTTCTAAAGGTAAATACTAGCTCCAGTTCGGACTCTGATTTCAGTCCACTTCAGCCTCTACTCTCATCCAAGAAAGGCAATTTATTACCTGTTGAATGGAAGTTTCTACTCTGTAGCTGGGAAGAGTTATTTTAGGAACTATTGATTTATCCTAATTGCATCTATCTTAGTACTATGAAAAACTGCCATTGCCATGGCAATAGTGTTAAAAAAAATGGAAAAAAGACTACACTTAAGCATGTTGTTCATTTTAATACAGTAGACAACAAACCTTTCCTACAGAGGTCAAATACGATCACTGCATGACTCGGAGGTCACAGTACAAACCTGGAACTTGGTTTGGCATTTAACGCAGACACCACCGCACAAGCATGCCTTGGCACCTTCAGGTGCTCGAAACCACAGTCTTTAGGATGCGCTTTCAGCAGAACGACATGAGAAATACCCAGTTGTGCCAGCAACAGACACTTGGCGCTGATGCCAAGAGCAACCGTGACACCATGCATGCCATGATGCCAGGAGGGACAGTATCTCTGACAGCACTCTTTCAGAAAGTCTTTCTCCCAACGAGTTCTTTGCATCAGAGAAGACAAGACAGTTCCCGAGATTCACACACACCAGGGAGGAGAGCAAAGCTCTTTGCTTTGCCTTTTCCTGGTGGCTGCCCATTACGTGACTGGCATGGCCATACCGATACACCGCAGACGCGTGCTGGAATCTGCAGGTCAACGGCAGGCTGGGCATTACACAGATGCAGTCCTTTATGCAGCATAAATTAATTCACATTCAATTTGACCCCATCTCCTAACTGGTAGCATTCATAGTCTGGAGGACTACTTAGCCTCTCCATCCTTTCACAGCCCTGAGAATAGCGGGTAAAGCGCTGGGACTCATGAAAACAGAAAATCATTGATATCGGCAGGCAGCTGAGCAGAAACTCAGAGCTATCAGTTGTGTTTAAGGTCTACTGCTGTGTTACAACCTTTCATTCTGCAAACCTTGCTCTTTATTTATCGGTTACACCAGTTAATTTCATCTGTTTTGCAGAAATATTTACCGAGGTTAGGTGAGAGAAGCAGAAGCTGCAGCTGCATCCGCAGTCACCATACGATTTATTTACAACTGGGGCTTTGTGGTGCAGCTAGCTAAAAGAGGATTAAATTACGCTTTGTAGATTAAGAGTCTGAACACTATAAAACTCATAAGCCTTTGTATGCTAAGCAAGAACTTTGACTCCCACAGGAGCTTGCAACAGAGATTCTGCATACACAAAGAAGACTTGCATTTTTTTGATATTTCAATGTATCTTTCACAAACAAAGATATTATCAAACTGTTTTGGAAACATTTTATCAGTACAAAAAATTTAAACTGAATTGTGATGTCCAGTACATTTTCATCTCAGTTCCTCCACACAGTCATTCAAATAGACTTTCCTGTTGTAACAGTACTATCACCAGGTATACGTTATCTGTATATTCATTCCACTGCTCCCTTCCCACTGGAACCATACTGTCCCAGATCTTTGCTTGCTGGGAAAATGTACTAACACAACACCCCTCCCCGCCCTTTTCCTGCCCCCTCTCTTCTCCTCCTTCCCTTGTCTTCTCATACATAATTTACAAAATGCATGCAACAAATTCTTCTTTCAAGAGAACATTATCTTATATTTGGATACTATTCTGCTTAAAACAAGGTCAAGCAGCATTGTTTGGAGATAAAGTGAAAGAAGCTTTGAGTCTTTACAAGACCATAACAAAAAATTCACGTATGGATCAGCTACCAAACAGACAGATTTGCGTGTGTGTATTTTCAGCTAAGAGGGAGGCAACTCTCCAAGGATTCAATCAAATTATTTCTTCCTCAGCCTTATTTTCCATTTTTCCCTCCACAGTTTTAGGAGAAAAGCAAGAAAACATTTCAGTTCAATGTGCACATACAAGTATCTTCTGCAACGGAAGACAGAACTCGCTGATAAAATATTTCACTCAGAGTTGTTTGGGGCTAGCACTGTAATAGTCTGCTAACAGCTGTTCCTGGATTTAAAAATACAAAACGAAAGTTTCCCTTGTAAAACTGTTCAAGATAGCTGGGATTTTCTTTACACATTATGGACATTTTAAGGTAAGTCTTCCCTTATCATCACTGATGGCAAAGGCAAAGAGGGTTTAGAGCAGGTATTAGTAATCTCGAACGCTCAAGATAAGGCGAAGAAACGCGTTCAGGTGTGTCTAATTCACACGCAAGGCCGGTCGCTGACGTGGGGAGGCTGCTTCCAGGGGCGCATCGCGCCTCGAGGTCCGTGCACAGCGCTACCCTGCCAGGAGCAGACGGCCCCTCGAGGCCCAGCCCAACCCTGCAGATGACCACGAACCGCCCTTCCCTCTCCTCCCGCTCAGCACCCGCCAGCCAGCCCCGATGCGGGCTCGCCGGGCCCGCGGGACGACAGGCCTGCAAACGGCGCCAGGTCCCACGTGTGCCGGGCCTGCGCCCCGAGGTGGCTCAAACGCGGCCCCCGTCGCCGGGGCCTCTCCCCCACCACCACCCGGGTTTAGCCGGCCTCGCACCCGGCCGCACAGAGCCTATTGTGCTGAACCGCGACGGGTTCCATGCCTTTTGCTGCATAATGCAAGAGGAAGCGACTGCTGCTGGAGAAGCGGTGGGAGAAATGGCTCCCCGATACAAGGCAGCTCCAGCTAAGGCAGGACGCTCTAGGGGCCATATTAAGTGCTAACTGTCCAGGAATAGCTAAGAAGGGCATGTTAAACAGTAATCGCTAGGTAACTGTCTCAGACAGACAGAAAGAGAGGGGAAAAAAACCTGAAGTAGCTATCTTTAAAGAGAACAAGCAGATCTGAGTAATCCAATTTAGGGGAGATAAGAGTCTGCTGGTAGCACTGTCCTTTAACTGGACAAACGCCTTCGTTCAAGTGTCAACCCCAATCCTGGGGAGGTCAGCGCACGGGGCCTGCAGCCTAATGTACTCCTGAATTGGCTGAGTGGATTTCCGAACAAACATGCTGGTCCAACAGAATTGATTTTCAGCAGGCCGTATGGGTCCCTAACGTAATTATCCTGCAGTGAGTCAGTTCACAGCAGCCCCTGCATTTAAAAGCTGCTGGTCAGCCGAGAGGAGAGGTTACCGCCGCTGCCTCAGCCTCTCCGCCAAGTACAGCTTCGCTTTTAATTGTTTAAACAGCAGTGGAATTTCTTTTGCTCTTTCTCAACAGAGAATCATTATATCCCTGTTTAAAGAGGTCTGGAGGGACCTCAGAAGAAACTTCCCCTTCAAGCTTTGTGTGCTAATGAAAAAAATCAAGTCATAGCTCTCTAATAGGCGAATTCAATTTATAACAAGCAAATACAATCATCTCGACACCAGCACTACACCACAATAAAACTTCCCCGGCTTTTTCTCCACAACAGCTCCTGTGAAACGCAGCCGGGCGCCCGGCCACCTGGCCCTGCCACCGCAGGCCGCCCCTCTGGCCGCCGTGGCTGCGCCTGCTCCCGCCGTCCCCGCAGCCACCGCTCCCGCGGGGCGGCCCCGGCCCCTCAGGACAGAGCGGGAGAGGCCGCGCAGGTCACGGCTCTCAACCGCACAGGCCTCGAGCGGCACGGCACGGCACGCTGCCTGGCTCAGGCGGCGTTCCGGCGCGGCTGAGTGCTGGCTCTGCTTCCTCCCCAACAGAGGACTCATTTCCAGGCACTTCCATATACAGGTTAATTCCACAATAAAGCTCCTATAGCACCTTTCTTGGAACTCCTGACGTGAATCAAATCGCATCTAGGGAATCATTTGATGCAGTAGAGCCAAATTTCTCCATGATAAAATAGTATCAGGCTTGTACACCAACCAGATACAGCAAGATCAGTTTCACAGTGTTTCCCCTTCTATTTTTCTCTTTCTCAGTGAAGGTTTGGACTGATTCTGAAAGCCAGGAGGGAACCCCACAAGGTCTGTAGTTCTGAGATACACACAAAAAAAAGCCCATGCCCTAATACTGGGCCTTCTCCTACAGACCTTGCCAATAATAACGATGTGAAGGAGCACTGAATGCTCTAACAAGATTCCGCCCTTCCCCGTTTCATGACAGCAGTGCCAGCTCTTCATAGGAGCGGATGTATCGCCCTCAGACAAAAGGCACAGCACCCGCTATGCTTGCTCTAGATGCCATTGCAGCTCTTGCAGCTTCGTCCAGCTGAGTTTTGTCCCGACTACCTAAAAGTTTCCCACACTGGGGAAACCTCCAGCACCGTGGGCCAATTTACAGCAACTGTGACAGTGAGGACGCATTTGTAGCACAAGTACTCATCTAGGCGCAGACGTAAAAACGATGAGCTTGCTTTATAAGTGCCGCTAAACCAGAAGGTATTTGCACAGGACTTTCCGGTGTTGCTGACCTCCTGCCCTGGCAATGCAGCGCTCTACACGCCGCTGGATGGGGACAGAAGAACGGCCACACTGGGTCCAGCTGAAAGCCAGGGTCCCCTCTCCAGCAGTGGCCAGAAAACGTGGGCAGCACAGCGTGACACAGAAGGTGGCTGCTTGGGGAACTTCCCCAGCTAGATATTTCCAGGTTGTGTTCCATATCCACCAATGAACCTCTTCTCCACATATTTGTCTAATCTATTCTGAACACGTTTATTCTTTTGTCCTCCACAATAACCTGTGCAATAAATTCCGTGCATTAATTATGCGCTCTGAGGAAAGGTACTGACTTCTTGTTTTAAACTTTCCCCATTTGGTGGATACCCCTTACTTCTCATAATTATTCCCTAATCATTTTTCCTGTGCTACTCACAATTTACAAGCTGCTACTGCATTTCCCCATCACATTTGTTATCACGGATGACGAATTCTAGCCTTTTTAGTCCATCTGCCTGTGGAAAGTGCCACATATCTGTAACAGTCTAACTATCTGATCAACTCAGTTCCCCTTTTTGACATTTTCAAGTAAGCCTTAGCATCCTGATTATCCTTCCAAGGCTGCAACACATTAATACAGAACCCACCCACCCTCTATCTGCACTGAAGAGTGCCAAAAAAATGTTAATACACCCTCAGCTTTTCACAAAGCCCCTATTTCATCCGTGGTGCTAAAAATTTCTTGGCAAAGTAAAGCCGCACCCGGACAAAGCTGCCTGATTTATTTTGTATTGAGAGAACTAGTGCAGATGCAAGCTGCTTCGGAGCTCACCAGCCCAAAGTTGCAAGTGAGCAGACAGCAATCGCTCCTAGACGGAGCATCTACCTGAATAATGGATTCCCCGCAATACAATTTTGTGCTGGTTACAGCTATGTTTCCTCCAGTCAGTCAGATGCTGCTTTAACTGTACTCTGCTCTCCCTGCTGCAGTTACAGAAAGCCATCTGTCAGATTCTCAGCCTTATTTCCCTTTTCCTGTCCTTCTCCAAAGTAGGAGCAAATGGGGCCAGATTCCAGCTGTATTTTTCATCCTCCAATTAGCAGGCTCCAATTCATCACTCTGAGTATCTCCTGGCATCAGTGCTGAGATTCCCTCCTCACGCCTGGTAAATCGGTCTTCATTTAAAACCCTCTCTCTTAGCCCTAAATGGAAATCAATTCTGCAAGTTTAGCAAATAGTTAATTACTCCACAAAGAGGATTGATTGGCCTTTGATCACCAGAAAGCTCTGTAGTGCTATTAGTCTCTTTCATCTGTGATTAAACCACAGAGAAAAAGAAACAAAAACTAAATTAGGCTTCTCCTGTTATCCTACAAATATTTAATGACGGGATAATCTCCTAAAGGTGCGACCAGGGGATATACATTCCGCCAGGAAACGTCTCCAGCTCAACCTTGAACCCAAATTCTCTCCCTGCAAAGAGCCTGGCAATGAACTTTACAGAGGAACAGAGCCGAGCTCAAAGGGACGCTTTGTAGTACACACTCTTCTTGGCCTTTTCTTCTTTCCTCTTATGTACGTTTTAATGCAGATAAAGATTTTCCCAACGGAGTCCTGACATGAATAATAATAATAATAAAGGCTTTCTTTAAATTCAGTTTTGGCTCTGCTGACTTTCTCAGCAGGACAAGACTGCATCCCGTTGATTTGTAGCATTGTACAGAGCTGTTTCCCCAAATGACGGGATCCTCCCACTTCAGACAAATTTCAAATATTGCAGCCTCCCACTGCTAACGCACTCTAAAATTCAGTCCCAAAGTAAAGCATAAAGCTTTCTACGCAGCCACCTATCCACACTGCAGAAGAAGCCACGACAGGAAGGTCACAGGATGGAGAGCAAGCACTGAGTTGCATTTCTCACATTCTGGGCAAATTTAAGGTCTAGGAATCTTCCTTTTATGACATTAATGCAAACCTCATTAGAGGGTGGCTGGCAGATCCCAAGCGGCTAGCGCAGACTGTGTGTGCTCCTCGCCATTACTCACTACAGCAGCAGCCACGCTAACGGCTATCGGATGCATTACAAGCCTCTCCAGAGGTCTCGGCAGCCAGGGCTAGGGCTCATGTTGTTCGGTGCTTTATCAACACACACTCAGGAATTGCTCCTTCCCCAGCGCCACCAGAATTTTCGGAGAACTGTGGAAACTCACCTGTTCTTCTCTAGCAAATTTTCATCAGCTGCAAACGGTGCTATTCCCAGCGCACACTCCCAGATGCAGTGAGGAAGGTCAAACCCAGCACCAGGCAAGGAGAGCTGCCTGAATTTCTGCAGCCTTTGCCTCTCTGGCTGGAGAGGGTAATGACCACAGCATTTGGCTACTGGCCAGCTGGGGAAGCAAGTCCCTCAAAAGTCAGTGCTGCATGGTACCAGTGCAGCTGGTGGGTGCCAACAGCCAGTTTGAAACGATCCCTTCTGCCACCAAGCACGCTATGCAGACGCTCTGTTCTGCACGTCCGTAGGAAAGAGGAGTATAGAGACATATATCCCAGAGCAGGTTAGCTTTCGGGAGGTGTACCTTGCCAGGTGAAAGGTGACCTGATTAGGTACAAGACTGGGAAGCAAGGAATGGAGCTGGTAAGTCTGAACTTCAAGAGTTTCACAACTTGCTATGAAAACTGAGAAAGTTGTCGTAACTTTTTTTAGCACTAAAATGTCATAACATTCTTCATGCAAGAGAAAAGAGGAGCCTCCTGACATGTTTTCAACTCTCAAATGGTAAAGAGTCCTTGAGGGGCCATGCCACGCATCAGGCAACAGCAGGCGTTAATTAGCCTAGATTTTCTATTGAATTGTTTTGTGTGTGTGTGTGTGTGTGTGTGCGTGCGCGTGTGTGTTTTTCTTTCCCTGGGTGTCTCATTTGCAGAATGTTCAATCATCCCCTCTCTCTTTCTGATTCTGCAGTCGTGTGTACTTCTGCGCGACTGTCGAGTCCTGACACCTGTCAAACAGTGCCACAGTAAATTGGACGTGTCAGCCCCAGTGTGCTGGTGCCAAGGTGTGAATTAGATAGAGTCTCTCACTGCTGTTCTTCTGACCTCTTTACTCCATTACTAGGACATCCCGAGACACACCAAGCCTCGGGGTATCAAAAAATAAAACACAACGAAAAGAACCCTACAAGCCCATTGCACCCATAGCCAGGTGCTTCAGGATTTAAAACAACACTTTCTTCTCTGTATGAAGGGGAGAATTTAAATAAACAGAATTTGTAAAATGTGCTGATTGCATTTGCAAACTGCTAGAAAATGGGCTTCGCGTTTTTGTTTCATGCTCTACCAGGAGGCTCTAGGAGGCCAGAAAGAAAAGGGAAAGTGAGTGAGTAGTTAGTGGAGCTTTCAGATGAAAAGACACATAAGTCATTCTGCACAAAGAAAAATATTTGTTTATATTGTGCCCTTCGCTGTAGATGCGGTTACCAGAAAACTCTGTGCAAACAAAAAACCCCAAAACAATGCGTATGACTGAAATCACCCTGATTCCAGTTCCTTACCTTGCACGGATGTTGGGGGGTTTGTTTTGTTTTTTAAAACAACAGCTCCCAGAACAAAAGGCTGATTTGTGCAGCAGGCAGTTCTGGGGACCACCTATTGCACAGGGCTGTAGACACATATGGTGCTGCACAATAACAAATAAGAACAACAATAAAGAAAGCTGCACCCACTTTGCTCAGTACGGTGTTCTCAAAGTTACACAGTAAGAAGCAATTATCCCAAAGTGGCAATTTTATTTGAAAATAACATTTAAATTAAAATGGGCATTTCAGGGCCTCCTGCTGAAGAGTGACATGGGCTGTTCAGGGGCCCACTGTCACTTTGTCAGCTGTCACATGCTGCCTTCTGCTAAATGGGCACAGTTTGCCTTTACCCTTTATCCAGACTCTTAAAAATGCCGCACGCATTTTATGAAGACCAACTAAGTGGGACTGCATCTCTGACAGCTGTTCCAGCTTGGATTCTGTGAAAGTGCTTTGCATACATCTATCTTTTCTGCTAACAATTTGGATAGATAACAAAAGCTGAGGGGAGAGGGGTGAGCGGGCTGGGGACAGGGATGGAACAAAGAGCTTTTGCGCCCCAGTCACCTGTTAGCATCCAGCCCAGGGTGACACCAACTAAACTGGATGTTTCATGAGAAGTCACCTCAGTGGCTTTGGTTAAATGAAATTTAGGTCTCGTGATTCCTTGCTGTAGGTAGGTGTACTTCTGGCAAAACCCCACCACAATCAAGCGTCCTTGTAGAGCTGGGGGGAAGAAGAGATGCCATTCTGGTCTCAGGCACCAAGAACTCCTGACCATCAGTACAAAGCTGACAGTGTGAGAGGGATGCAGGACTCCACTGGATTCCTTTACATTTGGTAAATTCTGAGCTGCTCCTCAGAATTTGGCAATTTTCCTTATTCTCTCCCCTCCTCTTTTTAACCAACACATTTGATTATTAAAAATTGTCATCTAACACATAGCCATGCTGAACCTGTAATGGTGTAAGTTACCAGTTTAACAGCTCTCACAACTACCTTCTCTTGAGTTCAGTGTTCCCCATAGCCTAAACTATTTTAAGTTTCAGATATTTACCGGTGCTCCTATATACACAGACTCACATTCTTCAATATATGCAGACACATTCAACAGCAGACCCACATTTTCTCTAGTCTTCCTTTTGCTGCTGATATACCTGTAGAAACCCTTTTGGTTGTCCTTCACATCACTTACCAGGTTCACCTCCAGGTGGGCTTTGGCGTTCCTAACCCTACACTTGCATGCGTGGATGGTATCTCTGTAATCCTGCTGGCTCTCCTGTCCAGAAGGCAGCGACTCCTAAAGCTGACATAGCTCTCCTGAACCCCCCTTCTCTCCAGGACCATATCCCATGGGATAAGGACAAGATGTACTGACAAAACTGGCAATTCCCATTGGCAAGGCAGAAGCAAGGCATAAAGTCAACATAATGCCAATACTGTCTGAAATGATTCACTAGAATCACTAGTTACATATACTGAGGACTTTGTAATTATAAGGAGTTAAATACCTTAATATTTGAATATATAATTATGTTTATAATAAAACCTTGTTCATGAAAAAATCCCAGCAGATCAAATAGCTGAATGCTTTGACAGGAACACTACAATACGATGCATACAGTTACTATTGCTCATGATTTCAACGGTGCTGGCAAACAACATTTGTGCTAGCAAGGCACCATCTGCAAAAAACTCAATCCAATCATACCAAAACAAAATAAAAGACCATGCATGTGAGAGAAGCACTACTTTTCTACTGGGATTAGCAGAAGCCTTGGGGTAGCTCCCCGTCCCTTTTCCTTTCCAAATGGTAGTGGCCCATTTTCTGCACCTCCTACACAATGTAGCCGAAGCAACTGGTGGTTACCAACACTTTTTTTTTTTTTTTTTTTCTTTGAGGCTCAAGAAGAAGAAGGGTTTCCCACTGAGAAGACCAGTGTCTTGGTCAAAAGTTTTCCTGCTCCATTAGTCTCTCTGTGCCTTGATTCCCTTCTGCAACATGAATGTATTTTCATGCTAGATTACATTACAAAGATTTTCAGAGCTGTGAGATTTTCACATCTATGGTAATGAGGACCACTTCAATACTTAGAGTAGATGGAACGTGTGCAGGAGATCTACTGATGGGAAGTAAATTCTAATTTCTTCCTGCTTTTATTGCTGATTAAAGTCAAGAAATGTCTGTAGTTTGCTCCATTCTGTGTTGTGAGATCTCACATAATCACTGACAATAGTTTTAGGTATTATCTGATCTATGAAAGTACATGTATTTAAAAAGAGGTAAGAGTCTTAAACCCAACATATTAGACATGAAAGAGGTGCCTGGTTTACTTGTTCAAAGTAAGGGATTTGCTCCCAGGAGTGACACATCTATTACTAATTAAACAATTAATTTATTATGCAGCACTTGCAGAAAACAACATATTTGAAGTCTGAAAATGTCTGCTAAAGAATGGAAAATAATTTGGATACAAATAATTATCTTCAGGATTTTTCTTTACATTGGAATATGCTTAACACAATTCAAATGTTGTTTTCCCAGAGCTAAATAATAGTCACTGTGTCACCGGTAATGCACAGGCAAAGTAGAGCAATAACGGGTAGTCATTTTTCCTAAATACGCTTGTTTCTGAATCATTGTAGAGCATGTGTAGAAAGAGAGAGACAGACAGACAAGTATCTACAGCTTTAAACTGCTAGGCTGCAGGGTCGGCTCTAACATAAGAGATTCTCTCTCAGAAACTCACACAACAAACTGCCGCTTTGCTCCCCACAGTCTTTGTACCAGGCGGGAAGGCGAGCTTCTCCAGCCTTTCCCAGTGACCAAACATCAAGAGTGAAATCTTGGGCACATTAGAGTTAAAAGAGGAATTGTCAATATTTTAACCAAATGCTGCAGAGAAGAGCTTATTGTACTGAATACAATGGTTAAGTTTGTTTCTATAAACAATCAATAGCTGTGCTGAGAGCTAGAAGTCCAATTATTTCCTCAAAATATTAACTGCAATATTGTTGAGTTTCATCTTCTGAGATAGATTATGCAACTGCATGCGCCCCATGCACAGCACAGTCCTTAGCGTCTCCCCGTTCAGCTTCAGCACCAAGGAAAGCTTGTCTGCTGTGGTTTTCTCTGGCAAATCACCCAAAAGCTGGAATTTGCTCAGTTTTTCTTTTCTCCATGATCCAAAATTCCTTGCAAGAAACCCCACTTCACATCATATATATACACATGCTATTGAACAGGAGGAAATGGGTATTCTCAACCACAAATAAAAACTCAGTTACCTCTGTGTTGAGGATTCAAAGGTCTATCCCTCTATCTAAAGGTATAATTCAAAATGGCATCCAAGATCTTGCCTATCACATCAAGAAGTCCACTTAGCTAGAGCAGAGGTCCTAATCTTCCCTGCAAAGTCTCATTGGTACCAGCTTTCTCAAATATTTTAACACTGAAGTCCCCATCTCGGACATCATCTTTTACTCCAGCTTTTCTGAAATCAGATTTTTGTCTACGCTTGGCTTGCTTTCTCCATAACACCTCTAAAAATCTTTTACTAAACATCTTCATTTCTAAAATACTTGTCTAGACACCCATTGTTTGTCACATACAAAATGGAAACATCCTTTCTCTAGTCTTAACATCTTCATGTTCCTCTGAGAGCTGGGACAAAGATAATCTTCCAAGTTTATCAATGTGACATTGCAACCGTCTACAGGTGCTTCCTTTTCTAGTGCATACATAATATATTTATCTCCCTCTTTTATGCCTCCTTATGATCTGTTCTCTACTACTACTCTTTTGGTATCTAGAGGCTAATTCCACTTTTGTACTTTTCTTTCTATCAGCTTCCGTTACAGTTTTTTTAAAGTGCCTTCACGTTTTCTCCTGTGCTGCTTTTATAATTGGGCCTTCTCCAATAATTCATAAAATGAACGCACTATTTCACAACTGTTTATTAAAGCTCTTCTTTACCATGTTGGCTGCAGTTACGCTGATTGTGTATGGAGACCACTGCTGATCATGCTATCCGATATCACCGCAATTTTTGTGTGGATCACCTCTTGATTTCTGGAACACTTACCACTTATCTCAGACTTTACAAGAAAACCCCTTAGGCAGAGATTGTTTTTACCCGTTTGTAAGGCACCAAGTGCAAAGAAGAGTCCTACTCAGGGGCAGGGATCTGACTGCCAGAGCAGAAAGGGACAAATTATTAATGAAAACAGCCCTACCGCTCCCTTCCTTTTGGCCACTTCTGATCAGCTGCCCTGCCGCACCTTCCTCTGCATTTCCGAGTCCCCGAGCGTAGTCAGCCGGTAGCCCTGGGACAGGCTGGAGCTGACTGCACCCCAGCCTTCCCTTGGCACACAAACCAGGATCGTGCAGCTTCCACAGTTTAAGCCAGCACTTTGGGGCTCCCTGGTCTCCAAGAGCCCCCTTCAGCCATAGGCACCCAGAATAATGTGTCCGGGGAGTGTGAAACAAAGGTAGAGAAGAAGCACTTTCATCACAGTCCCTTTACTCTTTAAATGCGAGAAAGTTGCAAATCTTTGCGGAACAAAAAAAACCTGGAATACACTGCTTTACTCCTCAGTCTCACCTCCTCCATCCACCACAGCAGGGTTTGCTGTCAGCTCTGCGGGACACCTCTCCTGGGGCAGCTGGATGGGGCAATGAACGCACTCCTGTCTCTGAAACAACTTCCCCTCTGAACTACAGCCTCCCCTCCTCCTGCGGCACACCTAGACTGAGAAACAGCGAATCTACAACAGCTGGAGAGGGCACCAACAGGAGAAGACAGTCAGATGGCCAAGTAGGTTCATCAGGGAGACAATCAGTGTAACAGAATCTGTGTTAATGTCTGAGATGTGCAGCACCAGACAAAAAACGGAGATACTGACACAAACTGTAGTTCTCCTTTTGACCCAGTAGCATCCCATCCCATCTCAAATGATGTTACTTACACAGTAAATTAAGCTGTGTGAGGTTTAACGAGCAAACATGACAGTTCTCAGGAGCTTATGGCACTGCGACACATCTTGCAAGAAAGGGAGCTAGAGAAGGAAAATATGATCAAGCAATAAAATTAACTCTTAATTCATCACATTTCTGCCAGCTTCTAAAGATCTGGTATATGTTTTATGAGAAATCAAACTCAGGGTATGGCCATGGCCAAAAAGCAACAGGCTTAAAGATAAACACATTGCAGCTTATTGAGTGCATCAGAGCTCACTGAAGATGTAAGACAAAGCACGGTAAAAATCCTATGCAGAACATAGCGCAAACACGAAGGAAATCAAGTACTAGATACATAAATCTGAGCAACTGAGAGGAGGGGAGGAACCATGGGTAGAAGCAGAGCTACATAAAACCACGGAGGTGTTCATAGAGCACCCAAGTCCAAGGAGCACATTCATGCGGAACAAAACATAACTGTCAAGTGATTTGAGGAGGGAAGCAAAATGGACAGAATGCCATAAAATTAAGATACGTTTAGGAGAAGGAAGAACAAACCTTTTTTCCCCTGAAGATATTTACCCTATTAATAACTTGATAGCAGTAGCATATTGTTGGCGGTTTGATCCTAGACAGCGCTGCACAGAACGGCATCAGCAGAGCTCTGCCCATGGATGGTTGGACACAAAATTGTGCCAGAAGCCCAGACATGCATGAGATCTGGAAACTATTGTGGCATAGCGGACCTTGAGAAGGGACGGGATGTGCGGGCACTCGTCGGGTTTCATACACAGGCTTCATACGTACTGCAAAGCTGCTTTATTGCAGCTGTATCACAGGAGGTAGCTTCAGTACTTTTGAATGTGATTAGAAAAAAGATTGGAAAATGGGATCCTCATGTTCATTATGAGAAAAGTAGTGCTTGAAATAAAGTCCCAAATATGTTTTGTAGCTGCCTTAGATATAACCATTATTAGCGGCCTTAAGAGGTGCAAGAAATTTCTATAACTGAAAATGTAACAAAAGAACAGAGTACTTGGGGAGAACAGTAGAAAAATCAAGCCTTTTTTTTTTTTTTAATATATTTTAAAGGTATACATTTCTTGCGATTTAAATTTACCACCAAACCTCCCAGCTTCTCCCCCAGTGTACCAATTCAGAGCTACTTAGAAGGAAAAAAAGAAGAGAAAAAGGAAAATCATTAAACAACCCCCCAAAAAGAGGGCTCAATGAGGTCTCATTTCGTCGTAATGAGCTCCAATTTAACATGATCATTATTTCTGACATTAAAGGCCTGTGAACAGTGTCACATGCCCAGAAGCTATTTTTTTTTACCCTCTAATGCCAGAAATAACAAGCTGCAGTTAAGGGACAGTGAATCAGGGTCTGTAAAATTACATTAAAATAGGAATTTCACTACTGATAGAATGACTCTTATCTAGGCAGCCCTTTCTGAAGGAGGTTTCTGAAGTGTACGGTTATCGGATATTGGGCTGGTACCTGCCATACCTTGCACAGCAACAGACCGTTTCTGCAAAGGAAGAAGAAAACCGGCAGAAGTCCTCCTGCCTTGGTGCAGAGCTGCCTTGAAGTGTCGCAACGTAAGCGCAGGACAACAGCCATACTAGGTTAGACCAAGGGCCCATCTAGCTCAGAAACCTTTCTGAAGGCAGCCACTAGTAGATGCTTAGGGAAATAATTGTAAGAACAAAAGAAACACCGGGTAATCCCTTTTTTTTTGGTAATAAGCATCTAGTTCCCAGCAACCTGAAGGTTATGGATTCCTAACCTGCGGTGAATACTTTATCAAGCTGTGAATTTATCAGTACAAAACAACTCAAATCCAAAAGACTGAAGGAGCTCCCAAATTCCTCAGTTTGTTGACATTCACTGTATTTGTTAAATTTCTACCATATCATTGTTGAAATGGGTAACAAGAACCTGATGGAGCAACAGAGATGGGGCCATCCTATGGCTATATGCAATGGTATGAAAATATTTCTGTACTGGTCTGTCTTTGTTCCCTGGTAGTTCCTAACGTTCTGCCTACTTTTTTTGATCAACATGGGTAAGTGGATGATTTCAGAAATTTGGCTCTGTTTTAAAAATCTCTTTCTTGTTAAACATTTATTGAAAAAACCCCAGTATTGCAAATATGTAGTTAGGGTTTTTTTCCCCCTTGCATATGTTTGTTCATATTTACAGACACCCAATTTCCCGCTGCTGTTTTACCATATCAGCCGTTTGCTACTCTCCAAGCCAAATTCTACTTTTCATAGCACTTATCTCATCTGACATTGAGACTTCAGTATCTGCTCCATTTCATGAACATTAATGAACATGCTGAGCAGCACAGAGCGTGGTGGGCTCCGTGCACAACCTCCTGCCACTGGGCAAGACGACCATTAGCTGGCAATCGCAATCCACTCGCCCTCTGACAGCGCAGTTTCCCTTGGAGCGTTCCCTGAAAGATTTTTGTTGTTCAAAACTTTTTAGGGGAATCTAATACACTCTATCATTCAATCCCTTCACACCGGTGAGCTTATCAATGTCTTTAAAGCAGCGTGATAGGTTTGCGATGATTAACTTCCATTTACAAAAGCTGTGCTGATTCTTCTCCATCACGTCAAACCTATTTGTGCATCTGCAAATTCCATTTGCGATATCCCTATTTTTCCACAACAGAAACGAAGTTTACTACTCTGAAATTCTTTACACCACCCTAGAGCCTTTTTAAAGAACCGTAATCACAATCAATTCCTCCAGTGCTGGGCCAATTTAAACTACAGGTTACACAATACAGTAATTTGGCTACTTTGAATTTGAGTTCATTAACTCTTGGCATCTTGTCCTGACAATTTGTTGCATTGTTTTTATTGATTTGTTTTAAACCCTTCTCCTGACATTTTAATTTGAGACAGTTTTTCATACCTATTCCCACTAAAAATAAAAGCTTCTAATGCGGTAACCTCTCCAAGCTCTTCCACAACACACACCACTGCAGAGATCATAGTTAGCTTCTCTGCCATCGCTTTATTTTTGATAACTGCTCATCTTATAATTCAGTCAGCTAGCACCCCTTCAGACTTCCTGGCAACCTTCATAATGCTGATGTATTTGAGCAAGTATCTAGTGTTACCTTCTATGTTGTCGGCAATTTCTTCCTCATAATTTTTTTGTTTGGCTTACGATTTTATGTTTAATTGCCAAAGGTTATGCTTTTTTCTTCTCTTTAAATATGACTCTCGTATTTTCTTTTTTTTTTTTTTTTTTTCCCCCCCAAACAATGTCCTTTACTCAGCTATCTTAACATTCATTTTTTTTCCAATATGGGCTTTTCACTCTGAGCCTCTGATATGGTACATTTGAGTTGCCACCATTCCACTCAAAACATTTTAACCTTCTGGATGCTTTCTTTTCTGGAAAAAAAACCCAAACAACCCACAAAACAAAACCAAACCAAAAACCCCAAACTACCAAGATTTAAAAAAAAAAAAAAAATCTCATTTTCACGTAGTTCTCTTTTCAAATTTAGACTTTACTGCAGTCAATTTTTGGTGGCTTTTTTCTTACAAAATTGCTATACGATAGTTACAACCTGTACTATGTCCTCTGCAATGAGAAAAAAAAAAATCAGAAACGTTCTCTCCTTTTTGGGGGTTCTCTCTAAGATGTCGTGTCAAATGAAAGTCATTTAGAATATGTAAAAAATTTAGTATCTGCAATAGTCTGTTTCACAACATGTACATATGCAGTCATCTCCTTTACATCATAGGTCTAGAACTCAGCTACCACTAGTTTGGCATGAACTGCGACCTGCAGGGACCCTCGTTAACTGTACTTACCGATAGTTACATTTCTGCCTTAATTAATTCTACTATTTCTTCTATGTATAGCTTTATTCTTTAGCAGCATGCCTTACTCCATCATTCCTACTTAATGTATACCCTTGGAAAAAAGTGTTTACTGATTCTCTTCCTCCTATCCAGTTTCTGAGATCTGTCTGACAATGATTTGAACGAGATACTGCTTCCATGTTTAGGTGTCCAGCATTCACGTAATCATTTTATTACTTTTAAAAGGAGTTGGGAAAGATTCTGCAGAGTACGTCTCATCTCCTTGGAGCCCTTTTAAGTCCGAGTTGTACGGGGTGAGCAATGAAGGCTCTCCTGGCTGTTGGTCTCGTTGGGGGTAACCACGCCACCGCCGAGGCCACTCGAGCAGCACAAGCTCAGCCTTCACCCGCCGGCACGGGGAGCTGCTGGGTCAGTCAATGAGGTCCTCACAGAGCAGCCCCATGGCCAGCGGTGGAAGTGAGGGATGAACCAGCACAGCAGTCCAAAAGAATCTTTTCTCAAAGGAGCGGACACGGTCTTAGAAAACACAGGTTGCCTAAGCATAGGAATAATCTCCTTCCAAAGGGGGTGAGAGGCCCCAGGCTGGAGCGCAGCCCCGGGGAGCGAGGTGACGAGAGACGCCAGCGCAGAGGAGCACTTGAAGCACGTGCCACGAGGTCAGGGCGGGAAGAACATTTCTCTCAAGCGTTTGATACCTTCACAAAACACTGCAAGTTTTAAAACCCTTTCTTTTAGCTTTTTGTTTTGAGAAGGTCATTGGTTTGCTACAAGTAACCTCCCACTTTCTGCCACCTAATGCTTTCCAAGCCGATTTCATAGACTCCAAAACGCATTTTCATAAAGCTGCCAAGGTTAGTTATTAGTTTATTTAGGTGTATGGACAAGCTGTAATGCACTGAGGTGGTCAGTGTGAGGTAAAGGGAAGCTCAACTACAGATGCATTTCGGGAAGATCTGATCAATTTTACTTCCTCATATCAAATATACATGATGCCAAATTTCCACACACAAAGAATAGATCCAAACATTAGGGCATGGCTCCAGAATTGGACAAAGACTCCAGCTGATCACAGCTGTCACCTCACACACCATGTGAAATATTTAGTGCTACAAGACAACACTTTTTTTTTTTTTTTTAAGAACGAAAAGCTATATATGCATCCTCAGAAAACATACTTGTTTGCATGCACCACATATAAAACAGGTGTGTTCAGTGGTATTAATTTCATTTCATGATCTCTGGTGCATGAAGGCCTTGCTTATGTAAACTGGAGATGAACAGATTATTTTGGGGGGTATTTTTATCTGAGACACATGCAGGTGACCTCCAACTGAAACAAAGAAATTCTCAAATTAATGAGTGACCCCAGCTCTCTTTCATGTACTTTGTAAGAGCACACACACACAAGCACGTGCACGTGGATACTGATTTTTTTTTTTTGGTGCAAGTCAATACCAGGTCTGGATACGAAGGTGTATGCTTAATTGTGAATACGTAATTCGGCACGTGCAAGACAGTGACAGAGCGAGAAGAGGCAGAAGGAAATGCAGGTTGATGTGTGTCTGTGAAACTTGGGGTAAGTGCAAGGCTGAAGGAGCTTTCAAGGAAAAAGGACCCAATTTGTATCTTCATCGATAATTGGTTTGTTTGTGTGGAGCGAGCAGGCGGCTCAGGCAGAAAAGGCAGTGGAAGAAAGTGATGGAGTGAAACAGCAAGGGCTGCGATTCCCTGCCTGATGAGTTGGAGAGAAATTGTTAGTAACTGAGGTAGGTCCCAGAGGGGTTCATTAAGTGACTGGCTCTTCACAGTACCCTGCCACATCTGACCTGGAAACATTAACATGAGGCCAGTGTTGCAACACAAAAGCACGAGCGCGTGTGGGAAGCAAGGAGCACACGCCAGTGAACAAGCGTGCGCCCGCGTGCATGGGAGCGCGTGTAAGAGCTGAAGTCCTGTGACGCATCACGCGTGTCTGTCCAGCGTGTGAAAATGCCCCCCTTTTGCTCGCGGGTGGCTGTGCTCCCAGCATTTGTTGGCAAACCTGTCCCTGCCGCTGCGGGAAGAATCGTTCTGGCACTTAGAACAGCACCGTGCAGTTGAGACGGGAGAACTGAGCCAGGACATTAAACCATGGAAGCACAATGCCAGAGCCCCAAAATAAAGGACAACGATGACTGAAGGCAGCAGGCAACAGAAAACTACCTTCTGCAAGTGATGATGAGTATTTACCAGGAAACTAAGTGACCGCTGGCACCAAGGTGGGCAGGAAAAGGAGGAGTAGGGAAAACCAAAAGAAAGAAAGAAGGGAAGCTTAGTGAATTGCCCCATATTTTGTCATTTAAAATCTGAGTATTTAAAAAACATCTAGCAGGCTTCAATCTTGAGCTGTCCCTGGAATAGAGTTTAGAAATATAGCTAAAAAGTGTCATATCATCCATCCAACAGAGTTATCCAGAAGAAACAAATGTTCAAGTCTGCACTGACAATCCGAGTTTGTAGTGAACAGCATTTGCACTGGCCGGTGGGAGAAGTGACAGTGGGAAGAGCATGAGGGGAACAGAACATACCTGCCTCAATCACAGGTCACACTACACATGAGAAGGGAACAAAGAGACATCCCCAGAGCACTCATTTTAACCTGCATTAACGAAATGATTCCTACAAATAAGACCGAGTCACCTCTCCAAAACTATGTTCGCATCCTCCTTATGCATATGACTGTCTCAGTCCTTCTAAAATCCCAGTCTTTTCACATCCTTCATGTGCCTGCACTGGAATATAATCACAGGATTTTAAGCATCACCATTCAATCAAAAAGTATTTTAAAAGGCTTAACAGAAACTTAAAAGTAAAAAAAAAACCAAAAACAAAAAAACCCACCAGCTAGATACTCAAAGGCTGAGTAGCTAAAGGAAAATGTACTGGCAAGTTAGAAGCAAAGTATTCTGGGGAAGAGATGAAGAAAAAAGATATGGAATACAGTTTACAGGCTGCAGAGGAGAATCCTCTCACATGAAAAGTTACAAGACTGTCTAGGAGGAACAGCACTGGCACTCAGGTATTTGGCAATCAGGCTTCTGAAAGCTGAACGGGTGAGAATATGGGACCTAAAAAAATTATATGGGAGGGAAGGGAAGCAGTGACTTTCATGTTATGAAACAGCAGAACAGAGTCAACAACATTAAAAAGTGAATTGAAATAAGGCACAAAATTTGCATGAAGGAAACGTGTCTGTACTTCTCCGACGGTACTGATCAGAATGTGGTCAATTATTCATAGCCAGGCCAAAGAAAATATTGGGGTCTAAATATAGGCAGGTTGAGTACGCAGTCCCAAAGTTTTGAGAACTTGTGAACAAGTACGTAGATAAAAGCATTTACCTTTGCCTTGCTGTAGCTTTTTCAAATTTTCTCTTCAGGGCACGATTCATGGCCAGCTCTGCATTTGCACCGGACACGAACAACACGGACCTCTGCATCTGGCCAGTCCGACAGGCACTGCAGCGTCTGCTGCCATCCCCAAACATCGTTTGAGAACAACTTAGCTGGAGAACTCTACACTATTTTGTTGTTCATTTATTGGTTCACAACATCACATTCATATGAGAAGATTTTGACTTCAGCAGGGTCTTTCAAATGTGTTTTGGTTTTTTTCAAGAATTAAAAAAACCCCAAAACAGTACCCATACAGTAGATTTTTCCACAAGCCCACGGATAAACGGCCCCAACCTGCACAAACTGAAATCAATACGAGTGACATTCACCCTCCGCAGTATGCAGTCGTGTCTGTAAATACAGAGGTCCTGGCAACAACACACCTTGTAACTCTTATTTTGGCTGTGGGAGCAAAAAATTCCCATGGGGCAGAACCATCTATTCTGGTCTCAGCCCAATAGTCTTCTAATTTAAGATGTGCCAAGTCTAATAATATTTTCCTAAATTAACTTGCTTTTCCATTGCAAAAATCAAAAAGAAGTGAACTCTGCTTCAGGAAAACACTCCTAACAGCTTTTATTGTTTATGTATGACCTCTCTTCATCTACTTGGAGCTAAGCTTTCTGTAAGCATTGTCAACGGACTGCTCTACACCAGCCGACAATTCACTAAAAGATACAGATCAGGAGAAGTAGGACTTGGTAATCATATATTAGGGTTTTTTTAAATAAAAACTGACTCCGAGTTTTTTAGTCAATTAAACGCATCCGGCATATCATGTATGTGATGTAATGACAGCCTAAGACTAGAAATGCTTTTGATGCATTATTAACCATAAAAAAGGCATTAAATACCAAGCTTGAATGCCATAGGGATGCATATTTCAATAGAAATTATTTTTCAATATATGCTTAAAGTTTATTTTGGTAAACAGATGACTGTGGGCTGTCACAGATGGAGACAGATTTATGTTTAGTTGGAGTCTTTTTGAAATGAAGGGAAATAGCTGGACTTGTTGAACGCGCGGAAGGAACATAATTCTTTCCCCCAGCTAAGAGAAGGTTGAGCGGTAGCTTGGAAGCTGCCCGAATTTGGAATACTAATTTCAGGGTGGCAGTTGGGAATGCCACCAAGTCAATAAAATAAAAATAAAATAAAATAAAATAAATAATAAAAAAGGAAAGGCAAAAAAGTCTTCCTGCAAGCAGGAAGCAGTGGTAGAGAAACATGAAATTTCACTACCTGACCTAGAGGTGTTAACAGTCATGCATTCGTTTTCTGAATCTGCAAACAGAAGCCAGACCAAAGTTCAAAAGTACAGTAAATGAAACTAACCCTGTTGCTCGAACATCCAATAATCCCTGGCAGAAACTTGGAGTTTGTCATCCAGTATTGTATTACCAACATTGTATCACCTATCACCATGTATTTAAAAAAAAAAACCAAAACAAACCAACCCTCAAAAAAACAACTATCCCAAACCAACCACCCTTCCACCCCTCACACCTCCAAAAAAGACAACGCAGAGAGGAAGCCTGGCAGTATGCGTCTGCTCTGGGTTCGTGTGGATTCTTGACTCTGATCTGCAGAATCAGAGCAGCTAAAGAAAGAAGAACCTGATGGAGGAAACCCATGCTGTCTCTCTACTGTTGTGCATCCCTCTTTCCTCCTTGTCCAGTATGTTTTTCACATTAAATATCAAGGCTGAAGGATTTGATATCTTCCATTTTAGGAGAATTCTAAAATTTTAGTATATCCGTGTTAGAAATCTCTTGCTGATATTCAAATTACTTCACCTGCTTCCCTATATATATGTATGTATAAATCTATATATTATCATAACCGATTTTAGTTTGGTATCGGGGTTCAGTCCTGCAAACACTATAGCCAATGCCTATTGATTTTGCAGGGACATTATGAAAGCGAGGTCTGCAGAATCAACCCCTTTATGTTTAGATCCTCAAACATTTGTAGCCTGTTATCAAGCCTTCTCGTACTCATCTCTTTGCCAAGCTACACATATTTAGCTCTTTTAATCTTTTCTCATAAATCAATCTCCTCAGCCCCTTAATCCTTTTTGTTGCTCTTCTCTAATCTCCTCCTGGGTTGTCGATATCTTGCAGTACTGCGGTGTCCAGAACTGAACGCGATGCTCCAAGGTGCCGCTGCACCACGCCAGCACGGGGAGCCTGATGCTCCTAGCCCTGTGCTGGGAGGATGCTCCAAACCATTTGCTTTTGCTGACGTCTCGCACGGCAAACTTTAAGCGTGGGATTCCCATGCTGCAATCTGCTGCCTGGCTCCAAAGGAAGCTTTGGCCTCAGCAATTCCCTCTTCCAGACGGTGCTTTCTGCTTCTGCATGCTCTACGCCTCCTCTTGAGCTATTCTACTGCGTGAAGACGCACCGTTCCATCCAGCGTGCTGACTGCAATGCTGCCTGCCTGCTCCTTTTACACTTTTCTACTGCACCCAGCTTCTGATTCACACAAAACAAGCCTCGATGGCTAAACGATCTAAATAACTTCAACTTTTACTCTACCTTTACCTCGCTCTGCCTCTGCCTTCTCCTATTGCTCTTGGCTAGATTCAAAATAAACAAAAGAAATATTTTACCATTTCAGTACACACTCTACAGTCAATGGAAAGGTATTGGAGAAGCTTCCAGAACAAATTCTTCCACCGTGAAGCAATTTTGCCCTTAATGACGCACTGACTCCATGTGCTCTGTAGCTATAGCAGGAACGGGGGTATTGCTCCCCGCACCCCAAGAAGGGTGCCTTTACTTTCATTTGTCACCTCTGCAAGTGACAGAACATGGGCAGCCACTCCCAAACGCAGATTTAATGCAAAACGTGACAATGTATTTAGGTGCAAAGTGCACCTGATCTGTCCCACGGCAGAATCGAAGCTGCACCACTCCGCGGCATGCTTCCCCGGTGCAGCCGCCGGCTCTGCCGGACACCAATCTCCCCATGTGCAAACCACTGACAGTCATAAAACAGCGTTAGATCCATGAGAAAACAAGCCCTGTATAAATGCTAATAATTATTTCAGGCCTGCAAGGCCTTTTCCCGTTGTACAGACATGGTGAGATGGCAGCTCTGATCTGGGAGGTGTGTAAACTGCCGGGTGTTTTCCCTACACGCTCACACAACCCCCCCTTTTTTGATCAGAAATGCCGCTTCACCATTTCACTACCAAAGAATGTTGCAAAAAAGGAAAAATACAGGTTAAGTTGCCTTTAATCTTTAATTCATACACAAGAACATATTGCACATGGTAAAGTATAAAGGAAGATCCAAAGTCAGCGGGTTATGCAGACTCTGCCAGACCTTCACTTTCAAAGAGACACAGCCTGGGGAATTACACAAATGGCCTTCCATTGCCCTCTTAGTTTCTTTTTATGGCAAAATGCTTTGCTTTTATCAATTCCTCCCCCTTCTATGAGTCCCAGAGGCTTAGACAAAACAAAAGGCAGATGCGCAAAATGCACCCTTCTCCTCTGAATGGAGTGGGAGACTCACTCCGCAGGAAAGCCACAGATGGATGGAAAATGCTCTCTCGAAAAGTAAAGGCCAGTAAGCACAGACAATCTTTCTGCCTGGGTGAAGGAATCTGGCCTTGGCCAAAAAAAAAAAAGGGTGGGGAGGGGGGCAGGGAGGGAAGGGGGCTGCTCTTTTCAAGCCCCCGTAGGCACTGCTGCATTAAACTCTGTCAGGCTGGAAGAGGCAGAGGAGGAACTCGAGTCGATTGTTGGAGAGAACCATCAGAAACAGCAGCAAAGAGAAAATGCTCCTGCAGCAGGACTCTGCCAGGGAAACGACACTAAACCAAGTGCCAGCTTCGGCTGTGAGCAACGGTGCCTTTACAGCGGGGTCCGGGCACGCAGGACGGGGAGCAGCCTCCTCGGCAGCTTCCCAGCGACGGCAGCAGAGCGGCGATCCCAGCCGCAGGCACGTAACGCAGGGACCGGAGCCGCAGCCCCGCGGGCGCGGGCCAGCACGAAGCACCCGAGGCAGGGGCCCCGCGCTGCACCCCGGGGAGCGGGAAGGACACAGCGGGACAGTCCCATACGGAGCGTGTTCCCTGTCCCGGAGGAACCACTGTCCCAGATCTAGGAATCGCTGCCCGGCGCGCAGCCGGCACGATGGGCTAAGCAACCCAGCAGCATCTTTGGCACAACAACTTGCCTTCTGAAAACAGACTCCTCCTGTGTGAGAAATCTTACAAAAACTGCATTTTGGGGGAAAAAATGCACACACAAAAGGAAGTCTCAATATAGAAACAAAACTTTCACCACTTTCTAGAGCAAGTATTTCAGTTTTAAATTTCAAAATTATTTTTCCCTTTAACTCCTTTCAGCAGAAAATATTACAATCTAAATTAAATACGTTAACTTGTTTTCCAACAAAGGAAGACTTTATTTATAGTGAAATAACATTTGGTTTGTGCCAATACGAAACAAAGACACATTTTTAACAGCTGTTCCTACCTGATTAATTCTAGTGCTAAGCATTCTTGCTCCAGTTAAACTCAAAGATTCTTGCGCTGATTTTAAAATTTTAGACCAAGCTGAATGTTGGGGCGGAGGGGTGGAAATCCTTTGGCTGTATTTATTGTACATTTCTAGTCTGGGTTTGTATTCTTTGTTGTTTAGATTTGAGGAAATCACTGTGACTGCTTTGAGACTGGAAATTGAAGGAATGAAAACAGGTAGGACTTTCATACCTAAAATATTTATTTCAAAATAAAATGGCTATATTTTGCCAGTGCAGACTAGCAGAGGTTCGTCACTTGGCTTTCTTCAAAATTATGTTGGATGATTTCTCAGAAGAGCAGCAACCAAGGACACGGAAAGCACACAAGTGACATTAGCCAGCACCTCAGTCCGGAAACTCGGTGTTTGTTCACTGAGCCACGTTTTAGATAGTACACCGACTTACGTTTTCTTAGTACTGGGGGGGGGGAATCCAGAAATAAATTAATTACCAAATAACAGCACCGAAACAAAATCAAACAATGACAGCAACTCACACAAGCAGCAAATGCAGAATCTGGGGGGCACGTGCCTCGCGGCCCCCGGTCCCAGGGACACGCCCCAGCCCCGAGCTCACGCTTTCTGAACCCTGCTGTTCCGTACACTGGAGTTATTCCAGCGAAAGTTTCAGGGGTGTCGTTAATTGCTGAGTGTTTCTGAGGAAGCCTCAAGACAGATGATGAAAAAGGCTGTGCGCCGCACCCTCGCTGGGAGAGCTTTTCTCCACGAGCAAGCGGGTGGTGAGAAAACAGCAGAAGAATGGCTCTGGTGGGTCAGAGCAGAGCGCAGCGGAGCCCTGCGTCCTCACAAACAACTTGTCATTTCCCCCCGTATATTCTCTCTTTGTCACACAGCTTTCACAAACTCCGCTCTGTTTCAGAGCGGAGGGAGAATTTCACTGTGAAAATCCACGGCTCCGGACGCTCCCGCCGCAAAGCGAAGCTCCCGCCTGCCGAGCGATCCCCGGGCCGGGCCGCGGCGGGCTCTCACGCGGGCTCGCTAGGCCCAGCGGCGCGGGCTGGGGCACGTCGAGGCGCTCGCGCCCGTCCCGGCGGGAAGGACGGGCGCTGGCTGGGGGCCGGTGCCGCCCCGAGGCGCCCGGGCGGGATGGGCGCAGTGCTCCGCGCTCCGCTGGCAGGGCAGGGTCGAACCTTCCTCGGCGCTTGCTGCCCCGACGGCAGCGCACGACAGCGAAGCGGGAAAGGGGCCGCTCTCGTTAGGCCAATTTCATGCCAAGTTCTTTTAGAATCACAAAAAATTCAACTGTTGCAAAATGAAATTAAGTAAGATTTTGGGAATTCCCATTTTCTTTTTTAGATTGCGGCATGCTCTTACGCAATTTTTGACAGCAGAGAATGAAAAATCGGTAATCGGCAGAGAAAGACACACAAACCAATTAAGAAACGACCAAAATTTTCCTGCCTGCCACATTTCAATCTTAACATGTCACTGTCTCACACGCAAAGACCTGAATAAAGATTAAATCCGTAATAACTTACTCAAAATCAGATGCTTGCACAGTATGACTGAAGTACTACCTTCATGCTAATTCAGCTTGAAACATTAACTGAAACCACAGCGTTAGCTCATGGCAGCAACTAACATCTTGAGTTTTCTGCAAGGAGGAGTGTTTAAACACTGGATTAAATTTGCACACAAAACCCGAAAGCCTCGTCGGTAGAAGTTCATATACAAGGCATCAATCTGTTGTGGAGACTCGGTCTAAATTGGAAATCTGCTCGGCTGCCATTAATCGTCATGTTAGATTGTCCCTCCCCGAAAGCCGCCTTTTACCAGTACCCGATGCTTGCAGTCCTGGAGTAACAAGCCCAGCTATCACCTACGAGGAGGCTGCCTAAAGCGAGGAGAAGCACTTGGCATCCTTGCCGCAAACTATTTCACATGAAGTCATTTGCTAAACTGTGGGAAAAGGCTATTTTAAATTTGGGTTTCTGCTTTTTACAAACATAACCCATGGTCGTAGGTCAGCACATAATCTTCCCATTCAAATCTATTTATACTCTGGGCTCAGGCTGTTTACAAGTTACACTGGTGAGATGTACATACGGAGTAATTCACGGCACTTCTGGTCTAATCCTTATCGTTCAGGACCCAGGACAGGAACGCTGTTGAACAAATGCTTAAGCATGTGCTGAACTTTGCACATAGACTAAAGTCTTCTTGATCACCCAAAGGTAAGCGCGTACTTAAGTGCCTTCTCGAACACGAATATTTTCCTGAGCTGGTCCCGCTTTACAAGCGGGTCCCGAGCCCGCTGGCACTCCGGCGCACAGGGGATTTCACCCAAGTCCATGACACGATGTGAGCGACGAAACATAACGCCTGGGCGGAACGGGGCCCTGAGCAAAGTGCCGAAGGCAACCAAGGGTTAACGGTGTCCTGGGACGAGTACTGCTCTCGTCAGATTTTCAGTCCCACGGTGCAAGCGTCAGGCTGTACTACCATTTCCTTCCAATAACTTAGAAAAACAAGCAAATACGGAAGTGGGATTTCTAACAAGTCATGTCTAGAAAACAGGGGTGGGGGGAAACCCCACCAAACCAGCATGCCAAACCCCAAATCCTGCCCCCACCGTCAGGTGGCAAACATCGCCAGGACAAGGAACGGGCAGAACATGGCACAGCTCCAGCAGCGCTCCAGGCCCCGGCACTGAGCAAACGCATCCCTGGGCAGCGTCCGCCTGGGCTCACCACTCTCACCTGTGGTCAGTGCTTAATTTTTGTTTGTTTTTGACAACAGAAGGTAACTTGGGCCATAAATAAAAGCCCAGATTTGTCACACCTAGTGTAACGTTTTGCTCAGCCCCTGTCTTTCTACATTGCCATTTCGCTCATAAGCATCATTTTGACACAAATTCATCACAGCAAACTGTTAAGAACAAGCCAGCCATACACATACCATTAATTTAGCTAATGAAACAGTAATGTAAACATTTTTCATTTAAAAAACTATCGGTGTAACAGTGGAAGATTGAACGGAGCAGAGAACAGCTTCTACCCAGAACGCAAGGGCAGAACACTAACGATGCTGGAAAGCATCACTCTCGTTACCAGACCGTGACCTGTTCCCGAAGTCAGTTTTGTCTAGCAATTTGGTGTTTTGACATGCTTTATTTTAAAAGAGATTTTAAAACTGCTTGTATTTACAAACATAAGATATTGACAGTTTTCATCAGTACATATGACTAACAAAACATAAGATGCTGCCTCGATCTTTAAATATTTACATTTCTGAAAGCCTGGAGAACAGCTAGCTTAAACAGCGTATGTATTCTGGATAACATGTCTTTGCAAACGTTCCCTCCTTCACCGTGATAGCCATTAAAAAGTGTAAAACATTCCATGCTAATAAGAATCAACAGGGAAAAAAAAAATTCTAAGCACAAGAGCTTAAATAAATTATCATCTTTGTAACTCTGCCATAAATCCCCCAGTTGGGATATGATGATTTAGCATTTGCTGCTCTGGCACAAATCCAAATGCCTTGGGTTTCTTAATGGATAAAATATTGCCTTTTCGCCTTTCTGACCTTACTTCAACTTCAGTCTGAGGTGACATGAGTCTCCTGGTCTCTGCTCCGTCCTTGATGGGCGGTAACAGGCACAACGCAAGAGCGTTCCTGACATTACTGCAGCCCTTCCAGTGCAGCGGGGTGGCTGGGCACCAGATGCGCAATGCCTCCTGCCAGCATCTGGTCCCCGATGGAAGAACGCTTGCATGTGTTTTCTCATCTACTGAGCAAGACTTCCCTTGTCTCCCAGAAGAGGCAAATAGAAAAGATGCAAACAAATCCCCTGCAGTCTACAAGGAGAATACCCTAAATGCAGAATGAAGAAAAAAAATCCCCCCCCAAAGTAACCACCAAAAACCCAAACAGGAAGGGTCACATATGAGCTAGTGCTTGTTTTTTCTTGTTGGAAAGAAGCGTTTGCTTCTCACGTCAGGAAGAACAGTACCTCCATCCGAGGTGAACACTTACACAGGTTACTCGTATTCAAAATGTAAACATGTGCTTTATTCGTGCAGGGTTAGCGCCATGGGGGAAGAGAAAGAGGAGTGAAGGAGCAGGGGAGGAGAAGCTCCCAGGACCAAGCCTGCAGCGCTTCAGCTAATGAAGGAGATCAGCATCACCTCTTGGGTCCCACTTCCGTGGTGGAATCCTAAAAACCACCCCAGGACCTGGACTTCCTTTTTTGGTGTTACAAACAGAGTTTCCTCCAGTCATTAAACATTGAAAAGCGCATTGTCTAGGATAACACTTCCCTGCAGGAATTTACTAGGTTGCTTTTCAGGAATACTGCTCCAGATACATAAAAGCCTTGTCCACTCCACTTGCTGCTTTTTCTTCAACATTTTAAATACCGCCTGGCTTTTCAAAAGGTGATTTCAAGGCCATTTAATTGAGGAAGTCAATTCCTCAGCTAAACCATTTTTATTAGAACATTTAAGGAGTAAATCCTGTAGCTCTTACATTTATCTGGTTTATCTAGCTTCCAGGGACCCAGGGAAATCTCATTTTAGGGGTTTGGCTGACTTCTCTCCCAGCTGAAATGACAAGTCTCAATGTCTTTACAAACTGTACAGCTAACTCGAGACCCCCTTTACCAGGCATCACTCAGTTTCTACTTTCCAACAGAATCAGGAACTTCAAATTAAGTAAACCTTCTACATTTCTCCTGAGCATAACATTAGGCACCAACTTCACGGCTCCCGAATGCATGTGGATAGCAAGTACCAGCTGGCTGTTGCTGCGGTGCCCATCAGTCCTGGGCAACCTGTTTTGGGGCAAGAGCCAGCACGTGACAAATCGCCCGACTCTGCCTGCAATCCGGCTGCTTCCATTAACCAGATTTCAGCCTCTGCTCTGAACACGCATGGCAGGGGAGGTCACCGCTAACCTCGTTGCCTGACTGATGTACATAAACCTCCTTTGAACGCTTATGTTTTGGACACGTGTTAGAAGTTTGTGGGTGCATAACATGCCAAAAAAGATCATTGAGGAATAAATATTCTGAATAAAACACGCTATCACACCAAGACGGAGGATTAGCACAGCACCTTCCAGGCTCAGCACCACGGCCCTGAGCAGACAAAATCCCTATCGACGTGAAGTGCAGGACCACCGAAGCAGTCGCAAAGGGAATACGAATGCAACTATTAGAGAAATTACTTTGTGTTGTCACCTTCCCTCTGTCATAACTCCACCCACAAATAATGTGTCCTTGCTCTTATCTCACTCACCTCGGATACTCCCATAATTCTGCTTATACATTGAGCTGCAGCTAAGGGCGGTGCCAGAATAACGTAAAAGCACACACGTATTGGGGCACTGGTCAACGTGAGCACACAGAGGTTTTGCTCGCCCTCGGCCGCGCTTTCTGCACGTGGCAGCTTCTGCGCGGTGCTGCGTGGTGCCCAGAGCACATTGCAGACTTCTCGGTGGGAAGGTGGAGGCACCTCTCTCCTCTGGTCTCGGCTTCACCGACACGACCCGACGGGCAACAGCAGCAGCCGAGACACACCGAGAGAGAATCGACCCTGAGGCCACGCCGAGAGGTGCGATGGAAGTTGCCCGTTAGAACACAAAAGCACCTAAGCTGGGGGTCGGAAAGGCTGGTCACGCTAAGGCAGGGGAAGGACAGCGTGGCTGGAGGTGCGGAGCTGGGCAGGGAGGCTGAGGGCCGCTGCTGGTGCTTCGTCCATCGCGCGGGGACGGGCGCTGTCTCCTGTGGTCAGCGGACGCGCAGCGCCTCAGCCCGCTGCCCCCCCGCCGCTGACCCAGGGTCAGAGGCACACATGCTGGCCTTGAACTCTCCGTCTGTCTCTCTGCTGCCTCCCTGCCATATTAATTACCATTCCCCTCTGCCAGGGCCAGAAAACAACCTTCACTGCATTAGTGCTAATTAAGAAGAGTGAGTTTCCTATTCTGGCTGCTTAAATCACACTCCTCTACTCATTCAGAGCAGAAAGGAGCGCTGACAATCTTATTAAAAGCAGAAGGAAACACCTCAGTCGTGCTTTGAGCTGGCAAACGAGGCCGGCGAGCTTCTGTCCTTCTGCAGGGA
The DNA here is from genome assembly GCF_030463565.1 of Pelecanus crispus. Taxonomy (NCBI): domain Eukaryota; kingdom Metazoa; phylum Chordata; class Aves; order Pelecaniformes; family Pelecanidae; genus Pelecanus; species Pelecanus crispus. The sequence goes on along the minus strand of NC_134650.1, from coordinate 48,369,771 downwards.
CGGCAAAGCTGCAAGTGTCAGCAGAGGAACAGAAGGGGAAGGTGAGAAAAAGAACCCGTTTCCTAGGACTTGGAGATCTGTATCTCGGGGAGAGATGGGGAGAGCACCCCGCTTTGCAAACATCTATATTTGAAAGCAGAACACCTGAAATGAGTATTTAAAACACAGTCCTGTTTGCAGAGCGGCAGTGTAACTCTCCGTTAAAACGTGGACCCGGAGCAGCTCCAGACGATGGCTTTCCAGAGATGCCAGCATTTGGAAAATATAGATTCTGATTCTCTAATTCTCTCAGTATCAGAGCAAGATTTTTATTTGCTTGAGTCATGTAAAGAGATGATAATGTCAATAACAAGGTACCACCACTTCCCACTAGCCTGTGAAGGGAAGTCTTCCTCTTGGACATTGTGCCGATTACCCCACCCATGCCCTTTAACCTATGCAAACTCATTTGTGCATTTGTCATCTAACACACAAAGTTTGTTTCCTCTCTTTAAAAGTGATCTTCTTGGTTAATGTGCTTGCCAGTTTTAATTAGAGTGTAATAACAGCCAATTAAATTATAACGGGGGGGAGGATCATGAAGAGAAGAGTCCAATACTGCAGATAAATTGATTTGTAATATATTAAATACCATTCTTCATAATACCATTAGCTATCCATTTGGATACATAAGATCCAATGGAAAACAGAAATTCTTCTAAACCATCCAGGCTTGAGGTCTGGAAACTGTCATGTCTTCATACAGCCAGGATGAGAGGGAAGTCTGATCCGGCTCCTGAGAGTGCTACAGAGTCCTGTACTGCCTCTCTCCCCAAAAAATTCTTGGCCAACCAAAATTCCCAAGACTTAGTCATCTTTTACTGTCAGAAAATACAGAGAGATCCAGCAGAACAATACGTTTTATTCTTCTCTAGTGGCTAGTCCATAAAGTGGGCGATCATTAACTACTTCCATCACGTATTCTGTAAGTGCAAGCAGAAGCAGTGTAGGCTGTGAAGTGAAAGGTTCCTCCTCTGTCTGTTAGAATACAAATTATGAAATTTCTCCAATTTTTAAGGGTTTTTTTGTTTATGTTTCTAAAAAGCTAGGAAAATTCACAGCGAAAAATATTAAAAGAACATTATTCATATTGTAAAGCAAGAAAAAAAAGTCTCCTTGTTGCCTACGCATTAAGGTACCAACTCTTATTATCTCAAGACCTTATTTTTCCACAGGACCCAAATCCCACTCATTGCACAGGACAGACTACACGCCAGCCGTTGCGGCTGCCGTTGCCCCTTCACGCAAGGGCACGAACAGCAGCGTGGCTGTGCCTGCAGCCCCCGCAGTACCAGCCCATGTTGCCAGCAGCCCTGAAAAGCCAATCTGGAGAGCAGACATCCACACTGACTGTTACTTTTCAAGGAAAAACAGTTTCTGCAAGACCTGTGGGTGTCCCTACCTCGAGTACACATTCTATGTGACTGGAGGAGACCTAGAGAGCGGTCCGAAGTTTCAGTTGTCTGAGTTCAGCATTTAGTTTGTGGTCCTCTGAGAATGGTAGATGCGTGTTAATCACATGCTATTATTTTAATTTTTATTGCTGAACGACTTTTAGAATCAACAGAAGGCAATGTCCTGCTCTGAAGAGGTTGCAGGTTAAGGGACAAGAGCAAACACTCTGAAGCGGTGGAAAGCCCGAGATGCACGAAGCCAGACTGGATCCATCCAGAGCCAGCGCCCAGGAGTAGACGGTGCTGATTTCTCCTTGCACCAGAGGGCTAAATCACATTAAGTCATCCACAGAAGCATTAAATAGTTTCCTGACATTACATTTCTATGTAAGCAGTTAAAGCTGTTGCCATAGGAACATTAACAAATATAGCAATGTGTATAATTGTGAATAAAATGGACTGGGAAAATAAAAAGAAAGAAGATGGCCTACACTATCACAAAAGTTCAGACTCTCTACGCTGCGCTGCTCGTCTGAGTGCCGAGACCTGGAAACGCCCGCAGCCCGCGGAGGAGCAGGGTCCTGCAGCAGCCAGCGTTTGCCGATGCAGCGCCGGACCCCGAAAACTCTGTCCCAGGGGAGCGGTGCCACCCGGGCCGGCGGCCGTCCTGCCGTGTTTCTGCCGTGGACTCGGCGGACAGAAAAAGACCTCGGGAGAGAGAGGCTCCGTTTTAATCCCGATAGCTCAGGCCCTCCTTCCCCTTATTCCCCCAGCTTTATAAAAATAGAAAGAACACATGTTCCCATTAGTCACTTGCTGGAGGGAAGCTGTGGGGTATGTGCTGACAGTCTGAACACTGAGCTCTAATTTGAATACTATTTGCATATTCCAGGTAGACAAAGTGCAACTGTATTAAAAACACGCGCGTGCGAGGATGAACAAAGTGAGGCAGCGGTCTGATGACATTTACCAGAAATCAAGGCTTTTTCCCAGCGCGCTTGCTAGGGCCCCTCATGGCTACTAATGCCCAGCCTGGCCAGTTTCAGGGAGGCTCTTAATTAAACTTCCGCTTGCCAAGAACGGTTTGTATTTGCAGAAGTGAGGTCACAGCCGTCCTCATGGGAACATTAGACAGAGGGCTTTTTCCTCTAGACAATACCGCTTGCTAGCCCCAGCAAGCAGGAGACATTTCAAGGTAATCCGAATGCAATAAATGTCTTCCACTGCTGTTGACTAACCTGAAATTCTGCACGTTATTTTCAGGCATTCAGTTAGGACTAATGAGTGTCTAAAGCTTATCGTAGGTCTGAATGCGAGCCATCCCTCCTCACTGACATCCTCTTGATCTTTAAAAGCTCGGCGATCTTTGGCTTGAGCATAACCCCTGGGGGTTCAGAGGTTAAGTTTTGGGGATGCAATCAGCGTCTGAGCCAAGCAGGACAGAACTGCACCGAGGTTATGTCAAGGCGCTGCCGGGGGAGGAAGAAAGCCCCGACTCGTACAGGTGTCTGTGTTATTTATGCACCAATTCACGTGACAGGAATGATGTTGCATCAAGAGCAGGACCTCTCACCAGCGCTTCACCAAACCTTTGCAACGCTATCAAGACCAATGGTCAATAGATACCAACCATCGATAGGCAGGAAAATACCATATGTATTGCACTTCTGTCTACCTGTTGGTCCACTTAGAATTTGCAACACAAGCAAGCAAAAAAATGGTACCATGTCATCAGCATATCAACACTGTTGCATACGTGAGGGCAAAAATAATGATCTAGCTATCATTTTCTGCATGTAGTTCATGAAATACAGGGGAAAGAGGCTTTTCGTTTGCTTACATTCCCAAGAGCTCAGAACATGATTTTTTTCCCCCCCTTTAAATACCTGTTCCTTTACAGTTATTTAACAGACAGTCCTATGGCTAGATTAGACTATAATCCATACATAAAAGTATGGAACCTAGAAGCAAAATGCAGCAAAATAGATCTAAAAATTGATACATTTTGAAAGAAAGGATCTGGAACTTTAACTTGTCTAGTCAGTTCTGGAAAAAGATTATAATTCTGCATTAATTCCTACAGAATGGCTCAAAAATACCCGTCACTTTGTAATACTTTACCAGATCCTAAAGCATAGCCATTACCTATAACATTATGCCATGCGCTTCTGCAATACAAGCATGCAGAATCTTGTATTTAATTCCTATTCCTGTTCAACTATGTGCAAAATACATCCTCTTCCGTTCCACTCTAAATCATACTCTGTCCACCAGCACGATACCCAGCGCTTTCTAGATGTTCATCAAGCAGTGTGACTTGCAGACGCCTTGTGTGGCTCCTCTCTTCTTGCCCTTCCTGGGTAGGAAACTGTTTCTAGATTGGTTTGTTTTGTTTTGTTTTAAATTTATTATGTGCTACCTCTGCCTATGTTAGTGCAGTGGGGACGAGGCGAACGCGTGCCGTGCTTTCCTGCTGGGGTGAAGCTCAGCGCCGTGTGGCACGGCTGAACTGCACAGGACGAATCCTCCTTCCTCCGAAGCTCTGCAGGTTACGCGTCCCAGAGCATATCAAAAACCTTTGCAGCCTTCCCAAAAATGTTTTAGCTACCGTTGCTGAAACTGTACCCTGAAATACATGGTATAAGTACACTGATGTGGAAGGGTACATTCACCTGAATGGAAAAGCTCGTGACCTGGCAAAATCTAGTTACAATTATCTTTCAAATTATGTTTTTAGCGGAATTTGTCATAAACTGTGTTTCTGCAGGTCACAGCAACTAACATGCGACACCTTTGGCTTTAAAATTTTTTTATAAGTGGTTTGCCAACCACAACACTGAAAAAGAGAACAGGATGCAAACACAGTCATACAAGAAGCAACTGGCACGTAGGAAGCAAAGCAGTTGGGAAGATCCTTCAAGCAATCAGAAAAGTAAATCTCTGTCATTTGGTAACAGACCTTAGTGCTCTGAGATAAAGCTTATGAGCTCCTGGTTTGGAATTATAGCATCGTCAGCCAGAGATCAATCTATCACGGAGAAACAGGGGTAGGGGTATTTGCACGGGAAAAACAGCTGATCAGTCGTAACAGAAGTAAGACCATTAGGCACTGCTAAGTCATTAAGACAGTGTAATGGGCTAGGCGGACATTTGACCCTGCAGGGTTTGAGCCTTCTCCTATCCTCCCAGTAAGAAGGACCTTCCTCCCTTTGTGGCTTTGTTCTACATCCATCCTCAGAAATAATATTTGACATTTTTCCCACCCTAAGGATTTTCTCCTGTATGAGCTTCATTGAACACCATTCTTCCACTCTGTTCAGTGACCCACCGGGAGCTCCGAGGAGAGCCAGTGCAGACGTTCAGACTGTGTTTTCAGTGTACTGATTACAATATATATAAAATAATATTTTGTACAAGTTCAGAGGGAATAATTAAACATTGCCCTCAGCTCTTGGCAGTGACTTTTACAACACTGTGTAATGAGTTATCACATTTTGACCTTTACATCCAACTCACCTTCTGCGATTTGCTGAAAAAACTTTGAACACCATATAAGCAAAAAATAACACAAAGAGTACTAGAAGATAGGCACGGATTACGCCATCAGTTACTGCAGATAAATGAACGCAAACATCAGGGATCCATACAGGAAGCAACTGAACTACTTCCTAGTGTTGGATTTAATAGCAAATTACCAAAGAGACACTACACATTACTACAATCTGCACATCAAACCAGGCAGAAAGCAACCTGCAATTATACAATTAGACTGATACACAAGCTTCCCGCTAGTGTTTATTTCTGCTGCCAATCATGCTGCTTACTGGAAAACAAGGGCTCTTAGCATCCATCGTGCCTCACACTTTTCCTTCTCTATGCTTTTACATTTTGAGGGCCTTTACTGATCACATCTCACTCTTTTAGCATCCTGATGAAGCTGTCTTTAAGATTACACCTGGCCCAGGTACCTTTCGGCTCTACCAAAATCCATCTTTACGCGTGGTACGCAATCTATCCCAGCAGCAACTAGCTGCATGGAACGTGAGAAAAGGAAAGAAGAGACAAATAAATGTTTATTATTAGCTGATGAAGGCAGCTGATTGAAACCTAACAAAACCCTTGATTTCAAATTAAAATTATTAAATGAAAATCATTTAACTATGCTGTGCCCTGACAAAAACCATGAAAGGTGAATGCAACTAGGAGAAGTCTTTGCATTTGAGCTCGGTCTCCTCATAGTATAGTGCCTCTAAATGACTAAGTGTTGGGCACATCTCAGATACTTCAAACAGGTCCACTAGCTCGGGTTCAATGCATGTGTGATCTCTCAGGTCCCTGTGATAATTTATTTTCCCCACCCTATCTTTAACCACACCTGCTCAAACAGCTATACTTTGTGTCTCTTGAGCATCATTCACTTGCACGTACCTATTATAGCCTAAATGCTGTGAGCTGTATGCCTTTTCGTAAAGTAAGTCTGTGCACCACATTGATTAGATAAGTCTGTAGAGCAGATGCTATTTATACAGTATAGCCAGTCAGCAGAGCTCACCTACACAAACACACATTGATCTGCCTGGGTACAGAGTAGTCTTGAGGAGCCATTGTATCACACTGCGTCTGCATGAGAAAGAAGCTTCTCATACCCACCCAGCCGATCCGAACAGGGGCGAGAAAGTAAAGGAGGGCACACGCCCCGCCGCGAGAACACCGTTTCAGATGGGGAAGGCAGAGGGTGCAGAACCTCACAAGAAACCCGCACGCGCAGTCCGCCCCGGCTGCTGGCAGCGGGCTAACCGGGTATCGCAGTTGTCAGTTCCATCAGTCAGAAACGCACGCACCACAGCGACAGTTTTACATGGTTTGTACATATACGCAAATAAAATTTCTTATAATAATTCTCTTTTCACAAATTATTTTGTTTCGATTTCTGGATTTCATTTAGCTTTCCTATCAGATCTTAACCACAAAAGACAGTCCTTCATTTCCCAATAACGTTGAGCGATTTCTCTCAAAAATGTTTGCAGCGTTTAGCAGCTCAAATCTCGGTGACTCACGCACGCATTTTCTGGAGCCCACGTTTCATGCTGGTGGCAGATGATTCAGATATGTGGAGGCACGACAGCTTAGAGACATGGAGTGGCATCTGCAAGAACTTGTCTGGCATCGCCCTGGCAGCACAGGCTGCGAGCTCTGAAGGACAAGCCAAAGCGTGAGCTACGAAATCTGCAACTCATCCACTTGCTTGGGTAGCCGATGCCACGGCTGTGAGATTCAGTTTGCCCCGATTCACTCCTTCCCATCTCATGGGATCAGCTTTCTAACTCTTCCCTCTCGCACATTTTAATCCTGAAGGTTACCTCGCTGTGCTGTGGGACCACCAGCTCCCGCAGACACCCGCAGACTAGCAGACCTACTATTAGCAAATTGGAAATTTCTTCTGCTCCCTTTTGCCTGAGGAATGCAGACACTTTTACAGAGGAAGCGGTCTTCCTTTCATACATGTGTCAGGATTCCCACTTTTGAACATTTTTTATGACAATTAGAACATTTTAAATTGTTACACAGACTATAGCTTTTGCAAAGCATACTCATGGATTTCAATGAAATGGTTAAAAGGAGAATGCAAGTCCCCATACTTGGAAGAGCTAGCCCATGTAAGAAAAGCCAAGTAACTGCTCACACCAATGCACAAATGAAGCGCTCTTATCGATGGCAAAATCAGAGTTCAAATAACACAAGAGCAGCCAGATTCAGAAAGCACTGAGATACCCAGCAGTCATTTACAGGGCTTATGGACCAGCTTGTGGGAGTTTTTATTTCATTGAGATGGAAAATTAATGTTTGACTTACATCACAGAAAAATTGTACCAAGTTATCAAAATAGAGGATCTCGGCACCAATGAACAGTTGCGTCAGGAAAGATCACTTGGCACACAAAATTATTCAGCTTTATGCACCGATCTGAGCAGATTTGTTACCTAACAACTAGGAAGTCCTTAGTCTATAAAGCACTTAGGAGCGGCAAGCAAGCAATCTTCTTCTAATGAATACAAGCCTTCTATAAAGTCGTGAGAGAAGACAGCGGTTCTCTGCTGCTGATACCTATTTTTGAGCTGTGCCACACAAGGCACTTCAGAATTTTTCTTTGGACTCGGGCTCAAGAGCTTTACTCCAAAGGAAGGAGAACAGTAGGAATGTACCATGTCACCATTTCAGTATCCAAAAAAACTGTCTAGCTGTCATTGTACAAAGGTTTAAGAAAAAGTCAAATTAAAAACCAGCCTAACAGGCAACGCTTTACAGCACTTTAGAGTCTAGATGGTAATTTGCAATGACACCTAACTTACCGACTCAGGAAATACTTTAATAAACAGAATAGGATTAGAGCAATATCCAGAGTCTCTAAGCTTGGAGCACCTGCACAATAAACATTCACTTTCCTTTCTTGCTTTCCCAGAAACTCCACAAAGTTCTAGGTAAAATGTAAACCACATATTTTTCACTATGTGGACCTTTTACCTGAAACACCACGATAAAATTATTCAAACAAGATTTTTCTTTTTTTGGCATCACTGGTGAGACCGAGAGTCCCGATGGTGTCGCAGTCGGGATCACTGTGGTGACAGTCGAGAGCACATTTAGCATTTCTTGCCATCTGCATCTTGGCAGAAATTCTTTCATAATGTGATGCAACGTTTGGATTTACAAAGGAAGCTACATTATATACCAGTTTGGTATTAAAATAAAGCCTTTTTCCTCAGGAGTCAGGAGGCCAGCAAGACCTCCATCTAAATTTTCAAAATATAGGGGCATTCACCTGTGCCTTTTGCTTGCCAAACAACCAACCAACCCAGGATTAAAGCTGAATGCAGTGTCCTGGAAACGCACGTAACACTACGGTAATTGGAACACCAGGTCACACGGCAGACAGGCTGCCAGGGTACCACCAGCAGCACGACTGGCATCCTATGAAACTGGCTTTATCTCAACTCACGAGTTTTCTCACTTTTGCTCTTCCGATTCTCTCCCCCATCCCACCGGGGGGGAACGGGCAAGTGGCTGGCTGGTGCTTGGTTGCCGGCCGGGGTTAAACCACGACACCTTCCCAGGGTCCTGACCGGGACCCGCACAGCTTCACGCTTCTAATCACAGCTCCTGCATTTTGAATCCCTTCAAATGCTATTGCACTTTCTCACTGGGCAAAGAAAATTTTTCGTATTTAAGAGACATTTAGTAGGCTGCAAACAAATGGATCAAATTATGCTCTTCCATTTTCAACATAATCTAAGTAGAAAGCACTTACCACCAGTGCACAAAGAGCTCAGCCATGCTGGAGAAGAACAGCACGGCAATAAGTGCAAAGGTAGAAAATGGAGGATGCAGATTATAAAATTCAGTCACATTTTAAAATTTTCTGCTACAATAATTCACTTTATGTAGAATTAATGTGGCTGATTGAACGTTTGTGCTGTAATTTACTTATAATTAACATTTTATGGTGAACAGATTTCACCATCTCCTTCATGCTGTGAACTCCAAGCCATAGGTCAAAAATAGAGATGAAACAGATAAGCACAAAATATTCTCACTGAAATATTAATGAGATTTTAATTTACTATTTTAAAAATACATCTTTCATCAATGCCTGTATATCAAATCATTATTTTAATTTTTTTACATTGTATTAGAAATATAATGAACTTTCCTAACTGGTTGAAAGACCCTGAAACATCTATTGTGAAGAGACAGCTCAGGGGAACACAAAGGTCCAAATGTTCGCAGCTATCAAAAATCTCACACGGTGGTTGGATAAGCGTCAGCTTAAACTGAACATAATACCTTCACCATTAACCAACTAAAACCGTGGGTCTCCAGTCTCACATACCCTGTGCTCCAGCAAAGAGATGCTATTCTTCGCATGAAGATCTTATTTACAAGCATAAGGTTAGTCTCTAAAAAAATTCAACTGCCACAACCTCCTTAACGTGTTTCACCAGAAGTTGTTGCATTCACTGCTGACGTAAAATAGATACAAGGTGCTGCTTTGATCAGGCATTCTTATCTTTTAAGCCAGTCCTGGCTAAATTTGAAACCCTGCAGAACAAGGCTCTGCCGCTAAGACAGACACCATGAGTCAGGGGAAAAATATGCTTCTTCATGGTCTAGGAAGAAACTCAGAAGAAAACTGGTATAAAATCTCAGATCCACTCACAACCTGTATTTAAAGCTGTCTTTCCTATTACCTAAAGCTGACAGACCACATCTGAATAAATTATCAAGTCATCTGCAATTCATACAGTTTCCTGTGTTCCAACGCGCTATCAAACAGGCGACTGAGGACATTCCCGGAATGGTCTGGTGACGGAGAATGAAGATATGGGATGACAATGAAAAAGTCAGCAGAAAATCATAAGTCAATGGAACTATTTTATGCTCTTTACTTCCTAGCCTGCACCAGTCCATTCAAAAGGCTCATTAGAATTTCAAATGAAAAGCTGAATAATACAAGCATTATAAATCTGTTACAAACAAACCTAAAATGCATCAAGAAAAATATACACGGAATTTTCCTTCTTAAATTGCACTGGTTTTTCCTACAGGTTTGTTTGCTGGGACTCAGCAACTATTTGTTTTTAGGGTAAGGCTGTCTTTTCTTTTCTTTTTTAATTTACTTTACTTATTTAAATTGAAGGCCAGTGCCTGCCTGTCTCCTTGGTCCCTCTACAGCCTGAAGAATGGAATCCAGACACCTTCCAGGTTTCTCTACACAGCTATAGGCTTTTTCTTTTTTTTTTTTTTTCTTTAACAACATTACGAGTGAAAAAATAAGTTATTTACCCATGGGAGAAACCTCAAGAGAAATCAGAGCCTCAGCTTACTGCAGCATCCCACCACAGAAGGACTCCTAATAGGACGTCAAATTCTTATCTGCAGAAAGGAAGACCTCTTGGTGGAAGAGCAACAGGAAGGTGATTTCTGACAGGTCCCGATACCTCCACCCCTCCTGTGACACGGTGGCAGCATGTGGGTCTCTTTCCAGAGTTGTTCTGTAACACCAGGGGACTTGCTCATACAAATAGCTCTGCGGATGATCAGAACTATTCATTAGAAGTCCTTTAAAAAGAAAATAAACCCTTAATGTTTCCTTTGAAGTAAAACAATTCAGACTATTTTTGGTAATAACAGAACAAAAAAACTGTAACCTACAAACTACCACCAAAATCTGAGAGGAGTGAATGTATTGCTTCTAAGAATAGCAAGAAAAGTTACGATAAAATACATAATACTATATTAATGGATAAGACTTACATAGCATTTTTGTTGTTTTTTGGTTTTGGGTTTTTTTAACATTTTTTGTTGACAGAATGAAAAAAAAAAAACCCTCCCCAAATCCCCAACCCAGACCCTAAACAACACAGCAGGGAAAAACCCCAACACACAGTAATTGAATACTGCACCATGGGTTCCAAAATAAAACATTATAGCATATCACCCACAGAAATCCCGGTAACACTTCCGGACTTCTCAGACACTGCCAGACAACAGGACCACGCACGTGAAGCCAGAACGCTATGTTATGCTTTGGGAAGCCAAAGCGATGGCAGCAAGAGGAACAGAAGCCCATCAGGTTGAGATGTCCTTATGACCCAACAGAGTACCGAGCTGCTCCGGACGCCAGCCCGGCACACTGCCAGGGGGACGGTGGGTGCCAGCGATAGACCAGGACAACACAGCTGCCCTGAGACTGGAGAAAGAGCTGCTGAAGCAGACAAAGTCAATCAGTCGCTTAAAAAATAAAATTAGAAGATTGCAATGTGGTAGAGGTCTTCATCCCCTTGATCTCTTACCTAGTCCGGACATGCCACTGAAGCTACATGGACTCATCTTTAAATGAAGTATTAATGATGAGAAACTATTCCGACAGATATTATCTCTGCACTTTCTCATTCCCAGGACCCCTGTTACCATTTTCTAACATGTAAGATTTTTTTTTCCAGAACAACAACTAGACTTCTACTCAAATATTGGGCTAAACCTTGAGAGATTGGCTTTCACGGGCGTTTGCTTGAAGAAAATCTGAATGCAAAATCTGAATGAGAACCTTACATTCTAACCACCGAATCCCAGAAACGGTATTTGCTAAGCACCAAGTTCACCTGGAAAACATGTTAGTTATGGCTGAAACCCCGAGGCTCCCCGATAAAGGGCGCCAGCCAAAGCATACGCTGAGAAATTCAGACACAGCGTACGATGCAACATCATCGCCCGTGAACACGTTCAGCCAGCGTGCATCGTCCTCAGATGGGGCACACAGGATTCCTGCTCTCGGCTCAGCTGGGGAGCGGGGGAAGACAGCCTGTACATGTATTAAAACAGCTTTCTGCATCTCAAGGAAACAGAAACGAAATAAATATACAAGTAAACAAACACTTCAAAGATAACAATGAAATCTCACCAGTTGCAGCACATGTCCACTCAGTCTCTTTTTTTTCCTAAGTGCCTTTCCTTAGTAAAAGCCATCAAATACCATTGTGAATTAGTAATATTTTTTTTAGCAGCATCGAAGAATTAAAGCAAGAGAGAAAGGGAAGGCATGCAAGAGAGAAAAGGAGGGAGAGAAAGAGAGAGGTTAAGCTCAAAGGCAGAGAGAGCGAAATGGACCAGATTATACAAAATTAAAAAGCAAATACGCGCAGACAATTTGTGCCGAGTGATTGCAAGCAATTACAGTCCGGCTTTTCTGGAGGGAAAATTGGGGAGGGGGGGGGAAGGTTATTTCAGCTTAAAAGGAGACTTTATTCATTCCTGATCAGCTTCTCCTACTATTCTCTCTTTTATTCTTGGATATCAATTTAAAAAAAAATCACCCTTCAGATGTTACATGTCTAACCCTGGGAATCCCACCCCTGGGCAGAGAGGGAGGATTTCAGCTTCCAATCGGCTCTTTCTATAGCCCTGAAAAAGCAATTTGCTCATAAAGGATAAAAAAAAAAAAAAGGGGGGGGGGGGGGGGAGGAAGAAAGAAAAGGAGGGCAAAAAAGGAAAACCACAACAAGGGCACACGTTTCTCTTGGAGGAGAGCTTCAATTTTACTGTAATTGTCTGAAGAAGAGCTGCTTTGATCTGCAGAATTATTATTATGCTTCAAATGCCTGCCTGCTAATGTCACAGCTGTGCTTTGGCACGAGCGCAGCGAGGGGGACCGGAGGCTAACCCGGGCCTTGCCCCGGCCGGGGTCCCGCTCCCGCTCCCCTTCGTGCCTCTGAACTTTGTTTCAGGAGCGCCTAAAGCAGGCGCCCACGGCCGCGGCTCCGCTGCCGGGCACGGGGCTCCGCACACTTGTGGAGCGGCCGCGCGGCTCGTGCTCAGCCCCCTTGGCGTGGGAGGGAGACGGAAACGCCGGGGTCGCCTCCCTGCGAGGATCAGGAGAGAGGGTTCAAAGCAATATATTTTCTTGCTGGTTGGTCTCGCCCAATCACGAGCTGAAGCAATGGGAAGGCGGCTTTAAGTCCTTTATTATATTTCTTGTTCTTACGTCACTACCTATTACTGTTGCGAAATTCTTTTATTTTTTTAAATTACAACTGGATATCTACAGTGTTCACATGCACCTCCCTCCCCGCTGCCCCGAAGGTAGACACATTTTGCCGACAGCAGATCGGAAGAACCGGCCTCAGACCCTGCGCCGCTGGGGCGGGAGGCCACGCCACGCGCGCGTCCCAGTGCAAACCCAGGAGGCACGCCAGTGCGGGGAGCAAAAACGGTCCTGGGATTTCCGGTTCTGCAGCAAGATACAGACCCGTGCAAGAAGGAACACCACCTCCTTCGCATTTGCCGTGGAAGTACAGGGACACTCCAGTTCTTCCAACTAAATTTTAATGCGGCTGCCTGAAAATTAAAGAAGCGCCGCTAACGCAGCGGAAGCGTTTGCCGCTGTGGACCCCCTTACTTCTGGGGACCTGCAGCCTGAAGGTGTTTGACTTTGTGGCGTCCAAATTGTTCCACAAAACACAGAGAAGCTCAACTGCTTTCCTGTTTTCTTGCCTTTATGCACCATGTCTGTACTTGCATGAAAATACATTCCATGAATACAGGTAGTCTATGAATTTTTTTTTTTTTTTTTTTAATTTTTATTAATCAGAGTTTAGGGGAGCAAGACATTCTGCACATCAGGACAATGGCATCTTTTTCTTCAGTTCTTTCATGACTGGGCCCAGAACCTTAACACCATACCATATTGGTTATCTGTTTCTTGTGAGCTACTTGTATTCAGATAAAAACTTTTAGAAAATGTGTCTGTTTAAGGATATTCTCAGAAATTATTATTTCTAATTATTATTTGAAAATAACCATATTTAATGATGATATTTTTCAAATTCTTTATTATACAAAGCCCTCTTCTATAGTCCATATTTGACTACCACCACACGGGGGAGGTCAGCTTCGAATACCCTGAGACTGATCTGGAGAAGCACCGAGCGCCTCTAACTCTGAGCGAGCCCACAGAGTTCTGACAGACCGACCCAAGACAACACAGGTTGAACGCTGAAAAGCGAAGCAAAGACAGACGCAGCTTTCAAAACTGGGCTGCACCCATGCAGCTGTACAAGACTCCTGAAGGACAAGCAAGTAACAAAAGCAAAGTAACATCAAAAATACCTTTCCACGCATCCCAGGGTCAGCTATTTAAAGTTCAACATTTTATGAACGACACAGTCTAAAAGCAAGATCCATATCCCAGAAATTTAGGATTTTCTCTCGCCAGCGAATGTACAACTCTCCAAAACTGCTGACACCTAACAGGACGTTTTCTACGCCACCGATCAAGTCCTGAGTACCACCTATTGTCGTCGAAGGGATTTGGTGTGCAGGTAGTCACGCTGCGGAGAAAGATGCTTTGCACCCTCACCTTTCTCTACCCAGTTTACTTCAAACATCCCAAACTTCTGCTCTGCAAAGAGCTAGCATTTGTGTTTGAAGAAGGAATAATTTTTTTTATTCAAATAGTCTGAGGAGTTTTTCTTCAAACGTCAAATTTCTTATCCACAAGGCACAATTTTGAGGTGTAGCAGAGACAACATTTGGTCACTGGTGATGAGATATTGGTGACCAAGTATTTTTGCGACTCACTAGGAATAAGAATTTTGAGATTTTACAGCTTTCCAGTGAGTAAAGCACTCTACGCCTAGGAAGTTTTCAAGATACATATGATCTTAAAATCTTCCCATTATTATATACAAAAATACTTTGTGTAAGTAAAGGTTTCTAAAATCATATATCTACAGTTTTTCTCTGCTTGTATAGAGTCAGAGTCCTGGTAACTGGCAGTATGCCTTCACATGAAGAAGTCTATGAAAAATGGTACAAATAATTTCTTAAAAAGTCTCTAACATCTTTCTGAAATAGTTTGCCTGTAAAATATGTAGCATGCACAAAATACACCGAGACGTGGTGTGACACAAACAATTTATTGGCATTAGTCTGGGATGAGCCGCATAAGTCATGCGGGGCTTCACTACTCATAAGTATTGCCGTCATCTCAAACTCATCAATAACACCTTTACTCTATTGCATCCTAGCATGAACTGTGTATCTATCTAAACTATAAACATATACAATTTTTCAGTCAAAAGAGTAATAGGCAAATAGCTGGATTTCACTCATTTTGTGTTCTCCAGGTAGTAAAACAGACGCATATTTAATGCACATACCAAAAAGTGCAGTGCCAATAAGTAGAGAGAGTCATATTTCCGAGTTAGTTTATAGACGGCTGTATTTTATGGCCGTACCGCTAAAACCATATATGCGTGCATATAAATATAGATAAATACCTGTAAAGTCAGAATCTGCACACATGAAATAGGGGCCTGGATAAATGCAGGACAAAGTACATGATTAAAATAATCTTAATTTCTACATAAAATTATGAACTCTTGACTAAAATTACTACTTAGAAATGAGATCTTGAGGTTATACAGTGTCCTCTCATACTGATCCTAGAGGTTGCTGTCGGACATTGCTCTTTTGCTTTATAATTTTGCTAATTGGTCATTAAGGAGTCTATAATTCTAATTCTGCCTTTGCCGGCAACACACTGTGGGTCAGCAAGTAAATTAATCTACCTCTACACCTCAGTTTCTCCAACTGCAAGACAGGGAAACACATATCCATCAGGAGGTCCTGTAGGAGTTAATCTGTTAATGTTTGTATCAATCAAGTTGTCAAGTGCTATTTAAGTGCTTATTATTACTCATACAATAATTCTCTCCTTCAGGGCTCCATAGGTTTGCAAACGCCTCTTTCATCACATACGTGAAGTTCTTTCGGGGCAAGGAGAAGACCTGGATTACGATCAAGCCCATCTCTTTGTAGGTGGCCTCAGAACACCAAGTGCTCCGGAGCGAGGCAGACCGAGCATTCCCGATGTTTTGCTCCTGTGCTGCAGAACACGTTGCCCTTTTTGTTTCACCACAACACTTCCATCAGCTGCACTCTGCACTGGGTCAGGGAGCTGGTACAGCTTAAAGATCTATTTGTATCTTACGGCCCATGTACCGCCACAGGCATAACCTCGCATGAGTGTCTTTCCCACAAGGCAAGCGTCAGGCAAGGGTCTTTGCCTTCCTTCAGCCTGTTGTTCTTCCTGTGCATGCCCCCTTTTTGGCCTGGAAATTGTTAGGCACAAATGCTGAGGAGATGTTCTGTTTAGCCAGAGCATCGTTTGCTCTAACCGTTCTAGAGAGAAACTGCTTATTCAGGATGCCTGGCTCTGAAACACCTTGGTGAGAGGTGCCGTTCTGCAGCACGTGTGCTCTACCCAGCCTCTGCATCTGGGCCAGAGGAGGGACAAACCTTTAGTCCACATCTACTGTACCCTCAGAAGCCCAGCGACCGTCCTCGCGGGCACACTGCGACACCAGGACGCACAACGCAGTCAAACACTTTCTGGAAACCTCAGACTCGGAGCCCGCGCAGTCACGTTGTGCACGTGCTGTTGGCCTGAAGCTTGCAAGGGTACTGCAGGTACTCCACATAAGCTGTACAGTTGCCCTACACAGCTACAGGAGCTTGTGGATTTCTCCTCAACTTATGGGCATGACACACGGCTGTCATTAGAGCATGCCGGTATGAATCAGTATGTCAACTCGTTATATAACGAGTTAGCGCTCTCTATCCATACAACTCTTGCCTACCCAAAAGGCGTGCAGCATTCAAGGCACATGTTAGCCACAGTTCCTGGAGCCTGCATGCATTGGGAGCTTCTTTAGAAAATATAGTAGCTATTCTTCTAGTCTTCTCATAAAATGAATTCTCTCTACTGGCACCAGTGAAGCTAAATACAACTTATAAAATATTGAGCAGATCTTCATAAGGAATGCAACTAAAAAAAGTGACACTTTAATTATTATCTTTATGCTCCAGAAATATCCCATCAATATGAGAAGCAGATAATTCACAATACTGTTTCAACCACTCTGCAGAATCAGGAGATACTGGTGCATTGCCTATACCAGGCGTGCAAACGTTAATGCTATGTATCTATGCGTGTAGCCTGCAGTTATTTATCAATTGTTTATGCATGCACTTATTTATGAATTTAGTTAATTTATAAACATTTATATTGTAGAGCATGAGATGATAAATTCAGGAGAAAAATACCGACTTGTAGAGTATGACCCCCCGCCTCGTTTAGCTGAGAACTCCCTCCCTTGCACAGGTGGAGCGACCCGGACCTTCCTGCCGGCAACCGGTCCGTAACAGCAGTCCGAAGAATTGAGACTTTGGGAAGAGCAGAGTTTTAAGCAAATCCCTTCCATGCAATTTTCTCCACAGTGGTCTTGAGCAAACCAGTTCTTCCAAGCTCTAGAGATCAGTTTAACAAGTCTTTTGCCTACAGCTGATCCTTGGGAAATTAGTGAGATTCTGTGGCTGCTAATACGGCAGCAAATTATGCAACTTCCAAATTATTTTTGAATTTTCAAAATAAGCTGTGCTATGTGCAAAATTGCAAATATCTCTGTAAATCACATAATAAATAAATAAATGTCTCTGCATAATTACTTGTTAAATAGCTCATTTTCCCACTGTTCCAGCATTGACAGTCAGCCGCCTAAACTCAAAGTCCATCACTTTTGCAGGAAGACATTTAGCAGGATTATTTTTTTTTTTTACCCCAGATTTCTTTTCCTCCTTACCCTTGAGACTGTTTTCCCATAAGATTTTAAGTAAAACTCTATTTTTCCTCTAAATGTATACATTTTTATGTTTTCTCAGTGCACCAAGCATGACAGAGGGAAATAGCATTACGTAAACACATGGCTGGACGTGCTGACTATATATATATGTATCACTGACATTTCACTCTCTTACTATCTTGAAGTACCTCTTGCTATGTGCTACACAGGCAAAATAGCAGAACAAACAATACAGTATATTCTGCTAGGTCCAAATACGCGTCTGAGCAAGTCGATATGGAAAGTAGCGTAGTGAGCGGCTCTAGAACGTCAGTGATTCACTGACAGGCATCTGTTAACGAAGAAGCAGAGAGGCTGTTCCGTCCTCCACGTTATACTCCACTTTCTAAAGAATCCTGCCATTTGTAGGATGGTTTCTGTGTCGAAAGACGTGACCTAGGAGCAGTCCTCCAGTCAAAGACAAGGCAGAGGTTGTCCCTGGCGGAACGCGGTACGGGCGAGGAAGGCGGACGCGCCCTCCTCTGGAGCTTGGCAGCGCAGTTCGAGCCAAGGATGAGCAAACCTCTCTGTCATTTATTTTCCTTATCTTTCCTTAAGACTAAGGTTGCATTTTAAATAGCATCCTGACTATATTTGAAATCCACATTTGTAGTAATTTCCGTCTCTCTTTCATCCTCTTGAATAGTCTAGACCTGAACCACACCTTGGTTTGAGCCTGAGATTTCTGCCCCCAACTTTCTAAAATTATTTGAGTTATTTCTTCTCTGCTAGAAGCTCTGCCAGCTTAGTGTTTGTTCTTCACTTTCAAGGGTAATTTATTTATTTTCTTCACTTTTAGCTATTGAAATCAGCAAGAAGAAATTTATATAATGAGCCTTAGTAACAGTTTCTCCCACAAAGTTACCTATTTATCTCCTATTGTAGTGGTTTAGAAAGCATGAAAATGATGGAAAAATATAGGTGTAGTGACAAATCTCTGGGACTGATGGTGAATAATTTAAAATAGTCTTCACCCATGGGCGTGATGCTTGGAACCCACCCACTCTTGAACCTTTCCCAGTCACTCAGACTCCTCCTTTCATAATACTCACAGTAATATCCTCTCCACACACAGACAAATAAAACCCTGTTTACCTAAACCTTTTAATCCAAATCTGTTCTATCTCGCAGCCTGTATCACTTACCCAATAGCTACCACCTTTATCTGAATGTTTTTGATGTCCCGGATCATTCCGGATAAGCCGAGCTGCTGAGGGAGCACACGCGCGACACATGCTGCCCGCCACGTTTCAGAAAAGCTCACTCACCCCACAGGAAAAAGATTTTAAAGTTAGCAGCAGCAAAGACTTTTCTGTCAGTATTTCCCTCAGAAACATTATTTAAGCAAATCACAGACAGTGGAAGAGCAGAGACTACGTGGGTTTTTTTTTCCTAACCAGCAGGAGCAACGCTATTTTAAGACCTACCCTGAATTCTGCACACCGTGCTACCAACAACAGCACTCCCCGCTTCCCCCCAGTGCAAACATAAAACGGGACACAACGCTGCGCTTCAAGCATAGCAAGACTCACCCTTAAAGCGAGCTCCTTGGGAAACAGCTAGAGATTGATTTTGTGTTTTGTACAGCACCAGGTACGCTCTCAACACCAACAAAAGCAATGCCAGCACTTAGTTCTTAATTATTTATCCATTTTTAATGGCGGTAAGAAACAAATATCACAAGCGCTTTCTTTGCTCAGAAGACCCTGATGCAGAAAAGGATGAAACCCAGCCTTTATTTCCCTCGGTTCGTTATTTACAGAACCATCTGCATGCAGTTGCAGAGTCCGGTTGAGCCCCGTCTATATCCCCGTTTCCCTCCAGCACTAATTAGTAATGCAATCCCACAAAGAGTGAAGTTGCCCGAAACCTCCCCTCACTCACAATGATTTATGTTCAATTTGTACAAATGGAGAAAATGAGATTTCAAATTTCAATGCCATTTCTGCAATGAGGTGATTAAAAGAGAGAGAGGTATTGCGTTCTACTGTATAGAATATTGATCCCAGTGCTATTTTCTTTAGCAATAACCATTAGCTCAGTATTATTTGCAAACCTCTAATGTGAACCTGGAGATGTAATTTACATTTGTGCTTTACTTATTTGCTTTAACAAAACAACACAAAAGCTTTGGGTCTTTCAATCTATCCTTATTGTCAATAAAATTAGCAGTTCATAAAAAAATTAATGTATATGCAAAACCATCACTCCCTTGTAAACTACACGGAGACTGTAAATGTTGCTCAGAACAAAAGGGAGATAAACTATTAAAAGCCTCTGGCCATTTAACAAATTGAATACCAAACGAATTAAGATAGAGTTCCCTTTTGTCCCCTTCTTTAATTTCTGGGCCCCTGGGAGCCCGCAAAAGTTTCAGAAGTATGGGGAGGTTTCCCCCAAGGAGCGCGGTGTTGACAGGGGGTGTCTGACGGGAACATAATGGGCACGGGGACGCACACGCTTCTGCTCACAGCCGGTGCCGCGGCCGTTGCCATCGCAGGAGTCGCCCGCCGTGGCCTTTACAGTGGAAAGCACAAAGCGCACACGCGTGCACGGGCACACACGTGCACGGGCACACGCGTCCGGCATGCAAATGCTTCTGGGGAGGACGCCAAGAAAGAAGAAGTGAGAAGAAAGAGCGTAATCGCGGAATAAAAGGGGACGGCACTCTTGCCGCTCGGGCGGCCGTTTGTCAGCCCCCAACCCTTGAATAAGACAAGGCAGTTCCTCCCGTCGCGCTGCTGCTCCCTGCGCAAAAATCAGCTGCTTCTGCTGCCTGGCAGAGTTTAGAAGATGAGAACAAGGAAAGAAGAGGAAGAAGGGGGGGGGAGGGGAAGAAAAAGCTAATGACCCATAATTGCCATGATAGTGGAATAGGGCCCAGGCAGCTGTTTTACATTCCCGGTATGTATAGTATGCAAATATCTACAAAGGGCCAACACAGTTTCTCTATTGTGGATCCTGAGGGTAACCAAATTAGCCTTTGGCAACCATGGTAATTGGGAGGTGCTGTTCCCATTAGGAGTCCTGCAAATTATGAAGAAAAATGGACCAAAGGCTTTGTCACAAATAATAATACCAAGAAGAAAAGAGCAGGCGGCCGTCTTTGCTTTTCTTTTCTTCCTTTTTTTTTATTTCTACATTGTGTTGTTAATATCTCTCTGTTTAGTAATAAGCAAACAGTCCTCGGTGCCCCGCTGGACCCTCCTGGGCTTTCCATAGCAATATTAAGTTCTGGGGAATACTAAACACGGGACAGCAACATCAGTTGCAAATTCCCCAAGCAGAAGCCTCACGACCAGACACTGTATTTGGTTAGACAATGCTGCTTCTGCTCAACGCTGCTTTTAGCTGTGGGAATCAGAATTAGGAAGCAAAAAAAAAAAAAAAACCCAAACCCTTAGCTAGTACTCTTATTTGCATAGGACAAAACAGGACACAGAGCACCAGCTAAGTTTGTTCTCCCTAACTTTGATTCACGCAGCTAAATACAGATTTGTTCTATGAATCACCCAACTTTGCTGCACAAGAGGCTACATTTTCCGCTAATGATTCGAATTTGTCTTTCGCTCTTCCCACCTTCTTTGATCATCTCATATTTCTCAATTCCAGCATGCAGAATACTCTTTAATTGTTATGATCTACTAAAAAATTCACAACTGCCAACTTTTTGAGCGGAGCTCAGCTGTGACACCATAAGTCAATGCCAGAAGCATTAAATGCTTTTGTCTTTAGCTCCCCCTAAGCACAGAGCTCACTCTCTCCATGAACTCTCCTGGCTGAGATCACAGGTGAGCTGGCAACACCCAGTGACACGGCAATGGGATTGGACCTACGTGCAACGTCGGCCAGGTTTGGGTAGCAGGCACGGTCCTGGGAACACTGCGCATCCGTCCCCTGCAAAGCCCAAGTGTTTTGAAAAAAAAAGCACACTGACAATGAAAATTAGGAAATTGTCTCACTTGCTTTTGTATTTCTTCCTGTAAACCTTGTGATGACATCTCCTGAATAAGGAGAAAATAAACAAACCAACCAACCAAAACTTTCTTGGGTTCGTTTTGGTTCGGTACAAAAACTAAAGCAAGGTGCCATCACAAGGGCTGAACAGTGCAACCTACAAAAGCTTACTACTACTGCTTCCCAAGCGCTCATTCTAGGCCAGACTCTTGTTTTAAATTTTATCTAGCTTTTCCCTAATATCAGGATTTAGGAGAGGACAGCAATTACAGAGAGAAAAGAATCAATTAAATTTCTGATGTACAACCCAGAGGACAGAATAAACAGAAGTAGAGACAGGAAAAAAAAATAAAGTGTTTGACTACAATGGAAAAAACATAGAAGAAAAAAATAGATGAAGTAGAATGGCTGGTCAAGGAAGCCCTCCACGGCACAGCCAGCCCTTTATAGATTGACCAAAGCAATGAATTACTCTCGTTTCTAGATACCGATTTGAAGGACAAAACAAAGCATAAATGTAAGCAAACAATACTATTTTCAAGATTGATTTGAATTTCAAAAAATGGTGTTTCCTAGTGGAGAAGTTCACACTGTACAACGCACACAGACATGATGACCGCAAAGGTGGCCAATGGGTGCCTTATCTGACTGAAGGCAAGTGCCTTTGCCTGACATAAACCAGAACATTTTCTGGAATTAAATATTTTTTAATTTTTTTAAAATATAAATCCGAGTCAAGGCATGCACCTCTTCTAATAAAAGGAAGACCTGAGACTACTCCCCTCTCTTAAAAAATAGTTCGATGTTTATGTACACAATAGAGTCCCTGCGGCCCAGAAGAAAACCCAACTCTCGGAACACCCAAGCGCATCTCCTAAGCGACCTTTGTGCCAAACGCTACTGCCAGCAAAAGAGGCTGAAAAGCTCCCCGCCCAAGAACCACCTCCAGCCGGGTTTAAAGCACTCTTCTAGGAGAAGGAATGAGGAGGAGGAAGGCAGGAGGAAGCATCTCCAGGTGGGGCTCCAGCCAGCAGAGAGGGGGCATCGCCCCCAACACCTCTCTTCCCAGATTTGGATAAAAGAGGCAACATCTGCTCGTGCCGTGCACCGGGCGATCCCACGACATGTGGCAGAGCCACGCGGGATCTTTTGGAATGCAAATAGGAAACATCTATGTTGTGGACCCTGACCCGGCTTTTTGTGAAACAGATACTACTTTACTTGGCACTAACACAATTAAAAGTGTATTAATACCAAAAGCAATACTTTAGGCACCTTAAGAATTTTTCTGGCAGGAAATTAAGTGTCTAAGGGATTAACTGCTGATTTTAGATTGAATTAACTACTTCTGTATAAATCTTACTTTAAGAATCCTTAATTTCTTTACATGTATCCAAACGGCCCTGATGAGGCTTGCACAATCCTGATCTCCACCCTGCCCATTTTGGGCAGCTGTAAAAAGCAATACTTGAGGTCTTCGCGTTTGTACATACAGCAGTCTAATACCGTGTCGGCATGGCACACGCAAATTTTCCAAATCATAGAGAGTTCTCTCCTAGAATGGGAAGGCCAAAAATCCACCACAGGAAAAGTTCCCGTTGCACTGGTACTAATTAACGTGCAGGATTTCTCCGTTGGGTGGGGGACACCTTGTTGTCAGTAACATACATAGTCCGATTGTTTTTTCCCCAGCTGCTCCAGGCTGGCAGCGTAAACAGCCACTGTAAAGTGCTGCAAATGCCAGAAGAACATCCAGGCCCTCTCATATAAATAAGATTCAGAACAACAACGTCAGGAATCTACAGTCATTGTGATGGCTGTACAACCTGAATCCGCGAGTTCTATCAAATTTGTAGGAAAGAAAGAATTATAAACCAAGTCTCACGTAGAACAGTAGTGTTTTAATTTTTCATGCTGAGACTAACTCTTCATCTTAAAACCACTGTAGCAAAAGTCTTAACCCCAGATCTTTATTTTTTCATGCTTTCCCCTCAGGGCCTCTTTAAATAGCCGGCAGAAGAGTCACTTCCCCGTCGGTGCAGTTGGCACGCCTGCAAGTGTACTTAAAGTTTGCGTCTGATCAAGTTATGTGTATTGGATCTGAAACCAGTTAGTCAATTCTTTCAGGTCCCTAAGTGGCGATTTGTGGTAATGTCTACATCAATACTAACAGAGCGGTTTGCTAGCTGGTTTACGTAAAGCAAATGTCTGAAGGATGGAGGGGCTGCCTCCAAGGGTTCTCTCAGTTAATGGAGATGCGGCTGGAAAAAGAAACACGCGGATACAAAAGAAGTGCTGCTTTTAAAAGGACCATCCTTCACAGAAACACACAGCCGGAGGAGCCGACGGATGGGCATCGCCCAGGCACGCGCGCATTGTTCCCAGCCGTCCTCTGGACAGGTGTCTGCCACCGAGCCCTCAGAGCTCCGCCGGCCAGCCCGGCTTGGCTCCCTCGGTCTTAGCACCAATAAGATAAAACTCTCTTACATTCATTAATTTTTTTTTTTTTTTTCCCCCCTTTGAACAACAATCCCACTCCTCCCCTCCTGCATCTTCTTACTCCTTGGGCTCCAAATGGGGGATACAGGCAGCAAAGTAGAAAAAAGAGAAGGCCAAGAAAACAAAACAACCAACAAACCAACCAAAAGACCCCGCACTTGGGTAAAGTGTAACTAAAAATTAGAAAAAGGTAAAACATGTTGTATGAAATAAAATTATGATTAATGAAAAAAGCAGGACGTGGCTACTGCTAAACAAAAGTTGCTGGTTCAAACTACAAATAGAGGACAACTATAAGCAATATTGGATTAAACTTCTCCTCTCCAGTAACAGCTTTTATTTCTCTAATGTTTTTGGGTTTAGTCCCAAACAGAATGTAAACTCTTCAGAGCAAGACTTGTAAAGCGCACAGCAAAACGGGCTGATCTCGGTACGGCCTCGGGGTGCCAGCGGGCTGCAGAGGCACAGCACAGGCACGTCGTGCCCGGTGCAGAACTTCTTTCCACACGCAGTTTCCCCGTAAGATCCCACACGCGCCTATTGCGCTGTGGAGAAAACATGGCCCAGCCCTTCTCACATACCACGTCTCCTCCCCATACCCGATTTTCTGCTTGCTTTCTACGGTGAAACACCTTTGAGATGATGCACTTCTCTATATGGAGCTCTGCGGGTTTTAGGACTGTAACAGAATTAGCAGCTTATAGAAATAAAATAACCTGGAGGGGAAAAAAAAAAAAAAATTGTCCCGTGTTCCCTGGGACAAAAGCAGCCAGGCTAGTTCTTACGAGGGCTGGACCGTGCAGGACACCCGCACGCACGTCGGGCCGGCTGACTGCGTCTCCTTGCCCTCACAGCCTGCTCCACCCCGGTTACAGCAGACGCGGGCTGTAGCCGGGACCCTGGGGGAAGCCAGCAGGAATTTTGGTCACCGACTTAGCCGTTAGCCCTCACCGCATTCGGTGTGCCACCCCCCGAGAACCAGAACACACGAATACACCGGCTCCCTGAAGATTTTTGTGAATGTACGTGATATTTAGCTTCTGCTACATAGCGAAGGAAAGCTATGCAGTAAAGCGGCCACGCGAAAGCCCAACTTCTGCAGCTGGTGCCTCCAGGCACGCCACATGTCCCCGGATGGGACCGCTCGGCAGCCTCTCCTCGGGCGGCAGCGCTGCCGAGCCCTGGTAGCCGGTGTTCTTCAGAAAGCGGTGGAGTCAACGCCCACTGCTCGAGCGTGAAAACTGCCAAAGGTTTAATGAACCAGAATGCAAGAGGCAGGGAATATCTACACTGACATGGTGCTCAGGAACGCGTCACCTTCTAGGAAAGGACCCTGAACGGCAGCGGGGCAAACGGAGGCAGAAGGTATTCGCCAGTAAAGGTGCAATTTGTAATTGATGAAACATTTTTTGAATACTGTTTCTCTAAGTATCCTGCGAGAACGTTTTCTTTCCTAGATTTGTCGCCATTTGTTAATTGGTTGTTTTGTAATTATTCCTCACCATCTCTGCAAGCATTCAGAATAAAAAAAAAAAAAAAAACTTTTGGAAAATTCCTAAATCTGATGCTACCCGTTAGCTGAGGATCTGCAGACCGCCAGGCAGCGAGCACACATCCCTGGTGCGTGCAACCCGTAAACGGCGCCGCACAAATGCCAGACAAGCGGGAACAAGGGGTTTAGGCTCCCAGCCTCTGCCCGCACACTAACCAGAAAATAACAGCGCCGTTCCTCTCGATGTTTCATCCCGTTGTTGCTGACCTTCCTACCTGGTGTAGCCGGCTCCGTGTTGCTGCCCGCAGAGGAGAGCGTAGCGTGAACCCGCCATACCCAAACCGCGCTAACGCAGACCCCGCCGGGGCCCTTCCGAGCTGCCTCTGGGTGGAAAGCACGCCAGCGAGGGAACGGCCCGCGCCGCGGCTCGGAGACCTGCAGTTAACCGATGCGACCGAGTAATTCACTGCGCCAAATCCACGGTGGGGGATGAATAAAGTTTGTATGTGGACTGCGAACACACACACGTGTACACGATGCCCATGGGAAACTGAGCAACATCGAAACCCGTACACGGCTGGGAACGGGATACCAAGGGAACGAGGGGTCTGTACAGTCGGACAGAAGGTGGGGGGAGGCGAGACCGTCCCCGGTCTGTCACTGTCAGCCCCACGGATGGCACGCGTGTGCAGCGATGAGGTGACACCCCAGCAGAACACACAGATGAGAAGAGGGGGCGAGAGGGGAGCGATCCGTATGGGCGAGATGTATGCGGAAACGTAAGCAAACAGGAGAGGAATCACAAGCTAAAAACACGCACGCGGGCAATGCACACGAGCACGTGTTACAGCACGTAGCCCATTAGCTTGATTTAGGACCGCGATCCCCCCCTGTAAAAATACATCTGAGAAGGGGGAGGACAATCTTCGTAAACGTGGATGTGCCACTACTGCGTCATTTGCCTCCAGCACAGCCAAGAATTTCAGAGCTCATCAGTGGGTTTGGAGATTATCCTGTTACTTGGGATTATTATCCCAAATTTGCTAGGGCCACAGGGAGGGAGTATCCCTCGGCACAGCCTTTCCTGGGGAAGATCTGTTGCACCCTGACCTGCTCTGCAATGGTAAAGCGCCCGCAGAGGGTGACGCGGCTTCTGTCTGATGGATTCCGTGGACTCGCTCAGCGCCCTTGGGCACGTCGCTGCTTCTGCGCTCTGCTTCAGAGTAAAAAACCCACTACTTCCACACCAGCTATGTGCCGATTTACGCTTTGAGTCATTTAAATATACTGCCTGAAGTGTAAAATCTGTGAACTGTCAGCAAACTTCAACTTTGCAAAAATTGTTGCTATTTATTATAATAAAGTGCTAGATGTATACCAAGAGATGGCTTTGATAGAACAGATCCTATCTCAGACAAAAATACGGAATAAACCATCTCCCAAGGTCTCCTTCAACCCTGTTTTCCATAACTTCATGAAGAAAAAAGAAGAGAGCGCAAACCCTACGGGCCAGCTCTTCTCCAGATCCGTAATTCCCAGCACCGCCATTCAAGGGCATCCACCCCTGCGGAAGCGGCGTGCGCACGCAGCTGGAGCGTGCAAATCCCTCCTCTGCTCGAGCACTGCAGCGAGCTCAGGTACTGCGCGTTTTCAACATGCTGCCAGTAATGAAGATGCTTTCTTCAGACCCTTATTCATACCATCTGAAACCTGATGATTTCAAATGAACAATAAAAAGCAGCAGGAAAAAAAAACCAAACTTGAGTTGCCAGACTGCAGCAAAGAAAGCATTTCCAAATCTATCAAATCTCTGCAACCTCAGTTGTTCCACAGAAGGCAAAGAGGTTTTTAGCAGCGTTGTTCAAGGGATTTTCAAACTACAGTTTCATTTTCTCTTACTAACAGAGAGATCCTGCCCAACAACTGCAGGCAGAAGAGTAAGTTATTTTGTGGGGAAAAGGAAGGCTAGAACAATTATTTATTTATTCAAATAATCTTCCTCAAATAGGAAGAACTTTTTTTTTTTTAATTTGTTTATAATTTGAATTTTTAATTTTAAAGCTTCAGTATACGTACCATAAGAACATTGTAAACGCCACCTTCCAATAAATGTTTGCTCTTGCTTTCAAACTCATCAGGACTAGCACCGAGAGCAGCCCTACGCCCACCCGCGTGCCGCGCAAGCCCTCGCCTGGGTGGGCTGCGCACCTACGAGCACCTGGAGGAAGAGCCGCTTCCCCGCGCGGCTGGCTGCCCTTGGCTCTTCCGAGACGCCCACCGAGTTTGGTGGGAGAGCAAGCCAGACTTGGTAAGAGCAGACTGTAAGGAAGAGTGATAGGAGAGAAAGGGGAGAGAAGGAAAGAGATGTTTATTCAAGAGAAGGTAGTGAGAGTATTTGTTTATGGTAAACACATTTTAAAAACTATCAGTAGTTTTTTTGCAGGCATCGTAACACGTAGCGTGCATTATGTTTGTTATTGCTTTTGGGGTTAGCTTTTATTTTTATATTCGTTGCTGTTGTTCTTTTTAGATCAAATAGCAAATGATTGGCAGGAATCCCGTAAATCTGGAAGAACACTCATTTATTTTCCACATTTTTCTCCTATATTTTCAGAGATTAGTGCAGTAATATTTTAATGCTATGGCATAAATATGAATGAGAGCTCTTATATTTATACACTTGTAGTGTATGCCATAGCGATATCCACACGATCAGATACAAGGACGTGGTAAAATGCATTTAACATGCAAGCTCGTCCAGGGTGCGAGGCGGGCAGAGTGAGCTTCGCACCAGTGAGATTTAAGTCACGTCTCCGTCATGGTGGCAGAGAGCTGAATTTTTGACCAGTAAAGAGAGAAAGTCTGTATTACCGACAGATGTGGTATTTTCTCTCTGTTACCGATGTCCCTGAGAAATAATATTAAGATTGAAGACTTTCAAAAAATATTAATTTGTTTTAGAGACATTTCAAAAGAAAAAATTTCAAATTTTAATTTTTTCTCCGAGTTGGATTTATGGCAGGTTATGTAGTCTATTTATGGGACAAAAAGCTACTTTATAAAACACTTTAAATATCTACTAAAAGAAGAAAAATCATTGAACTATATTTAAAATACGTGAAATCAAATGTAAAGACCCATCTCAGTAATTATCTTCATGAAGACTATGCAGACATCTGTATTTCTGCTAATGACACATATGCAGTTTAAAAAAAAAAGACAAAAGATGGAAGCAAAAGGGGGACGTATGGGATATTCTGGAACAAAGGAAATAGAGATGTAGTTACTGCAAAAATTAATACCTATTTATTCAATCAAGCCTGGAGTCCCTCATTATGAAACGCTGAGCTAGAAGAGCCTCTGGTCCAGGAAACCCCTGCTGCCTGTCCTGCCCGAAGGGGCGAGTTCTGCAGGATCCCACCAGCGCTGGAGTCAAACGGACCTCCAGGGCACACGGCCACGGAACGAAAACTCCTTTATTCCTGAACCAAAAGGAGCATCTGCAAATAACTCCAAGTGCATGGCTCCGAGCGCTTCCTAAGTTTTGTGGTCTGAATTCTTGAAAACGTGTGTAGTCTCAGGCACAGACAAATGCAAGTTTTGCTCACGACTGCAATCCAAACGCACGCATTTGCGAATACAAGCGATCAAACCCGTGCTAGTGTGCCTAGCCACTCCGCTTGCCCGCGGTGCCCCGGGAGCCGTCCCCAAGAGCCGGATTTCCCTGCACCCCGGGGGACATCAGCTTTAGGGGTGCCGCACGCCATCCTGCCTCCCCATTCCCTCTTGCAGAAGAATATATCAGTTTTTCTAATTCAGGCCTTCTATCCTTTCGAAAACAGGGACGGGATTTATTTTGAGAGCTGAAATGACTGAAGATTAATCTAAAGAGAAACAATAAAACATGCTATATGCAAAAGTTAAAGGAAATATGCCACCCAACAAAATAGTTTAGTAATTCAGACAAACATGAGAGGACTGATGAATTTTTTTTTTTTACGTATACAGGCAAATTAATCAATTTGGGCCATTTTGTGGTGAAATTCTTGGGCTTTGCTACTGACAGGTTTATACCTGTTTACAGCACTGTGCTTTTACCATGGTCATGATACTGTGCTTAAAGGAAAGTGATGGGCATGCTTCAGAAATGGGAAGGAATTTAACGTCCTCACAGTAATTACTGCCTGGGACCAAATATTTTGACAAATCAGCGGCTCAGATCTGGGCTGATGAGATGAACCTCAGTTCCTTCACAACTTCAGCCCTTCCAGCCATCACTCAGCACCTGGGCAAGAGCCAAGTCAAAACAAGGCGCCTGACGTGCTTTGACAAACGGCAGCGAGCAAGATCAGAGCAGAAACTCTGCCGAGACCTTGACGGCCTCTCTCTGTCCTTCTGCCTGAAGAAACGGCGTTGGAGGCAATGAACAAATGCACAAACTCCTTCTCCCAGGTTTGGGAAAAGGAAAATTCACTCATTTACCCATTCTGTGATCAAAATCATTCTGTCTCCCGAATACCTCATTAGAAAAGAGAAAAAAAAAGCATAAGTATTCTTCAATTAAATTCAGGGACGGGTTAAAATGTAAACTGACAAACAAACAAGCAAGCAAGCAAAAAAAAAAAAAAAAAAAAGAAAACCAGGAAGAATTTTGGTTATGGAGATATCAAGAGTCTCTGCCTCCTGATGTCCTTTCCCTCTCTGGAATAATGCCACACTAATCCATCTCTGGAATCATGCCTCCCTAATCCCTGATACTGTTCCTCTCTTCACTAGAGGTGTGGACGCTGGGGCAGCTCGGAAGAGGCGACCACCAGCCTGACCTGCACCAGGTCAGTCCCATTAGTCACAGGACAATTCAAAAAAGTCTTTGAGCGAGAACATGTTCTTATTTTTCTTTTTGGTGTTTTGGGTTTTTTTTTATTTTTTAATATTATGACCAGGTCTGTCTGGGAACACGTGTACAGGTCATCTCCTTCCCCAAAACCAACCCAAAAGTGAAGATGTTTGTTGTGAAAAAATGCAGCTATGATTTAAAAAAAATAAAAAAAATTAGAAGGGCGAAAGCAGAAAATTAAATAACTACACAGGGGAACTGGGCCAAACGAAGACAAAGCAATGCACTTAACCCACCTGGAGAGCAAAACAGGCCATCGAGCCCCGCTGGCCAATCGCCGGGGGTTTGCGGCGGGAGGAAAATCCGCTCGGGCGCATGTGGCTGGAGAGCATCTCTCGGCCGCGCCGGTGCCGCACCGAGCGCTCCCAGTCTTCCCACGTCCCCGTCACGCGGTGCAGATTGGCTGCCGGAGCATGGTGGGGAGGGGGGACGAACCGGTGGGTGGTGGGGGAGGCTGGCTGGCTGGGGAGGGGGGCTCCCATATTTTTTTTTTTTTTTTTAAGCTACATATATCAAATGAAAAAAACCCACCCAACCTCTGTTTATTCCTTTTGGGTCATATGAGGGAGCCACTGGCAAAGATAATAATATATGAAGAAAGAGAACGAGAGAGAGAAAGAGAAGGAGGGAGGGGAGGGAAGGAGGGAGGAAGGGAGAGAGAAGCAAAAAGGCTTTCTATTATTCGGGACACTGGTGATGCACACTGAGGCAGTTGGAAGATTAAATTAAGTATTATATCTGCTGACCCCATTGCCATGGTTACCGGACAGCGGAAAATATTAATCAAGCCAAGCCTTTTCAGCTGAACATACCAGAAAAAAATGCTAAATATAAATATATATGTACATATTTGCTGCTCTGCCATGCTAATGTGGAGTGCCAGCAACCAAACCACCTGATATCATCAAGATAAACAAATTTAAAATATCCTTGCCGCACGAGAAGGCTGACGTCACCGTGGCGAGCGCAGCATGGGGAACGGGGGCTGCAGCGTGCTCGCTCTCCCTTCAGCCGATTAAAAAAGGAATTTGAATAAGGAATGGCAACATCTCGCTGGGTGCCTGAGCTGCGGCGTCTTTAGGGCTCTCCCCTATAAGGGACGAAAGCACCGTCTCCCAGGCAGGACAGCACCGTCCAAGGGCAGGCAGACGGGGTGGGAAGCCCTGCGAGGGGGACTCGGGCGAGGCGCCAATCCGCCGTCCAGCGCGCGTCCCGGCAGCGCCGGCCCACGAGCCGGCCACGCGCGCGGACCCGACCTCGCCGCGGACCTGCGACACCGCCTCCAGACCGCACGCCTCCCGCGGGAAATTAAAACGATTCCCACCAACCGCGTCTTCACCTTCAAACTAGAATTAGCGTTCAGAGGAAACCTAGCCGAAGTCTTGATCTGTACAGCAGGAAGTGTTCTTTGTTTGTAAATTCCGTATACGCGACCTGCAGGTCTCTGCCTTCCCGTAAGCGTGCTACAGACCCTGCTTGCTGGGTACGTACACAACACGCTCGCATTAAAAGACAATATTCAGGTATCTAAGGCAATAGAGAACAAACATTGCTGAGCTGGAAAGAGAACATGACCGTATTATTAGAGTGCATCATAATGCGGAATAAACATCCGCGTAAGTCTGCATCTGCAGCCCTCGTCCACCGCCCGGGTCTCACCTCCGATGGCTCTGAGACAGGAGATTTGCAAGGAACCTCTTAAGCTCTCGGAAAGGGAAAAATGCAACCAAAACAAAACAGTGTCAATAATAACTCTAATGCAGATATTGAACCTCTATCATTTTTCTAACTCTAAGCTTAAACCCAGAAATGGGAATAACAACACGGATTAATCCGCCCCTTTCTGTGCCGTAAATCATTGGCATAGCTAAAGAGGGCATCTAAACCCCTCACAGATGTCCCTGTGAAGAGAGTATTCTCTCCCAGTCAACACGTCCACTTTTGCTTTGTTGCCCATTTTTGTCTTTATTTTACAGGTAAGTTTTATGCAGCTGCTGCTGACTTGTGTAATTTTCCCTAAAGTATTCAAAATATGCCGAATACTGAGGTGGCAACCGCACATCCTTTGCTGTGACCTATCAACATCGTGAGGTGCTAGAGAAGAAATATTGGAACAAATTGAAAAATAAAGGAATAACAACTCACTAGACCCAATGAAAAAGCCAAGCATTTTAGAGGAATTTGAGATGGAAGCAATAAATACATTAATAAATGTGCTTTATAACAGCTCCTTGCAGAGCAGTATACGTGGTATCTGGTAGACCAGCTCAAATGACAATGAACTCAAACAATGAAACATTTGCGTAAGTCTGATGCAGCAGTACAAAGCAGCTACTTAATAGGAAAATTGTGCATCTTGAATCCACCAATGCTTTTGGGTATGTCAACAACTCGGTGGGGAGGGGAAGTGGTCTGACGAGTAGCGTTTAACCAGCAACTATTACAGCCTTGTTTGTCCCCCTTGGTACTGTATGTTAAAAAAAAAATATATATATATTCTATAAAGTAAACAAAACGCACCCAGCTGAAGCTGAGAACAACGATTAGAGTGATGCGACCTGCTGTTTGGAGGACAGGGCAGAGACTGGCAGGAAGAAACGCACGTTTCTGTAGCGGCACGCATGAGGAATTCTGGACAGAAACGCAACCGCTCACCGCGATCGCCCCTACCCGTCCCAAGAACCACGCTGTGAATTTCCCGATGCCTGCCCAGCGCCCAGCACAGACGCGAGCGGACACGGGACCAGGAGGGCCAGGGCAGGCGCGGCGGGGAGCCAAAGCCCCTCTCCCACGTGCGTACGCCCAAGCGATCCCGCGCGGCCACCCTGCGCACGCAGACGCACGCAGTCGTGCGTAATCCCGTAGTAGCAGTCTCAAAATACAGCAGATTGAGATCACGAACACAAGTATGCGTGTAAAATATTTTATAGATTATACAAAACAAATGTTCTGGTTCATTTACAGTTCTGTAAAAACAGAGCCAAATTTACTGAAGGCATAAACAAGTACATCTATTTCATTTTTAAAATGTTAATGAAGAATGAGATTGTTATTTGTTCTTGGTCTATTTTGTGATTTTAGCCAATAGTTCTACTGATAATTATCAACTGTTTATATTTAGATAAAAGCAGTCCATATGGCAATAGCAGAACAATCTGATGTTTAGATCCTCAGCTACATGTTTTCTATAAATAATATGATTGAATAACTGTAACAAATTATTTCATCAGTCTAAAAGCAGATACCAATATATAACAACTAAGAAAGCCATTTACTCATTATCTGCAAATAATAAATACCTTCCCAAGTACATTTAACATTTTGGAAAATACAAAAATATAAAAGCACAGACATTAACCCATAAGTGTTTACATGACCATATCTTAAAATTTACTTCTTAATTTTCCATCAATGCACACAAAGTATCAGATGGGTTCTCATGATAATTAAAGGACCCGCCTAATTTTACATATGTAAATGCTTACTGTTACTTGATACCTTTGTACCTGAATCTTACCTAAATATCACCCCTATTTAAACTGCCCTACCGCTTTTGCAGATTCCAAACCTTACGAATGCCCCTCCTGAAAGGGACCTCGACTCTCAACCTGGGGACCCTCCTCAGCCTCTTCAGTTTTGAAAATATTCGCAACGATCAAACTAACGTCATTCCCAACACTACAGCAACATCACACGCACCCGGAGAGAAAGGCTTCGGCAAAGCCTTCCCAGGATTTTCGGTCTCGGTACCCCTCATCAGGATTGCCAGGTTGCACAGCCCTCCTCCTCACACAAAGGAACAACCCCAAAACCAAACCGGGACGGGCGGCAGCGTGGGCAGCCACCCCTTCCCGGTGGGGAAAATGATCGCGGCACAATGGCCGGCACGGACAGCTTAGGGCAGCTGTGTCATATAAATTGTCAGCAATGACCATAAGCACTCAGAGAAACAATTTAATTCCTCACTCCCGCCATCATGGGCTGATATATTCTTTCAAGGTCATTACCCAAGGCTAGGAGGGTCGCATGATTAACGAGTGACATGTCCAATGAGGGCGGCTGTGCCTGAGCAGGCCTTATATTAATTAGACAGAAGTGCCGAAAAATAAACGGTGCCTGGCAAGGAGGGGCCAAACTTGAACCGCGATGGCTGCTGCTGCACCTCCCCAAACTCCAAAATCACCATCCTGCTCCTTCCCCTTAATAGTAAACTGCCACTTCACTGCAGAAATTCACAAGTAGAATGCACGAAAAGACGCTCCTCTCCTGGTTTGAACGACTTGGGCTCTTGTCCCAAGTTTCCCTTGAGTCTTTGTTTTATGCTTTTCTTCCTCCTTGCCATAATTCATTGACTTATACCGCATGGAAGCACAAGAGACAACTATTCACAATTAACTGTGCATCTTAAGAGCAAATAAAGGAAGCCCCAAGGCTTACAGGCTTGTGCCGGGCACCGAGAGAGACCTAGAGCAAACACGGGAACGTACGCTGGTCCATCACTGAAACCTTCAGCAATCTAACCCTGTCAAAAAAACCCCAAACTCCTTCATAACAGTTTTGCAAGTTGAATGTTTTCTAAAAACTAAAAGCCACTCTTCTGCCCTAGGTGCCAGCTGGGCATTCCTGACCACGTCTCTTGCCTCTCCACAAAGAAAAAAAATTAAAATACCCATCGATGAAATTTAGTTGATTTTCAGATACTTTCATCGGTCAGAGAGGAGACTCCTTGGGAGCAGCCAGCAGAGTGGACTATCACCTTCAAACAGCAAAGGCAACCAAAAAAAAGCCCCAAACCCTCAAACTAGGGCTGCTGCTGCTACCAGTGCTAGAGACAAGATTCAGTGATCACAAAACACTCGTTCAGGTCATCAGCAGATGAAATCCACCCACTGCTCTTCACCATTGCCTCTCTAAAGGGGTACAGAGGGAATAACCATATATTGCGATTCTAGCAAACACTCAAAGCACCAATATGCATTTTTAGAGCATTCTGAACAGCGAGCACATGTGCAAACGTGAGTTTGAGGCGCACTAACCAAATACAAATAAGAATCCCTTCAAACAATCCAGTTCAATGATTTTTTTCTGCATCCATGATGTTCAGCATTAATAGCAACCTCCAGGTGAATACACCTTGGCATAGCTCTGGCCAGCTCCACTGGAGCAACCCAAAAGCTTTCTTCCAGCCCGGGTCTTAGCGCCGGTGGCAGAGCGCTGCACGCAGCATCTTCTGTTGTGACCAGCGATCGCATGGCGTGGCTCAGAGGAAGCTGCAGAGACGGTTAAGTCCTACCTGAGCGCACACCTCGAGCCTGGGCTAGCTGTGCCTTTCAGGAATCCTCCAGAAAGGGTCAGAGAGGTCCAGGAGCAACTGCTAATGACATCAGCTATCAGAGCCCTTCATCAGGCAGCACACCGCCGTCAGCCAGCGGGCGTGCAAGAACCCGCCCCAATACCCTAAGCCTGGCAACTCGCTACGCAGCGCATCTCTGCCGGCCGGCCGCCGCTGGAAGGCACCTCTTGGCACACGGTTTCCAGGCACGACACCCGTAGGGCTGCGTGGTTTGGGACCGCTGCAGGGTGCCACGCCAGACAGGAGCGGGAGGCACGCATTCTCAGCCCAACTGAGCCATCAGCTGTGGTCCCCAAAACGCGCAGAGAAGTCCGAGCACCCCAGGCCATTCTGGTTTGGGGGATTTTTTTTATTTTTTTTTTTTTTTTTGAGACAACAGCTGCCCATGGAGAGACCCTAGATCTTCTCCATCTGCCCGCGCTACCAAGCTCTTTTTGAACGCCATCTCTCCCTCCCTTAGCTCCGCTGTTGGGTGCTTATGTCCCCTTCCAGTTGCAAGTACCAACGAGCAGAGGAGCCCCCCACCCTGTGATGGCTGAGGGTCTGGCGAAGGAGCGTGCCATCCAGAATTCAAGAAGAATGTACTATAGTACTATGCAACCTCACTTCTTGGCGCTTAGATGTTTTCTATAATAAAGGAAATAAAACCATTTTGAACATTTATCACACTTCTCTCAGGTTTTTAGACATTCCATAAAGACAGACAAATATTACGCCATATTATATAAGGAGAAATAGCCGACTGAAGATTAACTGACTTGCAAGGATAAGCAAATAACAAACAATGCTAACAACAATAAATTAAGGCCGCACAGCTAACTGACTTGCAAGGATAAGCAAATAACAAACAATGCTAACAACAATAAATTAAGGCCGCACAGCTAACCAGCTATATAAAAC
Organism: Pelecanus crispus; assembly: GCF_030463565.1. Lineage (NCBI taxonomy): Eukaryota > Metazoa > Chordata > Aves > Pelecaniformes > Pelecanidae > Pelecanus > Pelecanus crispus. Next base: position 48,333,002 of record NC_134650.1, on the reverse strand, counting down.
TTTATATTTAAGAAATAAAGGCCCCTCTGACGGCTGCAGCTGTGACCTAACCACTCTACCATGATGCTCCTCCGAGGAAACGCTGTAAATAGTACAGCTACCCACACAGCCTGCAATCCTCCCAATACCATTTCTTCAGTTACCCGCCACATTTTATAATCCTGCTTATTCTCAGAGCAAACTAGATGAATTTCTGCCATTTTGCTTCCCTGGTGGTGTGTCCTGCCAGCTCCTTCCCCATCTGCCATTTCACAGGGTTTCATTGCTCCCCAACCATGCACTTGCACTTTTGCATGTTTACAGTGCTCCTGCCTCTGCCTCTCTTGTTTGTGAGCAATAACTGGGCTCCCGAGGACCCGCAAGAAGGTCAGACTTTCTAAAGCAGTAATCCACCCTCTGATTAATGCACCCACGACACACAGCACTGTACACACTGGTCTCGATTGGTCTGGGGATATCAAGCCTGCTGTGCCATGCTGAACTGATTTGATGCTATTAAACCAAGAGAGATGCACTGTCAGCAAAGATGCAGCCCAGGACTATCTATACTTATTATTTGGAGAAAATGTCTTTGGACACCACCTCAATCTCAGATTTCCCCACAAAAACCTGGAAATCAGTCTGCTCACTCCAGACTACAGCACATTAAACGATGCCTGGCTTATCTGTTCAAACAGAAAGAGGGACAACTGCTTAATTTTCACCATGTTCAGGTGCTGCTAACAGGTCAGTCTGATGTTTATGAGTTAGAATAAAAGCACTTTAAACAAAGACAATGCACTCAGGAGCTGCCTGAACAAGGACTTAATTTTCCAAGATTCTCAGCACTCACAGCTTCAAATGACCTAAATGAAGTCACCTCAACCATTTTGCAAAATCGCATTCAAGTGTTCTTGATATTCAACTCTGTTCAGCCCACAATGTTGTGATGCCTTCCAACTGCTCAGGTGAAGTACTGGAAACCACAACACCCTCCCACGTTTTACCTTACGCTGTTTACTAGACAGCAGCTTCTTCTCAGTCACAGCCAAATTTTTGGTCGTGCAAACCACTCATCTACCTATCAGTGGAGCTTGGGACCACAGACAGCATGCAGCAAAGTGGTCCAGATGCCATCAGGAGCTCCAGTCTCTCTGACACCCACCTACGTACTCCAGGCTGGAGCGGCTGCTCCATGTACACATCGGATAAGACCTCCACCCAACAGACTACTCACCCTGCTCCTCGGGCAGAGACACTCGTCCAGCTCCGCTTGCTGTGCCGGCAGGTTCTGGCAGCCAAGCTGGAAGCTCTGCCTGGGGTGGGCAAGCGCCAGCCCTCACAGCCACGGACACAGGTGAGGGTGCTCTGAACTAATCACTGGCAATTAACAATCCCTATTAACCCTCTGTAATCTGACTTGCTCTTTTTTCCAGAACCCCCATTTTCTACTTTAAATGCATTATGATAAAAAGTAATCATAAAGAAGAGTAAAACTTAACCCTGAGCAGCAGCTTTTTAGGGCGTCGCTGGCATGTTTATACTCATTAGCCTTCCTTTATTCTCACTACACACACTAAAAAGGACAGCAGAAGAAAAAAAGCAAAGCTCTTTGCCCTAACTGCAAACTTTTTGTCCATTACCTGCTGCTTGTAATCTACCATCAAGGGTTCCAAGACAATTTGAAAATTCCCCTGGAATGTCTGTTGGACACTTAAACAGAAAAGCACCAGAAACGGGGAGATGGAATTTAGCCAAAGAGCTGAATACTAGTGGCTGGGATGTTAATTAGACTCGGAAATAATTTATTTTTGAAACCAAACCAAAGTTTCAACTTATTTTCTAGCAACATAATTCTGACTGATTTTCTTCTTCCTTCTGAAAAAAAACCCCAAGAAATTTAAAAATTTAGCACAAAAGGAAGGTTTGTCAGAAGTGGGGAGTAGGTCACAGCAGCCCTAGTAGCGTGTTCTCACCAACAAAGAATTCTGTGCCACCATTACACTTATATTCTTCCATGCTAATCCTGTTCACTGACACGAGCCTAGGCTGCTTGAGGCTAGAGGCAGTATTTGCCAGGCTGCCTCATCGTAATACTCGTGTTGTCAATCCGTACGCAACACAGTTAAGTGAGAGTCTCTTTAGCTTCCCAGATCACCTGCAAAAATCAAAACAAATTTACCCTTGGCCCAGACCAGCTGCCCCGGCCACGGCGTGATTATCCAGCGCACCACCAGCACCTGCAAACAGCCTGCACATTCGAAAGCAGGCAGGCAAACAGGCGTATAATTTTAGGAAGACACATGACATTAGAGGATGTGGGAGGGTAAACAGGAGCTCGGTTCTTAGGGCACCTCTGAAACAAGAGGAGGAACAAAGGTGAAAACCAGCCAATATTACTGTAAGCAAATATCATTGAGACAGTGTAATACCAGGAGGGAGAAACACACATACATGAGCATGCACGCAGGGGCCGGGGGAGGGAAACATGTCCAAAGAGCTAAATACGAGTACTTATGGCAAGCCTGCGTAACAGTGAAGACGCGTGCGCCCATCTTCAGAAATGCGTGCGTCGTCACCACCTGTACCTGGGTCTGCACGGACAGGTCTCGGTTAAAAGGTCTATTTTAACGATAAATAATTACTGCTATATAGTGATAAATAAATAAAACAGATAATCTATCATGCATAATAATTATATAGAATAGACATCAGGAATAAATAATAACGATCGATAAACCCATTTCATTACAAAACTAAAAACTGGGAACGCTTCCCGCTCCCCCCTTCTCCCGCCCCTGCGGCCTCTGGCTCTACTCTGCTGTTCATCACCTAAGGCAAACGCTCTCCCTCCCTTCCCCTCTCTGTTTCTTTAAAACTCTGAACCACAAGGCAGCACACGAGCAACGCCGTAGGTCACGATATCAAAAGCGGGAGCTTTTACAGGTGTCCTCGATAACACAGGCAATAAAAGGCGGCAGCGGCAGAAGCAGAATCACTGACCTTGTTTGATGCTGCACAGTAAAGGGAGACGCAGGCACTGCCATGAGGAGCGAGACGCACCACGTAAACAGGCTGGGCTTTCCTGCTTCTTACGCTAAAGCCTTCAAAAGTCACTTCAGCAGTTAATACACGCAAAAACCCGACGTGGCCGGTGATGACAAGCAACGTGGCCAAGCGCGACGCTTCTTAGCAACAGGGACGATCGCCAGAGCCCGCTCATGACCCCTGCTCCTCCGTGAGCGCAGAGCACGTGCTGCACGACGGGCGCACAAACCCCAACCCCTGGCCAGGGGACGCAGGCAGCTCTGGCTGGTTTTGGGAGCGCAGGTGACTGTGCACGCCCAGGGCGGCAGCTCCAGCGCGTGGGTACGCCTCCCGTGCAAACGTGCAACGGCTGCCGCACGCAGCGGGGCGTGCGCACACGCACGCACGCACACTCGCCGCATGGCAACCGTGATCCCTTTGCACACGCAAACAACAGCCAAAATACACGTTACCCACCGGGCAGGGCAGCCTTCACTGATTTAACGGGCAGCCGTGGGGTTGGCAGGTACGAAGGCACGTGCCAGCCCCGCACGGTGGTGTTTTTCTCTTCCCCGAGAGTGAGCACTAGGAATTCTCCTTTTAAAATTCTTGGTATTTCCTTGAAATAATTTTGGTTTACCCAGAAACATGAAAACTTTTCCATCATCTCATTCTCCAGTCCTGCATCTCTGTGGTTACTGTCCCTCTGAAAATGTGTGTCACGTATGAATGCCACGTTAGCCCTAAACCCTTTGTACGATACGGGTTTCTACTACGTTGAGCTGGTAATGCTGTTCGATACTTCCCCATTCCGAAATTACTGCGGTTTTGGCCCTTCCTAGGAAGACTCTTCATGGCCATAGATTGCACCGCCTTGGAAATCTAGCGGGAAGAATTGGGGTTAAACCCCATTTGTTTTAGGTAGGTGCCTGGATGCATAATGAGGGGGTAGAAAAGCGACGTCCGCGGCAGGGCTCGGTCTCACGCAGCGGGGCAGACCTCTGGCAGCCACAGGGCAGGCGTCACTTACTTACGGCAGGCTGCTGGGGGAAGCCTGGGTGACTCTTCTCGCCTCTTGTTCTTGCTCCTAATCAAAGACTTCCGCCATTGCTTTATTTTCTGGGACAATTTCTGCCATCCTCAGGGAGGCGACATTTCCAAGGATACTTAGTTTTGCCCTCTCTACCACCCAATCCTTAAGTAAGGCTGCCTCTGTCCTGCTGAACCATCGCTGCCAGACCTAGTCCTATTCTTTCATAATTTCCATCCTCAAACACCGAGATCGGCTTGGCTCTGGAATGAGTTATGGTGAAGGCAGCGCAGTCTGCGCTGTTTTAAAGATCTACATCTACTAAGTAACGTGTGTTCTACGTGTGGGTGCACATACGTGATCCACAGATGTGGTGCAGAGACCACATGCTTGCTGTGCAGTCGCGACCCACGCTGCAAACAGGCAGAGCTCACACAGGCACGGAGCGATTCCACGCACACACATGACATTTCTGTATCTGAATGCACCAGAATTGGTTTGGATTAATCTATCGGGTTGCCTGTATACTGAAGATCTGCAGATGCATTCTCTGCAAACGTCTGCCAGCAAAGGTGGGATCGCCGTTTGAACGGTGGCTTTTCAGCACCAGCATCATCACAAGCAATATTCTCTGGCGTGACACGAAGCAAAGGCCAACATGAATTAGAGATGCCAGAAAAGAAAGATTCCTCCCCTCCCATTCCAGTCCTTCCCTCCCAGTAACATCCAGTTCCTGTACATTTAGGAAGGGTGGAAATATCACCGTCCGTGTGAGAAGCTCACTCTCATGCTATATTTAATGTGTCCCCCGTGTATTAGAGCAGTATTTACGTTACATCTATTTAAGTGCGTGTGAGTTTATGTGTTAATGCCTGCTCACATACAGGATAAAAAATACACAGCACAGTTAGTCAAATACATGTAAATACAGACAGAATCCTATTTATTTGGCAGACCACACAAAGGCTAAGAAATGAAAAATGCACTCACGCCCTCTGACACCCTGGCCGAGTGTATGCACGAGAGCTCTCGTGGTAGGGACTGAAGACTGGCTTCTGGCTCCCTCTCTCTCCCTCTCCCTTTTCTGTTAAGAAGACACTTTGAGCGCAGGGATTGCTCACAATCTGGCTGTGTGATCCACATGCAGGACTTGTAATATGCCTGCTATTTCCCTCTCTCTCCCCCTGCTCCAAACCTCCCCCCACCCCATCCCTCTTGTTCTCATGTTCAGTGGTTATTTTAGCTTAATGTGGTGACATCACGGCTCTCTTAGTGAGATAAAGCCCTCGCCGTGAATACAGAATACGGCTCCGCTGATCACTTCCAAATGATGGGATTTAGCGAGGTCTGATATTTAGTGCTCATCGCTACGGCAGAAGGCGCCGTGTTCTGGTGCAGCTCGGTGCGGGTTCCACCGTGAGTTTGCACAGCCCTGCTGCAGCGGGCGGGTGACGGCGCAGCGTCCTACCCTGCAGAAGGGGAGTGAGACTCGGGAGGGACACTTTTAGTAAGTTCACTCATTTTTGAACAGCAGGGGAGAAGGGCTAGACACCTGTCTGTTGCTACCGCCTGAATTTGGTGAGGTTTGTATGCAAAGACCGGAAGGAGACGGTTCTTGGCTGAGGAGAGAGATGGAGCGCTGGAAGAAATCTCATTTTTCAGCATCACAGAGTAGCCAAACCCCCCGCTTTGTATTAAAATGAAAATACGCCGTGCATTTTTAAAGTTGCCCAAGAACCCCTCTACAACTTTTCATTTATCTGTAATTCCTCCGCCTTTTTATATCAGATTTGCAATAGCCTCCACAGTTTTCATGATTTTGTTCTGCGCTCTTCTAAAATGGGAAACAAAGAAATTGCACATGATATTATAAAAACTTAACAGCGGACCAGATAAGAAATGCACGAGGAGAAAATAATGCAGTCAAATAAGCTTTCCGTTCTCAACAACTGCGCCCCGAGGTCTACGGGCATAGTCCCAAAACCTAAATTATCTTAAATCACGAGGTTACCAATAAAGACAGCTTGGGACAGCAGAAGGGATCTGTGATTTCAGGAGGTTTGCAGACCATGTCTATATGATTAACATTTTTCTGCTAAGGTTTATTACTTCATTATAATATTTTCCATCATAAATGAATAGGTAAAACACCTGGCTATTAAATATAAACCTATCCCTCAGGACGATCGGATTATCGCTTGAATTTAAAATCTCTCTGAATTTTTAATAACGCGTAACAAATAAGATTATTTATGCACTTTCTTTGCTCCGCTCGCCGGGCCCACCATCACGCAGAGCCTCCCCTCCTGAAGCGCAAGGCCCGCAGGAGCCCGCGCTGACCGCTGCCCCTCTCCGCTCCCTCTCCTCCCCACATCTCCGCCTTTTCCCGCCGAGGGGACGAGGGACCCTCCTCGGCAGCCCGGCCCCGCGGCGGCCACCGCCAGGCCGCGGCCGCTCCGTTTCGGAGCGTGGGTCACTAGCACCGCGCGGGAGCCGCCGGCCGCGGCGGCGCGGAGGAGGCAGGGGCTGGCGGATGGGGAAGTCAAGTGGAGGCCTGGCTGGCTGAAAGCTCTTCAGCACATCCGTAGTCTGGACTTGAACCCTGCCCTCTCACCTCGGGGTCCCGTATCTCTTCCCCCGCCCCCCCGCGCGCTCCCTCCCGCCTCGCCGTCGGCGCGACGGGCCCCGAGCGACCCCCGGCCGCCGCCCGCACCCCGGCGAGGGCGGGGGGGACGCGGTGAGGGGGCGGCGAGAGGGGGAGGAGGGTCCCCGACTTCCTCACAGGTAATTAAAGGGACTCTTTTCAAGGTTGCACGAGCAAAAGACAATTCGGCCTAATGAAGCATCGATCGGCCGGCGCGAGGGTAGGCAGGAGCTGACATTCTCTCAGAGGTACCTCCAGCCGACGGAAAACACCGCACCGGGAGTCATCCTCGCTCTTCGTCATTGCCTCTGACCTGCCCTGGGGAAGACGCAGTTTGCTTAAAGGATATTCATCCCGTAACCACGCAAACTTGTACGCCGAGCGGCATAAAATTATTAATTAGAGAGGCAAATTATTTTTGTGGTGTGTTTCGTTTGTTTGTTTTTCTTCCTTGGGATAAATGTTCTTCGGCGTTCCCATCAGAACCCCGCCAATCAGCGCTGACAGTGCTGAATGCAGGAGGTCAGTTATGGAGATGCAGGAAATTACTGGGGATTGGCAGGGACGTTTTTGTCAATTTGTAAGCAAAACTCTGCGTTATTGCCAGGTTTTCATCTTTTCATCACTGTCAGCCTGTGCCGGCACAAGATATCTAAAAGCACAACCGTCTGAGAGGCTGCTGGAAAATTAACGGGGGAAGATTAAAAATGTATTAAAAATATTTTCCTGCAAAATAGAAATAGGAAACAGGTACTTACATAAAAAAAAATTAAGCCAATTAAGCCCCCTGGAAGTGCTGACATATAAAGCTCGCCTCTTACCCTAACCAGGCATCTGCTCCCTCGCTGGGAAGCCGAGCAGCTCGACAGCATCGCGCTCCCCGGGCTCCCCAACCTGCCCTCGCCTCACCCAGCCCCTTTCTTCTGTCCCAAATGTTTGCATTTGTAGGACGTCTGAATGGTAATAAAAGGGCCAGGAAATGATAGTTGTGCCAAGTAAATTGGGGTGAGTGCTGGGGGAGGGGAGCGCGGATCGATTGTGAAACAACTTGCGCATTATCCGGGAAGGATTTGCTCACGGTCCTGTGCTGCTCCGTGTTACAAGAGGCCCCGCACTCAACAATAGCGTGTCCCCTCGGAGCAGGAAACACAAAGGGAATTTGCTCTGATTCAATCCACACAGTGAGGCCCCTCTGGGGCTAAAGAGGGTCACTTTTACCCTGGCTAAAAATAAAGAAAAAAGATTTTTTTTTCCCCCCCTAACACACACACACACACACACACGAGCTAGTTGGAGAAAGCAGCCCGCCTCCACTCGACGAGATGCTTAAAAATCACGAGCCTTCTCTCTCATTTTTCCATTCAGACCTCAGGATTTATCCGAATTTCCTTGAAAAAAAATTTAAATAAGTAGAATGTGATCAAAGAATGGCAAAACGGCCTCTTCCTTTTATTCCATTTACTTGTATAACAAGTGCCTGTACTAGGGGACTGCCGCAACGCTGGCCCCTAATAACAAAGGAGGTGACACTGTTAGGGCACGGAACTGTAAACTGAATTTTAAAAGACACGCGAGAGCCTAGATACCAGGGATCTGCTGTATTCAGATATATTTGTTTTCTAAGACTTTGCCTTTTTTGTTCCAAACAGCAGTTAGCGTTCTGCTTCTAATCCCGAATTCTTTCATCGAGAACAGGTCAGTAAAGAAAGGCAGTAATTGCGTGCAACACCTGCTGAAATTAAAAAAAAAAAAGAAAAAAAAAGTTTTTCCTAAAAATCGCTAAAATGTAGCTCAGCAGATTCTATCTGCATTAATTTGGCTGAACAACAAGATATTGCTGGGGACAAACTCTGAATAAAGCGGTCCCGAGTTCCCAGAATTGGCACAGCTCAGCCTAAACAATGGCTGCTTCCTATTCACCTTAACCCAGCTTTTCAAAAGAACATCCCCAGAAACACAAAGCATCAGCGGGAAATGGCAATTTTATGAATCCTAATCAATCAAAGGGCTTATTAACTCAATGTGAAGCCAGATTAAAATCTTTAATTATAAATCGTGCTAAAAGGAAAAACAAAATGTACTTATGGTACATTGAAAATTCCGGATATTAACATAGTTGCCATTATCTCTCTCAATATTAAATTTCCCCTCCCTGCCCTGCAACATGCTCACCTTTTTCTGTTCCTGAAGAACAGAACTGTAGAGCAAACTCATTTTTCTCCTTCCCAGGCTTATTAAAATGTATTCTTTCTCCCCGCACCCTCGGGTTTGCCGGGGAGCGGGGCGGGGGGGTGCGGGAAGCCCCATTCCAGCCGCGCAGGCGGAGGCGAGGGGGAGCGGTTGTTTATTAAGTGGGCCGAGTCGGAGTTACAGATTATTTTTTTGGGGCCACAATCAAACGTGAGGCATTTCTGCTAATGAAAACGGCATGCACGCCTGTGCGAGCGCGGGTGATTGGCAGGGCTGCAGATTGCTGGCCGCAGGAAGGGCCCTCGCTGCAAGCGCCGGCGCGAGAGCGGCGATGGGTGCTTTTTTATCAGGCAGACGTTTGGGAAATGACCACGGCAAATGTAATCACAGTTGGACGGGCGGGCGGGGGCGGGGGCGAGGGGGAGCAGAGAATGAGACTCGCATGTTTTATTTATTTGTTCAAAGTCACGGTCATCCCATTGTGTGTCCCTCTCCGTGCCTGTCATCTCCGGCCCCTCCAGCCCACCCCCTGCCCCAGCCCCGCTGTCAGCACCCCAGGCAGAATGCGGCTCGGGTTTGTCACAAAACGCGCCTAACTCCTGCGAAGCACGGCGCTTGGCCGAAGAAGGGCTTCTTTTCCGTTTGGAACATCGGCATCGTCAAAAGGGGCTCTAACTGTGTTGTTACGAGAGATGTTTCCTGCGCAGTGGCTGCGCTGCCTCTTCAGCGGGTTCTTTGCCACGCGTCCCTGGCCTCACGCGCTTTCCCCTCCGCGGTATACTGGGGTTGCACTTGAAATTAAAGAGCTTTTTTCCTTTGCACAAAATTAATTTTTCAAAGGTGAGGGAAACTTCCTTTGGAAAAAGATGCCACGGGGACTCGCTCAGATTCTAGGTCGCCTCATTTTTTATACAGAATTCCTACTTTCCTTTTCACTCCTTTTCTCTCAATGCACTGCTTCCCTGGGATTTATTTCTTCAGCACTCCCAAAATGCAGAGCCCCTTTTCTGACCTGGCATTTTTCAGATTTGCTGTCAGTTTTGCGACCGCAATTGCCACCCTGCAACGTGTTTCCCTTCTGTAAAACTTAAGGAAAACACAGCTGGTTAATTAGCAATGTAGTTTTAATTTTTAAAAACGTGAACTTAATTTTATATTTTACAAACGCCTGCTTGGCTCCAAAATGCTCGCAAAAGCAAATTTCACACCTCAGAGAAGGGAATCGCCTGCTCTGCTCTCTAATTGCCGCCTGACAGTTCTGCGCTCTGTCCTGAATTTCCACTGCCGACCACCGACACCGGAGATTCCCTGCCCGGCTATTTTCAAACCCGCGCTGGAACGGGCAGGGGCCGTGCCTGCGTGTGCTCATCGAGGTCCTCGCGGTCCTCGGGCAGGGTAAATAATTCCTAGCGCTGCTTCTCAAAATACGATCAACACCTGCCTGTAAATCGCGCGCAGCAACGCATAAATGGAAGAGCTTGTGAACGCAGAAAAGAGAATTTTAAAAATATAATCGATCTGGTACTGAATCTTTCTGGGCTGAATATGCATTTCTCAGATTTTGGGGGGGGGGGTCCCCGCCAGTACACCCTTGCACATGCACTTTGCACATCTGCTCTTGAACTGAATATTTATGCCATACACTGTATACACAGAATACAGAGCACCGGGTTATTTTTTGCAGATAAATGCTACACATGCTTCTTGGCTGGAAACGCTAATGCACGAACATTTATAGAACTCCTTTAAAACCTTAAATGCCGCGTAAAAGCGATATTCCTTTGAAGACGATCATTAGCCCTAATAAACAGGATACTGGAGGCACCGATCTTGTCCTCTTCAGCTCTTGCGACTGCCTTTCAGTGAATTCAGAAAAGATCCTTTGTGCCCAACTCTGTTTTCATTTCATTGCTTTTAAATTTGTTAAGCTTGACTTTTGACACTTTAGAGACTTAGCCTTCTTTAAGTACAATAATACAATAAATATTTGTGTTGCCGAAGAAAAAGTGAATCTGTTGTTAGTGTTATATAAAGCAGGATCTCTTTTTCATTCGTTTGTTATAAATAATTCACACAACTATGTGCATTTTATAAACATAATCTTTAGGAAACCGATACTATCAAACATTTTCGAGACAACACTCAGAAACGTATACATATGCACAAAGTATTTACTACAGTGTATTTGAAACTGTAAACAAAAAAATTGTTAATGAAAGCAGAAAAATAACCATATTTTATGTAAATAATTATGTTAATACAAAGTGTTTTCAGACTTATTTATATAAATTAGTCATCCAAATGACAAAAAGCTTTGACAAACTACAAACACCTATCAAAAATCATATTATTTGGCTCATTTTCCCTTGCAATTTCCATCTTTAGCTTGCCTTGGCAAAAGAAGACAGATTCAGAGACTCCCCTGCTATCTGACAATGTAGTAGGACCAAGCCTAGTCAAATGCATTTTTCTTTACTCATATGCTAAAAAGTATTTTCATGTTTTTTCTATAAAATATTTGAAGAAATTGGGTTTTTGAAAAGTTTAAAAATTAAACAAGATAAATCTATTTTAGGCCAAAATTATTTTCCCTAAAATATTCATGTGCAGCAAGTTTGAGCCGATTGGGGGGGGGGGGGAGGGGATCGTATTTTCAAGTAACAATTTAATATGCAGAAAATATCTTCTTATTTTCCAGCAGAAAACGCTTTACAATCATTCAGCAAAGAAACGATATATTTACCATGAATATGGAAAACACTGTGCAGGAACTAGCTCAAGCTCCACTTGCGTGTTTTTTCTACTTTTTGCTGTTGATCTGATTTTAGGATGCAAAGTATCCCTATTTTGTTGCTGCTGCTGAAACGAGGTTTTCTTGCATCGTTAGCAATTACAATTTGGAAAAACTTTACCTTATTTATAAGTGCAAACCAGAAAATTTCAAACGAACGGTTTTTCCTATTTTGAGCGTTCTTTAAAAAGCTGGGACTCCCTTGCTGCTCGGCTTCGCCGTCCCGCAGCGACGGGACGATGCCACCGCTCCCACGCCCAACAAAACCCCACGGACACCAGCGGATGCTTCTGCACGCCGTGGCGCGGCCAGAGAGAAACAGGCGCTGCCGCGCAAGGGGTTCCGAATCGTTTAGTCCGGATTAATCTCGCCCTGCCTTCGCCCGCGAAGCTGGCTTTCGGGGAGCGCCGCAGGCGAGGCGCGGCACCCCCGGGCTCTGCCCACGGCCGCTCAGGCTCGCCCGCGGGCCCCGGCTCGGCCTCGGCCGCCGCTGCGCTGGAACCATTGCTCTTCCTCGCTCGCAGGGCGGGCGGGAGGGCCGGGGGAGGCCTCGTCTCGCCTCGTGTCAGCGGGCATCGATCAGCCCTTCCCGGCTGGCGGCGGAGGCCGGGGCAGCTCCCCCAGGAGCCCTTCGGGGCTGGGCCGTGTCAGGGGGAGCTGTATGAGCCATGAGCCGCGGGACTGCTCATTGAGGGAAACGGCTATTGGCGTCCCCATCAGCCGGAGACACCCCGCCTAACGCTTAAACAAGTCCACTCTCTTAATGTCAGGCCACCGGGGACACGTTTAGCCTCTCCGCTGACCGCCAGGCCCGCTGACGGAGCGGGCAAGGAACGCGGCAGGACAGGCCGGGGGCTGCTCGGGAGCTGGCCCAAAGCGGGGAGGGGGCTGCCCTCGGGGGAAGAGCCGCGGGGGCAGCGCCCATCCCCGAAACACCGCGGCCAGCGCCCCGAGCCCCGTACGGCGAAGGGAGCAGCCGGACGTGCTGGAACCCGTTTCTTATCCTCCTTCTACAAGAAAAAAATTTGTCGTTGCTCTAGAGCGAAGGGGATCTGTGTAATCAGCTACGCTTCGGTTACACCACTTCGAAGGCAGTTTCTAAGAGCGGTTTATTTCGCGCCACGTTCTTAAAAAAGGAAAATAATCAAAAAGGGAAAAGAGTAAAATCAACTGCCCTTCTCCATCCGGAGAACAATTCTTGGGGGAAAAAAACCCCAAGTTTCAAAGTATCGATTCTGTATTTGTCAATCAAAAATAAAAAATTAATAGGAAATTCAAGCTTAGCTGATTTCAGAGGAAGTGCTGATAATTAAATTTATATTATTTCAAGAAATTACATTTAATTTTTTTGTTACGTATGAGCTTACTGGTGTTTACTTTCTTAAGTTTCTGCCAGTAAAAAGGGCTTTGGGTTTGACAGAGCAAATCTTCCAGCATTTGGAAGCTTTTATCCCCATTTTAACACCTTATCTCTTTTCCTCTAGAGAATTAACTGATATTGCATTAAAACAGAAAATGATGTAGAATTTTAAACAGTCCACACAACTGGAAAACTAACAGGTCATTAAAAAGCTCTACTGGAAAGAAACTTCATCCTAAAAATTTAGGGGTTTATGTATCATGAGTAAGCATATATATATATATTTACACATATACATATGCTCATATACACAGCAATTTTACAATAGCTAAATAATTTGACTAAGATTAATTTAAAACCTATCTTTTGATGTTAAGTACTTTATCAACAAAAAACATTAAAACCACTGAGATTTTCTTTTAACCTAACAGTCAACAAAAAGCAACACAGCTAAAGAATACGTAAGTATAATCCAGATTATTCAGATACGATTTGTATTTTCCGTCAAACCTTAAAAGCTTTTAACAAAAGAAACATTATTTTTGTCACTAATGCATTTTCTGATCTGGATAAACTTGCTCAAATTTAAAGATATTTTTAAAAAGCCATTTAAAAAGACACAACATTTTTCTGTGACACATTTCTTCCTAACTTAGTTAATGTTGCACCCGTATGAATCCGAAAACAAAGGGATTTTTCCGGCCACCCATGTGATGGTGTTTGCTAAATGATTTCTGCGTTTGTTCAGACTGAGCCCGTCTCACACCTACAGTCCGAAAGCTGCCCTCTGAGGAACGCTGGTGACAATATTTCTTGCTTTTTTATTTTTAGTTATGATTAAAATAATATATAAAATGAAGGAGAATGCCAGCTATTCTTTTTCCCTGTAGGACCTGTTACTTTAAGACAATATAAATTGTCCGGTATTCTCCATGAGTGCATGCTCTCAGGGCACGAGGGCACACAGACTCCAGATAAGTAATAATTTACTATATCAGAAGGTGAAAAGCAAAAGCAGAGTGGGGGGGGAAAAAAAAAAAAAAAAAAGTCCTATTTTTGCAGAAAGCCTTCTCCACCAATTAAATATAATGGCTCTTGTTTATCACGGCTGGAACGCCGGGTTTTTCCCTGGCCTGCGGATGCAGAATCCCGGTGTCGACGGGGAGCCGGCATCGCTGCTCGGAGCCTCACCTACAGCTCCCCTCACATCGCGCCGCTCTGCATCTCCATTGCAAGCGACTGCACGAGGGAGAGCAGCACAGATCAGCCTCAACGTCGAGTATTTAGCAATACAAAGCACGGATATTTTATATAAATATTTTCATTCAGTAGGAGCCGAACGCTGCCCCTCTACACGAGAAACACAGAAGCTCCTCAGTATCGGACTCGCAGCCAGCCCCCTTACCCCTCGGTTCACACAGCTTCCCCAAAGCTTTTGTGGGAATTTCTGACTAGGCACTAACATAGTTCCTCGCCTCCTTCATAAAGTAGTTCTTGACCTGCCAGTCACCCGTGGGCACCGAAAGGTGTGGCAGCGCACAAAACCACTGCTTTCTGGACAGCGGAGAGCGCCGTGCGGGCCCGGTCCGATGTCGCCGGTACTGCCCCGTGCAAAGTCTTACTGGGCTTACGGAGCGCCCGCCTAGCAGAGGTCTCTGGAAAAACTGCGGGAAAAAAGTCTGACCCCAGCACTGATCGCCCATCGTGAATTTTATAGAAGAATTTTGTGTATTTAGGAAAATAACTGGGGCAGAATCGTCCCCTCTGCGGGCAGCCGCGGATTACGCAGACGCTGAGGCCTTTGGAAAAGCGACCGCGCTCCCCACGCCCGCCCAGCACATCGGGGCCTCGCTCTCCGAGCCGAGCCCGCACCTGCTGCGCGACGCAGACGGCAATATTTACACGCTTTCAGAGCTGAGAGACCACGAATATCTGCCTCAAAAGGTCTGAAATGCTGCAGAGTCAAAAGCCAACTCTGTATTTGAATAAACACTAGCCCTAAATGATCTCCATTAAACCCACTGCTAAATGATGAAGATAAAACTCGCAAATTTAACTTGACATAACTGAACTTTCACCTTCAAATCGACACAGAAATTATATTCCAACAATCACTGAGGTCTCCCTGTGAAAGCCATTTTATATATTATAAAATATCTACAACCTTGGAAAAAGAGATGCTGCGAAAAAAGCAGGAATTTAAAAAAATCTCTAACCGCTTCATTTAGCAGGAGTGCAAAGGAAAAATGTTTTTAAATACATAATAAAATCCTAAAAGCTGCAAAAACATGGTCACTATTTTTATGTCTACCGGACTATTATGCATCTTGCAGAGGAAAACCCTTCCTTACACACAGACAAGCTACTCGTCGTGCAGAAGCAGCCCTCACAAGAAATAAGCCTTAAAGGATAAAACCTGTGACGGCGGCCCGGGGGCAAAACTTCCCACCCTCCCACCACCTGCCGGGTCCGGAGCGGAGCCCACAGCGCAGCCACGTTCAGCGCTCGTAGAACACTCCGACCAGTTCTGCTCTGGGCGCCGGTCCCACGTAGGTGTTGCCTGTGCATCGCATCCCGGGGGAACCTCACCGTGCTTCTGTGCTAGAACTGCAATTGCTCTAAGTTGCTGATGCCTCAAAGTATTCTTTTTCTTTTTTTCCCCTCTCCTCTCTTTTCACAGCGTCTAAAATTCCATATAACCACTCCGTTGTTTTCAATTGCAAATTTCATTAAACATACTAAACTTGCTTGCTACTTTTTTATTTTATCTTTTGCAAATCACCTGTGTGGTCATCTGTTATCATTTTTGCCAGACACTTTCACGCTAACCAGCAAGGTCATTGCAAAACCTGTATTGATTTTCTTCCTAAATATCCAACTGTACAAATACATATTTTACCGAGGGTTCTGAAGTTGTCCCTGCGAGCTAATGTAAACACAAACCAATGCAGCTGCGAAAGCCTTTGGAGCATGGAGTCATAAATGGACTTCTACAGATTCCTGTTGGAAAAAACATGGCTGGTTAACCCTTTTTTTGCTGAGCGGGGAAGTCAATTTTGCGCCGAAGCAGCCGTGGCTACGAACCGGGCACCAAACGCTCGGGCTAACAGAGCGGCCACCCGGGAGAGCGGTCACCGCAGCCCGGGCAGCAGCGTGACATTTATCTTACAAGCGTGTTCAAATACAGTGTCTTTCACCTGGTTGATTGATTTTAGCATTCAAACATACCTTCCACTATTTCAAACCAGAGATATTCAATATCCTTACTTTGAAATACATCAAATGTAAATTTTCCAAACTTATCAGACAAAACTAGGATCTTTCAGCAATCAAGATAAATATCTGTAATCTCCCCTCCATTGACAGGGAGCCTGGTGGGGCTCGTAGCCTGGCCAATATCTCTTGTATTCACCACAGAGTTTAAATGCCAGGCCTGGAGCTCACCAGAAGAATGCCCTGCTAGGTCAGGAATTTCATGTTGTTAAATGATTTTTATTCTTTTTTCCACGAATGACAGAGTCCTTTTTGCAGCTGAGAAAAGACCAGCTCTCTCCCTGAGACCAGGAGCAACAGAGATTCTCAGGTAAAACCAGATTTTCTTTTTTCTTAGCTTGGTCACCATCTAGGAACTGAAACATTTAAATCAGGATTACAAGAAAAACAACTAAACAAACCAACAGACAGCATGGATGGCTAGGAAAGGTGATTCAGTGTGGGACTGTGCTTTAGACATACATTTATAAGAAACCAACTTTGAATCATTGTACCAGATGCAGTCCCAGGGAAAAAATGTATGCAGGCAACAGGGAGTTAAGTAAATAAATTTTTTCTTTTCTTTGTCGATGTGTTTAGTTCTCTTCCTGCCAAGACTCATTTCACTCTGCTATCTTGTGAGAGACACATATGGTGCAGTGAAATTGCCATCCAAGAAAGCATGTCCCAGCCTGTTGAGACATCATCAAATAAGATTAAAGCAAAGTAAAAATAAAAAGATAGAACGATTTTTTTTCTTTTTCTTGTACAGAGAACATCTGATGAAAGTCACTGAGGTACCTGAATGCTTTTAAAGGTTTTGCAACCATTTCTTTACTTTGCCTGGTTAAGAAAAAGGCAGAAATAACAAGCCAATATCTCCTTTTTCTTCTTCAAGTTAGTGAAAAAATGTGTTTCATAATAAACCTGATGTATATGAATAAAATACAATATTGCCTTCTGTGCTTCTGTGGAAACAGCACTTAAATGCACAAGAATACCACTGACTTGCTGTTCTGGTTGCCTCTCCACCACTGTCTCTGACTTCTGCATGCAAAAAATCTTCTGGGGCCAGGACAAAATAATTAGTCTACTAATCTAGTCCACAAAAAGGTACAAGTTCTCTCCCAAACAGCACATTCAGGTGCCTCTGGCTACCAGCTGCTACGCCAAAAATTAAAATTCATCGCCTGAGAAACACAGAAGTCCACCCTGCAGTATTTAAATAAGCGTGAAACTGTTGCCCGTTTTCCTTACATGTGCGGGGGCCTCGGGACGCTGGTTAGGGTGAAGGTGACTTTACAGGTTCTGTCCCCACAAGGTCTTTCCAGTTTCCACAGTTTAAAAGAAAAGGTCTGGGTAAAGAAATCCCAGATGATCGCCACTTGCTCTTACACATGGTCCTTACGACGAGACATAGGACCAGAACGGAATTGCCGGGATGGTTTACACTATTCTATCAACGGTATTATATCAACAGGAATTGCCGAGAAGCAACTCGCCAGCTACTCTTTACTGCTTTGAAATCAGGCTCTAGAAATATTTCAGAATTATTGTGCACCCACCACCAGGAAAGCACCAGCAAATACAACCCATACGGTATGTTCTGTACTTTCAGTGAATAAACAGCAGTCTGCTCAAGGCCAAAAAGAAATCACAAGGGATAGGAGGAAGCCAAAATCAAATTAGTATTGTTGCTCCTGATAGAAGTTGAGGTGGAGCTTCTTAACCATTCGAAATAATCTGCAAAATAGGGTTCAACTTCAGAAACAGGAACACATATTTTGTATTTCTTTGCTCGCCTCTCCAGTTAGAGACGGCATTTCCAGATCTCGTTTCCAATGCATAGCCTTAACCGGACTGCAGGAAAGCAACAATGCATCAGTAGCAGAGATTATCCCCCGCCTTAATAAGCTGTTGTTGGCTTTCATAACAACTGCAGCCTAGGACGAGTCACACCGAGCTCAAAGACAATCTTACCAATAGCCTGGAGCAAGGATTATAGAAACAAGAATCCAAGGGGGGGTGGGAGGGAGCAAAAATCCCAAGAAACAGGGGCTAATGTAAAATCGTTTACATATTAACCTTCTTCCCTTCTGACAGTGGTCAAGTTCTGATTCAAAATACAAATTATCTCCAATTACTTCAAAAGAGGCAGTCACAGAGCTGTCACTTAACCTTCACCATCTGTTTGGCTCAAAAGAAAGCTGTACAGCCTGCCACTTTGACCTCATCTTTCTCTTTCCACACTGGACAGGCACCAAAAGAAGAGAAGATGGCTTATTGTTCTCCGGAGAAAACTGCGGCCGTGGGGAGCTGAGGGTGCTGGGAGGGGAGGGCAGAGCTTCAGGAGGTGACTTAATTGAACTCTTCAGAGGGAGGGGGGATGTGTTTTGGGAGGATGAGTTTGCAAACCTTCCTCACTCCTGCCAGCCGTCTCCAGAGATGAAGGTTGTTTAAAAGTGGAGCCTCTCTGCAAAAAGCAGTCACTGGCTAAGCAACAGGGGTGGGTGAGAAAAGCAGAAGCTGATGCACAACAGATTCTGGCTCAGAGAATTTTTGTAAATCTAGTAACCAGATTTACGTAGAAAAACATCAGCTCTGTGAGATGCCAAAGGGAAAATAAATGCTGGAAATGAAATAGCTTTCTAGGAAAGATAGTAGCATAAAATGATTAGGAAAAAAAAGAAAAAAAAAAACCAAACCAAAAAAACCAAACAAACCAACCAAAACCCCGAACAGCAGAACACAAGAAGGTGCACGCTCTGGGAAAGCACAACTTAAAGTTATAAATACGACCTCACTGTAAGATAAATCAGAGTTCACCGCTACTTTCAGCTGTACAGATTAGACCAAGGCTTCTCCCACACCGCTCGCTAAGCGCTGCGTATTCCGGCCTTTCCTGCTCCAGGGGAAGGCAGGGGGCTTGGGGCTCAGCCTCCCCCCGCAGCAGGGGCAGCAGTGAAGGAGCAAGCACCAAACCCCGGCTGCCATGGGAGGACAAGGAGGGTGTCAGGGCGGCGGCGCTCGGGAGCACAACCTCCAAGTGCAGAGGTGTTGGGAATAAAAAAAAACCTGTTTGAGAAAAGAGATTCCAGAGGGGCTGGAGGGCACAGTAATAGGGTGCAAATTTTTGAATGCCTCATGGTTTATGGGCAGTTTCTAATGCTTCTGCCGAGAAACATTACAGCATTTCCATTGGCTCTGATCTTTATTTTTAGTTTTATTACCCACTGCGTAACAGGTTTCTTCAAGAGAGAAAGAAAGAAAGCAGATCCCTCTGTAAACAGGAGCAAGTCCAACTCCTGAACGTTCCACGGAGCCGTGGTTTAGCACGAGGATAATTTCATAGGTGAAAGCAGCTCCGAAAACAAACATCTCTGTAGCCGTGCGCACTACATGGCCCTTTTGGCATCGTTTGGCACGGGGAGGCAAACCCCTCCGCTTGTCACACAGTATTTAATCCAAGAAATGCACACCCAGCCACACGGAGCCGCAAACTTCCCATTTCCATAGCAGATGGGAACAAGTCAATTGAAGACCCAGAGCTACAGTACTGCTAATAGCAGCATGCAGAGCCGCGCGTTTTGCTTACAGGGAGAAAGGAGAGCCTGCTGCAAAAGGCGCCGAATCCAATAATGATCTCGGGCAAATAGCCCCTCACTTCCTAGAATCCAAATCCTTTGCTACCTTTTCTAAAAACGCAAACAGAATATTGAACTCAATTTGCAGTTCAGAGGGGGCAAAAAACCTCCCTGCGCTCCTGCGCTGGAATAGCCTGACAACAGCTGCGGCCACGCTGAAATGTTTAATTTTACTTAAAACATTCTCTCAGGCCTATGCATTATTTGAAGTATAATGTACAGAATTATCTAATGAATTCTCAAATCAAATACTCTCATTTTGCTGCAGGCCATTTCCCGAGAACAAACTAAAGGCACACAGGCTTCTTTCTGCGCCTGACTGTTGAATTTAAACAGATGTCCGGTGGACATCGGCTCCTTCCAGATTACCTCTCCCACTCACTCTGCTGTATCTCCGGCCAGCGCAAACCCCCCGAAATTAAAAACAAACAGAGAATCGAGATAACAAAACATACGGCAAGGCTACCAGGCACAAAGGGGCCGTCGTGAATTCTGGCTGTCCCCTCGCTGCGGTAAGGGATGTGGTGACAGTGAGGAAGGGGCCCGGGAGCAGCATCTGGCTCTGCTGAGGTAACAAGCTGCAGCATCTGCAAACTTGTCAGCTCCCAGCCCACAACAAAGTCCAGCAGCAGATCTGTGTTTAAAACGGGAACTGGCTGTTACATTTTATAAGACAAACATTATCTGTTCCCATTGCAGGGTGCCTTTTTATTAAAAGCCGGCTATAAGAGAAGAAATTAAATGTGCTTGTTACATTTTACTTTTCATCTCGTTTTATGTTTGTCTGTCAGAAACCTTTTTCCTTGTCCTTCCTCTGTCAAAGGGTTGTAAGACAACACTAGAGATTTCACAGCCCGCACTAAGCAGTCGCTGTGAACCTTGGGCGCCCTGAGAACATTCCTCCGCTTTTTTTCTCTAAACAAGAAAAATAAAATAAAAACTTCCACGCAGCGAAACCGCGAGCGGTGAGAAATCAAACCTGCGGCCACGCTGCCCGGGACACGCGGCGGGGCCGCCAGCACCCTGCTCGGGGGCGGCACGGCTCCCGTCCCCGCAGCGCGCCCAGGCCGGCCCGGCGGGTGCTCCATCGCACCGCATCTGAAGGAAAACTCACCCGTCTCCACATTGTCACTTGCGTACTTCGGCAGTGAATTTGACTAAGAAAGCTTCCGTATTTCACTATTGTTTTCTGCCTTTTTTTTCCTGGTACGTTGGAGTCGGTCTTTTTCCCTGCTCCCTGTATTACTGAATGACGGCTACTGTTCTCAACACCTCTTCTATAACCTGAAATGCATTTATACTTCTCTTTTGAAAAATGAAAAGAGGATACTCTGTGCGCCCTGTATAAGACCACAGTCCAACATAACTGAAGAATTATTAAACCTGGAAAGTTAAATTTCTGTCCAACCTCACAGTTATTTTTGAACATCTCAGGGAAACCACCTATAAGCACCTCCACAAGACATGTTCCTACGAAACTAAGCATTAGTCAAATCAGCAGTAGAGACTTAGACAGCGTATGTCCCTCTACGGGGTTTGGGGAACGTCAGAATTCGTGTAATTTAAAAATTTCTCAGTCTGAGCAGTTGGCTTCTGAAAACACTTGCCTTGGTGCCCTAGTCTGCCTGGGGACCTACCTGTGTAAGCTTTAAACACGGCCTCAAGTCCGGTGGTACTTGCCACATCAAGCATAAAAATACTTGAGTGGGCAGAAATGAGAAAAACGCAGTCACAGTCCCATCACAAAATCCGAGCAGAATAAGAAAACGCTATTTTTTCCAAAAGCCAGGATACTGCAGAACTCCAAAATAAGGACTTTAGGGGAAAAAAATGTAGGTGTTACAAGAACTTGGGCGGGGGGTTGGGATGGCTTTTTTTTTTTTTTTTTTAAAACCTTGCTAAGAAATCTGGCCTATTTATTAGTTGTGAAATACAAACCACGTTATCAACAATCTTAAGGAAATGGATTGATGTTAAGTGATACTTCAGAATCCGCCCCGTAGCAAAGCTACTGCACCATTACAGAAAGATAAGCAGAAAATCCTTCCTGCAAATAAAGGAGACCTCCTGATATTCCGTAAACCATGCAGCTGATTTTTAAAAGCCACTGACATAACTTACGGGTCTGGAGCATTTCTGCTCTATGGTAGCATGCAGCGCCTCCTATAAAATGGGACTTATTAAAAAAGAACAATTCCTAATTAAGATAATTATCCTGAAATGTTGTTACATAAGCTGCGGCGCGTACTCTTATTATTAATAATACAAATGAAACGCCAGATTGCGTGAGCCCGAATGGATGCCACGCACTGCCACGGGAAAAGCTGTTTATCTGTTTTCTAAGATAAGCCTTTTCTAAATTTAATAAAGCAGGTAGGGAAGAGACCCACTTGTGAACTTAAGAGACAGAGATCCATTTCCATTTGGGCAGTACACACTGCATGGAAAACATTTTCTCACAGAAATCAAGCTTTCGGCAATCGGGAAGAGGACCGGCAACGTCAAGCCCACCGGAGGAGGCCGCGGCGTCGGGGCAGCCTGATGGGATCATCGCGCGCGGGAAGAGCGCGACGCGCCGTGCTGGAATAAAAACCGCGCTGGCAAAATTAGGATTTTTTTTTTTTTTCCCTTCTGAAAAAATTATATGTGATATAAAAAGTAATTTTTTTTTTTTTTGAGCAATTCTCGCTGCTGCGTGATCGCTGTTTGGAATGACGGCGTGATGAGAACTGGAATGTACTGAAGAAAAAACGCTAGGAAAGGAGTCTGATGAGAGTGCTAAGGCCGCATTTCAGGAGCGCTGCCGCTTCGGGATGCTATCCTGTATCATTCCCACCCACATCAGGGCACTTTCTTGCCATAAAGAAGCCTTTTCATTCTTCAGAAGTTGCAAGAAATCCTACAAGTTTGTGTTTGTCATCTAATTTCTGATTTCAGAGCTTTCAAAACGCTGGCAATCCTTTAGCCAGCCAGCACCACGTCACGCTAAGTTGTACCCGCCGCGGATCGTCTACTTCCGTACGCTTCTCATGGTGACTTCTGCAGTTATACAGGGGACCAGGGGGTAAATGTTAGGTATTTAATTTTGTTCCCCACATTGTTTCTGCCATCGTGCTTCTCTATTCAAAACAAAACAGTGGCTCTCAAAGGCTGAAGTTCTCGCAGTGTTACAGCTTTTTTACAAACTGCTGTGATTGCCATTATAAAACTGATAGAGCCAGCATTCCCTAAAACCATTTTAAGTCCTCAACAAAAGGCCATGCATTTTAAAAGCAACATGGTTTGTCCATTATTATGATTTATTATTTGCATTACAGTAATACCCAGAGGACCCTGCCAGGGTTCCTTTGTGTGGGGCATCGTACAGAACACACAGCAACACACTGACCTAAAAGGCTTAAATTCAGCCCAAAAGGTTCCAGACCCGTTCTCTAGGTATTTCGCCACTCAATGAGTTCATCGTTTTTATCATTCTAAGGGGCATTTCCCAAACTCTTAACAATTTTTTTCACAGTAATACAGATTTAGAAGTTTCCCAGCGCCTCTAGTTCCACTTCCAGGTGCAACGCCACGATGAACACAGCAGCAGGCTCGGCAGCCATCTGTGCCAAACTTACAGCCAGGTTTTGAAAAGTCCCTTGGATCCAAGGACACACAAGGTAACTATAAGTGTCGAGATGGTATTAACTGGGCTGCACCGAACAAAACAATCAAGCAAAGCAGCAAAGAGAACCGCTGATTTCATGTGATTCTCTCTCCTTTAGCTGAAAAAGAAAGCCCAAAGCAGCTGCTCTAAATGAGAAAAAATATTCAGAAACACAGTAAACAAAAAAGTGATACGGCTACGGATGCACACTGTGAGTATGGAAACAAAGGGAAGGTGTAGAGATTGCATACATCACCCTTGAAAGCAAGAGTGAAAATAGCCTCTCCTATCTCTAAAAGCAGCTGGGGATGATTCGCAGTAGATTTTTCTGTAATAAAATTCCCCTACGTTTCTTTACTCGGAAAACTCAGTTTATAGGTCAGTTAACAAGTATTAAAACCACAAGAGAACATGAAACGCACCACCTTTTCCTTTTGATCCTTTTCCCTTTTGGATGAAAGTTTTGAAGTTTGGGATATAAAATCCCTGAATTTTTGTTATGTTTTATGCTTCCACGAAGGCATTAAAACAAAAGTTTGTGGGCTGAAGAAATATCCCTTAACTAGTGGAGAATTAAAGCAAGCTGTCCTGCACAGCACACCTGTTAGCCAGGTGTGCGGCTGCCCCAGCTCCCCAAATGGAACACCTCATTTACAAACCAAATCTGTCTAGAAAATTACCTGCCCCTCCTGAGTGCTGCAAATGGTTTTCATCAACCTGCGCTGAACTGTACTCTGTTCTCCCCAAATTTACAGCGTCGGGTATAACAGTCATTGTAGGAGGAAAGGGAATAGAAGCAATGGTTAAAAGCCATTAAATAAATAGAGGGTCCCCGTCGAGAACGGGCAGTGCCTTGGGTGTCCGTTCGTTAAGGTAGCTTCCCGCTGAGCACGCTGCATAACCCACCACCAAGCACAGAATTGGCTTGGCTTAAAGGTTTTAAAGGCCCTGTTCTCTTGCAGGATGCTTCGGTTTTGAAATCTATCAAAGGAATCTCAAAACAAATTACATGGTAAATTATTATCGCTGTTCTGGCCTCCTCTCTACACCCCACTGTTCAGCATGAATGGCGATGGGCGAGCCGCCCGCGAAAGCCTGCAAGATAAGCAGATTACAGAATGTCAGGTGCCTCGGGCTACTCGAAATTTCACAGCCAAACTTTGCTGGCCGAATCAGTTCATCCCACTAATATGGGTCACAGGCTATTTCAATTAATGCACCTCTAATGACTAACATTTGTTCCTTAATGTGAAAGGAATAAATGCAGAGATACACAAAGCAGCAGCAGAAAGCAGACTGCTCTCCCCTTGCTTCTTGCCAGTACCGCTGCCTCTCGCTTCTCTGACCGACCAGCCAACCGAGATGGGGAAAACAGGCTTGCAAGGAATACAGCGTTTCTTTCAGAAAGAAACCTTTTATGTAGCTTTCCTATCATTACCAACGCATTTCTGGCAGCTTTCAGTGTCCTCTAGATCCCAGTGCACTGAATAACAAGACCTGATATGAAAACAGAATGCAGAAAACAAATTAGCATTTTGAAAATAAAAAGCATGGCTTTTAATCCTATTAAGATCATGGCTTTTTTTTTTTTTTTAAGTTCTCTGAAAGATATACTGATGTTTCCATTAACATAAATGCTGAAATCAGCATTTCCTTTGAAAGAAGTTGTTAATATTTGGAAATGGTAGGATTTCCAATCCTAGATTTGATTGTTATTCTATGCTACCCTGCAAGTGCCAAGGTCATGGGGAGATTCACCTGCACACTGAGCTAAATGAATGCACTCGGCCACAATACATGTATAATTTAACATTCTCCTCTCAAGTACCACCATGCATTCCTAAAAATATTTTATTACAATAACAAATTGGTTTCAGAATCATGCATTATGTATTCTGAAATTAGGTCTGCCAATGAAACCTGTATATACAAACATACAAGCAACCATGCAGGACAGCATGAGCACAGGAATTATAGGTTCTAGAGGAGCTGAAAGGAACAATTAATTCTCCCTGTAACTCCAAAAAGTCCTTTTTATTACTTTAATCTGCATAGTTAAAAAGAACAAAACAATCAATTGCAGTGAAACGTATTTAGAAATCAAATAGCATGTCTTTTTCTCGATGTCTTTATAGAAAGGAAAGGTTTAACTGCAAAGCGCACAGTATATTAAAACACACATTTGGGAGTTCATTTCTCAAGGGTAGGGTTGGGAAAAATAATACAAAAGCTTCTCAAATATTTAAAAGAATATTAGTTACATTTCAAAACTTCACCATTATAACATTTCAAATCCTTTTTTTCTTCAGATCAAGCTCCTCCAAATGTTTAAGATGAATTTATCAAAAAATTCCTGCTAAAGTCATGATAAATAAAACTAGTCCTTTGCCGTTTCTTTTTTAGTTAGTTAGCCAAAGAGTTAAAAATTTCATAGTATTGCTGAACTTTCAGGAGCAAAGGCTGTACCGTTAATGCACTTTCATGATAGATGCTTGTTTCTGATTTGCAAGTTTCATTTGAAGTTAAATATACATTGATAAAGCATCCTCTTACAGCCCAAATATTCTTTTTTCTCATGCAAAATAAGCATGTTTCTTGGTCAACTGACATTTTGTTAAAATGGACTGGAGGTAGCTATTTATGAATAATTAAGATTAAAATGTTTCTGTGATTCCCTCAATGCTTTTTTATTTTAAAACATTTATATCATGTCAAAATGGACTTATTCTTCCAAAGGTAACTTTCCATTAAAATAATGGAGAAAATGACATTTCTAATTTTGATAATAGCCCTGAGTTCTTAACTAAAGTCAAAGCCTTCTCTTGCAGAGGCATGACGGTTTTTAGGATTGATACCGTTATGTGAATTCTTTGTAATGCTGTTAAAATACTTGACTTGAAGTGTTTAAAACACGACAAATAAGATCAACTAAATTTCCATTTTAAAACAGCAGCCCTGACTAAACCTTTATTCTGGACTAGGTATTTCACTCTTAAAACTATTCGCTTTTCCGTTTTTTATGGTAAGAAAAAGGGTCTGGCAGATATTACTATTAATTAGACTTCGTTCAATTTTAAACTTTAGGAAAGGTTCTCAAGAATAGCTTGCAAATGTATGTTCAAACTGGACATTTGTTATTTCATTTTATTCCAAGAAGCAGAAATGCAAAATATTCTAAAAGACTGTGTTTTGCAACAGGAAAGCCAGATTACATTGAAGACTTTGCATTTCTGAGAGATTTTAATTCTGTAAATATTGCATAAAATTAGAACCTTTACACTCTCCTTTTTGAATACAAGTGCAAACGTTGCACTCGGAAACTGTTTCTCTGTAATTTCGTTTAGATGTTCTGATATGACTAGACATACAGCTTCTTCAGTAGCGAAATTATGAGAAATAATTATCTCTAATCTAATCAGCGGTATCTGAAAATGGTAAATGTTAGCAGCTTAATTTGTGACTTCTTAAAAAGCCTTTTGTATCACTGTTTAGACTGACACATTGAAGCTTCGCTTTTAAAGCAATAATTAAGAAATTGTTGACAGAAATTAAACGTCACTGACAATTTTAAACAATTGTAAATGTTCTTCCCCCTTTATTTCCTGAGGTTGAGCCTGACAAAAAGGGAAATCTAAACCACCATTAGAGAGGGGAACACGAGTTTCAGAATGTTTTTTTTTTTTTTCAGTAAAGAGATGTGATTCATCTAAGTAATAAGCAAACCCCATGCTATGGATTTTTAAATGCCCCGGTTTGTAATCCAGAGGTTAAATGATTAAACCCATTCCTGCACTTTTCAGTTTAGCTGCAGATATGTTTCCTTGAATTTAGCTGTGGGCAATTTTAAGCTGAATAGGAGCTGCTCTTTTATTTGTTATTAAAGTCCGTTGCTATCTTTCAAAAGTGTTTGTTACACATATCTGAACACGTACATGTATTAAGAAAATACACTGAAAAAACCAGAAGATTATAAAAACTGGACAAAAATCACTCGGTGTTCATTTTTGCATGGCAAATTACCTAACGAAAATTATAAATGGCAATACATCAAATCATTAAATGCAGGCATTATCTTTCTCGTACAAATTTAAGTACAAAACAAAACAAAAATATTTTCCAAACATTGCATGTAATCCTTAAAAAAAAAAAAAAAAAAAAGACCGTGACAGGCAGAGGCTGGGGGTAGCAAGATGAAGGCTGGCGTTGCTTCCCGAGGAGATGCAGCCAGGTGGTCGGCGGTGGTGAACGCGCCTCGGCCAGGGGCAGAAGCTCCGGATTCGGAGGAGCCCTTTCCAAACGAGACGCGCGTCGGCATCTATACACGTGGGGAGTTTGGGAAGGCACGCAGGAGGTAAAGGATGCATTAAAGCTTTCCTTCCCGATCGCTCAGCATCCCTCATGAAAAAGGCAGGGGCGTCTGGACAGGCATATGGTGATTGTGCACCGTTTGCTGCCACTCTTTTGTTGTTTTGAATTCAGTAATTTCGCTTAAAAGACAGCGGATACTGTAGCAGCTTGCAGCCCCTCTGCGCAGCTTTCTGGCTGGCAAGAAAAAGACCTGAAAGCTAAAATGGAAGAAGGTTTCTACATATTTTTCCCGTTCAGGATCCTGCATCTGGCTGGTGAGCTGCACGACACTGAAAAAACATGCAGGCTCCTAACAGGATTAAAGGCAGAGGAAGAAAACACGAATCCGAAGCGCACCGGTGTTTCTCAGTACAGTTTTGTTTTGGGCACGGAACAACCCCACCCGCTCCGGTTTCGTGCCGTAAGCACAGTGCGAGCGTCGAGCCCGGGGTTCAGGGAGCCGGGGGAGGCGGGCTGGGGGCTGGCCGGGGGGATGTCCCCCGGCTTCGTGCCCTGCTGTGAAACCCGGCCGACACATACGTGGGAATCGGTTTGTAGCGTGAACGTTGCTTTGGCGTTGGGTATGTTCCTCAGTTTCTCCTTTAAACTAGCTTTCTGTTAACTGCAGATCTATTGATTAATTATTCCTTGCAGCTGTTGGAAGTAAATCAACAAATATTTGTGAATTTAATGGGAAAGCTACAAACCCTGGGAACTTCATTTTACCATCATGATTAGAAGCTCGCTCCCATGGAAATTTTTACTGGGCAGAGACTCTCCAAGCTGGCTCAGTTCACCTCACTGGCTTGTATGACAAAGAGTCTCCTGAAGCTCTCCTAAAGTCCACGACTGCATTTTGCCGCTACACGGCGTCACGGGGCAGAGAGTGGAACCCGTTCCTACTGCACTCAGGAAGGCAAACCTACTTCCCCGAAACAAACCTACAACACCACGCCCACAAATAAGCTGCTGAATCATTTTCAGGATGAGCCCGTGCACCAAACGACATACAGCCAGTAGTGCGGGTGTCTTGCACGCACGTACACGCGCCTTCAGGAAAACGCCCAGGTTTGACCCAAAGGACATGAGGTGAAGATCCCCACCAAGGAAGAACACCCAAGATGTAACCGAGCCGGATCGAGCAGGATTTCGGCTTTCACTGCGGACCGTGACCATGAGACAGCCTGGACAACGAGGCGCCCAGCCTGGTCGGCGGGTCCGCACCGCGGTGCCGCACGGCCGGCCGCGTGTCCTGCAGCGCGCGCTGGGCACCACCGGCACGCTCCCGGCTGTGCCCGCGGCACCGGGGAAGCCGAGGGGAAGGCGGCGCAGCTGCGGCGCGTGGGATGGTAGCTTATCTGTAGTTTAAGGAAAACTTCTGTTGGGAGCAGTTGTCTCCCAAGCTGAATCCAGACTAAGAACAATTTAGGTTTGGGGATTTTAAGAGCAGTAGGAAGGTACAATTCTATCCACAAGGCCAACTACCCCAAGGACGTTACCAGAAATAGCGCAAAGCAATGCTTTCATAGGCAGAGCTCTAAAATAAAATAAAATTTAAAAAGCAAACCCGTTCATTTGATACCGGTCTATTTTTTGTAGCAGCATGTAAAAATAAATAAAAAAAGATTTAACGCACGTTCTCAAGAAATAAGATGCACTAAGGTAACAGCATGACAATTTGCTACCTGAAGAAGCTATAGGAAGATGGTGTCCACAAAAAGGCGGCTTCACCCTCTGTTCAAAACACAGTCGTTTCTAATTCCCTTGAAATGAATTTCCTTGAAAAGTAAATCTTACTTTTTCCTTCTCCCTCTTATTTCTGCCTTACCTTTCCCCCTCCTCTACCACTAGAAAACAATCTTCTGTTTAATTAAGCTTAGCAGATCATCTATACTTTAATTTTTATTCACAGCTATATGATTTTTGTAAAAAATTTTCTTTCCACAGATGTTGTTCTTGCAGCAAGCAAAACAGGAAAGTGAGATTTGCTATTTGTTCACCAACAGTAACGAGGAAGCGGCGAGGTTTCTTGTTGTACAGCGTTTTTACACAAAATTAACAGAACGACATTTAGGGAAAACTGAACCTAGAAGCAAATGGAGTCCCTTGTAGTCAAACTGAAGGAGGTGCAGAAATTATCTGGCGCTTGATACAGTTTTTATCTCCAGAACATCTCTGGAAACTTCTTTGTCAGGATATTAGCCCAGGAAAGTTTCCTTCCCCCTCTTCATTCCAGAGTCACTAGCTCTCGTGGTTGATGTGTTTTGGGTGAAATGTCAGGCAATTACGGCGATGTACTTGCTTTTATATTCCCCTCTCTCTTCCCTCGACAGCGTTTAAAAGCAGCCGTGCCCGTCCCTCCTCCCCTGGCCCCGGCAGCGGAGGGCAGCCCCGGCCGTGCCTCCCGTCCCACAGAAACCCCCGAGCGCGGAGATTCTGCGAAGGACGGCGCGCGCTCCAAGCAGCAGCTCCGAGCCGCTCCGCTGCGCACCCCTCTGTAGGGCCCACGCCAAATTACTGCCATTTTACTGTTTCTGTGCTGACTGGGGCTGATTCATGGCACGGCACGGAGTCTATAGGAAGGAGCCATTTTTCAGCGTAACAGGTTTACAGTAAAATTACACTATCATTTTATAAACCCCTAGGATAAAGCCCCATATATCCCATATGTGCAGAAAGGGACATACTGTCCACAGTGTCCTGCCTTGCGAGGAACAGCTGCTCTTCGGATTTCCCTCTTCTTAACCAGTACAGTTAAAGCGCTTTTTTTCTGTCAAACTATTGGCATGTGATTGCCACTACGTCTTCCTTTATCCTCTTTAGTGTATTTATTTAGTCCCCTGAGGTCCTTTCCTCTTCTAAAAAGGAAGGCCTAAGAGACTTGATAGATGTTATTGCTATTGTCCAGGAGAATCTATGGGCTAGCAGACAGCTGGTCCTGCAAGTTGTGATCTCCATCGTCTCCGAGCCTGGAACCCAGATATCCCGTTTCCTATGGCCAAGATGTAGGAGAGCGTAGCTGGAGGAGAAGAAAAACACAAATCTAGCCTGAAAAGAACACTTTTAGATTGAATGAAATACACCACCCACAAAGACAGAGAGAGCAAGACCTTGGGAAACCATGGGACTTCTTTCTTTCTTTCTCCGTTTTAAAGAAAAACGCTGTTTTCTCTTAGCGTTGTTAAAAAACAATTCCCATTTAAGCAGTGACAGGCAGGACTCTGTAATCTGTACATACAATTTAATCCTTTAAAGAATCAGCAGAACCCACATCAATCAAGCCTTCATCAACTTGTAAAAACAATATTTTGATTCAATCAGATTCAAAGCCCCGAAATTCCCAACTAATTAATGCAGGGTCACTCGGAGGCTGTGAAGCAATGGCTAGCAGAGTGGTCAAATATTTACCCCTCAACACAGTAGACATTACGACAATCAAAGGACCTGAAGAGTGGGCAAGAATAGATAATGTGACTCTCGCTGCAGCAGGTTTCATTCACTGGAAGTATTTGGATAAAGAATTATTACAAAGGAGAGGAAAAAAAGAAACTGAAGCCTCTGCCGTAAGCGGCATTCTCACATCCTGCTCAAGGGCTGTTAAATGGTCAGTGACCCAGGCAACATCCTTCTCATTTTTTGTTTTTTAACATGCATGTCTCCAGACAGTCGAGTTGTTTTGGTTACAGTCCTTCTTTATAACATTCACTATAAATTACATTATAAGAATGGAGCAGCAAAAAATTACCACTAAGTCCAAACCACTAAGACCTTCTGGCCTGCTTTGTATTGCTAGAAATGAGTCTTGAATTCAGCTATTTCCTATAAATACTCTTAAAATATATTCCCAGCATTTGGCATATCCTATGCACGGCGGAAAGTTTCACAGCATGGAGGGGGTGCCCATGCATCCCGCATGCACGCGTCTGCTGAATCTCACCTCTCGAGGTGATTCTTTGGAGCTCATTTGATGCAGCTTTAAACCCTGCCTTACAAGAAAATATTTTTTTGTGTTCCACTCCAAAGCTAAAATTTCATTGATTCTTTTAAAATGCACTATTAGCAAGTTATGCCTGTTTTAATGCATAATGTGTATAATCATATATATGTGTACATGGGGCCTTTATGCAGCTGAGCGCATTCTTTGACCTCGTGTATACGTGTAACGACACACGATATACACCTGCTGTGTGCGTGTGTGACAGAGTGGAAAGACTGGATGTTAGAGAAAAATAAGAATACATCCGGAGTGCTGGTCTCCATGACACCTGATCACTAAAAACCCAGATCTTTCTTGAGCGAGATATTTTTACATTTTTTGGCAGAGGGGGATTCTGGAAGTGCTGCACCCACTCACACCCATTTATCCTTTGCTAATGGCAGCTTCATTGAAAATACGTTCTGTCATAGACCACATCATATCTTTCCAGGACACAACCACTGCAACAGATACTCCAAAAACGTACAAGGAAATTACTTGCTGCAAAAAAACAATGGAGAAGTTTTCACATTTCCTTTCAAGATTCCTTTTGGGTTATTGTGCTTTTTTCATATTTATGTATTTTTTGCATTTGCACTCTAGAGCTACACAAGGGACAGAAATGGAATGTATTTTGCATTATGTTGCTATGACTTTTGCTTCTGTGTTCAAATTCATCATACTGCGAGATGTGCTCTGGATAGATAGACTTTAGATTAATGAATATGCAATTAATATGTGCTCTTCCTTCCACAAGAAAGTTTTCAACAAGTTTAAGAGCATTTAATAATTCACAATTTTTACATCGCCTATGTTTCGAGACAGCTTGGGAAGAAATTATAGACCCAGAGGAATTTTTAAGAAGCCGTTCTGTAGAACCCATACTGATGGTATTTCGCTGGAACAACCATCAGTGCTTGGTTATACCAAAACGTATTTTAGAAGGATGCCCTCTCCCAGACTACTATAATAGTAGTAGTAGTAGTAATAGTGACAATGAAGAAAGGGATCCAGATCACGCCACTTGAAAAAAATATATCTCAAGAAATCATCGCTAATCTTTTCCTAATCTAACTCTCATCTGCATGGGAAAGACCAGACAAGTAACTCGGGGTTGAAGGAGTCCTTATCTATGTACGTCTTAAAATGGAGAGACAAAAATTATCGCACCTACTTAACATGTAAGGCCTAAAAACCTGGATTAAAGCATCTCCTCTTTAACTTACAGTATTGCTACTCATCAACATCATGAAACAATATATGAAATCCTATTTGCTTTCCCAGACCAGTGTGATTTCCTCATGGTTTTGCACCTCCCAAACCACCAGCAAAGAAGTTGCCTTGGCCAGTTTTGAGACAGTTTCATGTTCTGGCTCCAAGCGCCAGCACAGTCCCGAAGCGTGTGGGATCCTAAAATTATTCAAACCTTAAAAATTGCGACCACATACGTCATTTTTGCAGCGGGTTGACCTTTTCAGCAGGCAGGTCATTCTGACACATAAAAGGAAAAAGGAACAGAGCCGCCTGCTCCATACGAGGAACCGGGACTGCGTGTGCTGTGTTGGGATTGCTTGGAGACTGGATAAACGGACTCGCTGCTACAAAACTGCATTATTTCCAGTTTCCCTCTATACTCCACCTGGAAAAAATGCAAACTGCTCAGGTTACTGCAGACTGAGAAATTCTGGGATAGAATCGGTTTCCCTTTTCTTTTTTTAAGAAAGAACAAATACACTGTGGAATACCTGCTATCCCAGTGGTTGCACTGACTGATATTTTCGGGCTGAAGGGTCGCTCTGCAGGCCCTAAGGCACGGGCGACTTTGACTCCCTGTCCTGCTTTACAGGGTATGTGGCTGGCATAAATTTTCAGAGGAGACACCGCAACTCTAAATTCAGTTGTTGATAGGCAAGCACGAGATGAGCGTTCTTTCCGTACATCCAGCTTTATAATTTATCTTCTACAGATTTCCATTCAGTCAGGCATCTGAATAGGAAAACTACAAAATATTTTCAAAGTCTCTATGCCACTGAGGAGAGGTAAGAGACTAACCAAAAACATCTGAAAGATTTCCAACAACAGTGGAGACCTTTCTTTCTTCTCCTTTAATTTGCCAAATTGCAGCTGGTAAAGGAAGAAGCACCGATCAGCATTATCAACACCATTCCCACGTTACTGACTCATTTTTATTTGGACAAAGAACAGATAAACATACTGATGCGTAGAAAACCTAATGTAGGGACAGAAAAATAAATTGTTTCATCTGCTGGTAGCCACCAACACGCACCCACCTACAAAACTGTTCAGGTGGCTGGAAAAGCTCTGGACACAATGCATTACCATGCACAGGGTTACTTTGAAACAGCGTATAAAATGTCTGGAATATTGTATATATTTTTCTTTTATCATTCTTCTCTTTGGATTTCACTTACATTCCCTTTTGCTATCAGACTGAGGGTGATAAATTGAAGACGAAAAAGTGCACATTTCTCCATGTCTTTTAAAAAGCACTTGAATAAATATTACCCATGCAGCCAAGTGTGTCCTGCATTTGAATAGGCGCAAAGCAGTAGGGACGCCACTGCAAAGAAACATCTGCCCTGCAGCTCTGGGCACCAATGCAGTCAATATACTCATCAATGATTGATATTAGCAAATTTTCATGCTGAAATTAATAGCTCTTTTTGAAAGCGTTACTGTCTCAGTTTCACCTCAGATATTAATCTAGCATCTAATCCATAATTGTTTGTAAATATGCACATTTAGGGAATTATTCTCGGATACATCCAAAGATCTGTCTTTCCCTTGGTAGCATTCCTTCCGTAATCCTGCGAACCAATCCCAACTGCTCCATGAGGTAGTGCAGTGGGATGAGGCTATTTTTAAGCTTTAAAATGCAACAGAAAGACAAACTTTAACAATAAACCACAGATAAATGTACAAAGTGCCCTGGATATTAACAGAAATATTACCTCACAAACAGAAGTTCTATCTTCTAACACTTTTGCCACTAGGATCTCAACATAGTGAGTAACAGAAACTAAGGAAGTCTGAAACCTCTGCTGGTAAAATATATTCCCAGGAGGAAAAGCTTTCTACATCATATTTCAATGCAAAGCATACCCCTAATATCAAACTCTCCCCATTCCTTCTTTCCCAGAGCTTCTCCCGAAGCGCAGGATGACTGATGCAGTACCAGAAAAATCTCTCATCATGATGTCTCCGAACCGCATCAGCTCCCGATCTCTCCTGCGCCGTTGCACAACAGCCCGTGTCCCACCTCGGCCGCCAGAACGTCACCGGCCTTGGGATCTGTCCAGTTGCTCTGTTTTCTCCCCCCGGCCCCTGCAGGTCACCAAATCTGTCGCCCCGCCTTGCATTTGGACAGGAAGATGTCCCACTGACACGCCGCCTGCCTCCCCCTGGTCAGAAGATGTGTCGCCTCGCACTTTTACCCATGGTCAGGATTTCTATCACCTTGCCTTGTGCCACTGCTACCAGAGTTGTCACCTTGCCCTCTGAGCTTGTCCTTGTACATCTCCACACGGCTTACGTCTCTCACTTCATCCTGCTTCTACAATCAGCATTTCATTTCATCTTTACTCCCAGTGACATCCATCATGGGTTTAGTATCAGAAATTCTTCTGGAAATTAATTTGTGTCTCACTGTCTAAAAGAACTGGGTTTTTTTCCCTTTCCCCCACCAGAATTAAAGAGCTTAAATGGAACAGCAAGATAGGCACATGCCAAGACCAAGTAACTGTCATTGCTATATGGGCTAGCTCATTTTTCTCTTTATGATCCTTGCTATATATCTAAAACCAGACTGTAAGCTCTCTGAAGTAGGGCTTGGTTTTTCTATACGTTCTAGTAAAACAAATTACATAATAAAAATAACTGATGTTTGAAATGTAATTGGTCACTAGAATTTGCAAATCAGTAAGATAAAACTAGAACAGCTCTGTAAATCAGTAGGTGATGAATTGGCCCAGAGTAAAATAAGCTGAGCAGTCCCTGTCAGTGTGTCACACCACACATGTATTTACAGTTCAGAGGCACTCTGCCTTCTCGGTAGAATTTGCAGATTTCTGATTCTAATCTCCAAAGCAAGAGACTCCGCATAGAACAACAGATGGATGATCAGCACAGGGTGTCGAGGAAGTGCTCACACCCCTGCTTGGAGGTTAACATTTGATTTCTCTACTGTATGGTCATCTTTGACTGAAAGAATCAATATACAAAATTAATTCCTAGGTCTCAACATTACCTTTTCAGTTGTAGCTACAAAAAATAATTTGTTGTTCAAAGCAAATAAGAAACAAGCTAAATATTACGACTGCCATGACCGGAATTTGAAAATGAAATCAAGTAACTACAGTAAAATAACCCCCCAAAATAGAATAAAAAAAACCTCATGTAAAAATTAGCCTTTCCTCTACTGCAGTAAACTGTTTGTTAAATATAAGGTTTCAAGATTTCATAGTATACGAGATGTCTGTGACACCTCGGTCACAAGATGCTGATGACTCCTTAACCTGAAGGACTGGATTGGAACGGCTCGGCGTAGGCCTTCGGTGCGAAGCCAGGCAGCCGGGACAGACAGCGCCTGGCTTCGTGCCTCCATCCAAGCGCAGTCCGGTTTACAGCCGGAGGGGATGCTGAATACAGGAGTATGAGATGAGAGTATGGCGCAACTCGTAACTCGCCTCTTTCATGCTAATTAGTAACCCGCTTCAGCGGTCTCCGACAGTGGTCTTTTGATCACTGTTAGTCCATGTGGTCAAAAAATTGTTTCAATATTGAGAAGTATCATGTTTTTAATTAAATGCATGGTGACAGTGCTGATAGTGGTCTGTGAAAAATACCGAAGGACAACCACGGTACAGAGAGCCCAAAGCCCCTGTCCCAGCAGCCGGTTCCGTAACACGCGCGGGCAGGAGCACCGGCAGGGAACCGAGCCTCTACCGGATACGGCAAACTTGCAGCTCGCCAGCGACCCTCTGCCAGACCTCCATCACCGCCGCCAGAGCTATTGGGAAGGCCTCTGCTGATCAGACTGAGAAATCAGAACGTTCTGGCTATTTCTACCTGTATTTTGGAGGCTCACTAAGACGACACAAATTCCATTCGATTTTGGGAACGGGAGCCAAGAGACGTCACCTGAAATGCTGGTCAGCGCTCTGGCTACAGCTACAGCTGGATGGGAACTTCTTGCCGTGCCTCGATTCTCCAACAAATAAACTTGGGTTTCGTAAGATTTAATGCCCCCTGCGAAGCACTCTAAGACCTGAAGATGAAGATTATAATGAAGATATATTTAGACAGTAGTTAAAAGCAGTTTAAAATCTTGCTTCCACGTGTTCTCTTTTCCTCATTTTTTTCATGGTATTGGGCAAATTACTTAACCTATGTCTTGCTGCCTTCTGCATCTATTCTTAGTAATGATGATAAAAGTCTATATCTAAATTTAAACATTTATGAAGAATTTTCACAACTTCCTTGTAAAATGCTTTAAAGAGGGCAAAGGGTCACTACTTTCAGTGATCATTTGGAGTGGCTTTTTAATTTCTGAAACATTTGATTTTTACTCTTGGCCTACGGGAACGA
The DNA here is from genome assembly GCF_030463565.1 of Pelecanus crispus. Taxonomy (NCBI): domain Eukaryota; kingdom Metazoa; phylum Chordata; class Aves; order Pelecaniformes; family Pelecanidae; genus Pelecanus; species Pelecanus crispus. Next base: position 48,295,509 of record NC_134650.1, on the reverse strand, counting down.
AGTGATTCTGCTGTGTCTGCCCAGAGCTAGTTCAGTGGGATCTCATGGCCCTGCCCGGGATTCTGTTTGTAGGACGGCAAATGGTGGTGTCATGGGTCAAGGCTCTTCAGCATGCTGATGATGCTTAAATTCAGAGATGGTTATTTATCAGATGGTTATTTTAAGCTTTAATTAACACAGGGGCACTTTTACCATGGAATCCAATTTTGCTCTCTTGGACGTAGCGGTATCAAAACCATTTGTGTAGTAACGGCAGCAGTATCAAAACCATTTGCTGCTCTAACGTACAGCATACAGAAAAACGGTGTTCCGGATTTGCGACTGGAGTTCTTCCTTTGGATGTGTTGTTTTGGATGTCTCCAGTGCATACCAATACACGCACTGCTGTTGCACTCGGAGGGAGGCTTCAGGCTGTTTGGTTGCTCTTTACATTTGCCTGAGTTCTCCTTCAGCTTATCTTTCCTGCTTTTCAATACAGGCTTTGAGCAAACATACACAGAACTGTTCTCAGGCCATTTCTAGAGGGACCAGCAAACTCCTTTACACTAATTAGTCTAACACAAATGAAAGCTAACCAACCAACGCAACCAAACCATTCTTTGTCCTCATTCAACAACAACAGCCCCACCCCCCCTTTGTTCTTTATGGATAGAAATGTGCAGAAAGTATTTTATTTTGCTCTAGAAATCTCGATCAACCTATACCGAGGAAGGCAGGAGGCCAGATCACCAATATCAACTTCTGTCCAACTCAAGGCCATCAGAACCTTGAAAGCAGCACGAAAACAAGACGCAGACTTGTTCTGACTCCCAGCTTGAAGGCACGCGGCAGGCACGTGGCACGTCCTAGCTCGCAAGTTTTTCCAGAACTTTAAGCGATACAGGTTACTTGGTGCTGAACTGCTCTCTATGAAGACAGACAAGGCGGCAGCTGCAGTGAAGAAATCAACACTTTGCACTGCTTTCAGCAGTGTTACTATACGGCCCGTGGTCTTCCACAGAGCTGAAAAGAAACTGTTCTCTCTTTGCATCTCATCCATTAGTACAAAGTGAGCTAGAAATCTATAAAGACTAATTGAGACAAAATGCGTTAAATAAAAATCTCCTCCAACAGTCAAGGATTATATCCAGCGTTTTGTAACAGCCTTAGCAAGTACAGATTTGTATGGTGGGGAGAGGGAAAACGCAGGGAGGATGGAACATGAAGCCAACAGATGGTTGGCTTTAGCCAAGGCAGCACTGCCAACGGCATCGCGTGGCTGCCATCGCGCAGGAGCGCTGCCTTCCTTACCTTCTGCTCAGGTCTGCTGCCAACCGTACTTGCTGTATCTTAAACAGTTTTTGTTCTTTCTTGTTTCATGTATCTATGTCTATATCTGAAATGGAGACAAGTAAGTATTTTCTCCAGTAAGCTGTCAACCCAACTACCAGACAGAGACCCAAAACTCTAATCCTATCTATGTTCCTGTCTACTGTGCAAAGAAAAGCGAGCCCGTTTCCAAGATGCTTATTTACCTAATAGACTATAAAAGGTATCGAGGGAGTCATTCCATTCAATTGGGTCAATCTTACGTATGTAAATATGTATTTAAATTTGGTAAATATGTACAGTATTTAGAGCATGTGGAGAATGAGTCTTCTGTGGAATGGGGCACCTCTTTCAAAGAGGTTTACACTACTCCAGATAAATTAAACTCCTTTACACACCAATAATGAAAGCTGAAATCTGCTGGAAAAGAGATGCCCTCTTTTGCTAACTGATTAGAATAAACATTGCTGAGCTTTGCAGCATTCTAATTGCAGTTATTAATTAAACGCATTTCAGTAAGATTAACTTAGTGGATTTGATATAATATCTAATTTTAAGGGTAGAAATAAACATTCAGTTTCACATGGGAAATGATTCATTCATGAAAACAATTTCATTATTTAAGGAGTGTTTGCCTCCATGCATGAACCCCAACTATGGAAAAAAGCATTACATACACATGCATGTGTTTCTCTTCCCTGCCCTTAAAATACAAAAATTCCCTAAAAATACAATTATTGGTAACATTTTTTCTGTTCATCCACAGGGAAAAAACAAAATCTTGGTACCTTCAGCCTTCTAGCTAGAATACCTCATAGGAGAATAAATCTGTTGATACTAAATTACTATTCCCACTGCTCCACAACCCTGAATTTATTGTGCAACTAGGCTAGGCAGACCTTTGTTAAAGAAATAGTTTTATTAAAGAGTTCTCCAAGTAAAAACATCAGACTGCTTGATACATACTTGTTAGAACTCTTAACAGAACAGTTCTGAAATAAATATATCTTTCAGGTACTTATGTCAGTACTCATTTTTGTAGGAGAAGCTCTTCCACCATCCAAAGGCTTATTAAGGAATAATGGAGGGTGGGAGGGGGACGCACAGGAAATCAGCATATTTCAAGGCTTAGAGTGAAGAGGTTTTCAGCCATGGCAAAAGCTCTGGAGGTTTCATTTAACAGAAAATTCCTCTCTCGTCCAAGTTCACACCTCGCATAGTCAGTATCAAAGTGCTATGCAATGAGAAACACATTAGACTACGCTTATTTATATTACACCCTAAACAGCAAGTCTAAATAATTTAGAATTCCTACAGCTTGAAGGGGAAAATAAAAAAAACAGTTACCATTTTTAAAGTCTGAAAGTGTGTGCTGTTGGGCCTCTTAGGGACATCAGCTTCCCTTGGATGAATGACACGGTATGCATAAGAAAATACAAAACCTTTCCATCTCCCTAATACTCGAAGTTACTTCGGGGGGATGCAAGCAAAGGAGGAAGGGAAAACAGTTTGGCTCTTTGCTCAACTTTCCTGAGTAAAAATACAGCAGAGAAAAGATAAAACTGAGGTTTGGATGCAGGTCAGCGACAACCAGAAAGTGAGGAACGCGGAGCGGTGCGCCGTGGCCCCGCGTGCCTGCGCAGCACAGCACAGCGCGGTGCACGCAGGGCCGGAGCCGCGCGCCCGGGCAGAGGCTGGCGGCGGCCGCAACGGGGGCTCCTGCAGCCGGGCAGTCCCGCCGCTCGCCGCGGCCACCCCAAAGCGCGCCCTACCCCAGCCGGAGCTCAGCCTCCGCGTGCTGCTTACGAGGGTCCATTTATTGCATCAGATGTATGAACATGCAGATGGCATAAAATCACAGAATCGTTTAGGTTGGAAAAGCCCTTTAAGATCATCCAGTCCAACCATTAACCTACACTACCAAGCCCACACTAAACCAGTCAAGGGCAGACCAGACTGAACCATGTCCCCAAGTGCCACCTCTGCCCGTTTTTTGAACACTTCCAGGGATGGGGACTCCCCCACCTCTCTGGGCAGCCTGTTCCAATGCTTGGCCACCCTTTCCGTAAAGAAATTTTTCCTAATTTCCAACCTAAACCTCCCCTGGCGCAGCTTGAGCCCATTTCCTCTCGTCCTATCGCTAACTATGTGGGAGAAGAGACCAACACCCACCTCACTACAACCTCCTTGTAATTTCATAATTTCCCATTCTAAAAAGAGAAAGCAGTACACCAGAAACGTCCACCCTTTTTGGAATTTCCCGATACACGGTATTTATATATGTATGTATGTTATATATACACAGTGTGCGCTCATACTCATTCATTGATAAAAGGAGGTATTTAAAAACATAGAATCATGTCAAAATCGAACAGCACGTTTACATTTTATTAAAGGTAAACAGTGCTGATAAATTTCTAAATATAGTAATTGAAATACCTTAATTTCTGTCTTCAAAGAGGCTTGTGAAAACTAAGTAACAGTATAGCCTGGATTTCCATATGCCCAAACCAAACGACCGTGTTCCTGTGACTATTCAAGCAACTGACAGCTGATGTGAGGGAACCTGGGGAGGTGAGACAGTCCGTATGAATTACAGAACTGACCTAACAACCAAAACTGTCCAGGAGTGTGAACAGTTTTCTTATAATTACCTTTCTTCCCTTAATATAACAGCGGACAGCACACTGATCATAGCAAAACCTGGAAAGGGTTGCACAACTTTTTTTCTAGGTTCTTCTGCTAATTGTGACTTACTCCTAAGCAAACTGAGAAACCGCTGAGGAGAAACCCATTCTCTCTCCGATGGCTACTGTTGTGGATTCAAGAGGTTCAGGTGAGACATGGAGAAGCAGCTGAACTTCCCTAAAACACACCCTGCTTCTCTTCCCCTCTGAGGTGATTACTCGTGACGAGAGGTTCTGCAAGAACCAAAGTATTGGAGTGTACCTGGGTCCAGGTCCAGCTCTCATAAGTGGACCCCGTGTTGGCCAGCTCATGTAAGCAATACTGCTTATTCACCTCATCGGAGTGCGCTATGTCAGTGCGGAGAGAACGTGTGTCGCCTAATATTAGTATCATAATAAAATCAGCTTTTGCAATCAGTCCCGACACCTTCAGCTGACTGCTGTTTTCCATTAAATTCTTCTCTTAGATCAAGTTATACAATGAAATTCAGCTTTCTGCTGCCTCCATTTTCAACAGATTATAATGAACAACATCTTAGGTTTGCATAATACCTTTAGTAGTGTGACAGAAAAGAATAAAGTACTCTTTCTAACAAAAGCCTGCTTAGAGTAGAAGACACAGAGAAATCAAGAAAAAAAAAACTTATGAACTAGTATTGAATTTCAACATTCTACTTACTTATCATATAGTATAAATAATTCACACTTGAAAATCTTATTTTCAGAAATGTTTACTGACACAGCAAAAATCCGTGTGAGAGGTTACTGACATGGCATGTAAATGCACACCTAAAAAGACTGGCGTGATCACCGAAAGGTTGAGAAAAGAATTCATCTAAGGAGAACGTCAGCTAAGAAGATACATTGTCCTGAATAAACTGTCTGGTAATTAACAGCTCAGGTACCGGAGTCTCCTTCATTCAGATCTGTCCCATGGTAGACTTCTGTAGTATAGACAACTTCCACTGCTTCCAGTCTTTGATCTTGTTTATATTTTGATTTGAAAGATATGAAGAGAAAATTACCGAGAAAAATCTACCAGGCTAGGGAAACAACATCTTTTTCAGGTCTTTTTAATTTATTCTCTCGAAATGAGCTTTGTGGTTTTGAAAAACGTTGAATAATCCAACGTACCAGAGGAGTACTGAACGGAGCGGGCAGAGGCAGGGCCATCGGCGCCACGTGCCCGGAACACCGCTCCGGCAGGGAGGACCGGGAGGGCGGCCGGCGTCTGGAGCAGCAGCAGCCGCTGCACGGGGCTCCGCCACGGGGCTCCGCCACGGGGCCCACAGCTGGAAATACCAACAGCAGCAACGTGGGTTTGCCACTTGCATCAACCAGCCTGTTCTTCCATGAAACAAAAAAATCCCCCAGTCAAAGCTCTAAAGATATTTATTTCTGTAACTCTCCTTGGGTAAAAGAAACCTAACGACGAGAAAAATAATTTTTAAAAAATCATGTTAAATGTGTTCTGTTGAATTTTGCGTGCTGAAATGGCTGTTCTAGTGCACAAATGCACCCTCTGAAATGGAGTGGCATCATCTCAGAGCTCTCCCTCAACCACACACCCCAAGAGGGGACTTTTGCTGGAATACTCAGCCCAAATGGGAGGACGAGCAATCAGCGGACACGAGGAGGCTGCGGTGGCGGCGGGTGGCAGTGGGGTGGGCGTTAAGGGGGCGTAGGAAACCAGAGACAGTCACAAAATCCAGAAGGCTGCATGGGCAGCGCTGCCCACGAACCGAGGGGCAGCCGAGCCAGCGCCGGGCAGGCGTCCCCAGGCTGCGCTCCAGCGTGCCGCTCGCCACAGCCACCGCTACCGCTACGTATTTTTAGTAACCATCACACCTTTCAAAGTGAAAAAAGCCTTGAGTGAAAAGGTTTGGTACTTAATACAAAAACGGTGCAGGGAAAGGCATAAAAGCTACACAAAATTTTCAGTGCAATTACCTTAGATTAGAATAGTTGGCTTGAAGGATCTGGAGGGTATTGTTTTTGATAAGACAGAGCCACTTGACAAGGCCTGTCACCACTCCAGGTCTCCCTGTTGTCAACTAAAGATGAAAGGACATCACAAAGAATTAACTTCAGCTTTTAAACATTTTGAAAATGTCAAAGAGGTCATAGCTGATCTATTTCCTCATACAGCATATTCACTTGATGAAATTTGTGGTAACAATGTGTTTTTACTTTTCATTCAAATTGGTCTAAAATCCTGGTAATTGATCACAGACTAATGAGAGCTGACACGGGGCCGGTGCGATTGGCTGAGCTTTGTATCAATCACAGCTGCTGCCGGTCCACGCTGTGCATATTAGACTTTCTAATGGCACTAATTGGTGACTACACAAAAAAACTGCTAAATCTCCTAGTGTAGTTTCCAGAACCACTTATTTGGTTTCCAGTTACACTAAAGCCAATTTAAGCCCTTTTATAACTAACACCTTCCTACATATAGGACCTATTGTTCATGCCTTCTCACAAGCCGTCTAAATAGTCCTTAAAATATTCAGTGAGATGACTCTAAATTAAAAATGGGTCCAATCTGTGAAACAGCAGAAGTAAAAGTAGAAGCTAAATATTTGTATTGACCTTTTAGGAGCATTAGCCAAGTCAGTAAAATATCTTAAAGGCATCTTATTATGCATATAGAGGCTAAATTTTTAAATCCCATTTAAAATAACATGTGACTACATTTGCTAGAAAGTGATTTTATATTTCCAGAACATATTAGCCTCTCTAAATATGAAAGTTATCGGTTAAAACAAGTTGAAATGCTGTTGTATCATGCTAATTCTTCCCCCACCCCCCCATATGATTTGGAGAGAAAGGTCAAGTCTGCTGTCACTTCCCTCTAACTGATGCTCAGAGACCGTGTGCACTGAGCATGATACATTTAAAAGAAACCAAGCAATCGGCCATTTTCTGCATCAACTGTATTAATCATAAACCCTCCATCTTGAGCTAAAACAAGAGATTAGGTGCACAGGAATAAAGGCAGAAAGTTTTCTCTCTGCTCAAAACTGAAGAATCCTTTTCCGTTTTGGACACGTTCCTTACGCTGTGCAAAAGGGTAATAATATTAACCGTAATTTGTAGGATAGACTGCCAAGGAAACAGACATTTAACTGCAGATAAAATGTACCACTGAAACCTGTGTTCATGATAAACAACAGGACGATATATATAGAAAAAGCAGGTGCCGTGAACACCGATGGAAAGATACGGACTGGGAATGCTGCCGCGCACCTCATTTTTTCCTGCAGACTTGCACATTTTTTCTGCACACACACATACATATATAAGAACATGTATTTATATAAAGCTCTTGTTAACCACAACACACGACTTACGTATGCGTATGTTATATATACACACACATGTGTGTGCATCTGTATATACAGAAAGAGAGAGAAAGAGAGAATACCCGAGATGAGAATATAAGGGATGGAAAGCGGCACTAAGCAACGTGAAATATTTGATATTTCAAGCCATAATAATAAAAAGAACAAGACAGAGAGACAGAGTTTAGAACAAGCAAGTGCTAAGGTTTAGAACAAACAGACCTAATTATGCTGTTTGCTCTCCAACCTGAGATAAAAATAATCCTTAACATTTTAACAGGACTGTTCAGCAATACTTCATATATTCCACTAAGCAATTTGTATTTGCCTAGTGGAAACAGCTTAGGAGAAGCAACTATCACCCATGTTTCTCTCATACATTGAAAATGGAGGGTACGTGCAGGAAAGCATCTTTTAATAAAGCTACAGTCTGCATTTGCAATTATATGCTAAAAAAAGGAAATAATTTACTGTACAATTACTCTAAATATATTTCTTTAAAATATTTGGCAAACTGAACAAAGTCACATCATCTGTACAGGCATGGCTCGCTAAATCTTTATTAAGCTACCTATTGTCAGAAGGTGAGACAGCTGCAGTACTGGCTGTAGGTTTTCTGAATGAGCAAAGGAACAATTCCCAGCAAGATCTACAGACGTCACCCAAGGTAATTGTTCTAAAGCCTTCCCATCCAAAACCGTCTCGCTTGTATTTTAAAATGTTTCACTTACGTGAGCCACTGTTACGCCACAGGTAAATTTGATCCCAATTCAATTAGTCGCTGGCATCAGTAGCACTTAAGCATATAATTACACG